>NC_090822.1:22176582-22801582 GCF_000390325.3 Nicotiana tomentosiformis
GTCCCTTTTGCTTGGGGACGCTGTGTTTCATGCCTGCAGGTCCTGATAGACAGGTCGAGAGTCCTCCAACTAGGCTATCAACTCATTGAAAGATGTTGGTGCGCTCCATTTGCTCCGAAGTTACTTATTTGGTCAGCATAATTAGGACATGTATTAATTGGTATGGTGGGGCTCAGTCCCGGATTTTATGATATTTATCTACTCTTAGAGGCTTGTAGATAGATGTCAGGTATATGAAAGAGTGTATGGCCTTGTCGGCCTATGTTTTGAGTTTACAAATGATCATGTTGGCCTTATAGGCCCGTATGTCACATGTGTAAGTTTTTATATCAGGTTGGGTCGTCCTATATGGAGTACTCCCCTATGTTCATTCTGGTTAGCCCATGATGGCCCGTTTGGCCCATTTGCCAATGAAAGTACGATAAGAATGATATGCTATGTTGGTACTCGGTTGAGTAAGGTATCGGATGCCCGTCGTGGCCCATCGATTTGGGTCGTGACAAAAGTGGTATCATAGCAGTTCTATCCTAGGGAGTCTACAAGCCGTGTCTAGTAGAGTCTTGTTTATGGGTGTGTCGTGCACCACACTTATAAGCAGGAGGCTACAGGGTATTTAGGACTGCCACTCTTTCTTCTTACTCTAGATCGTGTGGTAGAGCTCATTTATAAGAATTGAAACTCCTAGCTTCTATTTTATCTGTAATATGACGATACCTCTAGTTGGTAAGAGATTGAATATGGATATGGAAGAGTTGAGTCAGAGGAACTCGATTTTTCATGATGCTTATAATGAGAAAATGTAAGGTATTCAGTAGATCATGTGTGTACTAAGACGTGTAATCCTCTTGATAAGGAGACTTAAGGCAAGGATATCTATCCACCCCTATGGTAAAAGGCAATGAGAGATTCAAAAGATAGTACAAGTCTCAACAAGTAAATGAAGCAAGGTGAAGAAGGGTACGAGACGCCCAGTTAATGAAAACTATCATTATTTACCATTCATGATGGGAGATATAAGCATTTTGAGTTACCTTCAACGGTAGCAGAGGTTTGTACAATTGGCCACACCCATCTCATTTATTCCATATTGAAGCTAACAGAAGTAGTATAAGAGAATGACGGATATCGAGGTTCGACTGGGGTTAGAGTGACCCAAAAAGGATGGATGAAATTTTTGCGTTAGTTGACATTTTCGAAGGATATTGCAAATATGGTAATAGATCTCCTTGTGAGACACCCAGATGGTGCACTCTAAAATAGTACACCTAGATATGAATACTACAAAGATAGGCACTGGAAGCCTTGAAAGGATAAATATTACCTTAGTGGGGCTCCCGTCCCTAGTAGAGAAAGAATGTTAGGCAATTCGAAGAGCCAATGGATGGAGCAAGGGAAGCCGAAAGAAAAATAATGTCTTGTTCGAATTTTCAAAATAAAGTAATAGACATAGATGTGAGAGGGAAATAAGAAGAGAGTTAATGAAGCATTAGATGGGAGCTGGATTGAAGATGTACCTGAATCCCGGTTGTAGCTGCCTCTTGTTCGTGGTAGCCTTAGATCTATAAAACTCTGTTTATGTACCTTTCAAACAGACTGTGTATTATTTCATTTCAGCTTTGTAAACTCTATTCTTAGAAGCTCATGAGCATGATGAGTGGAAAGTGTGAGACAGTGAAATTGAGTACTCTGAGAGTGTGAGTACATGATTCATCTCTGAGATACATGGCATTGACATGCACACATGACATACAAGCATAGAGATGCATTTTTTCTCATGTTGTACGGTATCACGTCATTCATAACTTTTTACACACATTGATATGTGGGCATAGAGAGGTATTTTACACTCTTTATCTGAAAAGAAAATGAAACATCTTATTTATTATGGAAAGGATATTTGAAAAAATTACAGTTTTCAACCTTACTAAGATACTTAAAAAGCATGACTATTATCTGGAACTGTGAACGAACTGATCATTTTTACTTCTGAGATACCTCTTTTATTACTTGTATTTTTGCTGTTATGAACTATTATGGGATATTGGTATTGAACCCGACCTTATGTTAGCTCGTCACTTCTTTCAACCTAAGGTTAGGTCTGTTACTTACTGAGTACATGGGGTCAGTTGTACTCATACTACACTTATGCACCTTGTCTGCAGATTGTTGGCTGCTGATATTGTTTTGTTTGATGGGAGCTGGATTGAAGATGTACCTGCATCCCGGTTGTAGCTGCCTCTTGTTCGTGGTAGGCTTAGATCTATAAAATTCTGTTTACGTACCTTTCAAATTGACTATGTATTTATTTCATTTCAACTTTGTAAACTCTATTCTTAGAAGCTCATGATTTATACTACCAGTCCTTGGGAAATGTATAAAACTTTAGTAAACTACTATCGTTTATTTTCCTTGTTAATATCATTGGAATTGGATAGTTACTACTTGGCTTACCTAACGGGTTGAGTTAGGTGCCATCGGGACTAGTGGATTTGGGGTCATGACAAGGTGGTATCAGAGCTCTAGGTTCATAGGTTCTACAAGTCATGAGCAACTGTCTACTAGAGTTTTGTGGATCGGTATGATGACGTCAATACCTATCTTCGAGAGGCTATAGGACATTTAGGATATACTTCCCATCTTTCTTTCCTTATCGTGCGGTATTTATTCAGCTTGAAGCGTAACCCTTTGAATTCCTTCCACATATTTGTATGTGTATGTGAGCGCTCGGTAGCAGCTGTGCAACGACGGCTTGTGATTCCATGGTTGACGTGTGAGATATGATTTTGGCATGTTGAAGATGGGTAAGTCTGAAGAACTTGAGGCCAGGTTTTGACGGTAGCTTGAGCACGGAGATTTCGGTTGTGTGAGCACGTGTTTTTGGGACTTATATGTCCGGTGGTGTCCCTGTTAGTAGAATTTGGGATTGAATAACTATGTGGTGAGCATGATGTGACTGCGAGATATGTTCAGATTGTTCGAATGTGATGAGAAGAGTTTACTTGAGATGTAGAAAGGACTATTGGGTGTTTGGTTTCTGTCTTAATGCGACGTATGGTTCCGATTTATGAGTGTATTAAAGGATCTTTCCTGTTTCTTAATGCCGAAATGAATTAGGTTCTCGTGTCTTATTGTTGAGATCAGACTCAGGAAGAATAAGTGATTGGGTTATCTCCTGCGGGGTGTCCTGAGGTTGTGTGATCCCTATGTTGTTTTGTAGAGAGTTCCCTTTTGCCAGTGAATTATATGTGTTGAAATTTGAGTTTGGATCTCTTATGGTAGTTGGCTTGGCTATTACTAGGGTGAATGCGAGATTTGCAGATGATATGATGTACTATGTGGGTTGTGTATGCGAGCTTATGAAGGATTTAGTTTAATTTCAGTGTGGGATTTTGGCAGCTATAGAGTATGGGTATTGTAAGTTATCAGATGCTTTATTCCTTGGCTTTGAGCCAAGTGGGGGAGTCTGCTATCGACGAGTTGATTGCACGGTTATATGTTGTATTGGATTCAGTTTGAGGTATGCTGGTGAATCAGTTATGACTTGCAGAGGTGGAGTTCGAGAATGACTCGAGTAATTAAAATTTCTGGATATGGGTTGTATTACACTCAATGGGTATATGGGAATCATGGAATGAATCGATTTTGTTATTCGTGACAAATGTAGTGTGCTGGGAGTAGGGGTCTACTCGGTTGCTTAGAGGTGTGGATTACTTCTTAGGGTGTTGGTGTGCTAATGGGGCACATGTCATTCAGTCTGTTCAGTCGGTTTAATTGAGATTTGAGAAGAGTGGATGACTCTCGAGAATAGTTCTAATGAATTCAAGAGTTATATGTATCAATTTGAAATTTTCAAGAATTGTATATGGCTAGAAACTGGGAGTTACATTGAACGGTGTTGAGACTTGTGGCATTTTTATATCATTGTGAATTATGCATTTCGGTATCAATGAGGTGAAGGAAATAATTTTTGGTTCACACAAGGTCTCCTTAGAGTGGGTGTCTCGGTTGTGGTGCTTTGGGGCGCTTAAGAGGGAAGCCAACAACTTATGGGCCTCAGGGCATTGTGGTTTTATACTAGTGTCTCTTATGTGCTGAATTTTGGTTAAGGGTCGTGGTGTTCTAGCAAGGAGAAGTATCAACTTGAAGGCAATTTGGAAAGGACTTGGAGAAATAGGACAACTTGGTAGTAGGTTGGATCAGCGCTATAATGGGTATGATCAGTTCTTTAGGTACTTATGACGTGGCTAGTCTCTACAGGTGTTTCATGGAAATTCTCTTGGGTTTTGGCGACCTGCGTGGCTGGGTTGAGTTAGAGAGATTCGGTTCTGATAGCTTGGTTATGTGCAAATGGGTTTCGAAGAGTTCTTAATGGTTTTTACCACGGTTTGAGAGGTATATTTCCTACTGGCGTGAGGAGCATATGGTGTATAGTGAATTTCTTCTGGGTGAAATCAAATGGAAGGTCCTTGGCTAATTGAGTACGTAGTTGCTTGTGACTCGGAGTGGACTATGAAGTTCTCATTTTTTTTTCTTCATATGATGGCATGGTATATGCGGTGTGTTGTGTGGGATTGAGATTTACGTGAGCGAGATCACAGTTCAGTTTTAAAGGGAAGGTCATGAAATTCGTATGCAGCATGGACGGTTTCAGATGACTAGGTAAATGGTATTACTATTTGGTATGGCTTGATGAGAGTATACATTTTAGAAGGGGCATTGTGTTTGATTTATGGATACATCATTGGTACTGCGACACTCTCCTGGTTGATCGACTGTTGATATTCAAATTTTGCTATATGGCACAGAATAATTTTAGAAGTATTCCTCGTGGGATAATCGTGTATGAGAGATGTGTTAGACATTCTGGCGGTGGAGTTGGGATCAAATATGGTGATTTGTGTGTTCTATGGATTTGGAGACTGGGAGTTCTCAAGAGCAAATTGTTTCATGGTTGTGGACTGTGAAGTCATGGCCGAAGCTAGCCAGATGATAGTATGTGTTATGATTCAGTCATTGTGGGCTTTCGGAGGTTAATTTATCTATTTGTGGGTGCCCGGAGTTGATTTGGAGGTCCATTGGTAGGCCCAATTAGAATGTGTATTCTACACCGAGTCGGATTGGTTGGCTCCATAATGCTATTGTTGAGGGATGTGCAATTCGGTTGTTTCTGAGCTTATTCTTGTTCTGAAATTTTCTGTGAGTTACTCTTCTATGCTACGAGGAGTTGTGATTCGTTTGTTTTAGGCACACATGGTGCGGTTCTATTGTGGTCTTATAAAGGAATTTGAGCGAGATGAGTAATTGGGTATTGCATGATTGGGGGCGTATTGGTTATGTTCTTTCGGGTTTTGTGTGGTATTGTGTCATCTGATTCTCCGTGGTTATGGTAATGCACTTTTGATACTTGATGTCAAATTTTGCGTGGTTATTAATTTTGAGCAGGGTGGCTCGAGGTATATGATATGGACCAGCGTTTGGATGAAGTCGCGCATTGCAGCAGAGTTATGTTGAGGTATGAGCCTTTGTGTTAGAGTTGGGTGATGGTTCTACGGTGTGTGATGGGTTCTTAGCATTGTGTGATGGTGGTACCCGTTGAGCTTGCGAGACGGTTCTCTTGATTGAGTCATTTTCGCTATTGAGTACATTTGGATTGTTGCTTATTGGTGCATGGATTGCACGGTTCGTGGCTCTAGGTAGTATTGGTGTTGCGTATCAGTAAAGTAGTTGGTATTCGATAAGATGAAGTCGTCGGATCTAGGATGGGTGCTATCGGATTTGATTGCGGTATATTTGGAAGGATAATATCGGAAGTCGGCTTAGGAATTGGCTATAGTTCTTGTTGAAGGAGAGGGAGCTCCATTCCTTGTTGATTTGATGAATGATTGTGAGTTTCTGTGTGTTCTTTAATTATCGGCGGTGTACGAAAGTTTTAGAATGAGGTTTTGTTAGGTATGAGGTTTATTACCGGGATTGGGTTGTTCTAAACAGTTACTGTGATCAGAGATTTTGCTATGGGTATTTGAGTCATGTGGTATATCCTGTGATTGTAGCTTGGGTTATGGTTGCGGTTTGGTACAGCTTGTTCAGACTTATACACCGTGTAGGTTGCGAGATTTAGATCTTATAAGAAATTCTGGATGTTGGAAAATTGGATTCTAAGGCTTATGGGCTAGGTTGAATTGAGAAAGTTATATTGTGTTATCGGACCTATATGGGATATGGTGATGTGGGATCACCCCTAGGTATGTGCATGGTAAGGTTATACGGCGGTTTGGTGGTTTTGGGAACAACTTTTGCACGTTCGAGGACGAACGTATGTTTAAGTGGGAGAGAATGTAACGAACCGACCGGTAATTTTGAGTATTTACACTTCACTCGGTAGTTTACGGGCATGAGTAGCTCCGTATGATGTATTATGACTTATGTGAATCGTCGGTTTTGTTTTCAGGTTATTCGGAATCAGTTTGGAAGAATGAATTTTATTATTGAAGCTTTAAGTTAAAAGAGTTGACCAAGTTTGACTTTTTGTGTATTTGACCCCAGAACGGAGTTTTGATGGTTTCGTTAGATCCGGATGGTGATTTTGGACTCGGGCGTATGCCCGGATTTGCATTTGAATGTTTTTAGAAGGTTTCGGCACAAGTTGGCAAAAATTAGAAATTTGAAGGTTTGAAAAGTTCATAAGTTTGACCAGAAATTGACTTTGAGGATATCGGATTTGGATTGTGGTTCCGGGAATTGAAATAGCTTCATCATGTCATTTGGGACTTGTGTGAAAAAAATTTGGATTCATTCCGGGATGATTTGATATGTTTCAGTACGAGATATGGAATTGAAAGTTCAAAGTTCATTTAAGTATGATTTGAGGTGCGATTCATTTTGATGTTGTTATGTGTGTTTTGAGGCCTTGATTAAGTCCGTGTTATGTTATGGGACTTGTTGGTATGTTTAGACGGAGTCCCGAGAGGCTCAGGTGAGTTTCGGATAGGTTTTGGTTGTGTTGCGCTCGTTTTTATGTTTCGACGTCGTTTCTTCAAGCATAAATGGTACTAAACTAAGAAAATGAGCTCTAATTTCTATTTTTATCGAAGCATTATATCTGTATCGTAATTACGGAGCCATAGAAAAAAAGAATCGTAGAATTTGGACATCGTATGAGGGAGTTATGCTCATCTTAGTGTCGGAGAAGAGAGCTGATGCTGGTATTTTGCATATGCGAAGTTGGGTCCGCATCTGCGACCCCGCAGGTGTGAAAAATGGTCCGCAAAAGCGGAAATGACAGCTGAAAAAGCGCAGGTGCGATGTTTTTGTCACAAAAGTGAAAACCTTGTGTATAAAAGAAATCAGACTGCGCTCTTTTAGTATTTTGAGTATATCTTGAGTTCTAGAGCTCCGATTGAGATGATTTTCATGGCATTCTTCTCGTCTTTTCATGGGGGTCAGTATCCAACTACAAATTTTTTATTTTAATATTATCACAGAAGTTCATTTTTGAATTAATCCATATTTTAATTGGAGAATTGGGGGTATTTATCAAAAACATTTCTAAAGTGAATAATTGAGTTTTCAACATCGATTCAGAGTCGTAATTAGATAAATTTAGTATGGTTGGACTTGTAATTGAATGGGTAGTCAGATTTTGTGAGTTTCATCGGGTTTCGAGGTACGGGTCCGGGTTTGATTCTTTGGCCGATTTCGGGCTTTTGATTCAAGAATTGATCTTTTATGATCGGGATTGGTTCCTTTAGCATTGTTTGATATATCCGAGTTATTTTTGGTTAGTTTCGAGCCATTTAGAGGTTGGAACACGCGGGATGGCATTTTTGGAGCATCGCTTGGCTTGCTCGGTATTGAAATTGGCTTGTTCGGGGTAAGTAACTCTTCTAAACTTAGTGCTGAGGGTATGAAACCCTGAAATGCGTGTTATGTGATTGATATTAAGGTGACACACATGCTAGGTGATGGACGTGTAGGCGTGCACCAAGTGAATTGGGACTCTATTGTTTCCATGGAACTGTATAGTAGTCATATTTTTTTAATATCCGTATTTTTACCATGCGATAAAGTAAGTGAGCTATCAATCATACTAGATATCATGTTTAGGCTTTATGCCGATACTGTTGGGACCCATAATGGTCGTTCCTTGCTTCCATTTCATTGATATTTCGTACTTAGTCATATTCATGCATTCATATCATATCTCAGTCTCAGTTGTTATTTATTGATACATCATATAATTGTTGTCGGGCTAGTTTCATGACATTGTGAGCCCGTGAGTGAGACTGGATAGATTGATGACTGAGTGAGGCTCGGGGCCTGTTTGTGAGGATATTGATACTATAGAACGTGAGTTGTCCGTGCAGCACATGAGTTGTCCGTGCGGATCCAGATATTGATATTATAGCACGTGAGTTGTCCGTGCAACACGTGAGTTGTCCGTGCGGATTATAACGCTTGGGCTGTAGGAGCCCCTCCGGAGTCTGTACACCCCCAGTGAGCGTTGTTGATTGTATTGAGGGATGGATGTTCCATGGACATGGATCTTGTCCTAAGAATTTATATACCCGGAGATGGATCTTCTCCATGGGGCCGGATTGGCCTTCCTCGGTACTGAGTGACTAATGGTCAGTGATGTATATATTTCGGGATGGATCTTCCCTGGGCCATATACAGTACCGAGTAGCTGAGCATGATGAGTGGAAAGTGTGAGACAGTGGGATTGAGTACTCTGAGAGTGTGAGTGCATGATTCATCTATGAGATACATGGCTTTGGCATGCACACATGACATACAGGCATAGAGATGCATTTTTTCTCATATTGTACGGTATCACGTCATTTATAATTTTTTACACACATTGATATATGAGCATAAAGAGGTATTTTACACTTGTTATTTGGAAAGAAAATGAAACATCTTATTTATTGTGGAAAGGATATTTGAAAAAATTACAGTTTTCAACCTTACTCGTATTTTTGGCATTTTCGGTAAAAGATTTAGGTTTTTAGTGAGATACTTAAAAAGCATGACTATTATCTGGAACTGTGAACGAGTTGATCATTTTTACTTGTGAGATACCTCTTTTATTACTTATATTTATGATGTTATGAACTGTTGTGGGATATTGGTATTGAACCCGACCTTGTGTTAGCTCGTCACTTCTTTTAACCTAAGGTTAGGTCTGTTACTTACTGAGTACATGGGGTCGGTTGTACTCATACTACACTTCTGCACCTTGTGTGCAGATTGTTGGCTGCTGATATTGTTTTGTTCGATGGGAGCTAGATTGAAGATGTACCTGCATCCCGGTTGTAGCTGCCTCTTGTTCGTGGTAGCCTTTGATTTATAAAACTCTATTTACGTACCTTTCAAACAGACTGTGTATTTATTTCATTTCAACTTTGTAAACTCTATTTTTAGAAGCTCATGATTTGTACTACCAGTCCTTGGGAAATGTATAAAAATTCAGTAAACTACTATCGTTTATTTGCCTTGTTAATATCATTGGAATTTGATAGTTACTAGTTGGCTTACCTAGTGGGTTGAATTAGGTACCATCACGACTAGTGGATTTGGGGTCGTGACAACAAAGAACAATACCACTTTATTATAGTTGACTCTTTGCAATATAGTCTCGAGAGTTTGCTCTTTTTCATGATATAACTTTAACCATGCATTAAAATGTTGTTATTTGATTCTAGTGACCTTATTTCTTTTGTAGCTTCCTTGAATGTTTGACACTTTGTTCCATTAAATATGAGTACGAAAAAATTACAAAAAAGGGATTAAACTTTATTGCCTTCACCTCGGAGCAAACCTCTATATTTGAATTACAATTGTATTTAGTTTATAAGTAAGGAGTATAAGACACAACCTATTAGTTATTCGCTATCATGCCATATAAATTTGCAAATTTCCTATCATTTATTCTTGTATCAATAGGATATTCATCTTTTTCTCGCATTGACTTGTTCCTAAACAATCGAGGGTATGTGATTCTTGCACTGATCATCCTTCATACACGGATTTGTAGGGAGGTAGCTTCCAGATATGCTCTTGATACCAATTCATGATGCAAGAGCATATATTCATTTCTGTCATGAAATTCTACCGTAATAAGCTTGTCATACTAATGTACTAAAGTTATTATGTGTCCTTTTTCAAATATTATTAAAAGGTGTATATGGGTTAGACCTCTTTTTTATTATTATTTAAAGTCGTACATGCGTTGCGGCCCAAATAGTTGTGTGAAACTTTGTTATTGCCTTGCTAAATTTTTAAATTAAACACCAGTATTATTTTCCTACATCATCATCATCATCAATGTGTTGGGTCTATGCTGTTGATTTTGTAAAATCCCTAATTATTATACCCAATAAAAAGATAGCGAAAAAAAACTAATCGTAATAAATGAATAATAACGTAAAATTATATTAAACGTAGTTGCATTCCTATGTTGTCCTGATCTCAGTTTTATAATTAAGTTTCTATTGAAGTTAAACATTTTGATGTCAAACATCTAAAAGTGAAAACACACGGCAATATATAAATACTTAAGCCAGCTGAAATTACTTACTTGTGCATGTAATATTTAGATAATTAATTGAGCTAATAAATATAATTGGGGGGTCAAAAAAAATTTGTCTTACTTTTACAACTTATTGATTTTCTAAAATACAAAACAACAATTACTTCCTTTCAAAACAATAATACTTAATTGAAATTATTTCACCTGATAATGAGTAGGAAGGAGTCCTTGACTACCTCAATTTCAAAAAATAAAGTTAGCCAAGTATGTTTAGGCACGTATATTCTCCGTGATAATTTAAAGATTTTGTTACTATTTGTAAATATTATTTTACCTTAATAACTATTTTACTACCCAAAATTAGTAAAAGTTCATATAAGTGCATTATTTTTACTACATAATGTCAAACTAATTGTTTAAATAAATAATTTGGTGTGATAAGGTGTGTGTGTGTATATATATATATATATATATATATATAATGCAACAGTAGTTTGTTTTATCACCGTTTGATGCTGACTCATTTACTAATTACTTTGAAGTTTTAATTACTCGATGCTTAAGGGAAGGAATTGACTCCCAATAGAAAAAGGTTTCTGTCCAATATTACAATTATATCCTACATTAGTTGTTTAATGGAAGATATATTTTAAGGCTATTTTGGTAAATCAATATTGTATTTATATTTATATTTTAATACTATTTTGGTAAACCAACATTATATTCATGTTTTTATAATAATATAGATAGATAAAGATATAGATAGATGGATGGATAGATTGTGCCTTTCGCGTGTCAATAAAGTAATAATCAAACGATAATTTGGTAATCGATATTAAAATTATGTACATGCAAATGTGTTGGTACAGGGGCAACATTATTTTAGTTATGTTTCTCATTAATGGCATATTATATATATATATATATTTTTTTGTCATGATCCAAAATCCACTATAGATCGTGATGGCGCCTAACGCCGCTGTCAGGCAAGCCAATAGTGATTTATCAATTTAATTACTCATTTTATTACTTTCGAAATCATAGTTTTTAATGAGGAAGGAGGTTTACACTCCTAAATCCACGGAGACATATAACATTTGTAGTTTATAAAAGAATTGAAAGGCGTTAATAATGTACGAAAAGATAACATCAACTAGTATAACCCCAAGACCCGGTGTCACAAGTGCACGAGCATTTTCTAAGGAGTATGATAATAATACAACATCTGTCTAGAATGTAAATAAGCCAGGATATAATAAATAGTACGATGGAGACTCTGTGGACTACGATGCGTAGCCTGGAATGTAGCTCACATAAAGTCTCCTCAATAGGTGCGCCCACACGCCAAGATGATCACCAAATGAACCTGTCAGATCCTGCACATTTAGTGCAGAAGTGCAGCATGAGTACGTCAATTGACGTAAATCAATGTGTACCCAATAATTATCTAGCATAACCCCGGAGAAGTAGTGACGAGGGGTCGACATCAACACTTACTCGAGGTCCAATAAAATAATATAATAACTCATAACATATATGAAGTGCACAACGATAGTGAGGTAAATATGTAGGTTACATAATCTCCCAAATATTTCTTTTAAAGTATGAATTTCTCGATCTTGTATTCTACCTTAATAACTCAGAAAATGTCAAGTGCCAATATCAAATAAATAAGGGATACCAGATAGAATGTCGGGTATCAGTGAAAATATTATCTCATGAATATTCAAACTACTAGCGATATAACGCACGATTTTGCCGAGGTCGTTCGGCCCGATCCAGAATAATATGTACACTGCCGAGGGTCGAGCGGCACGAACCATAGATGCATCTATTATATTTTTGAGGCCCCCGGGACCCCATCCAAACATACCAACACATCTCCAAATACGATATGGACTTAGTCGAAGCCTCAAACGACATCAAAATCACGAATCGACGATTGAAAACTTTCTTTAAACTTTCCAACTTTCAAGCTTCGACGAACCCGTTCGAACCATATCATAACATTTCGGAATGACGCCAAACTTTACGGACAAGTTATAAATCATGATACGAACCTATTCCAAGGCTCGAAATCTCAAACAGATATCGATAACACCAAAGTCCACTTTAAATCAAACTTAAGAATTTCTTGAATTCCAAAATGCCAACCTTCCATAATAGGCGCTGAAATGCTCCCGGACTACCCGATACTCAACCCGAACATACGCCCAAGTCCAAAATCAGCATACAAACTTATTGGAACCTTCAAATCCCGATTCCGAGGTCATTTACTCAAAAGTCAGACCTTAGTCAATTCTTCCAACTTAAAACTTCCGAAATTAGAATTTTCTTTCCAAATCAAATTCGAACTTCCCGAAATTCAATTCCAACCACACGTACAAGTCATAAAACATGAAGTGAAGCTACACAAGGCCTCAAACCACCGAACTACATGCTAGAACTCAAAACAACCGGTCGGTTCATTATATTTTTTTTGTTTTGGTAAGAGGGGAAACCCGCAGCCGCTACAACCTCTGCCACATCATCTTCCTTTCGGGTGAGCACTCTGTGCGGATTGTGTAACCCTTCCCCTGTGTATAACCTGCAAACCACACAGGAGATGTAAATAGCACCAGGCAAGCCCTGTGCGACATGCTCAACCCAGAAGACATTGAGGGAGGAATTGATCCCAGGTCATCCGTCTAGATGACCGCCCTCCAAACCAACTGGGCAACCCGAAGGGTTATATATTATTAATTTAACGGTACATATAAAAACAATTTTGTTGAACATGGCGAATTGGCGATATTGACATTTTATTGGGATTATTAATACTACACCACGAGCATTCGGCCAAAAATTACATGTGTATTGGCAAACAATATAAAATAGTTGATACTAAAAATTTGTAATAAGTTCATGCTTTCATCACCGATGCTTTAATTACAAAAATTTATAACCCCAAACTTTTTATACTACTAGTATGCATGTCCGCGCTTGCGCGACTATAAAATAAATTAAAACATACTTAAATATTAATTATTGATACTCAATTTTGTCCTAATATTTTTATATATGTTATATATTCTTTTAAAATATCATTCCTACATCATCACCAACTTACAAGAATCATACAAGAATTTTCTATAAATTTTCATAATTTTAAAGCTTTAAAATTAATTTCTTGCATTTAAATTATTTGAATATGTATTAATTACCTCTTTAAAATATTGTTGTGATGACATATTATGTTTCATTATATTTTACTTTATTTTTTATACAATTATATTTGTATTTCTAAAGCTATTTACATAATTTTACAATAATGGCCTATAGTCTATACATAATTGTACTTATTATATTATTTATGCTAAAATAATATATCTTATATTTTTATAATGTTAAGATATTATTTTCAAGTATTTTAATACATAAATAATATTTTTATTATTATTTACTAGTCATGTTTATAATTTATTTTTAATGTATTTCATATAATTAATTTATAGTCCCAACATAGGGCTAATTTCAGACTAAATTTGGCCCAAGTTATTATCCCAATACCCTACAGCCCAAACCAAGCATCTCTTTTAATGAACCCGGTCGCGACCCGTATAAACGACCCGCCCCATTCCCTTTTTTATCCTGGTACCCATAATAAATCCCTACCTTTCCTTATATCCCCTCACCCCAAACCCTAATCCCATTTTCACACTTCAGCCGTCCCTAAATCCTCTCTACTCTCTCTAAGGAAACCCTAGCCACCATATCCCTTAATCCCCTCTGATTCCGACCTTAATATGAAACTCCTTCATGATTTCCTTTCCATATATGTTCTGTCACCTTGTTACTTATACGATTTTGGTTTCACCTAGTACTTGCCTATTTTTGACAAGTACCATGCCCTGATTTATGTGCAATCATCTTCAATCTTCAAGATTATTTCGTCTATATACGTTCATGACAAGGTGATATGAGGCCGATTCACCAAGATCTTTGGTCGATTCTTTGATTTCCGTCGAACTAGGGTTTGAAATTTCTTTTTTTCCCTTTACTGGTTCTATTATCGATTGCATGTGATATTTCTTTCCTTCTTTGTGTTCGAGTAATTGTTTTCCATGTTTTCTTGTTCGATTTCTACCACTATATTACCCCTCCCTAATTTCCCCTTTGGAAGGACCTGAATCGCTAAAACTATTACTGTTCTCTTATTCTTTCTTGTCTTATACTACTCTGAGGCTCAATCTTTTGGCCAGCTAAAAGCCAAGGCTACCGGAATTCGATTATTGAACCATTCTCAGTGTGAGCATTGCCAGGGTTCATTCGAAACCCTTGGAAACTCTGACGCACTAAGATTCCTGGGTTCTACTATTCGTTTTGCTATTAACATTGGAGTGTTGCTGAAATTATTCCTCTTGTTTACCGTCAATAAGGTAGTTGTCAATTGTAAGAAATCCTACTGATAGGATGCCATTACTCCTATAAGAACTGCTATGGGATCAATGTTGTTAATACTAGACTCTCAAAGTTGTTTTCACTGCCTAAGTTATGCCACTACTAGAAATCATGCATATAAGACAATGTCACCCGCCTAAGATGGCTTTTTTTTTTATAAAAACAGTGCTACTAATCCTAAGTTTGCAAATAGTTTACTATCTCCCCGCACAATCCATTTAGAAAAATAATGATGCATACACGATACCGGAATTCACAATCACCTGGAAACCATGCCTATAGGACTCTAAGTCTTGATTATGAAACTATGTACTGCCTAAGCTGCCCGTGTGCATTTGTTGTTTATGTGTGGAGGCTAACTTGGTCCTTTGGTTGTCTTTATGTGAAGTCCTATATGATTTGAATGTCATTTAGTTTTACCATTTTGAGCAACCTAGGTGAAGTTTAGAACCATCCAAATAGTAGGTCCAAAGCCCCCTGGACCATAGGTATGGGACGGGTTGTCACGACCCAATTTCAGCTGTAGGTTGTGATGGCGCCCAACACTACAGCTAGGCAAGCCAACTAATAAATTAAGCATACATTGATAAAGTTTAAAACCAAGAAAAATATAAACCCAAACTCTACCAATGTGTGTGCCAAGACCTGGTGTCACAAGTGAATGAGCATCTAGTAGATTATACAAAAGTCCAAATACTGTCTGAAATAAAATAGAAAAAATGTAAATATAAGAAGAGACACTGGTAGCTGCAGAACGGCTCAGAAAGGCAGCTCACCACTATGCCTCGGGATGACGTGGGTAGGTGATGATAGGTCCTCCACTAGTACCTATCTCAGATCCTGCACAAAAAGTGCAGCAAGTGTAGTATGACTACGTAAACAACGTGTACCCAGTAAGTATCAAGCCTAATCTTGAAGTGGTAGAGGTGAGATGGCACTCACTGTGGGTCAATAATAACTGAAATAAAACTGTGAGATGGCGACTTTGACACTCACTGTGGGTCAATAATAACTGAAATAAAACTAGGATATTTAAATCAGCATGATTTACAGAATTTACAATAATTTATTTAATCAGCGAAAATAATCAAATTCCTTCAAATGTAACAATTCTCAATATATTAATTGAATTCCTTCAATTCAAATAATTTCCAATTTATCAATTAAATCTCATTTACAGGAGTAACAATTAATTCCTTAACAAGCAAGAATAATAATTCATTAAATTCCAAAGATTTTCTAATTTATTAATTAGCTTCACAAGCTGAAATAAATTATTAAAGTATCGTGTAATTATTATTATTAAACACGATTTTTGCCGAGGACGTACTGCCCGATCCAGAGTGTCGTGTACACTGCCGAGGGACGTGCGGCGCAATTCATAGATGCATCTATCCTGCTAAGGCATTCGGCCCGCTCCACAAGAAAGGAGGACATTTTCTTATGTGCCTCCGGAAGGAGAGTATATTTATTATAAGATAAATTCGGGAGGAGAACAATTTCTTTTAACAATTAATTGATTTAAACAGAAAATCAAGCCTATGAGATTTCCATCCTTTAATATCTTTATCTAACAATTCACAATATATTCATATATATCAATTAATATTAATTAATCAAAGAATACTATTTACACAAGTAATGCATGCTTTAAATCCTAAACTACCCGGACTTTAGCATTAATAGTAACTATGCACAGACTCTTGTCACCTCGTGCGTACGCAGCCCCCACAATTAGTAACAATTATTTAATTTTAATCACCTATGAGGTAATTTCCCCCTCACAAGATTAGACAAGAGACTTACCTCGTCTTGCTCTAATTTAATCCACTATAAGGCCTTTTTCACGATTATCCAACTCTGTCTGGCTCGAATCTATCCAAAATAATTCGATACAATCACTAAAAATTATAGGAATCAATTCTATAAGAAAATACTACATTTTAAATAAAAATCCCGAAATTAATAAAAACATTTGTCCGTGGGGACCACATCTCGGAATCCGGCAAAAGTTATGAAATCCGACAAACCATTCAATTACGAGTTCAACCATACCAGTTTCACTCAAATCCGACTCCGAATCGATACCGAAATCTCAAAAATTCGTTTCTATGAGATTTCTAAATATTTCCCAAATTTAAATCTCAAAACACTAATTTATGGTGAAAACAATGATATACTTGTATATGTAGACCAAATCCGAGTTAGAATCACTTGCCCCAATATTTTTCCCTTGAAAATCTGTTAAAAGTAGACTCTACTCAAGCTCAATTTCGTCAAAAATGGCAAATGGGACGAATGTCCTCTGTTTTTATAACTTACAACTCTATCCAGTTCTATCAAGGAGCTCGATCTTGGGAGCTCGATCAAGGAGCTTGATCTTGGGAGCTGGTCATGGCCTCGATCAGGCCTCGAGCCTGGGACATGGTCATGGCCACGATCAAGTTCGATCTTGGGTCTTGATCCTGGCCCTCGAGCCTTGCCTTCGATCGTGGCTTCGATACTGAGCCTCGTCCCTGGCTTCGACTCAGGCCTCGATCATGGGCTAGATATCTGGGCTCGATATCTGGGATCGATCTGGGGCTCGATCACAGCCCAGAATATACAGCAGAAGGAAAAATTTGCAACAGCTTTTTAAGTCCAACTTTTGATCCGTTAACCATCCGAAACTCACCCGAGGCCCTCGGGACCTCAATCAAATATACCAACAAGTCCTAAAACATCATTCGAACTTAGTCGAACATCTAAATCACATCAAACAATGCTAATACCATGAATCATACCCCAATTCAAGCTTAATGAAACTAAGAGTTTTCAACTTCTACATTCGATGTCGGAACCTATCAAAATCAACTCCGATTGACCTCAAATTTTACACACAAGTCATAAATTACATAATGGGGCTATGAAAATTTTCGAAACTGGATTCCGACTCCGGTATCAAAAAGTCAACTCATCGGTCAAACTTCCAAACTTAAATTCTTGTTTTTAGCCATTTCAAGCCTAATTTAACTACGGACTTCCAAAAAAAATTCTGAACACGCTACTAAGTCCAAAATTACCATACAGAGCTGTTGGAATCATCAAAATTCTATTACAGGGTCGTTTTCTCAAAATGTTGACCGAAGTCAAATTTAGCACTTTAAGGCCAACTTAAGGAACCAAGTGTTCCGGTTTTACCCCGAAACACTTCCAAATCCCGAACCAACCATCCCCGTAAGTCATAAATCATTACAAGCACATACTGGAAGTTTTTTTTAGGGCACGAGGTTCTAAAAGTTAAAATGACTGGTTGGGTCATTACATTCATGTTGTCACGACCCAATTTCAGCTGTAGGTCGTGATGGCGCCCAACACTACAGCTAGGCAAGCCAACTAATAAATTAAGCATACATTGATAAAGTTTAAAACCAAGAAAAATATAAACCCAAACTCTACCAATGTGTGTGCCAAGACATGGTGTCACAAGTGAATGAGCATCTAGTAGATTATACAAAACTCCAAATACTGTCTGAAATGAAATAGACAAAATGTAAATATAAGAAGAGACACTGGTAGCTGCAGAACGGCTCAGAAAGGCAGCTCACCACTATGCCTCGGGATGACGTGGGTAGGTGATGATAGGTCCTCCACTAGTACCTATCTCAGATCCTGCACAAAAAGTGCAGCAAGTGTAGTATGACTACGTAAACAACGTGTACCCAGTAAGTATCAAGCCTAATCTCGAAGTGGTTGGGCGAGATGGCCGACTTTGACACTCACTGTGGGTCAATAATAACTGAAATAAAACTAGGATATTTAAATCAGCATGATTTACAGAATTTACAATAATTTATTTAATCAGCGAAAATAATCAAATTCCTTCAAATGTAACAATTCTCAATATATTAATTGAATTCCTTCAATTCAAATAATTTCTAATTTATCAATTAAATCTCATTTACAGAGTAACAATTAATTCCTTAACAAGCAAGAATAATAATTCATTAAATTCCAAAGATTTTCTAATTTATTAATTTGCTTCACAAGCTGAAATAAATTATTAAAGTATCGCGTAATTATTATTATTAAACACGATTTTTGCCGAGGACGTACTGCCCGATCCAGAGTGTCGTGTACACTGCCGAGGGACGTGCGGCGCAATCCATAGATGCATCTATCCTGCTGAGGCATTCGGCCCGCTCCACAAGAAAGGAGGACATTTTCTTATGTGCCTCCGGAAGGAGAGTATATTTATTATAAGATAAATTCGGGAGGAGAACAATTTCTTTTAACAATTAATTGATTTAAACAGAAAATCAAGCCTATGAGATTTCCATCCTTTAATATCTTTATCTAACAATTCACAATATATTCATATATATCAATTAATATTAATTAATCAAAGAATACTATTTACACAAGTAATGCATGCTTTGAATCCTAAACTACCCGGACTTTAGCATTAATAGTAACTATGCACAGACTCTTGTCACCTCGTGCGTACGCAGCCCCCACAATTAGTAACAATTATTTAATTTTAATCACCTATGAGGTAATTTCCCCCTCACAAGATTAGACAAGAGACTTACCTCGTCTTGCTCTAATTTAATCCACTATAAGGCCTTTTTCACGATTATCCAACTCTGTCTGGCTCGAATCTATCCAAAATAATTCGATACAATCACTAAAAATTATAGGAATCAATTCTATAAGAAAATACTACATTTTAAATAAAAACCCCGAAATTAATAAAAACATTTGTCCGTGGGGACCACATCTCGGAATCCGGCAAAAGTTATGAAATCCGACAAACCATTCAATTACGAGTCCAACCATACCAGTTTCACTCAAATCCGACTCCGAATCGATACCGAAATCTCAAAAATTCGTTTCTATGAGATTTCTAAATATTTCCCAAATTTAAATCTCAAAACACTAATTTATGGTGAAAACAATGATATACTTGTATATGTAGACTAAATCCGAGTTAGAATCACTTACCCCAATATTTGTCCCTTGAAAATCTGTTAAAAGTAGACTCTGCTCAAGCTCAATTTCGTCAAAAATGGCAAATGGGACGAATGTCCTCTGTTTTTATAACTTACAACTCTATCCAGTTCTATCAAGGAGCTCGATCTTGGGAGCTCGATCAAGGAGCTTGATCTTGGGAGCTGGTCATGGCCTCGATCAGGCCTCGAGCCTGGGACATGGTCATGGCCACGATCAAGTTCGATCTTGGGTCTTGATCCTGGCCCTCGAGCCTTGCCTTCGATCGTGGCTTCGATACTGAGCCTCGTCCCTGGCTTCGACTCAGGCCTCGATCATGGGCTAGATATCTGGGCTCGATATCTGGGATCGATCTGGGGCTCGATCACAGCCCAGAATATACAGCAGAAGGGAAAATTTGCAACAACATTTTAAGTCCAACTTTTGATCCGTTAACCATCCGAAACTCACCCGAGGCCCTCGGGACCTCAATCAAATATACCAACAAGTCCTAAAACATCATTCGAACTTAGTCGAACATCTAAATCACATCAAACAATGCTAATACCATGAATCATACCACAATTCAAGCTTAATGAAACTAAGAGTTTTCAACTTCTACATTCGATGTCGGAACCTATCAAAATCAACTCCGATTGACCTCAAATTTTACACACAAGTCATAAATTACATAATGGGGCTATGAAAATTTTTGAAACTGGATTCCGACTCCGGTATCAAAAAGTCAACTCATCGGTCAAACTTCCAAACTTAAATTCGTATTTTTAGCCATTTCAAGCCTAATTTAACTACGGACTTCCAAAAAAAATTCTGAACACGCTACTAAGTCCAAAATTACCATACAGAGCTGTTGGAATCATCAAAATTCTATTACAGAGTCGTTTTCTCAAAATGTTGACCGAAGTCAAAGTTAGCACTTTAAGGCAAACTTAAGGAACCAAGTGTTCCGGTTTTACCCCGAAACACTTCCAAATCCCGTACCAACCATCCCCGTAAGTCATAAATCATTACAAGCACATACTGGAAGTTTTATTTTTAGGGCACGAGGTTCTAAAAGTTAAAATGACTGGTTGGGTCATTACATTCATGTTGTCACGACCCAATTTCAGCTGTAGGTCGTGATGGCGCCCAACACTACAGCTAGGCAAGCCAACTAATAAATTAAGCATACATTGATAAAGTTTAAAACCAAGAAAAATATAAACCCAAACTCTACCAATGTGTGTGCCAAGACATGGTGTCACAAGTGAATGAGCATCTAGTAGATTATACAAAACTCCAAATACTGTCTGAAATGAAATAGACAGAATGTAAATATAAGAAGAGACACTGGTAGCTGCAGAACGGCTCAGAAAGGCCGCTCACCACTATGCCTCGGGATGACGTGGGTAGGTGATGATAGGTCCTCCACTAGTACCTGTCTCAGATCCTGCACAAAAAGTGCAGCAAGTGTAGTATGAGTACGTAAACAACGTGTACCCAGTAAGTATCAAGTCTAATCTCGAAGTGGTAGAGACGAGATGGCCGACTTTGACACTCACTATGGGTCAATAATAACTGAAATAAAACTAGGATATTTAAATCAGCATGATTTACAGAATTTATAATAATTTATTTAATCAGGGAAAATAATCAAATTCCTTCAAATGTAACAATTCTCAATATATTAATTAAATTCCTTCAATTCAAATAATTTCCAATTTATCAATTAAATTTTATTTACAGGAGTAACAATTAATTCCTTAACAAGCAAGAATAATAATTCATTAAATTCCAAAGATTTTCCAATTTATTAATTAGCTTCACAAGCTGAAATAAATTATTAAAGTATCGTGTAATTATTATTATTAAGCACGATTTCTGCCGAGGACGTACGATCCGATCCAGAGTGTCGTGTACACTGCCGAGGGATGTGCGGCGCGATCCATAGATGCATCTATCCTGCCGTGGCATTCGGCCCGCTCCACAAGAAAGGAGGACATTCTCTTATGTGCCTCCGGAAGGAGAGTATATTTATTATAAGATAAATTCGGGAGGAGAACAATTTTTTTTAACAATTAATTGATTTAAACAGAAAATCAAGCCTATGAGATTTCCATCCTTTAATATCTTTATCTAACAATTCACAATATATTCTTATACATCAATTAATATTAATTAATCAAAGAATACTATTTACACAAGTAATACATGCTTTGAGTCCTAAACTACCCGGACTTTAGCATTAATAGTAGCTACGCAAGGACTCTCGTCACCTCGTGCGTACGTAGCCCCCCACAATTAGCAACAATTATTTAATTTTAATCACCTATGAGGTAATTGTTTCCCTCACAAGATTAGACAAGAGACTTACCTCGTCTTGCTCCAATTTAATCCACTATAAGGCCTTTTTCACGATTATCCAACTCTGTCTGGCTCGAATCTATCATAAATAATTCGATACAATCACTAAAAATTATAGGAATCAATTCTATAAGAAAATACTACATTTTTAATAAAAATCCTGAAATTAATAAAAGATTTCGTCCGTGGGGCCCACATCTCGGAATCCGGCAAAAGTTACGAAATCCGACAACCCATTCAATTACGAGTCCAACCATACCAGTTTCACTCAAATCCGACTCCGTATCGATACCGAAATCTCAAAAATTCGTTTCTATGAGATTTCTAAAACTTTCCCAAATTTAAATCTCAAAACACTAATTTATGGTTGAAACAATGATATACTTGTATATGTAGACCAAATCCGAGTTAGAATCACTTACCCAAATGTTTTTCCTTGAAAATCTGTCAAAATTCGCCTCTGCTCAAGCTCAAGTTCGTAAAAAATGGCAAATGGGACGAATGTCCTCTGTTTTTATAACTTACAGCTCTGTCCAGTTCGATCAAGGCGCTCGATCTCGGGAGCTCGATCTCATGGAGCTCGATCTTGGGAGCTCGATCAAGGAGCTCGATCTTGGGAGCTGGTCATGGCCTCGATCAGGCCTCGAGCCTGGGACATGGTCATGGCCTCGATCAAGTTCGATCTTGGGTCTTGATCCTGGCCCTCGAGCCTTGCCTTCGATCGTGGCTTCGATACTGAGCCTCGTCCCTGGCTTCGACTCAGGCCTCGATCGTGGGCTCGATATCTGGGTTCGATCTGGGGCTCGATCACAGCCTAGAATTTACAGCAAAAGGGAAAATTTGCAGCAGCTTTTTAAGTCCAACTTTTGATCCGTTAGCCATCTGAAACTCACCCGAGGCCCTAGAGACCTCAACCAAATATACCAAAAAGTCCTAAAAAATAATTCGAACTTAGTCGAACCTCTAAATCACATCAAACAACGCTAAAACCATGAATCATACCCCAATTCAAGCTTAATGAAACTAAGAGTTTTCAACTTTTACATTCGATGTCGGAACCTATCAAATCAACTCTGATTGACCTCAAATTTTACACACAAGTCATAAATTACATAACGGGGCTATGAAATGTTTTGGAACTGGATTCCGACTCCGGTATCAAAAAGTTAACTCATTGGTCAAACTTCCAAACTTAAATTCTTGTTTTTAGCCATTTCAAGCCTAATTTAACTACGGACTTCCAAATAAAATTCTGAACACGCTCCTAAGTCCAAAATCACCATACGGAGCTGTTGGAATCATCAAAATTCTATTACAGGGTCGTTTTCTCAAAATGTTGACCGAAGTCAAACTTAGCACTTTAAGGCCAACTTAAGGAACCAAGTGTTCCGGTTTCACCCCAAACACTTCCAAATCCCGAACCAACCATCCCCGCAAGTTATAAATCATTACAAGCACATACTGGAAGTTTTATTTTTAGGGAACGGGGTTCTAAAAGTTAAAATGACCGGTTGGGTCATTACATTCTCCACCTCTTAAACAAATGTTCGTCCTCGAACGGGTTTAGAATTGTTCCTGGAGTGCTGAATAAGTGTGGATATCTGCTCCGCATGTCTTCCTCGGCCTTCCAAGGTTCTTCCTCGACTGGTTGACCCCTCCACTGGACTTTTACTACAGAAATCCTCTTGGACCTCAACTGGCGAACCTGTTTATCAGCAATGGCAATTGGCTCCTCTTCATAACCCAAGCTATTATCTAGCTGAACTGTGCTAAAGTCTAACACATGTGATAGGTCGGCATGATACTTCCGGAGCATAGATACGTGGAAAATCGGATGAACTCCGGATAGGCTGGGAGGCAATGCAAGCTCATAAGCAACCTCCCCAACTCGTTTCAACACCTCAAATGGGCCTATAAACCTTGGGCTCAACTTGCCCTTCTTCCCGAATCTCATAATTCCCTTCATAGGCGAAACCTTCAAGAGAACTTTTTCACCTATCATAAATGATATATCACGCGCTTTCTGATCTGCGTAACTCTTTTGCCTGGACTGTGTTGTACGAAGTCGCTCCTGAATCAACTTTACCTTTTCCAATTCAACCCTTACCAAATCAGTACCATATAACTTAGCCTCACTTGGCTCAAACCATACGATAGGTGAACGACATCGCCGACCATATAAAGCCTCAAATGGAGCCATCTCGATGCTGGATTGGTAATTGTTATTATAAGCAAACTCTGCCAAAGGCAGGAAACGATCCCACTGACCTCTAAAGTCGATCACACATGCCCTGAGCATATCCTCCAAAATCTGAATTGTCCTCTTTGATTGTCCATCGGTCTGCGGATGAAAGGTTGTGCTGAGCTCTACACGGGTCCCCAACTCACTCTGTACTGCTCTCCAGAAATGTGAAGTAAACTGAGGGCCTCTATCTGATATGATGGAAATTGGCACACCGTGCAACCGAACTATCTCCTGAATATAAATGTGGGCCAACCTCTCTGAAGTATACGTGGTCACAACAGGAATAAAATATGCCGACTATTCAACCTGTCAACAATCACCCAAACTGCATCAAACTTCCTCAAGGTCCGTGGAAACCCAACTACAAAGTCCATAGTAATTCGCTCCCATTTCCACTCTGGTATAGTCATCTGCTGAAGTAGGCCACTTGGCCTCTGGTGCTCATATTTAACTTGTTGGAAATTTAGACATCTAGATACATACTCAACTATGTCCTTTTTCATTCGTCGCCACCAATAATGTTGCCTCAAGTCACGATACATCTTAGTAGCACCTGGATAAATAGAATACCGAGAACTGTGTGCCTCTTCCAGGATCTTTTTCCTCAGTCCATCCACATTAGGAACACATAGACGATCCTGGAGTTGCAGAACACCATCCGCTCTAATAGTAACTTCCTTGGCACCACCTCGTAGTACCGTTTCACAAAGAACCATCAAGTATGGGTCATCATACTGGCGAGCCCTGATCTGCTCAAATAGTGAAGAATGAGCCACCACACATGCAAGAACTCGGCTGGGCTCTGAAATATCTAGCCTCACAAGTTTGTTAGCCAAGGACTGAATATCTGAGGCTAATGGCCTTTCCTCTGCTGAAATGAAAGCCAAGCTACCCATATTCTCCGCCTTCCTGCTCAAGGCATCTGCAACCACATTTGCTTTGCCCGGATGATACAAGATAGTAATATCATAATCTTTTAGTAACTCCAGCCATCTGCGCTGCCTCAAATTTAGATCCCTCTGCTTGAACAAATGCTGCAAACTGCGATGATCAGTGTAAACTTCACAAGACACCCCATAAAGATAATGCCTCCAAATCATTAGAGCGTGAACAATCGCAGCTAACTCCAAATCATGTACTGGATAATTTCTCTCATGGGGCTTCAGCTGACATGAAGCATATGCAATAACTCACCTTTCCTGCATCAATACACAACCCAAGCCAACGCGTGACGCGTCATAATACACTGTATATATTCCCGAACCAGATGGTAACACTAACACGGGTGCTGTAGTCAGTGCTGTCTTGAGCTTCTGAAAGCTTGACTCATAATCATCGGACCATCGGAACTGAACACCCTTCTGGGTTAATTTGGTCAAAGGTGCTGCAATAGATGAAAAACCTTCCACGAACCGACGATAATAACCTGCTAAACCCAGAAAACTCCTGATCTCAGTCGCCAAAGTGGGACGATGCCAATTCTGAACTGCCTCAATCTTTTTAGGATCAACTTTAATACCTTCGCCCGATACAATATGTCCCAAAAATGCTACAGACTCTATCCAAAACTCACACTTAGAGAACTTACCATATAGCTTTTGTTCCCGCAATGTCTGAGGCAACACTCTCACATGCTGCTCATGTTCCTCCTTACTGCGCGAATAGATTAAGATGTCATCAATGAAGACAATGACAAACGAATCAATATATGGCATGAATACTCTATTCATCAGATCCATAAACGCTGCTGGGGCATTAGTCAAATCGAAGGACATCACTAGAAACTCATAATGACCATATCTAGTCCGAAAAGAATTCTTCGGAACATCCGAATCCCGAATCTTCAACTGATGGTACCCCGACCTCAGGTCGATCTTAGAGAATACCCTAGCACCCTGTAACTGGTCAAATAGATCATCAATACGTGGCAACGTGTACTTATTCTTAATAGTGACTTTGTTCAATTGGCGATAATCAATACATATCCGCATTGTTCCATCCTTCTTTTTCACAAATAATACTGGTGCACCCCAAGGCGATACACTCGGTCTGACGAACCCTTTGGCTAGTAACTCTTCAAGCTGTTCTTTCAATTCTTTCAATTCTTTCGGAGCCATGCGATACGGTGGGATAGATATAGGCTGGGTATCTGAAGCCAAGTCAATATAGAAATCAATATCACGATCAGGTGGCATACCTGGAAGATCTGACGGAAATACATCGGGGAACTCCCGAACTACAGGCACTGAATCAATAGCTGGAGTCTCTGTAGTAGTATCCCGAACATAGGCTAGATAAGCCAAACAACCCTTCTCAACCATGTGTTGAGCCTTTATAAAAGAAATAACTCGATTAAAAGAACTAACAGGTGAACCCTTCCACTCCAGCTTAGGCAATGCTGGAATAGCTAAGGTAACAGTCTTGGCATGACAATCTAGAATAACATGATATGGAGATAACCAGTCCATACCCAGAATAATTTCAAAATCGGTCATCTCAAGCAATAGGAGATCTGCTCTAGTTTCATAACCACAGAATGTAATAATACAGGACCGGTAGATCCGGTTCACAACAACAGAATCGCCCACAGGAGTGGACACATAAACAGGAGTACTCAAGGACTCACGAGAAACACCCAGGAGTGGAGCAAATAGAGATGACACATATGAATACGTAGATCCTGGATCAAATAATACTGAGGCATCTTTGCCACAAACAGAAATAATACCTGTAATCACGACATCTGAGGCCTCTGCATCTGGTCTAGCTGGAAAAGCATAGAACCGAGCTGGAGCGCCAACTGTCTGGCCTCCGCCTGGCTGACCTCTACCTCTAGGACGGCCCCTACCCACCTGTCCTCCACCTCTGGGTGGTCGGACTACTGGTAGAGCAACTGGTCCGGTAAGCATAGGTTGCTGACCCTGCTGTACTGGTCTACCCCGAAGCCTGGGGCAAAACCTCCGCATATGACTGGGATCCCCGCACTCGTAACAACTCTTCGGTGCAATGGGCTACTGACTAAGTGTTTGACCCTGGGACATGAATACCCACTGGGAGGACTCTGAATAGCTGGTGTTCGGTAAGAACTCTCTGGGATAGCACTGAGATAAGGTCACACTTGAGCACCTTGAGGAGGTGGTGGTGCTGGATATGGAGGTCTGCTGGACTGCCCCCTCACGAACTGACCTCTGCCCCCGGACGGAGCACCTATGAACACTCTAGAGTACCTGAATCGCTTATCTCTCATAACATGCTCTCGGCTCCGCTGACGTACACCCTCAATCCTCCGGGCTATCTCCACAACTCGCTCATAAGAAGTACCCATCTCAACCTCTCGAGCCATAGTGGCCTGAATACCAGTATGTAAACTGGCTACAAACTTTCGCACTCTCTCCGCCTCAGTAGGGAGTATCATTAGTGCATGGAGAGATAATTCAGAAAACCTCGCCTCATAATCAGTCACTGACAACTGACCCTGCTGGAGCTGCTCAAACTGAAACCGCAACTCTTCCCTCTGGGAGGGTGGAATATACCTGTCCAAGAAGATATGGGTGAACCTGTCCCAAGTCTTGGGAGGAGAATCTGCTGGTCTGCCAAGAGCATAAGACTTCCACCATCTACGGGCTCTACCCTCTAGGTGAAAAGTAGCGAAATCAACCCTATGGGATTCCAATATCCTCATGTTGTACAGTCTATCCTTGCAACGATCAATGAAATCCTGTGGATCCTCGTGTCGCTCACCCCCGAAGACAGGAGGATGTAGCCTAGTTCATCTGTCCAATAGTTTCGAAGGATCAGCGGCTATAGTTGGCCTGGGCTCAGGTGTAGCTGCTGCCACTGGCTGGGCTCCACCCATGGGTAGTGCACCCTGGGTCTGATATACAGCAGCTGCCTGTCCATGAGCCTGCGCGGTAGGGGTCTGTGCTCTCTCGCCCGCCTGAGATATGGCTGGGTCTGCCGGAAATAAACCGGCCTGAGTCATATTGTCTATGAATCACAGCATACGACCCATGACATCCTGAAATCCCGGTGCAGCTGTGAAGTCCACCGGAGCTAGCTTTGCCAGAGGCACCTCACCCTGCTCCTCAATAATGGGATTCTCTGTTGGATCCACTGGCGGCATACCCGGAATAGTCCTGGGACGTCCTCTCCCTATACCACGGGCTGGATCCCTCCCTCGGCCTCTACCTCGGCCTCTAGCAACTGGGGGAGTAGCTCTTCTCTAGTCTGGAACTTTATTCGAGTGCGTTCTCACCATCTGTGAGAAAATAAGAGCAGGATTTTTAGTGCTACTTTAATTGTACGATGGAATGTGAAGAAAAGTAATTTCCTAACACCCTATAGCCTCTCGAAGATAAGTACAGACGTCTCCGTACCGATCCGTAAGACTCTATTAGTTCTGCTCATAACTTGTGAGACCTACGTGAACCTAGTGCTCTGATACCATGTTGTCATGACCCAATTTCAGCTGTAGGTCGTGATGGCGCCCAACACTACAGCTAGGTAAGCCAACTAACAAATTAAGCATACATTGATAAAGTTTAAAACCAAGAAAAATATAAACCCAAACTCTACCAATGTGTGTTCCAAGACCTGGTATCACAAGTGAATGAGCATCTAGTAGATTATACAAAACTCCAAATACTATCTGAAATGAAATAGACAGAATGTAAATATAAGAAGAGACACTGGTAGCTGCAGAACGGCTCAGAAAGGCCGCTCACCACTATGCCTCGGGATGACGTGGGTAGGTGATGATAGGTCCTCCACTAGTACCTGTCTCAGATCCTGCACAAAAAGTGCAGCAAGTGTAGTATGAGTACGTAAACAACGTGTACCCAGTAAGTATCAAGCCTAATCTCGAAGTGGTAGAGACGAGATGGCCGACTTTGACACTCACTATGGGTCAATAATAACTGAAATAAAACTAGGATATTTAAATCAGCATGATTTACAGAATTTACAATAATTTATTTAATCAGGGAAAACAATCAAATTCCTTCAAATGTAACAATTCTCAATATATTAATTAAATTCCTTCAATTCAAATAATTTCCAATTTATCAATTAAATTTTATTTACAGGAGTAACAATTAATTCCTTAACAAGCAAGAATAATAATTCATTAAATTCCAAAGATTTTCCAATTTATTAATTAGCTTCACAAGCTGAAATAAATTATTAAAGTATCGTGTAATTATTATTATTAAGCACGATTTCTGCCGAGGACGTACGATCCGATCCAGAGTGTCGTGTACACTGCCGAGGGATGTGCGGCGCGATCCATAGATGCATCTATCCTGCCGTGGCATTCGGCCCGCTCCACAAGAAAGGAGGACATTCTCTTATGTGCCTCCGGAAGGAGAGTATATTTATTATAAGATAAATTCGGGAGGAGAACAATTTCTTTTAACAATTAATTGATTTAAACAGAAAATCAAGCCTATGAGATTTCCATCCTTTAATATCTTTATCTAACAATTCACAATATATTCTTATACATCAATTAATATTAATTAATCAAAGAATACTATTTACACAAGTAATACATGCTTTGAGTCCTAAACTACCCGGACTTTAGCATTAATAGTAGCTACGCAAGGACTCTCGTCACCTCGTGCGTACGTAGCCCCCCACAATTAGCAACAATTATTTAATTTTAATCACCTATGAGGTAATTTCCCCCCTCACAAGATTAGACAAGAGACTTACCTCGTCCTGCTCCAATTTAATCCACTATAATGCCTTTTTCACGATTATCCAACTCTGTCTGGCTCGAATATATCCAAAATAATTCGATACAATCACTAAAAATTATAGGAATCAATTCTATAAGAAAATACTACATTTTAAATAAAAATCCCGAAATTAATAAAAACATTCGTCTGTGGGGCCCACATCTCGGAATCCGGGAAAGGTTACGAAATCTGACAACCCATTCAATTACGAGTCCAACCATACTAGTTTTACCCAAATCCAACTCCGAATCGATACCGAAATCTCAAAACTTCATTTCTATGAGATTTCTAAAAATTTCCCAAATTTAAATCTCATAACACTAATTTATGGTTAAAACAATGATATACTTGTATATGCAGACCAAATCTGAGTTAGAATCACTTACGCTAATGTTTTCCCTTGAAAATTTGTCAAAAGTCGCCTCTGCTCAAGCTCAAGTTCGTCAAAAAAGGCAAATGGGACGAATGTCCTCTATTTTTATAATGTACAGCTCTGTCCAGTTCGATCAAGGAGCTCGATCTCGCGAGCACGATCTCAAGGAGCTCGATCTTGGGAGCTCGATCAAGGGAGCACGATCTCAGGGAGCTCGATCTTGGGAGCTCGATCAAGGAGCTCGATCTTGGGAGTTGGTCATGGCCTCGATCAGGCCTCGAGCCTGGGACATGGTCATGGCCTCGATCAAGTTCGATCTTGGGTCTTGATCCTGGCCCTCGAGCCTTGCCTTCGATCGTGGCTTCGATACTGAGCCTCATCCCTGGCTTTGACTCAGGCCTCGATTGTGGGCTCGATATCTGGGTTCGACCTTGGGCTCGATCACAGCCGAGAATATACAGCAGAAGGGAACATTTGCAGCAGCTTTTTAAGTCCAACCTTTGATCCGTTAACCATCCGAAACTCACCTGAGGCCCTCGGGACCTCAACCAAATATACCAACAAGTCCTAAAATATCATTCAAACTTAGTTGAACCTCTAAATCACATCAAACAATGCTAAAACCATGAATCATACCCCAATTCAACCTTAATGAAACTAAGAGTTTTCAACTTCTACATTCGATGTCGGAACCTATCAAATCAACTCTGATTGACCTCAAATTTTACACACAAGTCAAAAATTACATAATGGGGCTATGAAAATTTTCGGAACTGGATTCCGACTCCGGTATCAAAAAGTCAACTCATCAGTCAAACTTCCAAACTTAAATTCTTATTTTTAGCCATTTCAAGCCTAATTTAACTACGGACTTCCAAATAAAATTTCGAACACGCTCCTAAGTCCAAAATTACCATACGGAGCTGTTGGAATCATCAAAATTCTATTATGGGGTCGTTTTCTCAAAATATTGACCGTAGTCAAACTTAGCACTTTAAGGCCAACTTAAGGAACCAAGTGTTCCGGTTTCACCCCAAACACTTCCAAATCCCAAACCAACCATCCCCACAAGTCATAAATCATTACAAGCACATACTGGAAGTTTTATTTTTAGGGAACGTGGTTCTAAAAGTTAAAATAACCGGTTGGGTCATTACACGGGTAGTGCATGCATAAGATATGATTTAGAATTGAATTAGAGAGCCTTTAAGTAACAACTTCAACATAGTAATTGGGTAGGAGGAGATGATAATCTGTGCCCGCTGAATAATATGAGCAACCCCTTCCTTAAGGGAGTTGCAAAGTATTATTTATGTTGCACGGGGTGATCTTTTAGGCTAAAACTTAGGACCCCCCTTTTCTTTATATACTTGTTATTTACACTTATTCATTTAACATAGACCAATGTAGCTGTATCCTTGTAATCATTAAGGATTTGAACCGATTCTCATGTGTCATGATAAGTCTCTTCGAATTCTATATTTCCCTTTGTTTATTTGATAACATAGCTTAATTACATAATCCGCATAGTTAAAAATTTGGCCGGGACCCATAGTTGTGGACCTCGAAGAGTGCCTGACACCTTCTCTTTGAGGTAATTTGAGCCCTTACCCGATCTTTGGTGACACAGACTAGTCAAACAGAGTTATTTTCAAATGGGTACCCCAACGCACCTTAAATATTATTAGGTGGCGACTCTTCTCTTTTAATATCTTCCTTTAAAAGAGTTGCCACATGTCAAAGCCCGCCTTCGCGAGAAAACGGGACGCGTCAACATGGCGACTCTGCTGGGGATATACTTAGGCTCTTACCATAACGAATTTGACTTATGTGGATTATTTTCCTTATTTTCTTATATTTATTTAAATTGCTATGACATGCACATCCCTCCCTTTATTCTCCTTTATTTTCTACGACATGTATGGCCTCTCTCCATTTATTTCATCGTGTCTAAGATTACTATCATGATTCTCCCGTCCCTATTTCCCTACTTACTTCATTACGTCCTCGCACATTTTCATGAGCTAAATTGACTTCTTCTTTTGTCTTTTTTTTCTTATCTTTTCTTTTCACATTCACCTTTATTATGTTATTTACTGCTTTTATGTATTCTTATCATGCAAATACTTGGCAACATGTTACTATTTATGCATAAAGCATGTTCCACATTATACTCCACTCGTGCCTATTATCAACATAGTGGCGCTTGATGAGTGTCCGCGCTTTCCTGAAATCATCCTTTTTAAATCGAAAAGGCTTATTTAAGGTAGACTAGTCAATCAGCGCTACAGTCGACGGTCCTGTGCCTTTCCATCTCGAGTTGTCCACTTGAGAGTATCAGTCTAGACCTTGCTAGAAACTATATTTTAATTTAAAATATACATGTATCATGCTAAACCTAGTATGGATTGAGACGTCATTGACGTAACAATCTACTTAGATAAAACCTTGTCCAAAGTCCGATGGGATTCCCACAATCCCAATGGACACTATCATATTATGTGCATCACTTGGAGAAAATGTGCCAACATGTTGATCATTACTGCGTAAGTAGACGAATTTGGAGGGGGAAAGGGCTAACTCTTGTTTGTTTGCAGAAAATGAAGCATGGAATTCCAAGGTTTGATATGGTCCAAAATATCCCACCTTTGCTACTTGACTGGTGGAAAGGCCTTGCACCTTGTGATAAAAATCATATGAGGATAGTACTTGGTGACCTGCCATCTTTGCTGAACATTCAACCAAATAGAGAATTGATTGAGGCCGCTATCATGTTCTGGGATGAAAAAGAGTTGTTTTTCGATTAGGAAATATAGAAATGACTCATCTCCTAGAAGAAATAGGGGGTTTTGTCAAGTTGCCATGGGATAGTCCCGGATTACTGGTGCCAAACAATCGCACTCCCCGCGTTTTTTTAAAAATGTTGGGTTTTAAGAAGAATGATGAACTGCTCTGTCTAAAGAAGTCATACATCCCTTTTGACTTTCTTTACAGGCGTTATGGCATAGCAAGTCATATCGTCTTCATCATGATAAACTAGCCATTACTTCTTTGGGATGGGTGCATTATCAGGTTTATGTGTTCATTGTCTGCTTCCTGGGGTTGTTGATCTTTCCGATGAAAGGAGGAAGAATTCATACTCGCTTAGACATGGTTGGAAGGACCTTAATGGATGGTATCGAAGGGCAAACTTATACTATCATCCCAATGATCTTAGCTGAGATGTATCGTGCTCTAGATCGGTGCAAGCATGGGTTTGGACACTTCTAGGGTTACAATCTATTGCTACAAGTCTAGCTACTGGAACACTTTCAAAGGGGTGAGTATTGTCAACAGCTTCTGCGAAGGCCACTGAATGACTACATAGCTAACCATCACCCAAAGAAAATGACATTTATTCAAGACAGGTTTGCAAAGCCTGGAAATGATATAAGTTGGGTATGTTTCTTCAACAATCTGAGAGACGAGCAAGTGCATTGGATGTTTGAATGGTTTCCTAGTAGTGAGTTCATCATCAGGTCAAAAGGGACTACTCACTTGGTACTGATCGGGTTGCGAGACATCTACCCTTACGCTCCTATAAGGGTAATGAGGCAAGCCGGGAGAAAATAAGTCATACCTCGGGTTTCCAACATGGTCTAGTACAAGGCAGATTTCAAGGGAGATGTCATCATATTTAAGTTCGAAGCACAACATATGTGGAACCAAAAGATCATTGTGGAAGGAGAAACTATTGAGCCAGACAGGTATCACGCTGGCCATATGTACTACTATCTATCATGGCTGGAGGACGATATAGCTGGGGACATCAAACCAGGAGTTATTCTGAAGGATAGGATCATAGATGAAGTAGCTGAGGCACAGGTGAAGTACAAGAGGCTACACAAAAGGGTGTTCGAGTCCGAAGCCAAGCATCTGGAGCAGCACAAAGTAAACATGGAGGAGATAAGGGAATGGAAAGAGATTGCCACTAAGTCAATAGAGAGGTTAGAATACTTGGAGCAAAGGATAATGGAGCTATAAGGGAAGATGAGAAAGAGACTTTGGGATTGTCAAGGCATGAACGAAGATGAAGGAGGAAAGCTGGCAAAAGCTTACTTATTGCTGGACATGCGCGATCTGGGGAACATGATTGATGGGGTCAGGAGAGCCAAGCATGGAGAAGGTCCTTCAGGGACCAAGTAGATTAGGAGATGATGTTCTTTACTGCTTTTTAGTTTAGATTAGATTTCGATGTAATAAAGCCTAATGCCATTAGTGACTTCATTATTATTGTCCATTTAGTGAAAGTTTGTTTTGGCTTATTTTCGCATTAATGAAATGAAGAAAACGTTGGCACCAATTTTTTCCAAGTCTATGTGTCGCTTAGGCCTACCTCAGGCATAATGAGGTCCCCAAATTAAGACGAAAATTATTGCATGACTTTGTGAAACGTGTTTAAATATTGCGAACACTCTTTTATTTCACCTTAATGACTTGGTTACCTTTTCGTTTTTTCTTTCTTTTTGATTATTCCCATTCCCAAAGGTTGGTTCGTACATACTGACATCATCAGTATACCACACTAGATCCAGAGGTCCTCCACCTCCTCCTCCACCTAGCAACCCGAAAAGCAAAAGCAAAAGCAAGGGCAAAGGGAAAATGGATGATTTAAGTGGTATCCGAAGAGATAATGTTGTTATGGCGAAAAATGTTGAAACTTCAGATGGTAGAAGTATTCCGGGGCAGAATGAGTTAGTCTTACATTTGGAGTAGAAAATCTTGGAATTATAGGGCGAGCTTGAGCAAGTTCAAAATCTGGAAAACCTTTCCCTTACTCTCAATGTTCCCGACATCAACCAGCAAAACCCGACTACCCAGAACCAAACACCGCCACAAAACACACAAAACCATAATCCACCACACATAGCTCAAAATCCTCCCGCACCACACCAGTATCATAATCCCTCACCTCACCAGAATCTTAACCCACTACCAGTGCAAATCCCTAAACAACATCACCATCATCCAACTCAATACCTACAAACCACTACCTATCACACTCCCCAAAATGCATTGCAACCTACTCCCGATCCACAAAACTCAACCAACGACCACCCATATATACAAGTTACAAGAACTCATCAAAGCAATCCGATATATGTGGAAACCTTACCCCCATACCCCGCAGCAAACCCTATACATATTCGAACCGACTAAAAAGGACCTGTTAATTCAAAACATGGTGGAGGAACTCAAGAAACTCATGGGGAGAGTCCAGAGTATTGAATGAGGGAAATGCATTGACGGCCTGAATTATGAAGATCTATGTATTCAGCCAGATGTGGAACTGCCAGAGGGCTACAAACCTCCAAAGTTCGAAATGTTTGATGGCACTGGTGATCCGAAGGTGCATCTAAGAACATATTGCGACAAGCTTGTAAGAGTAGCAAAGAATGAACAACTCCGCATGAAGTTGTTCATGTGAAGCCTTATAAGAGATGCCTTGTCTTGGTATATCAGTCAAAACCAAAAGAAGTGGGAAAATTGGGTAAGTATGGCATCAGACTTCATGGACAAATTCAGGTTCAACACAGAAAATGCGCCCGACGTTTTCTATATTCAAAACCTCAAGAAGAAGCCAATGGAAACCTTCCGCGAGTATGCTACTCGTTGGAGATCAGAGGTTGCAAAGGTTAGGCCAACACTCGAAGAAGAATAAACGAACAATTTCTTTGTTAAACCTCAAGATCCGCAGTATTATGAAAGATTGATGGTCATCGAGAATCAAATATTCTCAGACATCATCAAGTTGGGAGAGAGAATAGAAGAAGGAATCAAAAGCGGGATGGTGACTAATTTTGAGGCGTTACAAGCCACAAATAAATCCTTGTAATCAGGAGGTATTTCAAAGAAGAAAGAAGTGGGTGCTGTGATGGTAGCCCAGGGCCCTAAGTCTCCCCTCACGTACCAAACACCTCCACCCACATATCATCCCTCACCCCCAAAATACCAATACACTGCCACCACCTACCATACCTACAACACTCAACCTAAATATTACCATTCACCTCCACCCACCCCAAAACTACCCAAAGCCACATCCAAATTTTGACCACAGAACTCCTAGACAATACACCCCAATTACTGAACCCATAGCCCAACTGTATAAGCGATTGAAGGTCGCTGGTTACATCACTCATATTCATGTTGTTGCCGCTGAGAATCCTTCCCAGTGGATTGAAGGCCGCTTGTTACTTCACTCTTCAAGGGTCATACAATTTAAGAGAGTCGCATGTTGAAAGACAAGATTCAGGCACTGATCGACACTAAAGTTATACAAGCAAAGGAAGCTATACTAAATATCCGCAATAACCTCTCCCTGATCGCAGGGGTGAGGGGGTGAACGTAATAGAAACTGATGAGGAATGGGATCAGGAAGGGTCCATCGAATTCATTTGAGAAGGAGACACTCCCAAAACATCTCCGGCCACCCTCACGCCAGTTATGGTACAAACCCAAACGCAATTTGAAGTTGAGGTTGCTACACCCTTCATTGTAATTGTAGCTCCCAAACCATCGTACAAGTCGGATGCCATCCCATGGGATTATGTTGCGGAAGCAAGAAGAAAAGGAAAAGCCAAAATGGATAAAACAAATGCCGCGCAAGGTATGACTAGAACTGGCAGAGTTTACACGCTTGAGAATGTAGGAGGAACAAGCAAAGAAGCTGCACCTAAACCGCCTGTTGTTGAGGCTGGCACTGATGACCTTTGGAGAAAAATACAAGCAAGGGAATACTCCGTTGTTGACCACTTGAATAAGACTCCTGCTCAGATATCTATTTTATAATTGTTGCAAAATTCAGATGCACACAAGAATGCCTTGATGAAAGTGTTGAGTGAAGCTTATGTACCCGCAGGCATTACTAGTGGAGAGTTGGCTAACATGGTCGGACAGGTACTGGAGAGTCACAAAATTACCTTGCACGAAGATGAGTTGCCGCTAGAATGGTTGAGTCATAACAGGGTGTTGCACATCACAATGCAATTTGAGGACAAGTTCATTGCTAGGGTCCTGATAGATGGAGGTTTGAGTCTCAACATATGTACACTGACCACTCTGAAAAGATTAGGTAAGGGTATGCACGAGATATGAATGGGAGGCATAAATGTGAAGGCATTTGACGGATCTCAGAGAGCCAATATCGGGGAAATCAACCTTGATCTACAGACGGGTCTGACTTTGTTTGATGTTGAGTTTCAGTGCTAGATATATCTGCTACTTACAACCTATTATTAGGCCGACCATGGATACATGCAGTTAGGGCAGTGGATTCTAATCTGCACCAAGCTGTGAAGTTCGAATGGAATCATGAGGAGGTGATCATTCATGGAGACAGAAGCAGCCCTATCTACCCTAACCAGACCGTTCCAGTCATCGAAAACAGGAGGAAGTTGGGTGGAGAAACATATCATCGCATTGAGCGGGTGAATGCAATTGAAAAGGATCAATGGTGGAGCAAGAAGATAGAGAGCATATTGCTGTGGATAGGATATGAACCAGACAAGGGTCTTGGCAAAAAGCTTCAGGGGATCACTAAACCCGTACAACCACAGTATCATGGCACGGCCTTTGGACTCGGATATGAATATACCGTACAAGAACATCAGGATTGGATACCTCCATGGCGCGCCTATTATTATTCACTGGAACAACATGTACCACCTCTGCACTAGACGTTCCGTCAGGCTGACATAATGTGGGGATCCGAGGAAGATGAGATTTTGGCCGGTATGAGAAAGTTGTTTCTGGATAAAGAAGACATAGATTGCAGTGCAATTGTTAAGAAGGAGGAAGAGGAAGACCTTACCATTCAGACAATGGAATAAGGAGTCGTTCTCAAGAACTGGACAGTTGCACCATCCCGGGCTCGCCGAGTTCCTAGGTAGCCTGGCAAATTAGTTCAAATTGTTTTGAGCATTTAAGATATTTTCAATATTTTGTTTTGGAATAATTACTCAAGCCATCGAGTCGTACTTATTGACATTTTAAAGTTTTATTAATGCATTACTGATTTTCATATTTATTATTATCTTTCTACATTCTTTTTAGCATAATTATTACATATCCTGATGAACCTACGAATGTGACATGTAATGATACAACGCAACATAAGGACAGCGATTCGGAAGATGATGTAATACCTAAGGAAATCATCAAAGAAGTAGAGAATTTTGAAAACAAACCAAAGTCTAATTTGGAGGAAACTGGGGCCATTAACTTAGGGGATTCTGAAACATTCAAGGAAACTCGTATAAGCATTCATCTATCACCTTCAGAGAAAGACGAGTATATCATGTTCCTAAAGGAATATGAGGACATCTTTGCATGGTCCTATGATGATATGGCTGGGTTAAGCACATCCATAGTAGCTCACAAGCTACCCACCAATCCCACGTGTCCACAGGTAAAGCAGAAGCTCAGAAAGTTCAAGCCAGATATGAGTTTCAAGATAAAAGAGGAGGTCACCAAACAAATCAAAGCCAAGGTTCTCCGAGTGGTCAAATACCCGACCTGGTTAACTAACATTGTGCCTGTTCCAAAGAACGATGGGAAAGTTAGAGTATGTGTCGATTACCGAGATCTGAAAAGAGCAAGTCCTAATGATAATTTACCACTGCCCAGCATACATATACTAAACGACAATTGTGCCAAGCATGAACTCCAATCCTTTGTAGATTGCTTCGCAAGATATCATCAGATCTGGATGGACGAAGAGGATGCTAAAAAGACCGCCTTTATTACACCATTGGGGGTATATTGTTACAAAATGATGTCATTTGGTTTGAAGAATGTTGGGGCCACCTACATGAGAGCCATGACAACTATCTTCCACGACATGATACACAAGGAAATAGAGGTATACATGGATGATGTTATCATCAAATCTAGAAGGAATTAGGATCACATAGCAGACCTAAAGAACTTTTTCGATCAGCTTCGAAAATACAACTTGAAGTTGAACACTGCAAAATGTGCCTTCGGAGTCCCTGTTGGAAAATTGTTAGGTTTCATCATTAGCCGCCGAGGTATTGATTTAGAACTGTCAAAAGTCAAAGCTATACAAGACTTGCCACCGCCAAAGAATAATAAAGATGTGATGAGTTTTATAGGACACCTCAATTATATTAGCCGTTTTATAGCACAATCAATGGTGATATGTGAGCAAATATTCAAAATGCTGAAGAAAGATGATGCAACAAGCTGGACTGAAGAATGCCAGAAAGCCTTCGACAAAATCAAGGAGTATTTATCTAAACCGCTCGTGTTGGTCCCGCCAGAACTAGGAAGACCTCTGTTGCTTTATCTTTATGTGTTGGATGGGGCCTTTGGCTGCGTTCTAGGACAACATGATGAAACTGGAAGGAAGCTGCATGCGATATATTATCTGAGCAAGAAGTTTACGACTTACGAAGCCCGGTACTCTTTGTTGGAACCCACTTGCTGTGCTTTGACATGGATAGCCCAGAAGTTGAGACATTATTTTTGTGCATACACTACATATCTCATATCAAGTATGGATCCGCTAAAATACATCTTTCAGAAACCCATGCCTACGGGTAAGTTAGCAAAGTGGCAGATATTGCTAAGTGAGTTCGACATCATCTATGTAACTCAGAAGGCAGTCAAAGGGCAAGCATTGGTTGATCACTTGGCAGAAAATCCCGTAGACGGAGAATACAAATCACTGAAGATGTATTTTCCCGATGAAGAGGTATTATTTGTAGGAGAAGACATTATCGAAGCATACGATGGTTAGAGGATGTTCTTAGACGGAGGAGCAAACTTCAAGGGAGTGGGCATCGGAGTTGTCTTAGTATCATAAACCGGTCAACATTACCTGGTATCCACAAAACTTAGGTTTTCGTGCACCAACAATATGGCAGAATATGAAGCCTGCATCTTGGGACTCAGATTGGTCGTCGACATGAACATTCAGGAGTTGCTGGTAATCGGAGATTCTAATTTATTGGTGCACCAGGTTCTAGGAGAATGGGCTACCAAGAACACCAAAATATTATCATACTTTCATTGTGTCCAAGAGTTGATCAAGAGGTTCACAAAGATAGAATTCAAACATGTTCTAAGGACTCAGAATTAGTTTGCAGATGCATTAGCCACCTTGTCTTCTATGATACAACATCCAGACAAGAATTTCATCAATCCTATCCCAATAGGAATTCATAAGCAGCTAGCTTATTGTGCTCATGTCGAAGAAGAGTTTGGCGGAAAATTCGTGGCTCCACGACATCAAGGAATACTTGGAAAAGGGAGAATATCCAGCGAATGCAACACACACTTAAAAGTACACGCTCCGAAGATTGGACAATCATTTCTTTCAAATCAGAGGAATTTTGTATAGAAGAACTCCTGACTTGGGATTATTGCGATGTGTCGATGCCAAGGAGGCATCTAGACTGCTCGAAGAAATACATGTCGTAACTTGCGAACCCCACATAAACGGTTTCGTTTTGGCCAAGAAGATATTAAGAGTAGGGTATTTTTGGATGACTATGGAAACAGACTGCATCAAATATGTTCAAAAGTTTCACCAATGCCAGATACATGTTGATATGATACGAGTACCGCCTAACAAACTCAATGCAACGAGTTCACCCTGGCCTTTCTCTGCTTTGGGCATGGATGTCATCGGACTAATCAAACCCGCTGTTTCAAACAAACATAGGTTCATTTTGGTGTCAATAGACTACTTCACAAAATGGGTTGAAGTCACATCATATAAGGCTGTAACTAAGAAGGTCGTAGTAGATTTTGTTCTGGGCCATATTGTTTGTCGATTTAGAGTACCTGAGGCAATCATTACTGACAATGCCGCAAATCTTAACAGTGACCTCATGAAAGCTATGTGTGAAACATTCAAGATCAAGCATTGGAACTCTACAGCATACAGGCCAAAAATGAACATCAAGAAGATATTAAGGAAAATGGTAGACAACTACAAGCAATGGCACGAAAAGCTACTGTTTGCTTTGCTCGGGTATCGAACCATTATTCGCACGTCCACTGTGGCAACCCCCTACCTACTGGTCTATGGTACCGAGGCTGTTATCCCTGCCAAAGTGGAAGTTCCTTCCTTAAGGATCATACAAGAGGCTGAGCTCAGCGACACGGAATGGATGCGGAACCGGCATTAACAACTAGCTCTCATTGATGGTAAAAGAATGAGCACAGTGTGTCACGGTTAACTCTACCATAACATAATGGAAAGAGCTTTCAATAAAAAGGCTAGGTCAAGGCAATTCACACCGGGCCAATTGGTGCTGAAACGAATCTTCCCACATCAAGACGAAGCAAAAGGGAAGTTTTCACCCAACTGGCAAGGCCCTTATATGGTTCACCGAGTACTAACAGGAAAAGCCCTTACACTTGCAGAAATGGATGGAAATATTTGGCCAAAACCTATCAATTTGGATGCAGTCAAGATATACTATATTTAAGGCTATGTTTGTACTTTCTATTTCATGTAACCTGAACTACGCTTGACTTGATTCCCGTTTAAGAGGGGATACGTAGGCAGCCATGTGGGTTTGGTCACATCATAATAAAATCTTCATTTCCCATATGGTCAGAAACTGGGGCACGATCTCGAGTTTGCCCAGTCTCATCATATTTAGAATCGTTAAGGAATGTATTGCTAGAAGTATGCATTCAAATTGGGGCAAAATTTTGAGGAGGATCCTTAAAATTTCGAGTTAAGGAGGTTGCAATGTCTCAAAAGCGTGTCACTGTCATCAATTCGACAAATTATTTGCTCTCATGCATTATCACATATTTCAAACAACTACATTTTATATAAACAATTTATCACAAATGCATATTTTTCAAATATTTCATTTTTTATAGTAGCCAGACATTACCCTGGGTAATTCAAGAAGGACCTCAAGATAAGATCAAAGGCAAAGAAAAGAATCGAGAGCACGAACCAACATTCCCTCCTCCAAACTCACAATCTTCCTTTAGATATAGGCACAATGGATATAACAAGAATGTCTGCAAATACACACACAACAAGATCACTATCTTCGCACCGACAAAAGTTGCCAAACGCAAATACGCCAAGCTAAGAAATACTTTTCCCTCTCGTATTTAGTCATTACTTTTCTTGCATAGGGCTAAGCATTGCCCTCATCTTCGCATAAGGCTAAACGTTTCCTTTCTTTGCACGAGACTAAGCATTGTCTCCATTCCTCGCATGTGTCTAAGCACTGCCTCTATTATTGCATAAGGCTAAGCATTGCCTTTCTTTGCATGAGACTAAGCATTGTCTCCATTCCTTGCATGAAGCTAAATGCTGCCTCCATTAGTGCATAAGGTTAAGCATTGCATTTCCTTTACTGAGACTAAGCACTGTCTCCATTCCTTGCATGAGGTTAAACGCTGCCTCCATTATTGCATAAGGCTAAGCACTGCCTTTCTTTGCATGAGACTAAGCACCATGTCCATTATTGCATGAGACTAAACACTGTTCTTCATATTGCATAAGACTAAGCATTGCCTTTCCTTACATGAGACTAAGCATTGTCTCCATTCCTTGCATGAGGCTAAGCGCTGCCTCCATTGTTGCATAAGGCTAAGTATAGCCTTTCTTGAGACTAGCACTGTCTCCATTCTCCGCATGAGGCTAAGAACTGCTTCCATACTGCAAAAAGCTAAGCACTACCTTTCCTTGCATGAGACTAAGCATTGTCTCCACTTTTTGAATCGGGCTAAGCATTGCCCTCATCGCGTACAAGACTAGGCCTTGTCTCGTCTCGTTCTCGCATATGACTAAGCATTATCTGTTTCCTCTATCAAACGATGGATATCACCGCATCTTTGCATTTCATGGGCTGAAATATCACCACGTTGTCCGAAGGCACCATAGTCTGAGGGCATCATTCTCATAGCCCGAAGACATCATGCCATGGCCAAAGGATCTCTTGAAACTGCATAATATTATTCAAAGGCATCATACTCCAAAGGCACCATCCTCATGGCCCGAGGACACCATTTCATGGCCTGCGAATCCCTTACCATATGCTTCATAGCCCAGGACATCATAGTCTAAGGATATCATCCACATCGTTCAAAGACAACTCTCATGGTCCGAAAGGAATTTGCATCATGTTTAAATTTTTGCAGTAACCCATATAAATTCGCGTGCATCGTGTTTTTAAGTTTTGCAGGTAACTCGGGAGGTAACCATTCTACAAACAGGAGCAATTCTCGCTCTGATTTCTGTTCACATCCTTCGATCACCTCAAACGTAACTGATAATCAGTAATTGATTACCCTTTGTTCTATAAATGTTCAAATATCTGCCTTTTACATCTGTAATGTTCAATTTGCATTCATAGCCCCACCTGAAATTATCTGTTATTCACGGCACTATACTACTCAAAAGATTCTTTTTCGAAACACACGACCACTCTTATAACAACTCCATCGGTTGCGTTCGCCTTTGTTCCAGAACTACACATGGTCTGATTCCCGTAACACCAGGGATGTGTAAGAAACTCAAGAAACAGGGTTCAGCCCCCATTGTTTTTCAGAACACATCATTCCTCACTCACTTCGGACAAAATTGGTCATCATTTTCTTTACCCGACAACACTTTCATCATTCTCGGGTAAAGAGGGACAGCTGTTGATATCCAATTTTGCCCTCATATTTTTATAAATATCATATGTGCTTTTAAAATATCATTCCTGTATCATCACCAACTTACAAGAATCATACAAATATTTTCTATAATTTTTCATAATTTTAAAGATTTAAAATTGATTTCTTGCATTTAAATTATTTGAATATGTATTAATTACCCCTTTAAAATATTGTTGTGATGACTAATTTTCACCCAAGTATATGTTTCATGATATATTAATTTATTTTTATACAATTATATTTGTATTTCTAAAGCTATTTATATAATTTTACAATAACAGCCTATATTATATACATAATTGTACTTATTATATTATTTATGTTAAAATAATATTCCTTATATTTTTATAATATTAAGCTATTATTTTTAAGTATTTTACTGCATAAATAATATTTATTTTTATTATTTACTAGTTAGTTTTATAATTTATTTTTAATGTATTTCGTATATTTAATTTATAGTCCCAACATAGGGCTAATTTCGGACCAAATTTGGCCCAAGTTATTAGTCCAATACCCCACAGCCAAACCAACCATATCTTTTAATGAACCCGATCGTGACCCGTATAAATGACCCGTCCCATTCCCTTTTTGATCCTGGCCGTTGATCTCAAATGATCAACGACCCATAATAAATCCCTACCTTTCCTTATATCCCCTAACCCCAAACCCTAATCCCATTCTCATACTTCAGTTGCCCCTAAATCCTCTCTACTCTCTTCTTCTCTAAGGAAACCCTAGCCGACATATCCCTTAATCCCCTCCGATTCCGACCTTAATATGGAACCCCTCCATGATTTGCTTTCCATATATGTTCTGTCATCTTGTTATTTACACGATTTTGATATCACCTAGTACTTGCCTATTTTTGGCAAGTACCAAGCCCTGAGTTATATGCAATCATCTTCAATCTTCAAGATCTAGACGGTATTTCGTCTATATACGTTCATGACAAGGTGATATGAGGCCGATTCACCAAGATCTTTGGTCGATTCTTTGATTTCCGTCGAACTAGGGTTTGAAATTTCTTTTTTTTTCCTTTACTAGTTCTATTATCGATTGCATGTAATATTTTCTTTTCTTTTTTGTGTTCGAGTAATTGTTTTCCATGTTTGCTTGTTCGATTTCTACCACTATATAACCCCTCCCCAATTTCCCCTTCGGAAGGACCTGAATCGTTGAAAACTACCATTGTTCTCTTATTCTTTCTTGTCTTATACTACTCTGAGGCTCAATCTTTTGGCCGGCTAAAATCCAAGGCCACCGGAATATGATTATCAAACCTTTATCAGTGTGAGTATTGCCCGGAGTTCATTCGAAACCCTTGGGGAACTCTGACGCACAGAGATTCCTGGGTTCTACTATTCGTTTTGCTATTGACATTGGAGTGTTGTTGAAATTATTCCTCTTGGTTACTGTCAATAAGGTAGTTGTCAATTGTTAGAAATCCTGCCTATAAGATGTCACTACTCGCATAAGAACTGCTATGGGATCAATGTTGTTAATACTAAACTCTCAAAGCTGTTTTCATTGCCTAAGTTATGCCACTACTAGAAATCATGCATACAGGACAGTGTCACCCGCCTAAGACGCCTATTTATAAAATTAGTGCTAACAATCCTGAGTCTGCAAACAGTTTACTGCCTCTTCGTCTAAGCCATTTAGAACAATAACGATGCATACACGATACTGAAATTCAAAATCACCTAGAAACCATGCCTATAGGACTCTAAGTCTCGATTCTGAAACTATGTACTGCCTAAGTTGCCCGCATGCATTTTTTGCTTATGTGTGGAGGCTAACTTTGGCCTTTAATTGTATATGAAGTCCTATCTGTTTTGAATGTCACTTAGTTTTACCATTTTGAGCAACCTAGGTGAAGTCTAGAACCATCCAAATAGTAGGTCCAAAGCCTCCCGGACCATTGGTATGGGACGGGTAGTGCACGTATAGGATATGATTTAGAATTGAATTAGAGCGTCTTTAAGTTACAACTTCAACATAGTAATTGGGTAGCATGAGATGATAGTCTGTGCCTGCTGAATAATATGAGCAACCCCTACTTTAAGGGAGTTGCAAAGTATTATTTATGTTGTACAGGGTGATCCTTTAGACTAAAAAATATAGGACCCCCCTCCCCCCTCCCCCTTTTCTTTATATAATTGTTATTTACACTTAGTCATTTAACATAGATGAATGTAGTTGTATCCTTGTAATCATTAAGGATTTGTACCGATTCTCATGTGTCATGATAAGACTCTTCGACTTCTATATTTTCCTTTGTTTATTTGATCACCTAGCTTAATTACATAATCTGCATAGTTAAAAATTTGGCCAGGCCCCATAGTTGTGGACCGCAAAGAGTGTCTGACACCTTCTCTTTGAGGTAATTTGAGCTCTTACCCGATTTTTGGTGACACGGACTAATCAAACAGAATTATTTGCAAATAGGTGCCCTAACGCACCTTAAAAATCATTAGGTGGCGACTCTTCTCTTTTAATACCTTCCTTTAAAAGAGTTGTCACATGTCAAATCCTGCTTTCGCGAGAAAACGGGACGCGGCATTAATATCATAATTTTTGTATAAAATTATTAATTTTTACAGATCAAACTTCTTCTCATGATTCTTCTAACATCTATTAATTAATATTAGTTCTTCTTTTCACATATGTTTTTACCAGAAAAAACAACATTACAGTTAAGCATGAATTAACCTATTTTAATCAGAATATGTTAACTTGAATAAGAGAAATAAAATTGACATAAAGAGTGGATAAGAAAAATAAAAAATAAAACTAATGTGAAAGAGAAAAGAAAAGATACTGTAAAAATCTAAGGATGTAAACCTAAGTCCCCTGCATTTTTCCTTCCTCTAAGTCTTTTTCTTGGTATGAATTGCAGATGCCTATATTTCATGAAGTTACATCTTTCCGTATACATCAAATAAAAAACCTAAAAAAGAAAGGGAACTAAAAAAAGAAATAAAAAAAAAAGTTGAAAAAAGAAAAAGAAAAAAACCATTAAATGTATCATGTTCTTCAAGTTTAAGGCCTTCCCTTCTTCTTTCCTTTACTTGATTTTATTCCTTTCTATATCTATCTCCAAGCCTAGCAACCGAAAGGCGAAAACCCCTATTCATATCTTAGTTATTGTTTGATACTACATCGTGTGATTGTCTAGTGAAATGTACTTTATTCGTAGAAGCATAACGAATGAAAATAATTTAGTGTTTTACTTGTAATAACATTAATAGAGTAAGATCAAAAAGGTAATAAAGTAATTTTCTTTTTTCTGTTGTAATCTGTATTCGAAAGTATAATTTCTGCAAAATAAAATAAAACCAGAAATCAAAGACAGAAATAGAATGAAATGAATAACATTCCGAGCCCAACAGAAAACTGTATTTTCTTAAGAAATTTAATCCCCTCACTATTGCCCAAGGTTGTTGGATTAATTGCTCCCAGGATAGAACGGAACAACTATTCTGTAATACCGGCAATGAAAATTACAGAACTTCGTCGAACTCAACAAACGACAGTAAACCACACTGATGCTTACGTTTTTTTGCTTTTGGAAAATAAATACAGAAATGCAGAAGAGAGAGGGGAGAGTATGCCAATTTTCGGTGGTTAGAAAGTGCGAACAAACCTTTGAATTTATAGCCATATAGTCTGGGTTGAATAGGTGCGAAAGTACCTGTTCACATGAGGTACTGTTTAGGCAGAAATACTTTTCTATTTGATAGAGAACTCAAAAACGACCATTAGTCGTTAGAAAATTATCAGCGAAAAAGAAAAATAAATAACGGAAAACGGGAAATAAATTTGGTCCAAAAAATTATCAATCAAATCAATTGACCGAATCCAAAGCCGAAGCCGAGCCGAGTGAACGACGACGACGACGACGCGAGGCACTAATTCTTCTTAACTCTTTAAGAGCTAGAAGATGTGCTTCTCTATATAAGCACAAAGATTTTCTTTTATTATTCCAATGAGGGACAAAGTGCATTAGTAAAGGAAACTATTTCAAACTTTTCGTTTCCTAATATTTTTCCTCCATTTTCTATTCACACCTCTTTATCTAATTATATAAAAAACCCCAACAATCCCCCACATGAATGGGGAATGGCTATCTAAAAATATGCATTCATGAAATATTGTTTGATTTACAAGCAAGGATTAATTACATTTGGATAAGTAGGTTTCCCTTTGAACTTTCCATAGTGAACTTATGTTGGATATACTCGGTCAATCGGTAGATTTGATATCTTTGAACCTTCGAACTTTTGTGTATACCTAGATAGCCATAAGTCACGCAATCAACCTTTTAACCGCCTTTGGTTTTCATTGTTGTGTTCGTTTCAGCCATGAACACCGCCTGGTTCATAAGTGCGTAGAGAACTGGCCTTACAGAATTCTCCTTGAAGCGGATTACACTTCACACTTATATAGGTGATTCCTAAACGTGTTATCCCATAGATACACTATTTGATATACTCCGTATCAAACTTAGAAATCATTAAAAATCCTTAACGCTTTATCCTTGGAACTGAACATTGTCTCATCACGAGAATAGACCAAAATTTTGACAATGTTGAATCGTCACTAATGACTTTGTTTGATCTCCTTGAACCTAGATCTTGGGATCTATAGTCTTCTAGGTAGAGTTACCGCCACAGTGACTTGTCCTCGACCATAGTCCCATTCCCTTCGATGATTTATCAACCGTCTCTCTATTTAGACCTTTTATAAGTAGATCTGACACATTATCTTTTGACTTTACGTAGTCAATTGTGATAATTCCACTAGAGAGTAGTTGTCTAACGGTATTATGTCTTCATCATATATGACGAGATTTTCCGTTATACATAATGCTTCCAGCCCTTCCTATTGCCGCTTGACTATCATAATGTATGCATATAAGAGCCATTGGTTTGGGCCAAAATGGAATATCTTCCAAGAAATTCCAGAGCCATTCAGCTTCTTCTCCAGCCTTATCTAAAGCTATAAACTCAGACTCCATTGTAGAACGAGCAATGCATGTTTGTTTGGATGATTTCCAAGAAACTACTCCTCCACCAATTGTAAAAACATATCCACTTGTGGAATTTATTTCTGATGACCCAGTGATCCTATTTGCATCACTATATCCTTCAATTACCGCAGGATACTTACTGTAATGTAAAGCATAATCTTGGGTATGCCTTAGATACCCCAAAACTCATTTCATTGCCATCCAACGAGTTTGGTCGGGATTACTTATGTAACGACTCAGTTTACTTACTGCACAAGCTATATCAGGACGTGTACAATTCATGATGTACATTAAACTTTCCAACTATGACGACCCAATTTCCTCTCCGTGTGACGTCGTGACGGCACCTAGTCTCTGTGACTAGGTAAGCCTAACATTTGCGGAATAATAAAATAAAAACATAAATCCAACAACTAACTGTAGCAATAACACCATAACTGAGTACCATATCGCTTGGCATGTACAATAACCAACTGCTTAGTATACTACATAGCATTTCCAAAACCCGGAACATCGTGAATCACAAACTACAGAAGGAAAATATAGTATCTCTATACATCACAGTCTATCAAAAGAAAATATAGAAGATAGTGGATATGGAGAAGAGTAGAAGGGGACTCCGAGGTCTGCGGACGCAGCAAATATACCTTGAAGTCTTCAAAGATGTCCCGGCTCACTGATAGTGAGGCTGATAAGGAGCACCTGGATCTGCACACGAAAAAAATATGCAGAAGAGTAGCATGAGTACACCACAATCGGTACCCAGTAAGTGCCAAGTCTAAGCTCGGTCGAGTAGTGACGAGGTTAGGTCAGGGCCCTACTGGTATATAGATAATAACACAAGATAAAATGAAATACCGTAGTAAAATAAAGACTAAAATTTAACAAGAATAAAATCATAGAAGACAACAGCAAAGTACACAGGGAATAACAACACGGAAATCTCCCGAGATACCGTCTCATAGTCCCAAAGTAAATATGCAGTACAAGGGGATCTCCCGAAATACCGTTCCGTAGTCCCAAAGTAAATATGCAGTACAGGAGGATCTTTCGAAATACCGTTCCGTAGTCCCAAAGTAAATATACAGTACAGGGGGATCTCCCGGAATACCGTTCCGTAGTCCCAAAGTAAATATGCAGTACATGGGGATCTCCCGGAATACCGTTCCTTAGTCCCAAAGTAAATATACAGCTAAACAATAGAATTCAATAGTCACGGCACGAAATTCTACAGTTCAACCTAAGTGCCAGTTAAGGAAAGGCAGGTAAATTCACTAAATATGATGCACGTAGTTCAATTAAACAGTTATGGCAAGTAGACATGCTATTCTAATCTAGCAGGATACTACACATGCTGATGAAACTCAAATAAGATAGAAATCAGGTTATTACTTAGTAGAAAAATCGGGTTTTTTATACAATTTGCCCGTGTACGTACTCGTCACCTCACGTACATGGCGCTCATATATAAAAAACAGTATGAATCCTACGGGGAGTTCCCCCACACAAAGTTAGGCAAGCCACTTACCTCGAACCAAGCTTAATCAATTGGTCAAAATGCCTTTCCCACGAATATCCGGTTCCAAATAGCCCAAATCTATCCAAAAGTAATTACATATCATAAATACAACCATAATAGACTCATCTAATTAATGAAATCAATACTTTAATAAAAATTCTAAAATTCGCCCTAAAAAGTCGACCCGGACCCACGTCTCGAAATCGGGTAAAATTCACAAAATACGAACACCCATTCACTCACGAGTTCACTCGTACCAAAATTATCCAAATCCGATGTCTAAATCCCAATCAAAACTCAAAAATTTGGTTAGGGAACTTTTCCCCCATTTTTCCAACTTTTCAATCAAACTCCAAAATTAAATGGAGGAAACAACTATAGATTAATGAAATACAACCAAAAATGAGTTACGAATCGTTACCCCAAATCTCTCTCTGAAAATCCCTCGAAACATCGCCAATTCCCGAGCTCCCAAGTCCAAAAATGAAGAAATGAATCAAACCCTCAATTTTTTCTCTTTTCTGCCCAGAAATATCGCTTCTGCGAGCCTTCAACCGCACCGCGGAAAATCTCATCGCAGGTGCGAAAATCACTTAAGGGGGGCTGAGTCCGCATCTGCGAACAAAGGCCGCTTCTGCGAGCCCGCATCTGCGCTCCTCTTCCGCTTCTGCGGATCTATGGCCGCACCTGCGGTCCCAGTTGGACAGGTCCAAAACCGCTTCTGCGGCTCCACGGCCACTTCTGCGGTGCTGCACCTGCGGCCCAAAGTGCGCAGGTGCGATTACACCAGGTGCAGCAGCTCCAACAATTGCATAAGTCCCAAACTCAATCCGTTAAGCACCCGAAACTCACCCAAAGCCCCGGGACCTCGACCAAACATATCAACCAATCCTAAACCACCATACGAACTTAGTCGAGCCCTCAAACTATATCAAACAATGTTAAAATCACAAATTATCCTCCGATTCAAACCTAAAGAACTTGAAACTTCTAAATTAGACAACCGATGCCGAAACTAACCAAACCACGTCCGATTGACCCCATATTTTACACACAAGTCATATTCAACATTACGGACCTACTCCAACTTTCGGAATTGGAATCCGACCCCGATATCAAAATTTCCACTACCGGTCCAAATCTCCAAAAAAAATTCAATTTTCGCCATTTCAAGCCTAAATAGGCTACGGACCTCCAAAATACAATCCGGACACGCTCCTAAGTCCAAAATCACCCAACGGAGCTAACGGAACCGATAAAACTCCATTCCGGAGTCGTCTTCATACAGTTCCGACTACGGTCAAAATCCTAAGACTTAAGCTCCCGTTTTAGGGACTAAGTGTCTCAAAACACTCTGAAACCAAAAACAAAACCTCCCGGTAAGTCACATAAGAAGAAAAAGGTACGGAGAAAATAGTCAATAGGGGATCGAGGCTATTACTCTCAAAATGACCGGCCGGGTCATTACACCAACACACAAGCATAATCTAGTTGAGATCTGCTTTGACCTAGATTCTTTGTAAGAGCCACATTTACATCAATCGGGGTCTTTGTGACTTTGAAATCTAGATAATTGAATTTTTCAAGTATCAATTTAACGTAATGAGATTGAGAGAATGTCAGTCCTTGAGGAGTCCTATGAATTTTAATTCCTAGAATTAAATCAGCAACTCCTAAACCTTTCATATCAAACTTGCTAGCAAGCATACACTTAGTAGCATTTAAATCTGCAATGTCTTTGCTCATTATTAACATGTCATCAACATATATGATTTGGAATATTTTTAATGTAAACACATTTATGACACTCATTAATCTTAAATTCATTTGCCAATATTGTTTGGTCAAATTTCGCATGCCATTGTTTGGGTGCTTGTTTCAATCCGTAAAGTGACTTCACAAGTCGGCACACCTTCTTTTATTTTCCGAGAACCATGAACCCTTCAGGTTGTTCCATATAAATCTCTTCCTCCAAGTCTCCATTTAAGAAGGCTCTCTTCATATCCATCTGATAGATTTCAAAACCATACACGGCGGCTAACGCTATTAACACCCGAATAGATGTAATCCTCATTACCGGTGAGTATGTATCAAAATAATCAAGACCTTCTCATTGTCTAAACCCTTTGACAACTAATCTTGCCTGATATTTGTCAATAGTACCATCAGCTTTTATTTTTCTTTTGAAAATCCACTTAGAACCCAAAGGTTTATTTCCTGAGGAAGATCAACCAATTCCCAAGTATGATTACTTAATATGGATTCTATCTCACTATTGACTGCCTCTTTCCAATATTGTGCTTTCGAGGAAGACATTGCTTCTTTAAATGTTTGAGGCTCATTTTCTAACAAAAATGTCAGAAAGTCTAGTCCAAAGGAAGTAGTTGTCCTTTGACATTTACTACGTCTTGGATTTTCCTCATTCAATGTAATTTCCTTTTCTTCTTCTCGAGGTCGCTTAGATTTTTCAATAGATGACTTACATTCATATTTATACGGATAAATATTCTCAAAGAATTCAGCATTAACAGATTCGATTACCGTATTAATATGAATGTCGTAATTTTCTGATTTATGAACCAGAAAACGATATGCCTTACTATTTCTTGCATATCCTATGAAAACGCAATCAACTATTTTCGGTCCAATCTTCACCCTTTTGGGTTTAGAAATTTATACTTCAGCCAAACACCTCCACATTTTAAAATATTTTAAGTTGGGTTTCCTACCTTTCCATTTTTCATATAGAATGGATTGCGTTTTGTTACGGGGAACTCGGTTGAGTATTTGATTGGCTTTAAGAATAGCTTCCCTCCACAAGTTCTGAGGTAAACCCGAACTTATCAACAAGGCATTCATCATCTCCTTTAACGTTCTATTCTTTCTTTCTGCAATTCCATTAGATTGCGGTGAGTAAGGGGCAGTTGTTTGGTGAATAATGCCATATTCCAAATATATTTCTTCAAAAGGAGATTTATATTCACTACCTCTATCACTTCTTATTATTTTAATCTTTTTGTTTAGTTGCGTTTCAACTTCATTTTTGTATTGCTTGAATGCCTAAATTGTTTTATCTTTACTATTAAGTAAGTAAATATAGCAATATCTAGTACTGTCGTCAATAAAAGTTATGAAATACTTTTTTCCACCGCGAGATGGTATTGACTTCATGTTTATACCTTCGGCAAGGAGGTCATGAACAATAACTTGCAATTCTCGGACTTGCTTTATGACAGATTTGCCGTCAATCATTTTGAAATCCAGAAATTTGGCGGCTACAAACTTTTTAAGTCCAGCATCTTCAGTCTTGTACTTCTTTTCAAGAGCATTCTATAATTCTCTTGATGTTTTCATGACGCTATAAACATTGTACAAGTCGTCTTCCAAGTAACTTAAAATATAGTTTTTGTATAAGAAGTCAGAATGCTTTCATGCCTCCATGACCACGAATCGCTCATTTTCAGGAGTTTCTTCGCTGATAAAGTGCTGTAAACTGAGTGTGGTCGGGTAGAAGAACATTTTCTGCTGCCAACGCTTAAAGTCCACACCGGAAAACTTTCCGAGTTTTTCTACCGGTGCCATCGCAGGTGCATGAGTTGTGCAACTTGAAGACGCAGTAGCCATTGCAGCAGTAGTCCCAACAAAACCATTATGTTGTTCCGTACTTGTTGTCATTTTTCTGTCAAAGAAATTGACACAACCAGAATTAGTAAGTCGGTGAAGTTTTTATATCTTCAAATCGAATACAGACAACTGAGTAGAAAATCATAAGATTTTAATCTTGGATTAAGAATCTCCAAAACGAGAGTAGAAAATTGCTAGGATTTTAGTCTCCCACAGCAGAAAATAAGATGAACACATAATATAAAAATATTAAATTCCTTAAGCTTGTTGTAATCTGTATTCGAAAGTATAATTTCTGCAAAATAAAATAAAACCAGAAACCAAAGACAGAAATAGAATGAAATGAATAACGTTCCGAACCCAACAGAAAACTATGTTTCCTTAAGGAATTTAATCCCCTCACTATTTCCCAAGGTTGTTGGATTAATTACTCCCAGGATAGAACGGAATAACTATTTTGTAATAACGGCAAAGGAAATTATAGAACTTCGTTGAACTCAACAAACGGCAGTAAACCACACTGATGCTTATGTTTTTTGCTTTTGGCAGTAAACCAAATAGTCTAGGTTGAATAGGTGCGAAAGTACCTGTTCTGCCGAATACTTTTCTGTTTTAGGAAATTATCCGCGAAAAAGAAAAATAAATAACGGAAAACGGGAGCAACGACGACGGCGCGGGGCACCAGTTCTTCTTAACTCTTTAAGAGCTAGAAGATATACTTTTCTATGTAAGCACAAGGACTTTCTTTCCTTCTTCAACGAGGGACAAAGTGCATTAGTAAATGACACTATTTCAAACTTTTCGTTTCCTAATTTTTTTCCTCCATTTCCCATTCACACCTCTTTATCTAATTAGATTAAAAAAAAAACCAACATTTTCTTGTATCATTTTAAGATTGTTATTACTAAGTGATGAGCATAGATATATTAGATCGATTGGTAAACGAATGATGATCGAAGTATTAAGATGTTAACGACCAAATTTCCCATATACTAATTATTGAAAAGAAAAGAAAGAAATAATAATTGAAAGAAACGAAAAGGGGAAATAAATTTTGACTTCCATCTTATTTCTTTTATATTCTCTTATCTTCTTCTTTCCTTTTTTTTTCCTTTCGATTTCTATTTTATTTTTATTTTTCTTTCCGCAATATAAGTAAAGGTGCTCCAAATAATTTCCAAATAAGACGGTTTACTTACGAAATATAGAAAAACCATAATTTTTCTACTACTAAACTTACGAAAGTGCACATCATGTGTTTTCTTTTATTGTTCTGATGGAAGTATAGAACACTGTTTTATTTTTTTTCCCCTTTATATAAATGATAAAGAAGAGCAATTTTCTATTCTAAAACAAAGCTAACACAAGGATACTAAAATTTATTTGGATATTTGCAGTCTATTTTGGACTTTGCGGCTCCGCTAGTTGAAGAAGGTCTCTACCTCTAGCACTGCATTCCCTAGCCTTTTATTTTATGCCCAGATTCTTAAAGATGAACACGATCATAATATTTATGTGAATTTATGAAAGAATATGATAACTCTTTAAGGGAGAGCATATCACATAATAGAGAAGATTGATCATCAAAGAAATAGTAAATAAATGCATATCTGTTAGAACCCCAAACCCAATATCTGCAAAAGAAAAAAAATTACCGATGTCAAATTCTTATTTAAAAAAAAAAACAAAAATACTCGCACAACTGCACAAGCAAATAATGAGAACTCATAAGTAGAATAAAACAGAAAAAGGTATAGGAGGAGCAATTAGTTGGCAGCTATATGTTCTCTTCCATGGAAACATATATACTATTATATAGGATTCTTGAAACTGAACCGGTTTTGGGAAAACAAAACATCATCATAACGGTTTAGTATTAAAGTCTCTCCCTTTAATGCATTAGAAAGTTTATTATTCTTTCAAGAATTCCTAATAATGAACTGTTATAATAAACGGTTGTTTATTAAAGTCTCCCCCTTTCTATTTTCTTAGATTTTTGAGAGTTTTCTCTCATTTAAATTCAATATATTGTATTACATATTGAATTTAAATGAGAGAAAACTCTCAGAAAGCTAAAAAAATAGATAACTGCATTTCCAGATGAGGAGAGATGCCACATCAGCTTTTTCATTCCCTACTTTATATATATATATATATATATATATATATATATATATAAATTTTGCATAAAGATCACTCTTCGATGTGAGGGCCGGTGTGCATGCGTGTATGAATGTATACTAGATCAAAATTGGTATTTGATTATTATTTTCTTTTAGTTCCAGATATACCAGACTGAGATCCTATGCAATGGAGCTATACAAAGTATCAGTAGCATATGATAAACAAGCAAAACTTCACAAACCTTACAAACAGCTAATGATTGATTAACATTTAGCAACAACAACGCAAATAGTCCAATTTTTAAAAGTCACAGTAAATGATATTTAGAATTTATCTTCTTGTGGAACCTAAGCAACAAAGGAATACGCCGGATATCGAAGTGCTTACCTGGCTTTCTTTTATTCGTTTTACTACTCTTTTTCTCTAATCTAACTAATTTGTGTACGAGCGCGCGTGAATGTGTAGTAACTTTTTCTACGTTGTTTTTGTCAGGCTGACAGACATATATCAATCACAACAATAATTCAGAAACAAATGAGTCTATAAGAAAATTAATATACGTACTATCTTAGTGTTAACGAAATTGAGGCAAAGGTCTTGAGATTTCTAAACGCTTCATTAACCTTCATTGAGGTAGAAGGTTGTACATTTACAAGAATATAGAGTTATTTTCTTCAACTTTTTTAGAATGTATCTGATCACCATTTTTAATTAAGAATAATTAATCTATTAAATTGGCCCTCTTGTTGACGTGTTAGGCACTTTAAATTTGATTTTAAGTACCCAACAAAGACCTTATCAGTTCAGCGGTTGTGTGCTTTGTGCTGGGTCGAACCCTCTCCTAACAGTCATAGAGGGGTATTTTAAGTGCATATGGAGTCTGTTGTGGTGGATAAGGTAGCACAAATTAACAAAGGAGTGTTTATAGTTAGCTTTCATAGTACTGAAGGTCGCACAAAGACAATTGAAGGGGGAATCCAGATCTTTGACAAGAAACCAATAATGGTGAAGCCATGGAAACCAGGAATGGAGATGAGCAAAGTTATGGTAGAGCAGGTTCCCATATGGATCAGATTAGTGGGATTGGACCTGAAATATTAGGGGCAAGCAGCTTTGATAAAAATTGCTGGACTTGTGGGGAAGCCTGTGAAGGAAGATACTGCAACAACAATGAAAGAAAAGCTAATGCATGCAAGGGTAATAGTTGAAGTTCCACTGAACAAAACATACCCTGAATCAGTATTATTCGAAAATGAAATGGGGGAAATAATTGAGCAAGTTGTGGAATATGAGTGAAAGCCTACACTCTGTGACCAGAACTTTGGACACACCAAGCAACATTATAAGAGATTGCAACAGAAGCTACAAGTGGTACAACCAAATAAAGAGTGAAAACTAGTGAAGGATAAAGAACAGGTTGATAAGCAAAAACCAGAAGGGGGGAAACCAGAGTAAATTGGTCTGCAAAGGCCAAGATTAGTAGTGCAGAAAGAAGTTACCACACCTCTGAGCAACTCCTTTGCCACCTTAGAGGAACAGACAGAGGAGAATAATACAATTTAGGAGGGGATATGAGGTAAACAGACAATAGCAGGAGTAACATGCAATTTCAACAAGCCTAAAAGTCCTATAAAGGGGGTAGGTGTTCATCAAAAGAAAGAAACTATAAATGTTGAAGCTACTACTCAAAGGGGAACACAAACGAGAATAGGGATAGGTCCAGGTACTGAGAGGGGAGTTGCAGTCCTAATGGATAAACTGAGGTTTTGGAATGCCAGGGGTCTAAACAAGTAGGACAAGTAGAGAGAGATGAATCTTTTTTCGCACAACTCCAAAGTTGGTCTGTTTGGACTCCTGGAGACAAAGGTTAAGAGACCAAAAGCATCTATAGTTACTTTTAACCTTTGTAATGGATGGTCATTCAGTAACAATTTTGCACATCATCCGGGTGGTAGAATCTGGGTGCTTTGGAAACCACACATCTTTAATGTGAATATAACTAAGGTATCAGCTCAAATGCTACATTGTAAAGTGGATCGCAGGGGGACTCAATACAAGTTTCAGCTAACATTGGTGTATGGGTTCAATGATCAAGCTCTAAGGAGGATACTAGGCAAGAAATTGAGCAAATCTATGGTACTATAAAAGAGCCATGGGCAGGTATGGGAGACTTTAACTGTGTATTGCATAGAGATGAGAGGATAGGAAGCCCAATCACAGTTTCAGAGATATGAGATTTCAAAGAATGTGTAGGGAAGTGCTCTCTTCAACAACTCAAGTCATCAGGTTCCTTCTTCACCTAGAACAATAAACATGGAGACATCAGTCGTGTATACATCATAATTGATAGAGTACTAGTGAATGGAGATTGGATGACTAAACTGCCAGGATCAAAGGTGCACTTTGGCAATGAAGGGCTTATGGATCACAGCCCAACTGTGATAAATTTGGACAATGGACCTCAAAAAGCTAGCACAGGTTTAGATACTTCAATATGTAGAGTCAAGCCACAAACTTCCAACAACAAGTAGAGAACAACTAGAACAGGAGGATTACAGGCACACAAATGTACAGATTAGTAGGGAAACTGAATAGGCTTAAGGCTACTCTAAAAGAAATAAACAAAACTCAATTTGGAGATATATAAGGAAAGGCAGAACAAGCAAAGAAAGTACTAGAGGATTGGCAAAGTGCATTGCAAAGGGATCCCACCAACATAATGCTGATAATTAAGGAGGTACAACTAGCTAAGAACTACCAAAAATAGAACTTGGCAAGGAATCAGTATCTTAAACAGAAATGCAAGATCCATTGGCTGAATTTAGGGGATATGAACAACAAATTATTTCATAGCATGCTCAAAGCTAGAAGGAATACTAACAGAATATTCACCATTAGGGATAATGCAGGGGTTACCAGAAATGACACGAATGGAATAGCTGAGGCTTTTGTGGATTTTTATACTTCTTTGCTTGGTACCAAGAGTAGAGATAGAATGAGAGTATGTAGTGCCACTGTGAAGCAAGGTCATGTAGTATCAGCTGAACAAAGAGGGATGTTGGTTGCAGAGTTTACAATGGAAGAGATGAAACAAGCTCTATGGGATATATCAAGGGATAAGGCTGTCACGACCCATTTTCTCCTATAGGCCGTGATGGCGCCTAACGTCGCCGCTAGGCAAGCATACGATGAAGTTACTACGTGATTTCCTCCTTTAACCAATTTTCAAGTAATTAAATCCCATTTGTTTAGAAATTTGAGAAATAGAGAGTCAATTGATTAAAAATGAAAACAACTGAATGCAAGCATAAATATGTAAATACCCCAAAACTGTAAAGTCTACTATAGTGTGTGTCACAAGTGTATGAGCACTAGTAGAATATACAAACTCTAACTACTGTCTGAAATAACATAGACAGAAAATAAGTACAAAAGAAAGGCTCTATGTGTTGCAGAACGATTCAGGATGCAGCTCACCACTAGACTTCCGAGTAATGGGGGTGTGCGCCGGTATGTCCACCAGATGTACCTGCCTCAGATCCTGCACGGTTAGTGCAGAAGTGTAGCGTGAGTACATAAATAACATGTACCCAGTAATTATCAAGTCTAACCTCGAAGAAGTAGTGACGAGGGGTCGACATCGAGACTTACTATGAGCTATAAATAAAATACGAAAATCATAAATAAACATGGATTATGTAAGCAATTAATACCACACAGTAACAAGCAGTGAATAATAATTCCCTTCACTAACAATAATTTTGAATCAATTCATGTCCTTTAAATAATAGTAACTGCTCAAGCCATAAATTAATATCAAGTACAAGTTAGGCTCCGAGTATTATCACGCACGATTTTTTTCGAGGTCGCACGACCCGATACAGAAATATTTTATGCATTGCCGAGGGGCGAACGACTCAAACCATAAATGCATCTATTAACCTGTCGAGACGAACGACCCGCTCCCATGAGAGTAGAGGAAAGTTTACCTCACTTGCGGAAATACTTGCGACGCGAGCGAACATAAGATTATCAGAGTTCTTATAAAATTCTTCAATTCTTTCCAAACACAATAAATCCAAAAAAATACTTTAATATTTAAATCCTTAATCTCAGTTCATTTCAAAGTAGTTAATGTGCATAACAAACATAACAGTGCAAACAGGGCATGGTATATGCCTAAGACTACCCGGACATCACATAGAATATAGCTACGCACGGACTCTCATCACCAAGTGCGTACGTAGCTCCCCACGTATATAATTCACAACAAGGATACACCTAAGGGGAAGAGTTCCCTCTTACAAGGTTAGGTAAGAGACTTACCTCGTCTCAAAGCTTACTTTCTAGTCCACAACTGTGCTTTAATCCCTCAACTCGGTGCCAAACAACTCGAAACTAGTCAATTGTTATATAAAATAATCACTACGTACTCAAAAGTTCATATTCTAACTATTAAAGTGATTACCCAATCCGAATTGAAGAATTCCTAAAATTCATCCCCAAGCCCACATGCCCGGATTCCGGAAATTTTCAAAGAAAGTTGTTACCCATAACCTCGCGAACTCAGATAGATAATTTTTACTAAATTTCATAACCATTTTCGTGGTTAAATCCCATTTTTATCAAAAATATAGGTTTTTCATCTAAGCCCATGATTTCACAAATTTTACATGTTACGCCTACCCATAATCTATATATTTAACTCACATTGAGTAGAAATTATTTACCTCAAAGTGTTAGGTGAAAACCTCTCTCTAAGAGCTCCAAATATCGCCCAAGGAATGAAATAAATGAGCTCAAAATGCCTAAGTCCCGTCTTAAATGAGATTTTGCTTTCTGCATTTTTCGCACCTGCGGAGGTATGGCCGCTTCTGCGGAAAAATCATGGCAGATGTGGCCCTTGACCAGTGGCCTACTTCCGCTTCTGCGGAACTTTGGCCCGCTTCTGTGGGTCCGCTCCTACGATTCACACGCCACACCTGCGGCTTAGGCCACTCCTGTGATTTCGTCTATCGCACCTGCGCGTTTGCATATGCGCACGCCCACCCTCATCTGCGGTTTCTGGGCCGCTTTTGCGGCTTCTCACTCGCTTCTGCAAGCTCGCACTTGTGGCTAGCCCTCCGCATGTGCGATTACACCAGAAGCCTGGTGCTTCAGCTGCTGCCCCTAAATCCAAACTTGGTCCGTGCCTAGTTCGATTAACACCCGGGGCCCCACCCAAACATACTAATAAGTTTGAAATTATAAAATGGACTCGCTCGCACCCTCGGAATGCATAAAACAATAACAAAACTAAGAATCACACCTCAAACCAAATTGAATCGACTTAGGAACTTCAAGTTCTTCAACTTACTCCGAGTGCGCCGAAACACACTGAAATTACTCGGAATGACACCAAATTTTGCGTGCAAGTCTTAAATCACCAAATAGAACTATTCCTGGGCTCAGAATTCCAAACGGACCTCGATAACACAAAAACTTACTCCAAACCAAATTTAAAGAACTTTAAAACCTTTAAATAGTCAACTTTCACTATTAAGTGACAAAACACTCCCAGTTCATCCAAAACACGATTCGAACATACGCCCAAGTCCAAAATTATCATACGAACCTATTGGAACCGTCAAATCTAGATTTTGAGGTCGTTTACTTAAAATATTGACCAAAGTCAAACTTAGCATTTTTAAAGCCAAACTAAGGAACCAAGTGTCCCGATTTCAACCCGAACCCTTCCAAATCCTGAACTAACCATCTCTGCAAGTTATCAAAATAGTAAGAACACATATGGGGGAGTCTTATTTAGGGTAGTAGGGTTCTAGAAAGCAAAATGACTAGTTGGGTCGTTACATTCTCCACCTCTTAAATAAATGTTCATCCTCAAATGGGTCTAGAATCATACCTGAAGTGTCGAATAAGTGTGGATATCCGCTCCGCTTGTCCTCCTCAGCCTCCCAAGTCGCCTCCTCGACTGATTGGCCTCTCCACTGAACCTTTACCGCATAAATCATCTTGGACCTCAACTGGCGAACCTGCCTGTCAACAATGGCAACTGGCTCCTCCTCATAACCCATGCTCTCATCTAGCTTGACCGTGTTGAAGTCTAACACATGCGACCTGTTGGCATGATACCTCCAGATCATAGACAGGTGGAAAACCGTATAGACTCCCGATAGACTGGGAGGCAAGGCAAGCTCATAAGTAACCTCCCCAACTCGCTCAGTTCTACTCTCCAAAAATGTGAAGTAAACTGAGGGCCTCTATCTGATATGATGGAAACAGGCATATCATGCAACCGAACTATCTCCCGAATATAAATATGGGTCAACCTCTCTGAAGTATACGTGGTCACAACTGGAATGAAATGTGCCGACTTGGTCAACCTATCGACGATGACCCAAACTGCATCAAACTTTCGCAAGGTCCGCGTCGACCCCACTACAAAGTCTATAGTAATGCACTCCTATTTCCACTCAGGTATAGTCATCTGCTGGAGTAGGCCACCTGGCCTCTGGTGCTCATACTTAACCCGCTGGCAATTTAGACAGTTAGGAACATACTCAACTATGTCCTTTTTCATCCTCCGCCACCAATAATGCTGCCTCAGGTTGCGATACATCTTCATAACACCTAGATGAATAGAATATCGAGAACTGTGTGCCTCCTCTAGAATCCTCTCCCTTAATCCATCGACATTAGGAACACATAGGCGACCCTTTAGTTGCAGAACACCATCCTCGCCGATAGTAACCTCCTTGGAACCACCCTATAGTATCATATCTCTGAGAACCGACAAGTGTGGATCATAAAACTAACGAGCCTTGATATGCTCCAATAGTGAAGACTGGGCAACGATGCATGCAAGAACTCGACTGGGCTCCGAAATATCCAACCTCACAAGTCTGTTAGCCAAGGACTGAATGTCCAAAGCTAATAGCCTCTCCTCTGCTGAAATGAATGCCAAGCTACCTATGCTCTCCGCCTTTCTGCTCAAGGCATCCACAACTACATTTTCCTTGCACGGATGGTAAAGAATGGTAATATCGTTGTCCTTTAGTAACTCAAGCCACTTGTGCTACCTCAAATTAAGATCCCTTTGTTTGAACAAATGCTGCAAGTTGGGTTGATCCGTGTAAACCTCACAGGACACCCCATAAAGATAATGCCTCCAATATTAAGAGCATGAACAATCGCGACCAACTCTAAATCATGTACGGGATAATTCTTCTCATGTGGCTTCATCTGACGTGAAGCATATGCAATAACTCACCCCTCCTGCATTAATACACAACCCAAACCAACGCGTGAAGCGTCACAATACACAATATACATCCCTGAAATAGAAGGCAACACAAACATCGGTGCTGAAGTCAAAGTTGTCTTGAGCTTCTGAAACCTCACCTCACAATCGTCATACCATCAAAATAGAGCACCCTTCTGGGTCAATCTCGTCAAAGGTGCTGCAATAGAAGAGAAGCCCTCCACAAACCGACGATAATAACCTGCTAACCCCAAGAAGCTCCTGATCTCAGTCGTTGTGGTAGGACGAGGCCAACTTTGAACTGCCTCGATCTTCTTAGGATCAACCTTAATACCCTCACCCGATAAAACATGTCCCAAGAATGCCACAGAATCTAGGCAAAACTCACACTTGGAGAACTTAGCATATAGCTTCAGCTCTCGCAAGGTCTGAAGTACCACTCTCAGATGCTGCTTATGCTCCTCCATGCTACGCGAATAGATCAAAATGTCGTCAATGAAGACAATGACAAACAAATCAATATACGACCTGAACACCTTGTTCATCAAATCTATAAATGTCGTTGGGGCATTAGTCAAGCCAAAGGACATCACTAAAAACTCATAATGGCCATATCTAGTCCGGAAAGCCATCTTCGGGACATCGGAATCCCGAATCTTCAACTGATGGTACCCTATCTCGAGTCGATCTTATAAAACACCCTTGCACCCCACAACTGGTCAAACAAGTCATCAATTCGGGGCAACGGGTACTTGTTCTTAATGGTAACTTTGTTCAACTAGCGGTAATCAATGCACATCTGCATAGTCCCATCTTTCTTCTTCACAAATAACACTGGTGTACCCCAAGGCGATACACTCGGTCTGATAAACCCTTTGCTACCTCAAGCTGCTCCTTCAACTCCTTCATCTCTCTCGGAGCCATGAGGTATGGTGGAATAGATATAGGTTGGGTATCTGGAGCGAAATCAATACAAAAATTGATATCACGATCTGGTGGCATGCCTGGAAGATCAGAAAGAAATACATCGGAGAACTCCCGGACTACGGGCACTGAATCAATCGCCGGAGTCTTTGTGGTAGTATCCCGAACATAGGCTAGATAAGCCAAACACCCCTTCTTGACCATGTGTAGGGCCTTTAGAAAAGAGATAACCAGACTAGGTGTACCGACAGACGAACCCTTCCACTCCAATCTAGGCAACCCTAGCATTGCCAAGGTAACAGTCTTGGCATGGCAATCAAGGATGGCGTGATATGGAGATAACCAATACATGCCTAGTATGACCTAAAAGTTAGTCATATCAAGTAACGAAAGATCTGCTCGGGTCTCATAACCACAGAAAGTAACAATGTAGGACCAGTAGATCTGATCCACAACAACAGAATCACCCACTGGAGTGGACACATAAACAGGAGTACCCAAGAACTCCCGAGCAACACCCAGTAAATGAGCAAACAAAGATGAAAACATACGAATAAGTAGACCCTGGATCAAATAGTACTGAAGCATCCCTACCGCAGACAGAAATAATACATGTGATCATGGTATCACAGGCCACTACATCTGGTCTGGCCGGAAAAGCATAGAATCTAGTTGGAGCGCCACCTGACTGGCCTCCTCCTGTCTGACCTCTACCTCTAGGATGACCCCTACCCACTTGCCCTCTGCCTCTGGGCGGCCGAATGGCTGGTGGGGCAGCTAGTGTTGTAATCATAGGCCGGTGTCCCTGCTACACTGCCTTGCCCCGAAGTTTGGGACAAAACCTCTTCATGTGGCCAAGATCCCCACATTCATAACAACATCTCGGAATGGTGGACTGTTGACCGGAAGCCTGACCCTGATGACCTGAATACCCACCGGAGGATCCATGAATAGCTGGCAGACGGTAAGAACTCTCTGGCATGGCACTGAAATAAGGTCGCACTGGAGCACCCCGAGAAGGCGGCGGTGCTGGATATGTAGGCCTACTATACTGACCCTTCAGGAACTGACCCCTGACCCCTGCCCCCAGTCGGGGCTCCACTGAACTCTCCAGAATACCAAAACTGCTTATCTCTCGTAGCCTGATCCCAAGCACGCTGGCGTGCGCCTTCGATCCTCCGAGCTATATCTATAACTAGTTAGTAAGAAGTCCCCATCTCAACCTCTCGGGCCATAATAGCATGCCTGGTAGAGTGCAATCCTACAACAAACCTCCGCACTCTCTCTGCATCGGTCGGAAGTATCATAAATGCATCACGAGACAACTCAGAGAATCTCGCCTCATAGTCGGTCACTGATATCTGGCCCTACTTGAGTTGCTCGAACTGAAATCGCAACTCTTCCCTCTGAGAGGGTGGAATATATCTATCCAAGAAGAGGTGTGTAAACTGGTCCCAAGTCATGGGAGGAGAACTTGCTGATCTGCCAAGAATATAAGACTGCCACCATCTACGGGCCCTGCCCTCCAGCTGGAAAGTAGTAAAATCCACCCCGCGAGACTCCAATATCCTCATATTGTGCAGTCTGTCCCTGCACCGGTCAATAAAGTCTTGGGGGTCCTCGTGTCTCTCACCTCCAAAGACAGGAGGTTATAGCCAGGTCAATTTGTCCAATAGCCTATGCGGATCACCGGCCGCAGCTGGTATGGGCTCAGGTATGGCTGCTGCAACTGGCTAAGCTCCGCCTACGGGCAGTGCGCCCGGGGTCTGATATATGACAGTTACGTGCCCCGGATCCTGAGCGGTAGGGGTATGTGCTCCCCCTCCCGCCTGAGATGTGGCAGGGTCTGCTGGAAATAAACTAGCTTGAGTCATAGAATACATGAACCGTAGCATACGGCCCATGACCTCTTGGAATCCCGGTGCGGACATGAAATCCACCGGGGCTGGTCCTGGTGCAGGCACCTCACCCTGCTCCTCAACAATAGGATCCTCTACTAGATCCACTGGTGGTGTAACTGGAGTAACTCTCGGATGCCCTCGTCCTCTACAACGAACTGGATCCCTCCCTCGGCCTCTGCCTCGGCCTCTAGCGATGGGGGGAGCAGCTCCTTTATGGTCTAGTACATCCGCTCTGTGCGTTCTCACCATCTGTGAGAGAATGAGAGAAAAATACTTAGTACTACATCAACTGCACGATAGGAGATAAAGAAAGAGTAGTTTCCTAACATCCTATAGCCTCTCGAAGATAAGTACAGACGTCTCTGCACCGATCCGCAAGAATCTATTAGGCCTGCTCATAACTTGTAGGACCTATGTGAACTTAGTGCTCTGATACCATGTTGTCACGACCCATTTTCTCCTATAGGCCGTGATGGCGCCTAACGTCGCCGCTAGGCAAGACTACGATGAAGTTACTACGTGATTTCCTCATTTAGCCAATTTCCAAGCAATTAAATCCCATTTGTTTTGAAATTTGAGAAATAGAGAGTCAATTGATTAAAAATGAAAACAGCTGAATGCAAGCATAAATGTGTAAATACCCCAAAACCATAAAGTCTACTAGAGTGTGTGCAAGATCTGGTGTCACAAGTGTATGAGCACTAGTAGAATATACAAACTCTAACTACTGTCTGAAATAACATAGACAGAAAATAAGTACAAAAGAAAGGCTCTATGTGTTGCAGAACGATTCAGGATGCAGCTCACCACTAGACTTCCGAGTAATAGGGGTGTGCGCCGGTATGTCCACCAGATGCACCTGCCTCAGATCCTGCACGGTTAGTGCAGAAGTGTAGCGTGAGTAGATAAATAACATGTACCCAGTAATTATCAAGTCTAACCTCGAAGAAGTAGTGACGAGGGGTCGACATCGAGACTTACTATGGGCTATAAATAAAATACGAAAATCATAAATAAACATGGATTATATAAGCAATTAATACCACACAGTAACAAGCAGTGAATAATATTTCCCTTCAGTAACAATAATTTCGAATCAATTCATGTCCTTTAAATAATAGTAACTGCTCAAGCCATAAATTAATATCAAGTACAAGTTAGGCTCTGAGTATTATCACGCATAATTTTTTCTGAGGTCGTACGACCCGATCCAGAAATATATTGTGCATTGCCGAGGGGCGAACGACACAAACCATAGATGCATCTATTAACCTGTCGAGACGAACGACCCGCTCCCATGAGAGTAGAGGAAAGTTTACCTCACTCGCGGAAATACTTGCGACGTGAGCGAACATAAGATTATCAGAGTTCTTATAAAATTCTTCAATTCTTTCCAAACACAATAAATCCAAAAAAAAAGACTTTAATATTTAAATCCTTAATCTCAGTTCATTTCAAAGTAGTTAATCTGCATAACAAACATAACAGTGCAAACAAGGCATGGTATAAGCCTAAGACTACCCGGACATCACATAGAATATAGCTACGCACGGACTCTCATCACCAAGTGCGTACGTAGCTCCCCAAGCATATAATTCACAACAAGGATACACCTAAGGGGAAGAGTTCCCTCTTACAAGGTTAGGCAAGAGACTTACCTCAGTCTCAAAGCTTACTTTCCGGCCCACAACTGTGCTTTAATCCCTTAACTCGGTGCCAAACAACTCGAAACTAATCAATTGTTATATAAAATAATCAATACGTACTCAAAAGTTCATATTCTAACTATTAAAGTGATTACCCAATCCGAATTCAAGAATTCCTAAAATTCATCCCCAAGCCCACATTCCCGGATTCCAGAAATTTTCAAAGAAAGTTGTTACCCATAACCTCGCGAACTCAGATAGATAATATTTACTAAATTCCATAACCATTTTCGTAGTTAAATCGCATTTTTTTTAATCAAAAACATAGGTTTTTCATCTAAGCCCATGATTTCACAAATTTTACATGTTACGTCTACCCATAATCTATATATTTAACTCACATTGAGTAGAAATTATTTACCTCAAAGTGTTAGGTGAAAACCTCTCTCTTAGAGCTCCGAATATCGCCCAAGGAATGAAATAAATGATTTCAAAATGCCTAAGTCCCGTCTTAAATGAGGTTTTGCTTTCTGCGTTTTTCGCACCTGCGGAGGTGTGGCCGCTTCTGCGGAAAAATCATGGCAGATGCGGCCCTTGCCCAGTGGCCTACTTCCGCTTCTGTAGACCTCTGGCCCGCTTCTGTGGGTCCTCTCCTACGATTCACATGCCGCACCTGCGGCTTAGGCCACTCCTGCGGTTTCGTCTATCGCACCTGCGCGTTTGCATATGCGCACGCCCACCCTCATCTGCGGTTCCTGGGCCGCTTTTGCGGCTTCTTACTCGCTTCTGCGAGCTCGCACTTGTGGCTAGCCCTCCGCATGTGCGATTACACCTGAAGCCTGGTGCTTCAGCTGCTGCCCCTAAGTCCAAACTTGGTCTGTGCCTAGTCCGATTAACACCCGGGGGCCCACCCAAATATACCAACAAGTTTGAAATCATAAAATGGACTCGCTCGCACCCTCGAAATGCATAAAACAACAATAAAACTAAGAATCATACCTCAAACCAAATTGAATCGACTTAGGAACTTCAAGTTCTTCAACTTACTCCGAGTGCGCCGAAACACACTGAAATTACTCGGAATGACACCAAATTTTGCGTGCAAGTCTTAAATCACCAAATGGAACTATTCCTGGGCTCGGAATTCCAAACGGACCTCGATAACACAAAAACCTACTCCAACCCAAATTTAAAGAACTTTAAAACCTTCAAATAGTCAACTTTCACTATTAAGTGCCAAAATGCTCCCGGGTCGTCCAAAACCCGATTCGAACATACGCCTAAGTCCAAAATTATCATACGAACCTATTGGAACCGTCAAATCCATATTTCGAGGTCGTTTACTTAAAATGTTGACCAAAGTCAAACTTAGTCTTTTTAAAGCCAAACTAAGGAACCAAGTGTCCCGATTTTAACCCGAACCTTTCCAAATCCCGAACTAACCATCTCTGCAAGTCATCAAAATAGTAAGAACACATATGGGGAGTCTTAAACAAAATGGACTCCACGTGCCTAGTCTGATTGACACCTGGGACCCCCAGGGCGCCACTCAAATATACCAACAAGTTTGAAATCATAAAATGGACTCGCTCGCACCCTCGGAATGCATAAAACAACAACAAAACTAAGAATCATACCTCAAACCAAATTGAATCGACTTAGGAGCTTCAAGTTCTTCAACTTACTCCGAGTGTGCCGAAATATACTTAAACTACTCGGAATGACACCAAATTTTGCGTGCAAGTCTTAAGTTACCATACGGAACTATTCCCGAGTTTGGAATTCCAAACGGATCTCAATAACTCAAAAACCTACTCCAAATCAAATTTAAAGAACTTTAAAACCTTTAAATAGTCAATTTTCACTGTTAAGCACCGAAACGTTCCCGGGTCATCCAAAACTCGATTCGAACATATGCCCAAGTCCAAAATTATCATACGAACCTATTGGAACAGTCAAATCCCGATTCTGAGGTCATTTACTCAAAACATTGATCAAAGTCAAACTTAGCCTTTTTAAAGCCAAACTAAGGAACCAAATGTCCCGATTTCAACCCGAACCCTTTCAAATCCCGAACTAACTATCCCCACAAGTCATAAAACAGTAGGAGCACATATAGGGAGTCTTATTTAGGGGAATGGGGTTCTAGAAATCAAAACGACCGGTTGGGTCGTTACAAAAGCACCTATGCTAGATGGCTGTGGTAGCCAATTCTTCAAAAATTGTTGAGGGATAATTTAAGAAGATCTAAAGGCAGGGGTAATGAAATTTTTCAGTTCAGGAAAGATATTGAAAGCTTGAAATTGTATAGTTCTGGCACTAATACCAAAATCAGAACATGCAGACACAATTACTGATTACAGACCCATTGCTTGCTATAATACCATCTATAAGGTGGTGTCAAAGATGCTAACTAATAGAGTGAAACTGTTCCTACCAGACATAGTATCTCCAAATCAGAGTGCATTTGTGGCTGGTATAACAATAGTCCAAAATATCCTAATACGCCAAGATCTGGTAAGGCTTTACAATAGAAAGTAGACCACCAGTAGTTGCTTAATCAAAATAGACTTGAGAAAAGCATATGGCACAGTGGAATGGGAGTTTGTAGAAGAGATGATGCATGCACTAGAATTCCCACAACAATACATCATATGGGTTATGAATTGCATAACTACTGTGCAATACACAATAGCCATAAATGGAGGTTTGTATGGGAACATAAAAGGAGAAAGAGGACTTAGGCAAGGGGATCCAATATTCCCATTTCTATTTGTCATATGCATGGAGTACTTCACAAGAATAATGATTGTGGTAGCACAACAGGAGGGGTTTGGGTTTTACACTAAGTGTAGGAGCTTGAGGATGAATCACTTGTGCTTTGTAAATGATGTCCTTTTATTCAGCAATGGAGACTTTCAATCAGTACTTCTGTTATTGAGAGGGATGAAGACCTTCTCTAATACATCAGGACTATTTACAAATGCTAGCAAGTCTAACATCTTCAGTGTAAATATGCCAGTCCAAAGCATGAATGACCTTATAGAGATGACATGATATCAAAAAGGGAGACTACCATTTAGGTATCTAGGAGTGCCCATCTCAGCCAAAAGAATATCTAAAATGGATTGTGAGGTACTCATGGACAAGATAGCAGCTAGAATCAAAATCTGGGGTACATGGCACGTCTCATATACTGGGAGAGTACAACTAGTCAACTCAGTATTGCTCAATATCCATAGCCACTAGTCAACCATCTTTATACTACCAAAGCAAGTGCTCAAAGGAATCACAATTATGTGTAGAAATTTCCTTTGGGATGGGAAAATAGTCACACACAACCCTTTATTAGTGGCATGGGACTTACTGTGCAGGACTAAACAGGAAGGAAGTCTGGGAATCATAGACATTATAAAGTGGAATGAAGCTACAATTGCTAAATATGTCTGTAATATTGCATAAAAAGATGATAATCTATGGGAATGGATAAGCATTGTTTACTTAAAAGACAAAGACTGGTGGCAGTACACATGCCCCACTGATTCTTGCTGGTACTGGAAAAATATTTTGCATGATTAGGGAGATATTTGCTCCTGGTTTTACTCAGAATGCCAATGGAAAATACACGATCAAAGGTGGTTATCTATGGTGAATGGGAGATAAGGAAGCCTGGCCATGGGGAAGATGGGTGTGGAATAGGATGAACTTGCCCAAGCACCTGCTGGCTCACTATGCATCAAAGACTGCAGACAAAAGCCATACTATGCCATCTTGGCATGTCAAGATGATAGCTGCCCTATTTGTAGGACACAAGTGGAGACTATACAATATCTGTTCATTGAGCGCTCATTCTCCAAGCAATGCTTACAGGGAGTGCTTTCTTGGATAGGCATACGATTATAACTGGCTAATATTGTGATGACCCAGTAGGTTATTTATGGTTTTAACCCTCAATTCTGTGTTTTGAAACCTTGAACAGTTCCGTTTGGCCTTCCTAGATTTACGTGCATAGTCAGTGTCTTTTTTCGGAAGGTTTTTATGTGAAAGATTAATTAAAATGAGAAATCGTGCTTTAAAACTCATTTGAGTTGACTTCGGTCAGCGTTTTGAGAAAAAGGACCCGGATCAGTATTTTGTCGGTCCAAGTGGGTCCGTATCGTTATTTGTGACTTAGGCGTATGCCCAAAATCGAATTCCAAAGTCCCTAGCTTGAATTATCACCATTTGTTTAAAACTAAATTTTTAAGGGTTTAAAGAAATTTTAAGTTTGACCGTAGTTTGATTTTGTTGCTACCGGGTACCGATTTTGGTTCCGCAACTTGGTATAAGTTCATTAATGTATTTATGACTTTTCTGCAAAATTTAGTGCAAATTGAAATTTATTTGACATGATTCGGACGTTCGGTTGTTAAAATGAAAGTGCTAAAGTATTTTTGAAAATTTCATTCGTTTTGGTGTCCAATTCGTGGTTCTAGGTGTTATTTTGGTATTTTGATCACGCAAGCAAGTTCGTATAATATTTTTAGACTTGTGTGTATGTTTGGTTCGGAGCCCTGAGGGCTCGGGTGAGTTTCAGATAGGTTGCGGATATTTTTAAACTTAAGGAAATTGTTGGTTTAGCTTCTACTGGTTATTGGTGTGTTCTTCTTCGCGATCGCGAAGATACTCTCACGATCGCAAAGATACTCCCGTGATCGCAAAGAGTAATTGGGAACTGGGGAGAAATTGTTTTTCACGAATGCGAAGCGATAGTCTCGGACGCGGAGCAGTGGGGGGGGTCTGCCCTTCGCGAATGCATAGTGTTAGAGAGGCGGAGCTGGGAAATGGAAACTACTCTACGCGAACGTGAGCCTAGGCTCATGAACGCAAAGGCAAATACAAGGTGGTCTAAGCCTAAGCGAACGCGTAGGGTATTTCGCAATCGCGTAAGCCAACTAGGGTATTTAGAGATTCTTGTGATTCAAGTTGATAAATTGATTGCACTTATTATTTTATTTATTGATCGGGTTGCACACTGCAACAGGTAGAATAAGGGAGGATGTATATTGATATGGTGGGATCAGGTTGCAAGCCGCAACAGGTGAAATAAGGGTGGATTGATATGGTGAAATAAAGGAGGATTATGATACTGACTTTGATTCTACTATGGGATCGGGTTGCGCGCCGCAACAGGTAAAATAAAGGTGAATTGATATGGTAAAATCAGGGAGGATTATGATATTGACTCTGATTATATGGTAGGATCGGGTTGCGCGCCGCAACATATATTTATTATTATTATTATAGATATTTACATGGTGGAATAAGGGAGAATCATGTTGTACAGTGGGATCGGGTTATGCGCCGCAACAGTTTATGTGTTTTGCATTCCTTGTTGTATTGTGCTGGCTTCGGTGCTTTCGTACGAGACTCTGAGGATTGGTATTTCAATAGTTACTGGTTTTCGAAGATTGAGTTATTTTCATGAGTTAACTGCCTTATTTTTCCGTATTTTCCTTTCCTGTCATTATTTTTATACTACGTACATTTATTGTAAGTGACCCACCTTAGCCTTGTCACTACTTCATCGAGGTTAGGCTCCGCACTTATAGAGTATATGGGATCGGTTGTACTCATACTACACTCTACATTTCTTGTACAAATTTTGGAATCTGTCTCAGCGGTGGTCAGTAGATTGCTCGGGTTGACTATCGGTATGGAGACTTGAGGTACAGCTACTCTGTGTTCGCAGCCCTGAAGTCCCCTTCTACTTTATCTTAGTCGTGTATTTTCTTTTAGACAACTTTACTTTCATTTAGACCTTTTTCTGTATTATTCTAATAGTTCGTTTACTCGTGACACCGGATTCAAGGTTATATTTAGATATTTTAGTTGTTATGGCTTTCCGCACTTTATTTCAGTTTTATCTAAGTTATTTCAGTAATTACCATCAGATAAATTTGATTTGTTTAAAAAATGGCTTTAAACTAATCTAACGTTGGCTTGCCTGGCAAGTGAAATATTAGGCGCTATCACGGTCCCGATGGTGAGAATTTCGGGTCGTGACAAGTTGGTATCAGAGCACTAGGTTACCTAGGTCTCACGAGTCATGAGCAAGCTTAGTAGAGTCTGGAGGATCGGTATGGATACGTCTGTACTTATCTTTCAGAGGATATGGACTTTAGGAACAATTTCACTTCTATTATTCTCTATCGTGCGATTTTATTCTATCACTGATGATTGAACTCTTCTATTCTTGTTCTCTCGCAGATGGTGAGAACACATACTGCATCTACAGTTGAACTGCATCCGGAGCCCCCAGTGGTAGCCTCTACTAGGGGCAGAGGTCGAGGCCGAGGTAGAGGCAGAGCTTAGCCTATATCTCGAACAACATAACCAGCAGTGGAGCCTTAGACAGATTTTGATGAGGATGTTCCAGCTCAGACTGTACCTGTTGGACCAGCTCACGTCTCGGAGGGGTTCATAGCCACTCTAGTGCTTCAGGATGCTCTAGTCCGCTTGGTGGGCCTTATGGAGAGTGTGGCCCAGATTGGTACCTTTCCGGTGGCACCCCAGCCGTCTCTCGGGATGGGGGAAGAGTACAGACTCCCGATACTCACACCCCGGAGGAGGTGGCTCCCCAGTATCAGACTCCAATAGCCCCTTCAGTTAGGGTAGTTCAGCCGGTTATTGCGGCGCAGGCCAGAGATAGGCCCGCTTTGTCTTCTGAGGCTATGTTGAGGTTGGATAAGTTTACCAAGCTCTTTCCAATACATTTCAATGGTGCATCTTCTGAGGACCCACATGACCTTCTGGACTGTTGCCGCGAGGTGTTGCGTAACATGGGTATAGTTGAGACCAATGGGGTTAATTTTGCAGTATTTCAAATGACCGGTTCCGCCCGAAGATAGTGGAGAAATTATATGTTGACTTAACAAGTTGGATCGCCTGCACTTACTTGGGATCAATTTTCACAGCTATTGTTAGAGAAGTTCATCCTTGTCACCCTGAGAGAGGAGTACTGCAAACAGTTTGAGAGACTTCAGCAAGGTGGTATGACTGTTACCTAATACGAGACTCGATTTGTGGACTTAGCTCGCCATGACACTATCTTGCTTCCTACTGAGAAGGAGAGAGTGGGGAGATTTATTACTGGACTTACTTACGCTCTCAGGCTGTAGATGGCCAAGGAGACAAGGAGTGATATTTCTTTCTAGACGGCCGTAGATATTGCTAGACGGATCGAGCTGGTTCATGCTCAGGAGAGGGTACCGGTGTTAGATAAGAGGCCTCGCCATTCCGGTAGTTTCAATGGTGCCTCATCTGAATATAGGGGTAATTTTGGTAGAGGCCATCTGTCACGACCCCAAATTATCCCTTCGTAAGGTGTCGTGATGGCACCTAGTCGTTACGACTATGTAAGCCTAATATTGCAAAAAATATATATATAAAGAAACACAACATTTTAAAGATAAATAACATATTATAAATAGCCAAGAGTAGTACCACTCGGCATATACAAAATAATTTCTCAAGACACGGAATATTACTAAGTCACAAGCTGCTGCAATCTATGTAACTCTATACAAAAGTTTGAGGATAATAAAGAGAGTATCTAGGCGAGGGAGTAGAAGGGGACTCTGAAGATCTGCGGACGCAAGCAGAAGTACCTTGAAGTATCCTAGAATCAGCAGCACGTACTAACCCCGAGGTTGATAGCTCGCACCTGGATCTGCACACGAAAACATGTGCAGGGAAGGGCATGAGTACACCATAATAGTACCCAGTAAGTGCCAAGCCTAACCTCGGTCGAGTAGTGACGAGGTCAGGTCAAGGCCCTACCGGAGTAAATATAATAAATTAAACAATAAAAGATATAAGTGAAATTTACGGTAACATAGTTAAAGAAATTCTCAAAAATTTAACAGTTAAGGGAGCCCTCGGCTCAAAACAAGGTAAACACATTGGTAAAATCTCTCGAGATACCGTCCCGTAGTTTCAAATGAATATGCTGTACAGGGGGATCTCCCGGAATACGTCCGTAGTCCCAAAGTAAATACACAGTACAAGGGGATCTCCCAGAATACGTCTGTAGTCCCAAAATAAATATGCAGTACAATGGGATCTCCTGGAATACGTCCGTAGTCTCAAAGTAAATATGCAGTGCTGGGGGATCTCCCGAAATACATTCGCAGTCCCAAAGTAAATATGCAGTACAGGGGGGATCTCCCGGAATACGTCCATAGTCCCAAAGTAAATATGCAATGCAAGATGAAATGATATGTATGACATCGAGTTATACAGTTTATACTGGACACAAATAAGGCAAATGAGGACTTGGCTAAACATGACGCACAGAATGTCGATTAGGCAGTTAAAAAACGTAAACATGCTTTTCTAGTCTAAACTACACAATTATTATTTAAAAAGGTTAAACCGGATTTTTGCAATAATAGCACATGTACGTACTCGTCACCTCACGTACACGACGCCCACACACCAAATAATATCAAGATATCCTAAGGGGGAAGTCCCCAACACAAGGTTAGGCAAGCCACTTACCTCGAACTGCTCAAATCACCTCAATAACATGTTCTTGCCATGAGTATCCGACTTCAAATGGCCTGAATCTATTCAAATAAATTGCATAATGTAAATATAACTACAAGTAACTAATTTAGCTAATTAATTCGAAGCTAAAGCTTGAAATTAGGAAAAACGCCCAAAAAGTCACCCCGGGCCCACGTCTCGGAATCAGGTAAAAGTCGCAAAATACGAACACCCATTCACTCACGAGTTTACTCGTACCAAAATTGAAATCCAATACCAAAATCTCGATCAAAACCCCAAAATTCAGCCTAAGAATCTTTCTCAATTTTTCATCCCAAATCCGAAATTAAATGATGAAATCAACCATAGATTATTGGAATATAACCATAAAGGAGTTAGGAATCATTACCCAAAAACTTCCTCCGAAAATCTCTCCAAATTTTGCCTTCTACCGAGCTCTCAATCAAATTTTTGTGTTATGAACTCAACCCTCGTTTTTGAACCTTAAATTCTGCCCAGGTGCGTTCTTCTTCGCGAACGCGACATCACGATTGCGAACGCAATAAACAATCTTCCACTAGCCCAAAATTCCTCCTTCGCGAATGCGAGGGGACTCTCATGAACGCATACCTTCCACTGACGGACCCTTCGCGAACGCATAGGCTTAATGCTCGAAGCTTCCTCTGCCCCGTTCCTCTACATGAACGCGAGGATCATATCACGAACGCGTAGGCTTAAGGTCCCACACCTTTGCGAACACGGGAACAACATCGCGAACACGAAGAACAACTTCGCTGCCTTTCCCAGATGCACTACGCGATCGCGAGGCACCTCTCGCGAACGCGATGAAGGATTTTTCTGCAATAAAACATTAGAAATCTGCCATTTCTCTAAGTCCAAAGATGACTCGTTGAGCATCCGAAACACACTCGAGGCCCCCGGGACCTCGACCAAATATACCAACCAATCCTAAAACACCATACGAACTTAGTCGAGCTCTCAAATCCCATCAAATAACGCTAAAATCATGAATCACCCTCCAATTCAAACTTAAAGAACTTGAAACTTTAAAATTCTACAACCGATGCCGAAACCTATCAAATTACGTCCGATTGACCTCAAATTTTGCGCACAAGTCATAATCAACATTACGGACCTACTCTGACTTCCGAAATTGGAAAACGACCCCGATATCAAAAATTCCACTACCGGCCCAAAACTCCAAAAATTCGACTTTCGCCATTTCAAGCCTAAATGAGCTACGAACCTCCAAAACACAATCCGGACATGCTCCTAAACCCAAAATCACCTAACGGAGCTAACGGAGCTAACGGAACTGACAGAATTCCATTCTAGAGTCGTCTTCACATAATTCTGACTACGGTCCAAATCCTAAGGCTTAAGCTCTCATTTAGGGACTAAGTGTCCCAAAACACTCCGAAACTTAAAACCAATCATCCCGGAGTGTCACAATAGCAGAAAAAGATTTGGGGAAAGCAATTAATAGGGGATCGGGGCTATTACTCTCAAAACGAGAGGCTGGGTCGTTACATCTTACCCCTCTTAAAACAATCGTTCGTCCTCGAACGAGTATAAAGACATACCTGAAACTGTGAAAAGATGAGGGTACTGGCTGCGCATATCCTGTTCGATCTCCCAAGTCGCCTCCTCGGCCGGCTGACCCCTCCACTGGACCTTTATTGAAGCAATATTCTTTGACCTGAGCTTTCTGACCTGCCTGTCCAAAATGGCTACTGGCTCCTCAACATAAGATAGATCTTTGTCCAACTGGACTGGGCTGGAATTCAATACATGAGTCGGATTGCCGTGATACTTCCGGAGCATGGACATATGGAATATCGGGTGAACTCCTGCTAGGCTGGGAGGCAAAGCAAGATCATAAGCAACCTCCCCAACTCGCCGCAAGATCTCAAAAGGACCAATGAACCTCGGGCTCAGCTTGCCCTTCTTCCCGAACCTCATGACACCCTTCATAGGCGATACCCGAAGCAAGACCCGCTCACCAACCATAAATGCCAAATCACGAACCTTACGGTCTACATAACTCTTTTTCCTGGACTGGGCTGTGCGAAGTCTCTCCTAAATCACCTTCACTTTATCCAGGGCATCCTGGACCAAATATGTACCCAATAATCGGGCCTTGCCCGGCTCAAACCATCCTACTGGGGACCGGCACCGCCTACCATACAAAGCCTCAAAGGGTGCCATATGAATGTTGGACTGGTAACTGTTGTTGTAAGCGAACTCTACAAGTGGCAAGTATCGGTCCAATGACCCTCCAAACTCCATCACATAGGCACAGAGCATATCCTCAAGAATCTGAATCGTGTGCTCGGACTGCCCATCCGTCTGAGGGTGAAAGGTTGTGCTCAACTCCACCCTAGTGCCCAACTCCTACTGTACGACTCTCCAAAACCATGATGTGAACTGTGTACCTCTGTCTGAAATGATGGATACTGGAATACCATGAAAGCGGACAATCTCTTTGATATAAATCTCAGCCAACCTCTCAGAAGAAAAAGTGGTCAACACTGGAATAAAATGAGCTGACTTGGTCAGCCGATCCACGATCACCCAGATAGCATCAAACCTTCTCAAAGTCCGTGGAAGTCCAACTACAAAGCCCATGGTGATCCGCTCCCACTTCCACTCTGGGATATCTAACCTCTGAAGTAATCCACCCGGCCTCTGGTGCTCATATATAACCTGTTGACAGTTGAGACACTTGGCCACAAACCCAACTATATCCTTTTTCATTCTTCTCCACCAATAGTGCTGCCTCAAGTCCTGGTACATCTTTGCGGCACCCAGATGAATGGAGTACCGCGAGCTATGGGCCTCCTCAAGAATCAACTACCGAAGCCTATCTACATTGGGCACACGGATCCGGCCCTGCATCCTCATCACACCGTCATCACCAATAGTCACATCTCTAGCATCACCTCGCCGAACCCTGTCCTGTAGAACTAGAAGATGAGGATCATCATACTGGCGCTCCCTGATATGGTCATAAAGAGAAGACCGAGCAACCACAAAAGCTAAAATCCGGCTAGTCTTTGAAATATCCAATCTCACGAACTGGTTGGCTAAGGCCTGAACATCCAAGGCTAAGGGACTCTCAGCCGCCGGAAGATATGCCAAACTCTCTACTCGGCGACTCAAGGTGTCGGTCACTATGTTGGCCTTCCCCGGGTGGTATAATATAGTGATATCATAGTCTTTAAGTAGCTCTAACCACCTCCGCTGATGCAAATTAAGGTCCTTCTGCCTGGACAAGTACTGCAAACTCCGGTGGTCAGTGTAAATCTCACAGGGAACACCGTATAAATAATGACGCCAGATCTTCAGGGCATGAACAATAGCTGCTAACTCGAGATCATGAACTGGATAATTCTTCTCATGCACCTTCAACTGTCTAGACGCGTAGGCAATCACCCTACCATCCTGCATCAATACCTCTCCAAGGCCAATCCTCGAGGCATCACAATAGACAGTGTAGGACCTTGAACCTGTAGGCAATACTAATACTGGGGCTGTAGTCAAAGCTGTCTTGAGCTTATGAAAGCTCTTCTCACACTCCTTGGTCCACCTGAATGGAGCACCCTTCTGGGTCAGCTTGGTCATAGGTGCTGTAATGGATGAAAATCGCTCCACAAAGCGACGGTAATACCCTGCCAAACCAAGGAAACTGCGGATCTCCATAGCTGATGACGGTCTAGGCCAACTCTGCACTGCCTCCACCTTCTTCGGATCTACCTTGATCCCATCACAAGACACTATGTGGCCCAAGAATGCCACTGAATCAAGCCAGAATTCAAACTTAGAAAATTTTGCATACAACCTCTTCTCCCTCAAAGTCCGAAGCACGGTCCTCAGGTGCTGCTCAGGATCTTGCCGAGACCAGGAATATACTAGGATGTCTTCAATAAACACAATGATGAAGGAATCAAGATAAGGCCGGAATACACTGTGCATCAAATGCATAAAGGCTGCTGGGGCATTGGTCAGCCCAAATGACATGACAAGAAACTCATAGTGACCATACTTGGTCCTGAAAGCGGTCTTCGGGATATCCGGCTCCCTAATCTTCAACTGATGATAGCGAGAATGCAAGTCAATCTTGAAAAACACCCTGGCACCCTGTAACTGATCAAATAAATCATCAATGCGAGGCAAAGGATACATGTTCTTCACTGTAACCTTGTTCAGCTGCCGATAATCAATACACATACGCATAGAACCATCCTTCTTCTTCACAAATAAGATCGGAGCACCCCAAGGTGATACACTGGGCCTGATGAAACCCTTATTAAGCAACTCCTGCAACTACTCCTTCAACTCCTTCAACTTAGGAGAAGCCATACGGTATGGAGGAATAGAGATGGGCTGAGTGCCCGGCAACAAATCAATGCCAAAATAAATATCTCTATTGGGCGACATGCCCGGAAGATCAGCTGGAAACACATCTGGGAAGTCCTTCACTACTGGAACCGACTCAACTGTAGGGGTATCAATATTGACGTCTCTCACATAGGCCAAATACGCATCACACCCCTTCTCAACCATTCGTTGAGCCTTAAGAAATGAAATGACCCTGCGGGGAGTATACTCTAAGGTACATCTCCACTCTAATATCGGTAAACCTGGCATAGCCAGCGTCATGGTCTTAGCGTGACAATCAAGAATAGCATAATGAGGCAACAACCAGTCCATGCCCAATAATATCAAAATCTACCATACTGAGTAATAACAAATTAGCTCTGGTCTCAAAACCACTAAGAGCAATCAAACACGACCGATATACGCGGTCCACAATGAGAGAATCTCCCACGGGAGTAGATACATAAACAGGGGAACTCAAAGAATCCCGAGGCATCCCCAAATATGGAGCAAAATAAGAAGACACATATGAATACGTAGAGCCTGGGTCAAATAATATTGATGCATCTTTATAACAGACAGGGACGATACCTGTGATGACTGAATCTGAAGCAACAGCCTCTGAACGGGCTAGAAGGGCATAGTACCTAGCTTGGCCTCCCCCTCTAGGGCAACCTCGACCTCCCCGACCTCCACCCCAAGCTGGCTGAGGAGGTGGGGTAGCAGCTGGTGCTAAAAGAATGGCCGGAGGACCCGGTGGAGCACGTGGAGGCTGATAAGTCTGTGGAGGTGCACCCCTCCTGGATCTAGGGCAATCTCTAACCAGGTGACAAGTGTCACCACACTCAAAACAACCTCTCGGAGGACACGGTGGTCGAGACTGACTTGGACCTGGCCTGCTGGACTGGCCAGTAATAGCACCTCGAGTAGGAGGTATACTGGATACTGGCGGTGCATAATAGGGCTCTTAAGGTCTAGGAGGAGCTGGAACACCACTGGCTGCTGGAAGAGCTGAATAAATAGGGCGACTCATAAAACCCCTACCATAGCGTACTGTTGGTACACGAGCTCCTGAATAATGACCAGTCTCTCGAGACCTCTTGGCCTCTCTCTCCTCTCTGTCCCAGGAAAACATGCCCTCCACCCTCCTGGCAATGCTCATTGCCTGCTGATAAGTGATGTCCATCTCCAACTCCCTGGCCATACTGGTCCGAATACTGGGGTGGAGTCCCTCAATGAAGCGACGAACCCTCTCTCTGACTGTAGCAACCAGAACCGGCGCATGGCGAGCTAACTCACTGAAATGGACTGCATACTCCGACACAGTCATAGCACCCTGACGCAACTGCTCAAACTCTGCGCGCCAAGCATCCCTGAGGCTCTGAGGAACATACTCACACAAGAACATCTCTGAAAACTGAGTCCAAGTGAGTGAGACTGCCTCGTCCGTACTACTTAGCTCATAGGCATGCCACCACTGATATGCTACTCCCCTCAGCTGGAAAGCGGTGAAAGAAACCCCACCCGTCTCCACAATGCCCATAGTGCGGAGAATATGATGACACTCCTCAAGAAAACCCAGAGCATCATCTGAAGCTAGTCCACTGAAAGTAGGTGGGTGGTACTTCTTGTACCTCTCAAGTCTGAGCTGCTCTGCCTCAGAAGCAGCTACCCTGATCTCATGCGAAACTGGATCCACTAGGGGAATATACTCTGGGGCCTGATAAACCTGGACCCTCTACTCAGGAGTGTGAGCTGCGGAGTCTGTGCCCCTCCCCCGGCCTGAGATATAGCGGGAGCTATCGAAAATAGTTCGGCCTGAGCCAGAGTGCTGAACATGCTCAAGAACTGAGCTAAAGTATCCTAGAGGGCTGGAGTAGCAATAGGGATCTCAGATGATGGCCCTCCAGCTGGAGCTGCTGGGGGCTCCTCTGACGCAGCTCTCGCAGGTGCTCGGGCTGCACCGCGTGGTCATCATCTACCCCGACCCCGGCCTCTGGCGGCTCTGGCAGGGAGCTCGGGTGCTTGATCGTCGATCCTCCCAGTAGGGGTCCTTACCATCTATGAGAAAGAATAGAATAGAATCTTAGAATTTCTGGTGTCAATAACTCGCACGATAAGGAAATCAAGAAATATGATTGTTCTTAACAGTTACATAGCCTCCCGGAGATAAGTACGGACGTCTCCGCACTGATCCGCGAGACTCTAATAAACCGGCATGTGACTCGCGACTCCTATGAACCTAGTGCTCTAATACCAACTTGTCACGACCCCAACTTATCCCTCCGTAAGGTGTCGTGATGGCACCTAGTCTTTACAACTAGGTAAGCCTAATATTGCAAAAAAAATATATATAAAGAAACACAACATTTTAAAGATAAAAAACATATTATAAATAGCCAAGAGTAGTACCACTCGGCATATACAAAATAATTTTCCAAGACCCGGAATATCACTAAGTCACAAGCTGCTGTAATCTATATAGCTCTATACAAAAGTCTAAGGATAATAAAGAAAGTATCTAGGCGAGGGAGTAGAAGGGGATTCCGAAGATCTGCGGACGCAAGCAGAAGTACCTTGAAGTCTCCTAGAATCAGCAGCACGTACTAACCCCGAGGCTGATAGCTTGCACCTGGATCTACACACGAAAACATGTGCAGGGAAGGGCATAAGTACACCACAATGGTACCCAGTAAGTGCCAAGCCTAACCTCGGTCGAGTAGTGACGAGGTCAGGTCAAGGCCCTACCGGAGTAAATATAATAAATTAAACAGTAAAAGATATAAGTGAAATTTACGGTAACATAGTTAAAGAAATTCTCGAAAATTTAACAGTTAAGGGAGCCCTCGACTCAAAACAAGGTAAACACAGTGGGAAAATCTCTCGGGATACCGTCCCGTAGTTTCAAATGAATATGCAGTACAGGGGGATCTCTCGGAATACGTCCGTAGTCCCAAAGTAAATATGCAGTACAGGGGGATCTCCCGGAATACGTCCGTAGTCCCTAAGTAAATATGCAGTGCTGGGGGATCTCCCGGAATAAGTCCGTATTCCCAAAGTAAATATGCAGTACAGGGGGGATCTCCCGGAATACGTCCGTAGTCCCAAAGTAAATATGCAACGCAAGATGAAATGGCAGGTATGACATCGAGTTATACAGTTTATACTGGACACAGATAAGGCAAATGAGGACTTGGCTAAACATGACGCATAGAATGTCGATTAGGCAGTTAAAACATGTAAACATGCTTTTTTAGTCTAAACTACACAATTAAATATATTAGTACGACTTAATAAGAGAAACAATTTATGATTTAAAAAGGTTAAACCGGATTTTTGCAATAATAGCCCGTGTACGTACTCGTCACCTCACGTACACGGCGCCCACACACCAAATAATATCAAGATATCCTAAGGGGGAAGTCCCCAATACAAGGTTAGGCAAGCCACTTACCTCGAACTGCTCAAATCACCTCGATAACACGTTCTTGCCATGAGTATCCGAATCCAAATGGCCCGAATCTATTCAAATAAATTGCATAATGTAAATATAACTACGATTAACTAATTTAGCTAATTAATTCGAAGCTAAAGCGTGAAATTAGGAAAAATGCCCAAAAAGTCACCCCGGGCCCACTTCTCGAAATCGGATGAAAGTCACAAAATACGAACACCCATTCACTCACGAGTTTACTCGTACCAAAATTGCTCAAATCCAATACCAAAATCTCGATCAAAACCCCAAAATTCGGCCTAAGAATCTTTCTCAATTTTTCACCCCAAATCCGAAATTAAATGATGAAATCAACCAGAGTTAGGAATCATTACCCAAAAACTTCCTCCGAAAATCTCTCCAAATTTCGCCTTCTACTGAGCTCTCAATCAAATTTTTTTGTTATGAACTCAACCCTCGTTTTTGAACCTTAAATTCTGCCCAGGTGCGTTCTTCTTCGCGAACGCGACATCACGATCGCGAACACAATGAACAATCTTCCACTGGCCCAAAATTCCTCCTTCGCGAACGCGAGGGGACTCTCGCGAATGCATACCTTCCACTGACGGACCCTTTGCGAACACGGGAACCTCTTCGCGAACGCGTAGGCTTAATGCCCGAAGCTTTCCCTGCCCCGTTTCTCTACGCGAATGCGAGGACCATATCCCAGACGCGTAGGCTTAAGGTCCCATACCTTCGCGAATGCGGGAACAACATCGCGAACGCGAAGAACAACTTCGATGCCTTTCCCAGATACACTACGCGATCGCGAGGCACCTCTCGCGAACGCGATGAAGGATTTTTCTGCAATAAAATACCAGAAATCTGCCACTTCTCTAAGTCCAAAGATGACTCGTTAACATACCAACCAATCCTAAAATACCATACGAACTTAGTCGAGCTCTCAAATTCCATCAAACAACGCTAAAATCACGAATCACCCTCCAATTCAAACTTAAAGAACTTGAAACTTCAAAATTCTACAACCGATGTCGAAACCTCTCAAATCACGTCTGATTGACCTCAAATATTGCGCACAAGTCATAATCAACATTACAGACCTACTCCAACTTCCAGAATCGGAAAGCGACCCCGATATCAAAAATTCCACTACCCGCCCAAAACTTCAAAAATTCGACTTTTGCCATTTCAAGCCTAAATGAGCTACGAACCTCCAAAACACAATCCCAACACGCTCCTAAATCTAAAATCACCTAACGTAGCTAATAGAACCGACAAAATTCCATTCTGGAGTCGTCTTTACATAGTTCTGACTACAGTCCAAATCCTAAGGCTTAAGCTCTCATTTAGGGACTAAGTGTCCCAAAATACTCTGAAACTCAAAACTAATCATCCCGGCAAGTCACAATAGTAGAAAAAGATTTGGGAAAAGCAGTTAATAGGGGGTCGGGGCTATTACTCTCAAAACGAACAGCCGGGTCGTTACACCATCCATCCAGGCCATTTCATTCAATGCTTCAGGCGTCTCACAGTGCTTCAGGGAGTCGTGGTCGTTATGTGCCTTATTTTGGATAGCTAGCCTACAGTGCACCATCAGCTCCTATCAGTGCGCCTCCGATTCAGAGCTATCACCGTGGTTATCCGGACCGTTCGGGTCACCTTCAGTTTTAGCAGCCATAACAGCAGACTGGGTGTTTTGAGTGTGGTTATATTGGGCACATCAAGAGGTCTTGTCCGAGATTATTGGGCGGCATGCCATAACTGAGTTCTCAGTCCATGGTTCTAGCACCAGTTGCTCTACCGCCTGCTCTGCTAGCTATAGGTAGGGGTCAGGAAGCTAGGGGTGGAGGTCAGGCCATTAGAGGTGGAGGACAGCCAGCTAGAGCCCATCCTAGAGGCATAGTTCAGAGTGGTGGGGCCCATCCCCGATTTTATGCTTTCCCAGCTAGGCCTGAGGCTGAGTCATCTCACGCTGTTATCACATGTATTGTTCCAGTTTGCCATAGAGATGCTTTCAGTTCTATTTGATCCGGGCTCTACTTATTCTTATGTGTCATCCTATTTTGCTTCATATTTGGTTATGCCTCATGATTCTTTGAGTGCTCCTATATATCTGTCCATGCCTGTGGGAGATTCTATTATTGTAGATCGTGTCTATCTCTCGTTTGTGGTTACTATTGCGAGTCTTGAGACTATCGTAGATCTCCTATTTCTTGATATGGTAGATTTTGATGTCATCTTAAGTATGGATTGGCTGTCAACTTATCATACTATATTAGATTATCATGCCAAGATAGTGACCTTAGCCATGTCGGGGTTGCCTCTATTAGAGTAGAGGGGGAATCTTGGCCATTCTACCAGCAGGGTTATATTTTATGTGAAGGCTCAACATATGATCAAGAAGGTGTGTCTGGCTCAACCAAGAAGATTTGGAGACACTATATTTACGGCGTGTTGTGCGAGGTATTCACGGATCATCGGAGTCTACAATACTTGTTCAAGCAAAAGGATCTCAACTTGAGGTAGATGAGGTGGTTGGAGCTGTTGAAAGACTATGATATCACTATTTTGTATCATCCTGGAAGGCAAATGTGGTGACCGATGCCTTGAGTAGAAAGGCTGTGAGTATGGGTAGCCTGCATATATTCCAGTTGGTGAGAGGCTTCTTGTTGTAGATGTTCAATCTTTGGCCAATCATTTCATGAGGTTAGATATTTCAGAGCCCAGTCATGTTCTAGCTTGCACAGTCGCTAGGTTTTCCTTGCATGAGCGCATCAGAGAGCGTCAGTATGATGATCCTCATTTGCTTGTTCTTAAGGACATAGTGCAACACGGTGGTGCCAAGCAGGTTACTGTTGGAGATGATGGGGTTTTTAGGATACAAGGTCATATTTGTGTGCCCAATGTGGATGGACTTCGAGAGTTGGTTCTTGAGGAGGCCTACAGTTCCCGGTATTCTATTCATCTGGGCGCCGCTAAAATGTATCAGCAATGGCTACACTATGGATGAAGAAGTATATAGATGCACATGTAGATCGATGTCTAAATTGTCAGCAAGTTAAGTACGAGCATCAGAGACCTGATGGTTTGCTTTAGAAGCTGGAGATTCCTAAGTGGAGTGGGAGCGTATCACTATAGATTTTGTTGCTGGACTCCCGCGGACTCAAAAGAAGTTCGATGCGGTATGGGTTATTGGGGACAGGTTGACCAAGTCGGCACATTTCATTCCAGTGGCAGTTACCTATTCCTTAGAGCGGTTAGCTAAGATCTATATCTGCGAGATCGTTCGTCTTCACGGTATGCCCGTGTCTATCATTTCTGATCGAGGTACGCAGTTCACCTCACACTCATGGAGGCATAGTACAATGTGAGTTGGGCACGCATGTTGAGTTGAGCACAACATTTCATCCCCAGACGGACGGACAGTCCGAGCGCACTATTCTGATATTGGAGAATATGTTTCACGCTTGCGTTACGGATTTTGGGGGTTCTTAGAATTAGCTCTTGCCGCTTACGGAGTTTGCCTATAATAACAGCTACCAGTCGAGCATTCAGATGGCTCCCTATGAGGCATTATACGGGAGGCGATGCCGTTTTCCAGTTGGATGGTTCGAGTCGGGGGAGCTCGGTTGTTGGGTACAGATTTGGTACAGGATGCCTTGGATAAGGTCAAAATTATTCTGAATTGATTGTTCACACCTCAGTCTAGGCAAAAGAGTTATGTCGACCGTAGATTTTGTGATGTTGCATTCATGGTTGGAGAGAGGGTATTGCTCCGGGTTTCACCTATGAAGGGTGTGATGAGGTTTGGAAAGAAGGGAAAATTGAGCCCTAGGTATATCTGACCCTTTGAGATTCTTGAGAGAGTGGGTGAGGTGGCCTACAAGCTCGCATTGCTACCTAGTTTATCAGCAGTCCATCCGGTGTTCCATGTGTCCATGCTCCAGAAGTATCACGGTGATCCGTCCCATGTGTTAGATTTCAGCTCAGTTCAATTGGACAAAGATTTGACTTTCGAGGAGGAGCGGGTGGCTATTCTTGCCCGGTAGGTTCGACAGTTAAGGTCTAAGAGTTATTCTTCAGTTCGAGTGCAGTGGAGAGTTCAGCCGATCGAGGCAGCTACTTAGGAGTCCAAGTCGGACATGCGAAGTAGATATCCACACCTTTTCCCCAGTCTAGGCAATTTTTTTATAAATCCGTTCGAGGATGAACGTTTGTTTTAGAGGTGGAGAATGTGATGACCCAATAAGCCATTTATGGGTTTAATCCTCAATTTTGTGTTTCGAAACCCTGAATAGATCTATTGAACCTTCCTCAATTTACGTGCATAGTCCGTGTCTTTTTCGAAAGGTTTTTATGTGAAATATTGATAAAATTGTGAAATCGTGCTTAAACTCACTTGAGTTGACTTCGGTCAACATTTTGAGCAAACAAACCTGGCTCAGTATTTTTTCGATCTCGGTGGATCCGTATCGTGATTTGGGACTTGGGCGTATGCCCGGAATCAAATTTAGAAGTCCCAAGTTTGAATTATCGCCATTTGTTAAAAACTCGAAGTTTAAAGGTTTAAAGAAATTCTAAGTTGGACCGTAGTTTGACTTTCTTGCTACCGGATTCGGATTCTAGTTCCGAAACTTGGTATAAGTTCATTACAGTATTTATGACTTGTCTACAAATTTTTGTGCAAAACAAAATTTATTTGACGTGATTCGGACGTCCGGTTGTTAAAACGAAAGTTCTTAAGTTTCTTTGAAAATTTCATTCGTTTTGGTGTCCAATTCATAGTTCTAGGTGTTATTTTGGTATTTTGATCGCACGAGCGAATTCGTATGATATTTTTGGACTTATGTGTATGTTTGGTTTAGAGCCCCGAGGGCTCGGGTGAGTTTTGGATAGGTTGTGGATGTTTTTGAACTTAAGGAAATTGTTGGTTTAGCTTCTGTTGGTTACTGGTGTGTTCTTCTTCGTGATCCCGAATATACTTTCGCGATCGCAAAGAGTAATTGGGAACTGAGGAGGAACTGTTATTCGCGAAAGCGAAGCAATGGTCGCGAACGCGAAGTAATGGGGGGGGTCTGCCTTTCGCGAGCGCGTAGTGTTAGAGAGGCGGGGGCTGGGAAATGGAACTTACTCTACGCGAACGCGAAGACGAGGTAGGCTAAGCCTACACTAACGCGTATGGTGTTTCGCGAACGCGCAAGCCTACTGGGTAGTGCCCTTTGTGAATGCGTCAGGTGTTTCGCAAACGCGAAGAATACCTGACGCCCAGTCCTATAAACTTCTAAAAATCGGGATTTCACCCATTTTTCACCATCTTTCTATTTGAGCTCGGCCTAAAGGCGATTTTAAAGAGAAAATTCATCATCCTTTCATAGGTTGGCGTACTTTAACTTATTTTCTTCCATTTCCATCATCACCCATTAATTTCTAACCTTAATTTTTGTTCTTTCATGGTAGGAAATTAGGAATTTGGGAAGAATTGGAGGGTTTTGCAAATTTGAGATTTAGACCTCAAATTGGGGTCAGATTTCAAAACTAATCACATAATCGGGCTCGGAGGTGAATGGGTAAATGTATTTGGTCCGAATCTCGGGTTTTGACCAAGCGGACCCGGGGTTGACTTTTGTTGAATTTTTATGAAAAGTAAAGATCTTAACTTTATGTATTGTAATTGATTTCTCTAGTATTAATTAATGTTATTGAGTCGATTTTGATTAGATTCGATTGGTTTGGAGGCAGGTTTTAGAGGAAAGGCGCCGGTAGAGCTTTGATTTGCTTGCGGAGCGAGGTAAGTATTGAGTCTAACCTTGATTTGAGGGAATTAGGAACCCTTGAGCTATTTGATATGTGAATTTTATGAATAGTGGCATATATGCGAGGTGACGAGTGTCTATACGCCGTCAATTATTTGTTTCCAATCTACCCAGATTTCATCAATTATATCATTCCATGTCCTTAACTGCTTCTTATGCCTTAACTTACTACTTGTCATTTATTATTCTCGCGTTATAATTGTTAATTTCTTTTATGCTTCTATGCTTAATTGATATTTGCCTTAATTGTCTTACTTGTACCCTTTACTGCCATATATCTGACTTGTCTTGTTGCTCAGTATTAACCGTAGCCTTTCATGATTTGGTACGAATTCCTTCTTCATTTGTAGCTTTCATATTCGTTAATCATAGAGATTCTTGTGATTCGAGTTGATAAATTGATTGCACTTATTGTTTTATTTATGGATCGGATTGCATGCCGCAACAGGTGAAATAAGGGAAGATTTATATTGATATGATGGAATCGGGTTGCGTGCCGCAACAGGTGAAATGAGGGAGGATTATGATATTGACTCTGATTATATGGTGAGATCGATTTGCGCGCCGCAACAGGTGAAATAAGGGTGGATTGATATGTTGAAATAAGGAAGGATTATGATATTGACTCTAAATATATGGTGGGATCGGATTGCGCGCCGCAGCATATATTTATTATTATTATTATTATTATTATTATTATTATTATTATTATTATTATTATTATTATTATTATTATTATTATTATTATTATTATTATTATTATTATTATTGATATTTACATGGTGGAATAAGGGAGAATCGTGTTGTACGGTGGGATCGGGTTGCGCGTCGCAATAGTTTATGTGTTTTGCATTCGTTGTTGTATTGTGTTGGCTTCGGTACTTTCGTACGAGACTCTGAGGATTGATATTTCTGTATTTATTGGTTTTCGAGGATTGAGTTATTTTCATGAGTTAACTGCCTTATTGTTTCGTATTTTCCTTTCCTGTCATTATTTTTATATTGCGTACAGTTATTGTAAATGATCCGCATTAGCCTCGTCACTATTTCGTCGAGGTTAGGTTTGGCACTTACAGAGTACATGAGGACGGTTGTACTCATACCACACTCTGCACTTTTTATGCAGATTTTAGAGTCGGGCCCAGCGACGGTCAGTAGATTGCTCGGGTTGACTATCGGTACGGAGACTTGAGGTACAACTGCTCGAAGTTTGCAGTCCTGAAGTCCCCTTCTACTTTATCTTAGCTGTGTATTTTTTTCAGACAGCTTTAATTTCATTCAGACATTAATCTGTATTATTCTAGTAGTTCGTGCACTCGTGACACCAGATTCGGGGTTGTATTTAGATATTTCAGTTGTTATAGCTTTCCGCACTTTATTTCAGTTTTATCTCAGTTTTTTTAGTAATTACCATCAGTTAAATTTGATTTGTTTAAAAATAGCTTAAAACCAATCTAACGTTGGCTTACCTGACAAGTGAAATATTAGTCGTCATCATGATCCCGAGGATGAGAATTTTGAGTTGTGACAGATACAACAGGGATATGGAAGAGAATGGCTAGAATCATCAAAGGCAAGAGATGCAGGGAAGTTGTCATTGCCATACTTGCTGCCTTGATATACTGGATATGGAAGGTCAGGAATAATGATGTATGGGACCTCAAAATCCCAACTACTATACATATGCTGCGCCAGATCAAGCAAGAATGCAGAATGAGGAAGACTAGGTATCTGAATAGAAAGTTGAGTGCTAAAGAAAGAGACTGGATTGAAAGACTGCTTGCATAGATAGAATACTAGATAGTTAGAGTTTACTATTTTCTTCGTTTCAATTTATGTGAACTCATTTGATTGAGCACGGAGTTTAAGAAAAGAGAGAAAACTTTTGAACTTGTGGTGTAAAATAAGGCACATATATTTTGTGTGGCTATAAATCATTGCATAAAAGTAAATTGTTGCCAAATAAGAAAAGAGGTCATTCTTTTTGGCACGAACTAAAAAAGAAATAGGTTAACATGAATTGAAACGAGGGAGTATGTAATAATGGAAAGATTGTATATATTGATAGAATATCTGTAAAGGAAGAGATAGATAGAAGAACTGAAAACGAAAGCATGTAGTTGTTCTGTGGTGATGAATCAATAAAACAATTTCTTCACCAAAAACAAAAGAAAATTAATATCTTCAACATTTGGTGTCAATTGCTTGGCCCCTCATTCTTTTTCTTTTATTTTTTGAGGGTCTATTATTTGGTGAGTTCGAGGCACATGTATCAAATTATTTTGTAATTTTTGAAAAAAACGATTTCCCCTCCTTATAAAAAAAGAAAAGTAAAGAAAAGGACCTGAAAGGTTTACATCACCTAACATTTGGTTTTAAATTCACATTTATTTATTAGCTTTTTAAAGTAAAATTTAAATACTAAAAATCACTAAAGCACTGTGAAATTATTAAACAATGTGTGAGAATATATTGTCAGATAAAATAAATTAGAGATTAGCATAAATAGATTGTCAAGTGTACGACATTTCTTTAAAAGTTCTTTTGAAGAAAAAAAGAAGTTAGTATAGAAAGAAATTATGTTTGAATAATTGTAGGGTTTTTTTTTTTTTAATATTTCTGAGTGTTTCTTAAATGAAAGAACTTTTCTTAGATAAACACCCTCAAACATATCTCCAAAAGAAAATCTCGAATAATCTTTTCGCAAAATTAAACATAACGTTTTGAACTTCTTTTGTCAGTAATTCAAAAATGTTCCACGGACAAAGACATAGACACGTGCTAAAGTTTGATGTTGAAAATTAAATAAACCGACTTATTTGTTTACCTACCCACAAATAATTGAGCTAATCACGACTAATCTAATTTGCAAAAGTAAGGTCCTAAAACCTTGATATTTAAAATGAATTGACCCAAAGACGACGCGTCGAGATATTCAATGGTTCGAATAAATTGATAATTAAGTAGTAGCTTTTCTTTTTCGCGGACAATTAAGTAGCTAAAAGAAAAGGAAAAAGAAAAAAAGAAAACAATCTGGCTTCCATTTATTAGTAACCAGGATCCAAAGATTCTAGTAAAATAACATGGTCAAACAAGACTATTCCTAGCTAGCGTTTGGATATAGATTTGATTGAAATTTGAATTTTATTTTTTTAGGTTGTGTTGAAAATAATTTTCGAAAGTTAAAGTTCTGTTTGTACATGTATTTTATTTAAAGAAAAGTTAAAGTTTTTTGAATAGAAGAAAAAATTTAAACCTAAATTAAAACTGCCATAAACCAGTTTTTGAGAACTTGAAAAAAAATTTCAAATACTTTTTTAAAAAAACTGATCATATTCCATAAACAAATAATATTTTTTAAAAACTAAAGAGTCAAAATTTATGACCAAACGGGAATCTAATGTATTGTCATGCATGACACACACACGAGCATACAAAGTAAGTTGTCACGCATTTTCAAATTAAGAAAGCAGGAAGATTGAAATTTCATTAAATTAAAATCAACAAGAAAAAAATTCTAGCTGGAATCCAAAAATTCAGCTTTATTGGTACAACAAAAATGTCAAATCGGTATATAAAGATAACAAAAAAAAAAAAAAACAAGTAAAAGAATAACATAAAATCAATACTATACTATTTAATTCAACAATCTAGCAAAGGCAAGTGACAAGAAAGTGACTGGCAAAGCTGCAAGAACCAAAGATGGAGCTGAGCCACTTGGTGGTGGTGGTGAAGTGACCGGAGAATCACCCGAGGGGGCGGATGGGACGGTGGAGCCAGATGGCGTGGCGGCGATGGAAGGCGTGGGGGCGGCGGCGCTGGTGCCGGTGACTTTGATAGCTAGCTTTTGACCTAATGAGCAGTGGCTAGGGAAAGTGCACATGTAGTAATTTTCACCAGAATTTGTAAGTGTGATCCTAGCAGGACCAGTGTTAATTGTGTTAATAGTAGAAGTAGTGTTGCATGAATCATAAGCTGCCTTACTAACCATTGCAACATTGTGCCTCCCATTGACAAAATTGAAAACTGCATTGAAAAATATAAGAAAGGTTAGAATGTCAGATCAACAACTATAAATATAGTAATAGGTATTTTCATAAAGAACTACAGTTTATAGCCTAATTACCATACATAACTGTAGTTTGCTTAATTATCATTCGTAACTATTGTTCAATTGTTACCGGCTTATATCATTTGTATTCATTCGTTATCAACACATATAATACACTGAAATACAGTGATACATACAGTTGTTGTATTATTGTATGTGTGACTCCATACACTGCATTTACCATTGTGATTTTGCTGCAAAATACAATTGTAGCTGCAAGTTGTAATTATTTCAAAGTGTATTTATGTATGGTAAATACAGTAGATAAGTTAGTTACACCATGTAATTTTCATAGAAATGAGAGTATTTCAAGATAAATGTGATACAAAATATTACTCCTATTTGAATTATAAGCACTATTGGCACCTCAAATGTTGGGAGGTTTTAATGCACGATGGTAAGTATAATCGGGTCATTTATAAGGTAATTATAGATAAATATTATGATAAATATTAATTGATAACCTGATAAAAAATGGTAAACGAATTCGGGATAAGTTTTAGTGCTTACCAAGAGTATCTCCAACTTTGAAGGATTTGCCATTAGCCCAAGTTTGATAAGCATTTGGGCCACCAGTAGTAGGAACATTCCAGCCCATGTTGCCTCCAACAGTATAAGTTTGGGCTGCAACTGTAGGTGAGGGTGCTGCCGCTGATGGGGCGGGAGCTGTTGATGGGTTCGCTGAAGGAGCGGTCACTGGAGCGGCAGTGGGAGGAGTTGTGGGCCTGGCGGCAGCTGGCTGAGGAGCCGGAGAGGCGGAGCCGGCGACATTGATAGCCAATTTCTGGCCCAATGTACAATGGCTTGGCAAGGTGCAAAGGTAGTAATGTGATCCAGCAGATCTCAATGTAATATTTGTTGGCCCATTAGTGGATATAGAAATTGGGTTTGCGGTATTGCATGAATCAAAAGCTGCCTTTGACACCTCAGCCACACTATGCAATCCGGTTGTAAAGTTAAAAACTGCATAAAGAAAAAAATGATTCCAAATAAATTTATTAGTTACTAAAAGTTATTAAAACCACGAAAATTTATGATTTTGAAAGTCTTGTAATCCACCGTGATGAAAGGTCACTTCACTAGACATGGAGGTGAATTTAGAGCGGGCTTTATGATTTTCTGACTCGAACAAAGGAAAAAAACACATTTCTAATGCATACATATAACAACATAGGACTCATTCTGAATTCAACAACAACAATAATAAATAATCTCACAAAGATGAGTTTAGGAAGGGTTGTTTCGATAGACTCAGACGCAACTAAGCATGACAAGAAGCATAAATAATACTTCCTTCGCTTCAATTTATGTGAATTTTTTTTTTTGTAGTTCGTATCAAAAAGAATAATTTCTTTCCTTATTTGGAAAAAATTATCTTTATGTAATTATTTATATGTACTTCATTTTACACCACAAGTTCAAAAATTTTCTCTCTATTCTTAAACTTCGTATCTAGTCAAGCAAGTTCACTTTACATATAATTCTTTTCTAGCAAATAATTAAATCTATCTACATGTTCTTTTAAAATTATTTAACTAATATATATAAAAGTCGAATGGAATGTAGCGTGTCATGATTTTGTACGTATTTGCCACTAGATATGGACACGAGGAGAGAAAATAATTGACTATAAAGCAATACAAGTGGGAAGGAATCTAGGTAATAAAAAAGCAAAAAGTGTATCACACATTACCACTTTGTTAGACTAAACTAAACATAATTAACAAAAAAGTAACATAAGTGGAAGAAAGATTAATCTAGAGCAAAGAATGGGTCAATTAGTTGTGATAATTTAATTACTAACCAAGAATGTCCCCAACGGCGAAGGTTTTCCGGGAAGTCCAGGTGGTATAAGCGGCGGCGCCACCGTTAGGAACGGTCCAAGCCAAAGCATCACCAACTACATGAGTCTGTTGTGCCATTGTAACATGTAATAAAGCAGCTGCAAATATTGCAAAAGTAGCCAAATTCAGCTTTCTGGCCATTTTTGCTATGTATATGTTCTTCAAGTCGAAGTCGCCCCCGTTAGCTTTGTATGTTTTTTGAAAAGAGAAAATGAAAGAGGTTGAGTTGAGGTATTGGGGTGGCAATGATGTTTCTATTTATAGAGGTACAACATAGGAGAGAGGTTGTTCTTTCCTTCTTTTTATTTTTTAAATTTATTTATTTTTCTTTCATTTTCCTTTTGGATTTGGATGACTCGTTCCAAATTGGAATGAAGTAGATTAGATTAAAACGAGGGATATAAATATAACTAGCGTCTGGATATAGATTTGATTGAAACTTGAAAAGAGTTTTTAAAAAATAATTTTTGAAAGTTAAAGTTGTATTTGGACATCATTTTATTTGAAGAAAAATTATAGTTCTGTGAGTGTAAGAAAAATTTTCACCCAAAAATTGCCCTAAACCAATTTTTGAGAACTTGAAAATTTTTGAATTTTTTTTCCCAAAACATGATCATATTTCATAAACAAATAAGGTTTTTAATTTTTTTTTGAAAAATTGAAGCCAAAGTCTATGACCAAACGGAAGCATAGAAAACTCGTGCAACCCGCTACTTATTCTAGTTTGAAGTTCAAACAAATTCAGAATATAAATTAAATTCAGGGCCGGAGCTAGAAGATTAGTTACGGATTCGGTCGAACCCAATAACTTTTGTTCAAACAATATTTTTATATTAAAAATATTATTAAATATGCATAGCTATTACATTTTGAATCCAATTATTAGTCATAAAGTTGAAATCCTTGTTATGTGTCTGTTTGAACTCACTGTATCTTTGAGACTATGAGTTTATTATTAAATGATTTTTGAAGTTCTAGTGATTTTAAAAATATATACCTACATCTGGTGTCGAAAAAATTGAATTTAATTGAACTTGAATATCTTAAGCAGCGACAATACAAAAAAGAATTGAAATAACATCTAGTAAACGTGTATATCGATCTGCTCAGTTCAATTTTTTAATTTTTTGATTTTTACCGAATTATGAATAACCTTACATGTGTAAAATCCTAAGACTAGATTTACAATTTCTATTTCGATTAAAGTAATTGCTTGACATTTGAATTTGACTATCTTTTTGCCAATTGGCAGATGACACGTGATACGCAGGTGATATTATAAAGTTTTTTAGGTCAAGATGTTGACCCGTTAGATGTGAAAATGGGCAGTGGGTGGAAAAGTCGTGTGTTCTGGAAATGGATCAACGGAGTTGAAAATGGAAATGGCTGCCGCCGTGCCGCGTTACGCCGTGGATGCTCACCCACCCCCTTTGGACTTTTCTACACCAATTATTGACTAGTCTTTCTACTGGTTTTGGAATCTTTTCCGTTAGTTGTTTGACTCCGCACGAAGTTTAATAAAAAAAAATATTTTTGAATTTGTGGTCTTAAAAGTTTAAGAGGTAAAAATTTTGTAGAACCATGATATTTTTATGACTATAAAAGCTTCTCGTTAAAGGTAAAATGGATAAAATGAAGTATTTAAAATTGAATTATTTTTAAATTTAAAAATATATCATTTATTTTGGAATAAACTAAAAAGAAAAGTACTTTATCTAATTTGAAACGGAGAGAGGGAGATGTTTTGGTGATAAATAGGCCGAACCATCTAATTGGACCAAGTTTGTCCGAATGAGTAGGTCTAGTTTTGATAAATTTATATTTTTAGTCGCTTTAATTTTTTATCACGAAAAAATATTTTAATATATTGATATACTATTTGAAACTGTTTAATTTTGTCCTTCATTACACTTTAGATCTATTCCTTACTTTGTCACTAGCAAACATTTCCTATTCACCTTTGTCATTTACGAAATTCTAGCGCGAAATGCTGGTTAAAATCATGGCTTATACCAAAAGAATAAACAATAGCTCAGCCATTAGACGTTGCATACCTATTTTTCAATTACAACAATATGAAAATCCATATGAATATTTGATTGCTAATGAATTGATCTTTTTGTTTCGTAAAACAATATTTCATCGTATACACTGCTTTGAAAAGTAGATCCAACATTTGAGGTAATTATCAATATTGACCTAATCTTTCTACCTTTTACTAAAATTAAATTTTTTTAATGAGTTACGATGGCAGCACGGTCAATTAACTTTTTCATGTTTGTTGAGTTCCGAAATGAAGTAGATTGCTCCGATCGAGGGGAGTTGGATTTGGAGTGGTTGTATTCTTAGTTACAACTAAATAGCAAAAGGACCAAAAGTGAAAGTGAATTTAAATATATAACATTATTTTGAATTCTTTCCCATTGTTTTAAAAAGATTTAAAAGATTTTTATAACTAGAAGATTTAACATTGTGAAGAATTTTTTTTACTTAAAAGTCCTATTCACAACGTCAATACAGAGAAGAAAAAACAAGTGTTGAGACTTGAGAATGCAAGGTTGGCTCCTAAAATCCAATTACAAGTTAGGTTAGAGGGTTACCTGCACTGTTATCACTTATCAGCGACTTCACTAGCTAACAAACCTTGTCCTGTTTCTAGCACGTATTGGTCTAAACTAAAACATTTAATATTTTTTCGACAAAAGAAAAGAAAAAGAAAAAGAAGACCAGCAGAAACATGTATTTATAGTACAACTATCATTTGTTTTTCAATATTAATGCTCCGTTTGTTCATAGATGTTTTTTTCCTTTTTTTCAATTTATTTTTTGAAAAATGTGTTTGTCCATGAAATTTTGCAAGTTTTTGAAAATTTTTTGAAAATAAGTTTTTCAATAACCAAAAAGTGATTTTGACCACTGTTTCAAAATTTTCTGAATTTATTTTTATCCACTCACAAAAGTGCAAATTTTTTTCAAGTGAATTGCATGTCCAAACATAATTTCAAATTTTAAATTCCAAATACTATTTTTCTACTTAACTCCAAATATTACTTTTTTAAAAAAATTATAGTAATTTTTCTGTCCAAACGCCTACTAAAACTGACTATGTAAGTTTATCTTATATCGAACAACATCACACTCAAAGGCGGACCTACGTGTAGTATTTAGGTATCGTCGGACCCCATAAACTTCGACAAGAATTATTGTGTATATATATATATATGTGTGTGTGTGTGTGTATCTTAAAAATAATTATATAAATAAGCAGCACCCTAAATACTAAAAGCCGTTAGGGAACACTAGTTGAACAAAATAGTAGTGCCCCCATCATATTAAAATCTTGAATCTGCCTCTATCATACTATATTAAGAATATCGTTAGAATGGCTTAGCCCAACACCTCTATGTTCTCCGTATCGAAATCTACTAGTTCATGCTTATATTCCCACAAAGAAGGTAAAAATTTAAACTTGGAATGCACTATATAAATGAAAGAGTATATAATAAGGATGGGCTTGGCCTATAAAAGAAGACTATATATATTACCCTCCCAATATATGTATACAATAGGAATTTTTACCTTTCTATATTATATATAAAACTTTATTACCCTCTCTAATCAAATTTTAATTTAATTACATGGCCATATATAATTTATCAATTATATACAAATTAGTTTTAAATGAGTATCTCTTTATATTAGGAATTGAATAAGGATCAATTATTTCTCATCCCTATTCTCTCTCATGCATGCTCTCTCTCCCTCCCTCCCTTCATCTCTCTCTCTCTCTCTCTCTCTCTCTCTCTCTCTCTATCTATCTATCTCTCTCTCTCTCTCTCTCTCTCTCTCTCTCTCTCTATATATATATATATATATATATATATATCAATCTCTCATTTTCTGTTCTTTCCCAATTTTTCTTCCTTTAATGTTCTCTACTTTTTATCTTTTCATGTTGTATATATTTTTAATGAAATTCATCAATAGATTTCAATCGTTTTACTATAGAGTTTTAACTTAGCAATTTCCTTTCATGTTGCACAATTGGTGTTCAAATTTAAATTGTCAATCAATAAATTTTGAAGGTGTTTTACTCTCCACCATTGACAACCATTAAAAGCCTTGAAGCTTTGAATTTGAATTTGGGTTTTCAAAAACCATTATTTGTTTGGATTGTGTGTTGTTGCAAATAATTGAGAATATTGTTTTGAGTTTATATCTCAATTTTGAGAGTGTTTGGTGAAGATTTGACTTGATTTTGGCTGAATTTCATATTGAAACTCGTCAAAGAAGAAAAAGAACATATGACATACAATATACTTACGAAATTGTATTAAAGTTATAGTATAATTGTATGTAAATTGTATTTAAGTTGTATTCTGTTGTAGTTATATATATTTTTTATTTGAATGTTGTATGAAAGTTGAAAAATAGTTATATAATATATGAATCGTTGTATGAAATTTGTATTTAAGTTATAAGTACTATTATTTTTTTACATAAAGTTGTTAATATATATCAAAATTGTATTAAAAGAGGATATTTTGATTGAAATTTCAGAGAGGAAGAAGAACACACTACATACAAAATATATACAAATCTTTTACAAAATACATATAGAAGACATATTGTATAAACTTTGTATGAAAATTGTATTTAAATTGTATGATATTGTAGTTATATTTAACTGGGTAAAAATGATGTATGCAAGTTGTAGATAAGTTATAAATAAGTTATATATTATATAATTAGTTATATAAAATTTATTTTTAGTTTATGTGTGTCACGAGCCCAAATTTCCCTCCTTAGGATGTCGTGACAACACCTAATCTCTAAGACTATGTAAGCCTAACAAGTATGCGGAATAACTGAAATATTAAGCTAAAACTCAGACATCAACAACGGTAATAAATAAAATCTGCAACTCAAGTATAAACAACTCCCCAAACCCGATAGATATAAGCCACAAGCTCTAAAGAGAAATACTAAATATCCCTATACATCAGAGTCTAATGAGGATAAGGAAGAAACATAATAAAGACAGAGGGGGATTCCGAGGTCTACAGACGCTGGTAGACGTACCTTGAAGTCTTCACGTACGGATTCGCTCACTGGTACCTGGTCTGGTATGCAGTACCTGGATCTGCACAAAAAGATGTGCCGAAGTGTAGTATGAGTACACCACAACGGTACCCAATAAGTGCCAAGCCTAACCTCAGTAGAGTAGTGACGAGGTCAGGTCAGGGCCCTACTGGAAATAATAAGAAGCAAGGCACAAGATAAAATAATATAATAAAATGACAGAGAAGTGAAACAATGAGAATTTATGGAAAGTAATAACACGGAATCAAAGAAAGACAAATACAACATGAAAGAAAAGCAAAAATATTACAAGTTAAGGAAAGACAACAACAACCAATACAACAAATAGAGAAAATCAACAGGGGCACTCCCGAGGTACCGCCTCATAGTCCCAAAAGTAAATATCTCATAATCTTTCCTTATATCACCACGTGAGCCTTTATATTTTATTTTGAAGATCATTTTTCCGAACTAGCATCCCGCGTTTTAGCCAACCTTATCACACCGCATGACATCTAGTAGTTCCCCTGCTAGCCATGCGTATCAAGCCCGCTTTATCTCACTACATGCATTTCAACACCCAAACCTTATACCACTGCATGTGTATCAATAATCACAACGACACGACAGAAACCTCGTGCAAACAATAACACCCGCACGGCAAAATCTCATGCAACAATAACAGCCACATGGAAGAAACCTCATGCAACAACCAACCAATCATCTCAACAATAATCACGGAAACCAAAATATAACAACTGAAACAATGATATTTCAAGGATAGCAATTTCAAGTAAAGAATCCCACAGTTAAATAAGGAATATGGAATTAAGAAAGCAGGTAATTCGACTAAGCATATAGTACAATTACAAATAAGAGATAAGACAAGTAGACAGGTAAAATTAGGCTAAACATAATGACTATATATGCTAAAGTAACTCAGTTAAGGCATAAAAAGGAAACTACTTAGATAAAATCGGAATTTCAACATTTAGCTTGTGTACGCACTCGTCACCTTGCGTACACGGCCCTCACATACCACATATTTCCACAACAATACCAAATCCTAAGGGCGAATTTCTCCCACACAAGGTTAGACAAGAAACTTACCTCAAACCTCGCTTAATCAATCAATAAAAAGGCCTTTCCATCAATTTTCCAACTTCGATCGGCTCGAATCTAGTCAAAATAATTTCATACTATAAATATAATTACAGAAAACTAATTTAAATAATGAAATTACAATTGTAGCAAAGAATTGAAAGTTCACTCCAAAAAGTCGACCCGGGCCCACGTCTCGGAACCCAACCAAAATCAAAAAATCTGAACACCCATTTGATATCGAGTCCAACCATACATGAAGTACCCAAATCCGACCTCAAATCGCCTTTCAAATCCCCAATTTTTAGCCAAAGAAGTTTTTCCAATTTCCCCCCAAATTTCTAACTAAAAACACTAATTAAATGATGAAAATAATAATAGATTCGTGGGAATTAAATCCTTAACCAAATGCTTCCTCTAAAAATCCCTCAAACTTTCGCCTCAATCCGAGCTCTCTAGGTCCAACAATAGATAATGGATATGGTAGCACTCCTCAAGAAAACCCTGGGCTTCCTCTGATGCCAAGCCACTGAAAGTAGGAGTGTGGTACTTATTGTACCTCTCGAGCCTGAGCTCCTCCTCCTCAGAAACTGCTGCCCTAACCTTGGGCTAAACGGGGGCTACCGGCTGCATTGGTATGACCTCTAGAACTTAGCCGACCTGGACCCGCAGCTCTGGGGTATGGGAAGCGGGAGTCTGTGCTCCTCCGCCGGCCTAAGATGTGGCAGGAGCAAGTGGTATCAACCTTACCTAAGCCAAAGTGCTGAACATGCTCATAAACTGGGCGAGAGTTTCCTCGAGAGCTGGTGTAGTAACAAGCGTCCCAGGTGTCTTCCCTGCAACTGGAGCTACTGGTGACTCCTCTGTAGCAGCTCGTGTGGGTGCTCTGGCTGCGCCATGTGGACGTCCTCAGCCTCTACCCTGGCCCCGGCCTCTCGCTGCTCTAGCACAGGGCGCGGGTATCTGGTCATCTGATCCAGCTGTACGTGTCCTCACCATCTGTGAGAGAATAAAAAGATAGAAATTTAAAATCCGAAGTCAAAACTTTCACACGATAAGAAATCAATGAAGTGAAGCTTTTCCTAACAGTTCCATAGCCTCCTGAAGATAAGTACAGACGTCACCGTACCGATCCGCGAGACTCTACTAAACCTGCTTGTGACTCATAACACCTATAAACCTAGAGCTCTGATACCAAATTGTCACGACTCCAAATTTCCCTCGTAGGATGTCGTGACGACACCTAGTCTCTAAGACTAGGTAAGCCTAACAAGTATACGGAATAACTGAAATATTAACCTAAAACTCAAACGACAACAACGGTAATAAATAAAATTTGCAACTCAAGTATAAACAACTCCCAAACCCCGGTAGATATAAGTCACAAACTCTAAAGAGAAATACTAAATATCCCTATACATTAGAGTCTAATGAGGATAAGGAAATAACATAATAAAGACATAGGGGGTTCCGAGATCTGCGGACGCTGACAGATGCACCTTGAATTATCCACATACGGACTAGCTCACTAGTACCTGGTCTGGTAGGAAGTACCTGTATCTGCACAAAAAGATGTACAAAAGCATAGTATGAGTACACCACAACAGTACCTAATAAGTGTCAAGCCTAACCTCGGTAGAGTAGTACCGAGGTCAGGTTAGGGCCCTATTGGAAATAATAAGAAGCAAGGCAGAAGATAAAATAATATAATGAAATGATAGAGAAGTGAAACAATGAGAATTTACGGAAGGTAATAACATGTAATCATAGAAAGACAAATACAACATGAAAGAAAAGCAAAATTTTACAAGTTAACAACAACAACCAATACATCAAATAGAGGAAATCAACTAGGGCACTCCCGAGGTACCGCCTCGTAGTCCCAAAAGTAAATATCTTACAATCTTTTCTTATATCACCGCTGGAGCCTTTATATTTTGTTTTGAAAATAATTTTTCCAAAATAGCATCCCGCATTTTAGCTAACCTTATCACACCGCATGACTTCTAGTAGTTCCCCTACTAGCCACGCGTATCAAGCCCACCTTATCTCATCGCATGTGTTTCAATACTCAGACCTTATTATACTACTGCATGCGTATCAATAATCACAACGGGATGGCAAAAACCTCGTGCAAACAATAACAACCGCACGGCAGAAACCTTGTACAATAATAACAATCGCACGACTGAAATCTTGTGTAACAACCAAACAATCGTCTCAATAATAATCACGGAAACCAAAACATAACAACTGAAACAACGATATTTCAAGGATAGCAATTTCAAGTAAAAAATCCCACAGTTAAATAAGGAATATGGAATCAAGTAAGGAGGTAATTCGACTAAGCATGTAGTACACATTGCAAATAAGAGATAAGACAAGTAGACAAGGGAAATTAGGCTAAACATGATGACTATACATGCTAAAGTAACCCAGTTAAGGCATAAAAAGGAAACTACTTAGATAAAATCGGAATTTCAACATTTAGCCCGTGTACGCACTCGTTACCTCGCGTACACGGCCCTCACATATCACAAATTTTCACAACAATACCAAATCTTAAGGGGAAATTTTCCTCACACAAGGATAGACAAGTCACTTACCTCAAACCTCGCTCAATCAATCAATAAGAAGGCCTTTCCCTCGATTTTCCAATTCCGATCGGCTCGAATCTAGCTAAAATAATTTCATACTATAAATATAACTGTAGGAAACTAATTTAAATAATGAAATTACGACTTTAGCAAAAAATTAAAAATTCACTCCAAATAACCGACATGGGCCTACGTCTCGTAACCCGACCAAAATCATAAAATCCGAATACCCATTCGATATCGAGTCCCGCCATATAAGAATTACTCAAATCCGACTTCAAATCGCCTTTCAAATCCCCAATTTTTAGCCTAAGAAGTTTTCCCAATTTTTTCCCAAATTTCCAACTAAAAACACTAATTAAATGATGAAAACAACAATAGATTCGTGGGAATTAATAAAAAACGAGTCAAGAATCCTTACCAAAATGCTTCCTCTAAAAATTCCTCAAACTTTCGCCTCAATCCAAGCTCTCTAGGTCCAAAAATGGATAATGAAATCAAATCCTCGAACTTAGGCCTTTTATGCCCAGCAATTTCGTATCTGCGAACCCACAGCCGCTCCGCACCTGCGAAATTTCCCCAGGTGCGGACTTTACTTAAGTCCACTGACTTCGCTTCTGTGAGTAAACAGTTGCACCTGCACGTGCGCGTCTGCGACAAAACGTGTCGCACCTGCGACCCCACTCGCTCCTGCGCATTTCCCCACCGCGGAAGCGAAGCCGCTTCTGCGGAACCTTTTCCGCACCTGCGAGTCCTGCCTAGACTGCCCATTTCCGCTTCTGCGCTCTATAGCTCGCACATGTGAGTCCTCACATGCGGCCAATCCCACCGCAGGTGCAATGAAACAAGAAGGTGGGAGCTTCAACAATTGCATATGTCCAGAAATGATCAGATATCAATCCAAATCACCCCAAGGCCCCCGGGACCTCCATCAATTATACCAACAAGTTCTAAAATATGATACGAACTTAGTCGAGGCCTCAAATCACATCAAACAATATCAAAAACACGAATTGCGCATCGATTCAAGCCTAATGAACTTCTAACTTCCACATCTGATGTCGAAACATATCAAATCAAGTCCGATTGACCTCAAATTTTGCACACAAATCATAATTGACATTACAGACCTACTTCAACTTCCGGAATCAGAATCCGACTACGATATAAAAAAGTCTACTCCCGGTCAAACCTTTCAAAATTTTTCATTTTTCCAACTTTCTCCAATTAATGCCGAAATGACCTACGGACCTCCAATCAACATCCGGGCACGCTTCTAAGGCCAAAATTACCATACAGAGCAATTGGAACCGTCAAAACTCAATTCCGAAGTCGTTTTCATACAATTCAAACTACGGTCGACTCCTATGACTTGAACTTCCAACTTAGGGACTATGTGTCCCATTCTATTCCGAAACTCTCCCGAACACGACACCAAGCACCCCGACAAGTCAAGTAACTACAAAATGAGATAGAGGGAGCAATAAATAGGGGATCAGGTCTAGCACTCTCAAAATAACCGGTCGGATCGTTATAATGTGTTATTGTAGATGTATCAAATTTATATCAAATTTGTACGAAATTTATTTTTACTTTTGTATGTTGTTGTACCATACATTATTTCTTTTCTTACTCGATTTGTTAAAGAAAGAAAAGTAGAGAATAAATTCCAAAATTGACTCATATGTACTGATCCATGTTTGTTTAAACTGGAAACTTTGAATATTATAGTAGCAATAGGGACTGATAATGACAATCCATTGGTAACTGATTTGATTGCACATGCTAAATTAACTATTAGCGTCGACAATGATATCTTTTAATTTTTGTTTGTTCTAGTCAGATATGCTATTCGATAGTTTTTCCAATTCTTTTTGTAGGCGATCTCAAGTTTCTTAATAAAGCACCAAAAGAAGTCAATTTAATATGGACAGTAATGAATTAGAATTGCAATGGTGTTTCTTATAGATCTGCATATGCTATCCTTGATAGGTTTAAAGCGACAATTTGATTTTCATACTTTTTTAGTCTTTCCCACTTTTATTGGGAGCAAGTCCTCTTGTTTTTGGATGAATTTGTCTCTGTTTAGCTTAAAATAGGTAATCCACGATTGGAAGGAATCTTACTCAAAGAGAAGAGAAGAGAAAAAAGGAAAAGGGTGTAACTTAATCTCCTAATTTAAGACACTAATAATAGATGATATATAAATTGTAAGCAAACGTTATTTAGGGCGAGTAATTTCCAAAACTAATACAATTTTGATAATAAGGTTTTCCCTATATAATATAAATATCCTATTCGGGTGTTTAATATGTACGAATAGGAGCAAAAACAAATGTGGACTCTTTTTTTTCGGAACTTAAACTTTTAATATAATCCTAGCTTGGTGCTAAGGTGCTTAAGTTTTTATTAGTAGAACAAGCTTCATTAGTTCCTCTCTTTTCCATATCTAAATATCCATGTTATCTTCAACAAAAACTAAAGCTACGGATTTCCTCAAATTCAATAAACAAAAAAAAAGAAAAGAGATTTTAATGTTCCATCTAGAAATCAAACAAGAGATCAATATATACGAAATGCTCTTTAAGTCTCTAAACATCCACACACATCACATAACAAGCACGCACTTCATAATATATAGTCATACACCAAATTAGAAACACTATTAATACTAAGACAAAATTGCAGTAATAAAAATTGGCACTAGGATGACAAATGAAGCAGCGGCAGCCACCCTCGTCGACACGGAGCCCGATGGCGGAGGAGACAAGTTGCCGCCAGGTGTCGCCGGAGATGAACCGGGAGACAGGCTGCCGGAGGGCGAGTCAGCAGAAGTGACGTTGACCGCTAATTTTTGGCCCTGGTTGCAGTGGATGGTACAAATGAAATAGTAGTCCCCAGTAGTATCAAGTGTGAATCTTGCTGGACCATTGGTTTCATTATCAATAGGATTTGCAGCGTTACAGCTATCAAAATCATTTTTGTTTACTCTAGTTGCTGTGTGTACTCCACTATTGAAATTGAACTCTGCATACAATTGGCAATTTTACATGTTTACATTTGTAAAATCCATTACATAAAAAGTACTAACGGTCACAAAGTTTTATATTCTAATTAAAAGTATATAAAAAATCGTAAATAGAAAAGAAATTGAAGGTGATATACATTTATTTTATCATCTTCACTTTTGTAGGTTTAGACATGATAGTGCGATGATCTAAGCATCAAATATACAGAGTGGCCACATAATCAAGAGAATATTACGTTCATCTTACGGTATTTAGACATGATAACGCACTATTAATTGCTCCTATTATAGATTAAGTAATTTGTTTTTACTGAACTTTTATTAATTTTCTTAAAGAATTTTCGGATTTCCTTAGTTGGTTCCATGGACATACTATACGGTCGGATTTTCTTCTTCGGACAGTGCGTAAATACATGATATTTTATGCACCAAACTGTCTTTTTTATCAACTTTGTCTTTAGTGTGTTCTAAATTTTACCATCTTTTGAACATTCCTCTCCAACCAATAATTATAATAACTATCTATACAACTGCTAATTGAACAAAGCAAGGATCATCAACAGTTCCATCCCAAGAGCAATGAGTAATAGCTAGAAGGAAATTAAGTAGGAAGACCCTTAATTAATTACTTACTTTGTTGTGCATAAGACTAATAAACTTTTTGGAAAAAAGAAGAAGAATAGTATGTGTTTTTTAAACTGAAGGTGTATAAAATAATTACATAATCATATCACTTAGTATAAGATATGTAATTACTAGTAAACCTCTTTAATAAGCATAAATAATTAGTAATTTGATAAAAATAGTAACTTTCATGCTTTCACATGTTAAGTTAAGCCAATAGTGTAATTTTATTCGCATTATTGGTGGACATAACTTAAATAAAAAAGAAGAAAAGGAGCAAAATCACAATTGTAATTTTCTTGAAAGTTTATAAATATGCTTACCTAGAATATCCCCAACAACAAAGGTGTGTTGGTTAGCCCAGTTTGAGAAAGTAAGAGCACCAGCAGGAGGAGTCTGCCAACCAAAACTATCTCCAACTGTATATGTTCTTCCTACTGAAACCTCAAAAACACAAGCAAACATCAAACACACTAATAATAATTTGGTACATGAACCAAATTTTGTAGCCATTTCCATCTCACTTAACTTGTTATATGTTCAATGGATTAGGTCACCCCTGTGCTTGTATCTAATGGTTCAGATTAGTGTTGTGTTTTTGTTGGACATTATAAATAGGAAAGAAGTCAAGGGTAATGCCTAGCCTATTGGAGCAGTTGAGAGTTTTTGTTTAATAAAATTAAAAGTCTATACCCAAAGGTGTCGCCCAGTGACCAATGAAATAGGTGAGAACCTTGAGACCCCATATTCAAATCCTTGCAGAGGAAAATACACTATGTGGTTTCTTCTCATCCAAGTCTTGATGGATAGTATTACCTGATATCTGTTTTTGGTGGGAGATAGCAAGTATCCCTTAAAATTAGTCGAGGTACGCGTAAGCTGGCCCGACACGACAATATAAATAAAATTAAAAGTCAAGTTTGAATTGTGGAAGGTAAAATTTTCACATCAATTGAGATAAGCATGTAGAAGTCAATGGTTTTTGAGGATTAAAAACATTTCTTGTTTCATGCCGGTCGCAGAAAATGTTACCTTAACTAGTTTATTTTTATTGGTTTGAATTCTTTGGTTAGATAAAATATTAATACCACATGATGGACCTATTCCGTGTTTTAGTTTTTATAGTGAATTGTTCAATATCATAAGGCTTTTAATAAATGTTAAAATGCATGCTTTTGATTATACGACTAGCCTACGACATTGTACACTTAACAATTTTATATATTTCGTATGAACTTATAAGAATATATTTTCAGAGTGTTTTGTTACAAGAAAGGCCTCCAGATATCCACAGATAAAAATATACTATATGTTTCGCATAATCTAGAACTTTCTTTTAAGTACGTCAATGTTTTTGCTCATTTTTTGCCTTTTGTATTATTTGGGGGAGGGAAGAGGGGAGGGGTGTGAAGGGAGGGTTCGGGTGTTTTAAATAGGTATAACACGTTACCCCTTTTTTTTTTGGTTTAATTAACCATCCAATATTCAGTATTCACTGCGATTAATCCGGATTCGTGTCGCACATGATCCATTTACGAGGGAAGCATTCCCTACAAGAGTATCAAGAATTTCTCCATTTTCGAGTCTTAAAATGGAGACATTTCTGATTAAGGTTGGACGGATCTCATCCATCCCAATGTATAGGCCAAAAATTATCCTAGTAATATTTAGACCACGTCAGTATTAAGAGGGCTTTTGAGGGCTGCCACGTGTCATCAATATGATTTCAACAAAAGACAGATTCAAGGTCAAAGTGATCTGACAAGAGATGAAGGGCTAGATCGAGGAGTCAATAGAGATCGAGGTCGAGGACGAGCGCTCTCCTTAAACGGATCAATAACGGCTAGTTTTAGGATAAAACTTTAAAGAGAATATTCCAGTGAATATTTTTGGGATCTGTTCTATTAGGGTTTTGTGGCACATATCCCCTTATAAATAAAAAGAGACATAGTTATAGAGGGGATTAGAAACTCATTTGTAAAAGAACACCACTTTGACATTCTTTGAGATTCTTGCTTTATTACAAACATACAAAGACACCTTTTTATTGAGATCCCTGTCTAGTTTTTCTCCCACGATCCAAGGAGAACCCGAATATTCAAAGGCTTATCAATCATTATCATTGTCAGAAGGAATATTACTCGACTTCATCCTTTTTTTCGATCATCTATGTTACATATATCTACATAAATACGATTATACATCATTTATTGATATTTAATGATATTCACTTCATATTTGTGCCATTAAATATTGTTTATTGTTACATGTCCATTAGTGCTACCACATACTTCATGACGTTTTGCCACTGCACTAGTTAAATAATTTAGTTGGCATTACTATTGGTTAAGATTAACCCTATTTTGTTAAGAAAATCTAATTGTTTAAACCTAGATCTAAATTTTGGGTCAAACAGTTTGGTGCCGTCTAGGGGGATTTCTTAGCTAATCTTTTAGTTTCCATTAGATCTACAACTCACGTGACTTGCTAACCTAACGAGCGACAAAGGTTTTCTCCTCTCTACACGTACAGAAATTTCCATAGCAAGTAACTAAGGAAATGGGACTAGGGCAACAGATAACGTTCCCCGAAACCTCATAAACGCCATCAACTAGTGCTATGAAACACAGGGCGAGGATGTGACGCCCACTACCTCCCCCAGACGTGAGAGGTGGCCTCCCCCTTATTGCAGCACAACAAAACTAAGTGGGAAAGGAGCTTCCATGTCTACAGAAGAAGGGACGCCACCTATCATGAAAAAGCTCCTCGAAGCATGGCTAACCGATACCCTAGTAAGCGTGCTCAACAAACAAGTTCCATGCACAACCATACAAACCACAAGAGCCCATATGGTATAGCGAGGGGAAGAACAAGGCGATCAACCAGACCCCCCAACTCCAGGTATAAATCACAATGTTACTAACAGTGCAGGTGACAGCGTCCTCGCTGCTGTTTTGAAAAGAATGGAAGAAATGAAGAATGAGAACAAGATGCTCAGAGACCAAATGAAAGAACACCAGGAACGGGTAGACAAGATATCGGGCGCCCCTAAGTTACTGCCGAAAAGGGACACCGACAGGTTTGTAGAACAGCCGTATAGCGAGGAAGCGGCCCCACATGCCATACCAAAGACCTTTAAAATGCCACAATATCTTAGAATATACGATGGTACAACCGACCCCGAAGATCATGTGACTCATTATATCACCGCCGTGAAGGGCAACGACCTCACCAAGAAACAAGTGTCCTCCATTTTGGTGAAGAAATTTAGCTAAACTCTCGCTGGAGAGGAATTAACATGGTATTCATAGCTACCGGCCCTCTCCATAGAAACATTCGAAGAAATGGACGACAAGTTCATGACGGCACATGTGGGGCCAAGAAAGCCAAAACGAGAGTAAACGACATCTTCGCCATCAAGAAATCCCTAGGAGAGGGACTGAGGGACTTCATTGCCTGATTCAACAGGGTAAGGATGACCTTACCAAATATGTCCGAGGGGATGACAGTCGTAACCTTTCAGAACGGGTTGAGTAGAGAGGGTTCAAGAGCGACCAGAAAGCTGCTGAGCCGATTGATGAAGTATCCTCCAACTACTTGGAATGAAATCCATAATGCCTATTGTGCCGAGGTCCCAGCAGATGATGACGACCTCAACGAACCAACTCGATGACTCATCTCGATACAAATTGATCCTGGAAAAGAACCAAGATATAACATGAGGAGGGATCACCCGGTCTCACAGCCAAATAAGGAACGACATCAGCCTTATGTTAGGGAACCCGCACCTCCCTCCTTTCGCTATGATAATGGCCCGTACAGGCCGAGGACAGGGACTCACAAAAATGAGAGAGGTATGCCCCCTTTGTTATCTACTTACAATTTTTGTATTTCACCTATAGAGGTAGTCTACGCCACGGAGAAGCTCGGAACAAAGGTGAATTGGCCGGAAAAGATGAGGTTCGATCCGAGCACTAGGAAATCCGACGGCCTCTGCGAATTCCACCAGGAACGCGGACACAAAACAGAAGATTGCATCACCCTAAGGAAAGCGGCAATGAACATGTTGCAGCAAGGGCACCTCAAAGAGCTGTTGAGCGACAAAGAAAGGAACCCATTGGCCAGGGGTCGAGAACTACAAGGCCCGCCAAAGCCACCCTCGCCATCTCGTACCATTAATATGATTATTAATGGCAGCGATGATGCCACCATCAACAACGTCAAGTTCACTACCACCCACAAGCTCAAAAGATCGATCACCCACGAACGGTATGACAGACTGGAAAAAAGTATCATCTTCGACGAGTCAGATGCCGACGGTTTGACTTTCCCTCACAACGATACTCTAGTCATTACTGTACAAATTTTAGATACTGATGTTAAACGTGTCATGGTAGATGATGGGAGTGGAGCGTGCATCATCTATTCCCGTGTCCTCGCCCAGATGTGACTCGAGGATAAGATAGTGCCACGTTGCATCACACTAACTGGTTTTAACAATGCAGTTGAATGGACTTGGGAGAACTTACACTCACCGTCTTCATCTGTGGTGTAACTATGGAGACAACGTTCCACATCATGGACCAGGCCACCGCATATAACACCATAGTGGGACGACCATGGATACATCCTATGAGAGTCGTCCCCTCTAGATTATACCAAGTAATCAAGCTCCCAACACATTGGTTAATATTCAGCATATGAGGGGAACAATGCACGTCCCGGGAATGCTACTGAATCGCCATGGATAGTATGTCAACTCAACAAAAGAAAGATAAGGAAAAAGAAGCGTAGCAATCAGCAGGGTCGAGGTCGCCACAAAAAGGATCTAGGGAAGTCATCATGGACCCCGAAATGGTCAAAGCCGCAGAATCAACCATAGAAGACCTTCTACCCGTTCAATTAGACCATAGACCTCAGTAAAAAGGCCTACATCAGCTGCAAACTCCGAGAACCAGGTAAATTTAGTCAATTCTTAATAGCTAACACAGATTTGTTTGCTTTTAGCCATGCAGACATGCCGGGCATCCCCAAAGAGATTGCCACACACAATTTGAAAGTCGACCCCTTATATCCCCCGGTGAGGTAGGTCCGACGAAAATTCAATCCTACCATCAATGATGTCGTCCATGAGGAGGTAGAAAAGCTATTAGCAAAGGACTCCATCAGGGAGTCGAAGTACCCCAAATGGATAGCCAACATGGTGATGGTCAAAAAGAAAATTGGGAAATGGAGAATGTGTGTGGACTTTACGGACCTGAACAAAGCATGCCCAAAAGATTCAATCTCATTGCCACATATCGACCAACTCATCGACGCAATGGCAGGGCAAATGGTGTTAAGTTTCCTGGATGCATATTCGAGTTATAACCAAATACTCATGTAGGAAGAAGACCAAGAGAATACCACATTCATCACCCACATGGGAACATATTGTTATAGGGTCATGCCGTTTGGGTTAAAGAACGCAGGGGCCACCTATCAGAGGTTGGTCACAAAAATGTTCAAGGACCAACGCAGCAGGACCATGGAGGTATATATTGATGACATGCTCATCAAATCCGTGAGGGCAAAAGATCACATCGACCACTTGAAGGAAGTTTTCGACATACTAAGATAGTGCAGGTTGAAACTAAACGCTGAAAAATATACGTTTGGCGTAGCCTTTTGGGCTTCTTAGTATCGCAGAGAGGGATTGAAGTCAACCCATACCAAATCAAGGCTATCGATGGAATACCTGAGCAACTAACTACTAAGAAGAAAGTCCAAAGACTGACTGGTTGAATTGCCATTTTATCAAGATTTATCTTAAGTTCGTCTGATAGATGTCACAAGTTTTTTGGTGTACTCAAAAAGGATAACGGTCTCGAGTGGACGCCCGAGTGCGTACCAGTACTATGAGAGCTGGAGGCGTATTTATTATTGCCATATTTACTCTAGAAGCACGAACCTAGCGAACACCTTCTCGTCTACCTCGCCATCTCCGAAGTAAAAGTAAGTGCAGTCCTTATTCGAGAAAATAAAGGTATGTAATCTCCTATTTATTATATCCCTAAACCGTTTGTCGACGCCGAGATGAGGTACCCACATCTCGAGAAATTGGCCCTGGCCTTGGTCGTCGCTTCACGAAAGCTTAGACCCTATTTCCAGTGCCACCCTATCTGGTCGTCACCACATTTCCCCTAAGAAACATTTCCTCAACTCGAAGTAGATGGCCTCGCCAAATTGGCCGCCGCCACCAAAGCAACACGGCCGGGGACCAAAGCGTAGTCCATCTCCTCAACTCGTCACTAGACCAAATCGAGGTAAAATCTGTAAGTTTAACTTGGAACTAGCGCAATTCTATTATTACATAATTGCAGGATGCCACCCTCCCTAACGACAAAAAGGAAGCCAAAAAACTAAGAATGCAAACAACCAGATACAACCTCGTTCATAAGGACTTATACAAGAGAACATATGGCGGTCCTTTGGCAAAATGTTTAGGCCAAAACCAAACCCAACGCGTTCTCAAGGAAGTCCACAAAGGCCATTGCGGCACTCGCTCCAGTAATCGAACACTCGCCAGGTGACTCATACAGGCCGGGTACTACTAGTCCACTATGAAGAAAGACGCCTAGGAATTCACAAAGAAATGCGAGAAATGTTAGAAATGCATCCCAATAATTCACCAAGCAGGCGAACACCTTCATTCGGTCACCTCTCTATGGCTATTTATCAAATGGGGAATGGACATCGTGGGTCCACTCCTGCCGGGGTGAGGTTATGTACGATTCCTTTTAGATTTAACTGACTATTTCTCTAAATTGGTGGAAGCAGGAGTATTCGCCCAAGTGTACGAACAAGAAGTAATCACCTTCATATGGAAAAACATCATCTGCCGATTCGGCCTACCCAAAGAGATAAGCTGCGACAACGGGCCCCAGTTCACTGGAAAGAAAACTACTAAATTCTTTGAGAAATGGCACATTAAGAGGATACTTTCAACTCCTTATCGCCCAGCATTCAACGGGCATGCAGAATCATCCAATAAGTCCATATTAAACATCATGAAGAAGAAACTTGAAGAAGCCAAGGGACTTAGCCGGAAATACTCCTAGAAGTATTATGGGCACACAAAACTAGCCCGAAGACGAGCACATGAGATACACCATATTCCCTAGTCTACGGAATAGAAGCAGTTATACTAGTCGAGGCCGGAGAACCCAGCCCGAGGTACTCCCATGAAAGCGACACCAACAACGACGAGAGTGGGAGACAAGAGCTCGATGAGGTCGACGAACAAAGGATATGGAAAACATAAGTATGGTCGCCCAAAAACAACAGACGGAATGTTACTACAACAAAAAGGCAAAGGTCCAACCGCTCAAGATCGGGGACTACATACTCAAATCCAAAACCCAAGCAAATAAGGATCCACGAGAAGGAAAATTAGGAAGCAACTGGGACAGGTAATACAAAAATGTAGGCAAAGCGAACAAGGGTTCATTCCAACTAGAGACAATGGAAGGAAAACAACTACCAAACAATTGGAATATCAACCACCTCAAATACTTCAACTTCTAGAAAATAAAAAGTGCCCCCCAAGTCGTACTCTTTTTTCCCTCACTTGAGTTTTGTCCCAATAGGTTTTTCTCAAGGAGGTTATTAACAAGGCAATGAGTGGACACTTCGAGTCGGAGTATACGAGAACAGACTGATTTCTTTTTCGTTGCCCGACTCCTCAAGATTCTCTAAGTCGAACAATGAAGGGACTAAATATACCAGGAGTCAACGCCCAGAATTTGTAAATTTCTCCAAAAATTGCCCAAGGGCAAAGCAATGTAATCAGAGCAACGATGTCAAAGTAATAGAAATTCACACTTATCGAAACTACTCTAACGAAAGGTTAAGTTTGACCAAGCTCAAACAACACCCACGAGCCCTCGTCAACGACATAATGAAAGGTTAAGTTCGACCAATCTCGAACAACACCTACCGGCCCTCAACCGAAACTTAACGAAAGGTTAAGTTCAATCAAGCTCGAACAACACCTACCGACCCTTGGCCACGACCTAACAAAAGATTAAGTTCGATCAAGCTCGAACAAACACTTTTCGGCCCTCGTTCACGACTTAATGAAAGGTTAAGTTTGACCAACTTCAAAAAATACCTATCGTCCCTCGACCACATCCCAACTAAGAGACATACTCAACCTACAGAAACAAAAGGTTGATAAGGCCCATGGCTATTCTGCTCAAAGGATACGGTCAGAATGCAAAAACAATAAAAAGGATAAGAAAGCGAAATAAGCAAGCATAGAAGCAAAAACAGACAAGTACATAAACAAATTGCGTGAATGAAAAGGTACAGGGATAAACTTTGATATTCATACCTAGGTAAAGAGTTTTTTACAAAGGCACTCGAAGACGCCAACAAAAAATACACAAAGAGTTAAAAGAAAACGATTGTCCAGTGTCATCACAGCCTTCAACACCCTCGCCAGCTTGGTCTTTAATGACGTCACCACCTTGACTGTCGAAACCATCACCATCTCAGCCCCCAACATCCTCTCCATCCTCGCCCTGAGGGTAAGCGGAATAATACCAGGCATCGTCCCCGAGTCGATATACACCCTCCTCCTCATCCTCCTCACCAGGCTGAGGCATAACTGGATCATAATCATAAGCGAACCGAGCCTTGACTCAAGCATACTCGAGAGCCATTCTCGAAATAGCACCTGCCGCATGTAAATCGTGGATCACGTCCAGCCGAGCGTCAGCATGGATCCACTCCTCGTACAGCTCCTGAGAAATGTTAGGATACTCAGAAATATTTGACGAAGTACGCCACTGATGAGAGGCTAGAAACCCATGTTTTAGCTGTATTTTACACTTTAATTAGTGCATTTTATGTGCGTTTATACTTAAATGATAGTGAATTATACTTATTACATGTTCTATGCCTTACAGGAGTTGATTCCGAGTTAAAAAGATGAATTTGAGCTAAATCGAACAATTTGGAACTCTGAAATCTAAGTAAAAGCCCAAGGAATTAAGCCAGGATCGTGTTCGAGAGCCGCGCACCAAGTCTATATGTCAAAAAGTGGACGAAACAATTTACTCTGAGAAAAGTACACAGCCGCGCCACAGTGTAAAATTGGCTTGATCGGTATTTGACACAACTCTAATAAATCCCACATACAGAGCACAGGGCACAACGAGCATGTGCAAAAATCTTAGAGTTTTTCCTGTTTCGGCTTGGAAAGGATAGTTTTGTCAGGACCCACTTCTACACGGTATAAATATACCAAAAATATATTTTTGAAGGGACTTTTGACCTACGAAAGATTTGAGAAGCAACTAAAGCAAGAATTCATCAAGATTTCAACCAACAATCGGTGCAATACAGGAGTTGATATCGACTCATTAGCATTGATATTTTCTATATTTTTAAACCTTATTGAGATTAATTTTTCCATTGCTTTGGAGTAATTTCCATTAGATGTTGACAGATACTGTGTTTTGAGAACTTGATTAGGGATTCTATTCTTGATAATTGTTGGATATAATTGATAGAGTTTTAATTCGTATTGTAAAGTTATTTATTATTTTGCTTAATCGAAAGAGGAGCTTGATATTTAATTTCTTTACATCTTATGCTCTAGTTTAAATTTGTGATTCAAATAGGTAGTCGAAAGAGCCTCTTTAATTTTTAATTGAACTAGAAAATAGGGAAATATTCGTGAGAAGTTACCCTTCAAATCATAACCCTCATTTTATTCGTTGCAATTGTTTACCATGCTTCAATTGGATTAATTACTGAAAATAACGTTTAATCGAAAGAGGAACATTAACTTCAAGTGTAATCTAAATTATCTATTGAATTCGTGAGAATCAATAGTATTATAGAGTGAACTAACTCAAGAATTGGATCCCGAGTCAATTATTTTGCACATGTCTAGTCAATTACCCTTATTTCTCTTATTGATATTTGTTTGTTGCTCATCTGCTGTCTTTTGTGATAAATTGTAAATCGCTTAATTTTTAGTAGTTAATCGTAGTTGATAATCATAAAATTAAGTGTTACTTTCCTGGATAGTAATTAACTAAAGATTATTCGAACATTATTTAAATCTAATCCATGTGGAGACGATAATTAGACTATACTATCTTTGACTAGTGAGCAATAATTTTGTGTTGTGCTTTGTGCTCATCAAATTTTGGCGAGTAGTTGAACCTTCTCGGCCTTGAGAGCAGTAACTCGATCATGCAGCTCATAGTTCTCCTTCTCCAGCTCCCCGAGTCCCCTCAAGACGGCCCTCCTTATCCCTTGTCGTCTGTTGATACCCAATTTTGCCCTCATATTTTTATAAATATCATATATACTTTCAAAACATCATTTATTGCATCATCACCAATTTACAAGAATCATATAAGTATTTTCTATAATTTTTAAGGCTTTAAAATTAATTTTCTTGCATTTAATTTATTCAAATATTTTTTAGTTACACCTTCAAATTATCTTGTGATGACTTAAACATCCAAATTTATTATTTACACCCATATATATGCTTTATAATATTTCATTTCATTTTATATAATTACAATTATATTTTTGAGCTATTTACACAATTTTTGCAATAATAGCCTATATTTTATACATAATTATATTTATGCCAAAATAGCATTTTATATTTTTTATAATGTTAAACTAATATTTTCAAGCATCTTACTACATAAATAACATTTATTATTTGTCAATTACTTTTTTATAAATTATTTTTAATAATTTTCGTGTTTATAAAACTATGGCCAACTTTTTAGTTAATTTCGGATCCAAAACCTAGCCCAATAACCCCAAGTCCAAACCAGTTAACCCTTTTAATGAATCCGGTCACAACCCACTTCAAGCGACCCCCCACCCACCCCACCCCACCCCCACCCCCGATTATAAAATCCTGGCTATTGATCTTCCAAGATCAACGGCCCACGATCACCCCATCATTTTTAATTACCCGCCCCAACCCTAATCCTTACATTTCACTCTACCCAGCTGCCCCCAAACGCTCTCCTCTCCTCTTCTCACAAACTCTAGCAGCCGCCTTCCCCAATCTTCTCCAAATCAGATCAAGTCATGGATTCTCTCTGCAATTTACTTACCTTTTATGGATTATATCGTTGTTTCTTACGAGACTATTGTATTACATAGTACTTGCCCTATTTTTGGCAAGTACCAATCTTTCGAATCAAGGAAAATCAGACGTACTCCTCAAGATTCAGATGGTTCCTCGTCTATATACGTTCACAACAAGATCATACGGGTCCGATTTGACAAGATTCTTCAGCCAATTTGTGATTCCAGGCAAAATTAGGGTTTACCTGATTTTTCTCCTAATTTGGTACTTAATCGATTCTGCATGCTCCTCTTTCCTTAGTTGTGTTTGATTTATTGTGTTTCCTTGTTTGGATGTTTGATTTTGGCTACTATATAAACCCCCTCTTCCCCGTTCCCTCGAAGTCAAAAAACAATCACTAAAATTACTACTATTCTCTCACTCTCACTTGTCTTATACTACTCTGAGGCTTAATCTCTTGGTCGGCTGAAATCTAAGGCCACCAAAATTTGATTATCGGACCTTTCTCAGTGTGACCACTACCCAGGGTTTATTTGAAACCCTTGGGAACTCTGACGCACTGAGATTCCTGGGTTCTACTACTTGTCTTGCTAGTGACGTTTGAGATATTACTGAAATTATTCTTCTTGTCTTCTTGTTGTTAATTAGTAACTGGTAAGTCCCTTGGACTTTGTAATTTCATCCTTTGTTTGTGAACCAGTGTGTTACCCTGCTATCTCTGCTTACGGCCCTATTTGCTTCAAGATTTGTTTGTGATTCTGCATATTCCTCTATACTGTGATTTACCTAGTCTAATAACCTGGATTCTGGATTTCTTAAGCATGTCTTATTGTTCTGCGTATTTGTTGTTACTTATGTCTACTATCTGCTGTGATCTTATCTCCCACTCCATACCCTTACGAGGAACTAATTCATTGCCCTGAATGTGTTTATATGCACTATCTCCCTTAGGTCATTCATGTGTAGCTTGTTATCTTCTCCAATAATCGTGTAATATCTGAATGTCATCACTGCCTGAACCTCTAAAATAGTATGCCACATTTTTATGTAATTCCATTGTGTGATCTACTCGACTCTATGTTTCTAAGTATTGCCCAGGGCTTTCCAAGTGTAAACTTCAATGTTCAGCTTTGCATGTATATGATTAACACTATGCTTGATAATTACCTATTCTGTTGACCTAGGGTTGATACTTTTATCTATCATGAATCCTAATGTCTGCTTGTTTATTAGCCTAAGTTTGTCATATTCTTTGCCAACTATGAGTTCTTAGAATCATTGTGATGCAGTTAATGTCCATCTTGTTAAGTCTCATGATCAACTATGTATGTTTGCCAAAATTATGTTACCAGTATGATTGTTAGGCAAGGCTTTCCTGTTAAAATCTTCATATGAAGATTGTACTCCACCCCTTTTGTGCATGATTCTGCTTGGCTGCCATATGCAATTCTTTGAGTTGGTCCTATTTTAAAACAATGTTTACAGTGATTTGGTGGGTTATGATGCCTCATCTTGTCCCTGTTATTCTTGTTTCTTGCCCGTATATGTTTTTGATGCCTGTCAACTCGCATGGCCCTATCTAGTGGCTGAAAATGTAATTCTTTCAGTTATGAAAACTAAGTGTCTAAATTGCTCCATGTCTATATGGCTAATATGGTATCCATTAGCTTAATTACTGGAATTGTTTGAGCCTTGTATGTTGGGCCTGCCTTTGGTATTTGGGGTTTGAAGCACACTGTCTACACCCGGAGTTTGGGCCTGCAGTCCATGACCCAGATGTGTTACTGCCTCATTATTAGACACTGTTATTGCATCGTGGGGAATCGTGTTAAGTGGGCAATCATTATTTGACACTGTTATGCTGTCTAATAGTTAAGTGGGGAATCAAACACCTTGCTTAACTATTAGACAGCATGCCTAGATGATGCAATAATACACGCTTTTGATAATACTCATCTAGATACCATGACTATAGGGTTAATTAACTAATCAGTTGCTTCTGTTATTTTCATTGTACTGCCCCACTTAGATGACATGCCTATAGGGATAAAGTGTTATAAAATCAAGACCAATTGTTGACTGTTAAAAATCCCGCCTATAGGATATTGTCATTCACATAAGAAACTATTTATGAAATCACCGCTGCTAATCCTGGGCTCTCAAAGTTATTTTACTGCCTCATTACGCAACACCTAGATATCATGGCTATAGGTTTTGTAACATTTTATAAGTTGCGAATTCGTTAATCTAAAGCCGCAGTATTCCAATTACAAAATACTTGGAATCAGAATCATATAGAAGCCATGCCTATAGGATTCAACGACTCTAATGCGTCTTGACTATCTACTGCCTAAATCTGCCCGCGTGTATTTGTTGCTTATGTGTGGAGGCAAACTTGAGACATTAGTTGTCTTTATGTGAAGTCCTACATATTTTGAATGCACGCCTAGTTTTATCATTTTGAGCATCCTAAGTAAAGTCTAGAACCATCCAATAATAGGTCCAAAGCCTCCTGGACCATAGGCATGGAACGGGTAGCGCACACATAGGAGACAGTCTAGAATTGAATTAGAGCACTTTAAGTAAATAACGTTAACATAGTAATCGGGTAACATGAGGTGATAGTCTGTACCCGCTGAATAATATAAGCAATCCTTACCTTAAGGGAGCTGCGAAGTATTATTTATGCTGCACGGGATAATCCTTTAGGCTAAAAAACTTATAACCCCCCTCCGCTTTATATGTTTGTTGTTCACAAATATAGACCGACGCAGTTGTATCCTTGTAACCTCTAAGACTTGTACTGATTATTTATATAGTTTAATTCTTGTATTGTTTTCTTTACACTTGTTTATGTTACAATATAACCTTTAAATTTCATGTCTTTCTCCACTTACGTGATCACCTAGCTTAATTATAATCATCCACATAGCGTAAACTTCGACCGGGACCCACAGTTGTGGACCTCGAAGAGTACCTAAAACCTTCTCTTTGAGATAATTTGAGCCCTTACCCGATCTTTGGTGATGTAGACTAATCAAATAGAGTTATTTTCGAATAGGTTCCCTAATGCACCTTAAAAATTATTAGGTGGCAACTCTTCTCTTTTAACACCCACTAAAAAGAGTTGTCACACGTCGAAATCCACTTACGGGAGAAAATAGGGTGCGCCACCGTCAATAGATCATTTTCCCGCTCAGAGCGGAGAGTCATGTTCTCCAGCTTAAGAATGTCGAGCTTTCTCCGAGCATCCAATCAGGAAGAATCCACCTGCTCGAGTATCTACTGTTTCTCAACGATCTCTCCCCTTAGAGTATCAATCTCGAGCTGACACCCGTTGAACTGGCCGCACAGTTCAACCAGCTGAGCATGTAGGTCACTACACTGGGCCTTCACGCCTTTGCTTAGCTCAAGCTTTTTCAAAGCCTCCTCGAGGACGCTGAATCTCCCCATGGCTGCTATTAACTCCTCATCCTTCTTCCTCAGCTCATCTCCACCCCACTCATGAAGCTCCTTACGAAGGTCCCGGTACTTTCCACGGTACTTTTGGTACTTGCCCTTCAATTTTACAATAATGTCTTTTCGCCTCTTCTTCTTTCGGGAGCTCTCAATCTCCAAAATGACCATCTGCAAATCAGAAAAAAGACAAGAGTCAAAACCCGGGAACAAGTTAAGGCAAAGAAGAAAGAACGAACAACTATTATACTTACCCTTAGAGAAAGGTCGGCGATATTCTTTGACAGAGTACTATCACTTATCTCCCTGAGGGTCACACCCTCAGCATCAGAATAGAGAGAACTGAGAGAGGGGACCACCTCCTCGGTGTTTCTCAGCAAGTCATGATCCATTAGGATCGTAATGGTCCTGGTGCATCCCTCAATCCTCACCTCGATCCGGGTGAGCCCCTCGTCGATCATCCTGAGGTCATCAGGGTCCATGTCGAAACCTGACTTATCGCCCTCATCTGCAACGTCCTTTCCCCGTCGGCTGATGTCGGCCTGGAAGACGAAGCCTCTCCTCGCCCTGCGGGCATGGAGCCATCATCGAATGCCACCATCTCCCCCCAAAATGCAAGGGCATACCCTCTTTGACTTGTACATGTTGCGGGGGATCAAGGCTCAACCCAATATCATCGCCAACATATTTTGTCACTGTCTCACGCAACGTGAATCCTTCTTCCACTGCGTCGATGGCCAAAGGAACTCCGCCACCCATATCCACAGATTTCCTTTGCAAGGTCAAACATCCCCGTCACTGGGAGAGAGTTTGTCGTCCTCATCAACGAGCGAAAATAAGGGAAGAGCAGAGGTTGCAACAGCTGGAATAGGGGCGGGGGCAGAGGTTGCAACGGTTGGAATTGGGACGGAGACAGAAGTTGTAACAGTTGGAACAAGGGCGAGATTGAAGGCGTAGCAGCCCTTCTCCTCCGGAACGAGGAGACGGGGGCCCTAGCCCTCCTCACGGTCCCTCTAACAGAACCTAGAGAAAAACAAGAAGGAAGAGATCAGTATAAATGACGAATATACACATAATAAAAACAATATCGATGAGAAGGAAGAGATTACCTATCGAGGGGAGAGCCGATTTGAAATTCTAGAAGAAGCTCGGCCAATTATGTATCCCCACCGTATGGGGGAGGATCCGCCTGATCCTATGGGCAATATGTGTCACCAATTGGAGAGGTCGATTAGTAGCTGCAGAAAAATAAGAGTTATCTGGTCATCCCACAAAAAAAGAATTTTAGAGAAGAGAAGAAACACAAACAACAAGAGTACTTACGGGTGGAATTCCAGGCCTCGGGGAAGCCCGCGATATCAGACACTACGACCTCAGTCCTGACGAAGAAATAGTCGAGTCAGAAATGCCGACTACCCTTGTCATCCATCCTTACGACCAAGCACTTTCCCTGTGGTGGCTAAGGTTCAGTAACATTCCTTGGTAGAAATGGGAGGCGAAAAGGTGCACCAAGTGACGCACTGTGACCTCGACGCAACGCGTCAAAGGTCGCGCGAGAATCGACGCAACGCATAGGGAATCACAGTCATCATGACACATGACATCATGATGTCACTTCTTCTCTCGGACCAAGTGGTTCAAGTAGGACACTCGGGAAATCCAATGGTTTAAAATATGCGTCCCACAGAGAGCCAAGTCGCCTGCTCGCCACAACAAAGACGACCAATGTTATCTGTTTAGCGAGCTCGACTATAAAGACGACTATGAACAACATTATCCGCTCATTGAACTCACCCGCGAAGACGATCTCAATAAGCGGAGGGACTAACTGTATAGACCAAAAATTATCCTAGTTATATTTAGACCATGTCAGCATTAAGAGGGCCTTCGAGGGCTGCCACGTATCATCAATATAATTTCAACAAAAGACTGATTCAAGGTCAAAGTGATCTGACAAGAGATGAAGGGCTAGATCGAGGAGTCAACGAAGATCGAGGTCGAGGACGAGCACTCTCCTTAAACAGAGCAATAACGGTTAGTTTTAGGATAAGACTATTGGAATATTCTCGGAATCTGTACTATTAGGGTTTTGTGGCACATATTCTCTTATAAATAGAAAGAGACATAGTTATAGACGGGATTGGACATGCATTTATAAAAGAATAACACTTTGACATTCTTTGAGATTCGTGCTCTATAACATACATACAAAAGACACCTTTTTTTTTTTATTGAGATCCCTGTCTAGTTTTTCTCCCACGATCCAAGGAGAACCCGAATATTCAAAGGCTTATCAATTATTTATCATTGTCAGAAGGATTATTACACGACTTCATCCTTTTTTCGGTCATCTCTATTACATATATTTACATAAATACCATTATACATCATTTATTGTTATTTAATGCTATTCACTTCATATTTGTGTCACTAAATGTTGTTTATTGTTACATGTCCATTACTGCTACCACATACTTCGTGACGTTTTGCCACGGACACTAGTTAAATAATTTAGTGAATATTATTATTGGTTAAGATTAACCCTATTTTATTTAAAAAAATCTAATTGTTTAAACCTAAATTTAAATTTTGGATCAAACACCCACAGATGGTATATAATAACGCATTACTAATTTCAGGCATCTAAGCTATAAAACCATCCACTTATAATTTTTGAATTAACAAAATCATCCAGTTAATTGAGAAATGATATATAAATGTAAAATTAATTACTTAATTGCTATCAAGGAAAATTGAAGTCAGGTCCTAGGGATTTTGAGACGGTTTTCATTTAGTCATGTGGACAACTGCATGATCTCTAATTTTTTCAAAGCGTAACACGTATTTCACCATAGTTTTAAATATTGCGCAAATATCATTTTTATAAATTTTGTATGACATAGCTATGTTAAATTATAAAATTAGCAATTTCACCTCCCTTATGTATACACTTTATTTGTTCCGTTTTTGAGTAATTAACAAACTAACAGATGTATTACTTATTTTTTTATTAGTATTTGATGCATGCATTTAATATTTCATCGTCATTCAACTCTTTAACTGAATGCCTTTCAATAAAAGATTAAAAAAAGTGAGAAAGCTACAAATATAGAAAAGAATTAAAACTTCTCGATTTGTTTTAAGCTTCTCTTCCCTTGTATATTTTATCATTGTTTATTAGTTAATTTAACTTTTTATTGTGCTTTAACTTTGTTGATGTGGAAAAATTATCTGAAAAGTTTATGTTAAGATTAAACTCATTTGCAAGTGAAATAAAGTGCAAGTCTAAGGGGTAAATCTGTTACCTGTAGGTTAACATATTGGTTTGTTACAATAAAAAATAGAAAGTTGATCGGTGCCGGCTCAAGGTCTAAGCGACTGAAGCAAGGGCTTTAGACCCCCTAAGTTTCTAAGGTCCCTTTTTTTCAAAATTAATAGTGACAATAGGTTAAAATAGGGGTTTTTTTTTGTGTGAAAAATATTTAATATTCATGGTAAAAAAGAAAAATATAAATTACTTAGCCAATGTAAATGATGGTGTCTAATGAAAAATTTATATTCTAATATTAATATTTTTCTCCTCATATTAAAACTTGTATTTTAAATTCTCCTTCTTCATCCTACTATATTTTCTATTTTCTATTTTCTAAAACACACGAATGAAAGGTATTGAATAAATTAAAATTGCAGTTCTCGTTCTTCGCTGGTACTCAAGCATTACAACAACAAATTAAAAATATCGAAATTTCATACTGATATCAAGTTATCAACATCTAGAATCATGTTCGATTATTCTAACTTGTTACTATATTTTCTTTAAATTTTGAATTCATTTTTGTATCTTTACCTATATTAGTATATTGCTTTAAATACGTCAACTACAAAGATGAATCAGGTTACTCAATATGATATTTCCTTTTTAGTTTAAGGCCTCTTAATATTGGTAAAATTAATATGAATCAGGTTGCTTTATGACTTGCGAGGATGGTTAGTTCGGGTTTGGAAGGATTCGGGTTGAAATCGGAACACTCAGTTCCTTAATATTGGCTTTAAATGGTTAAGTTTGACTTGGGTCAATAAATTCTAGTAAACGATCTCGGAATCGAAATTTGACGGTCCAAATAGGTTCATATAATTTTGGACTTGGGCGTGTATCCGGATCGGGTTTTGGATGACCCGGGAGTGTTTCGGTGCCTAAAGTTGAAAGTTGGCCTATTGAAGGTTTAAAAGTTCTTTAAATTTGGGTTGGAGTAGGTTTTAGTGTTATCAAGATACGTTTGGGATTTCGAACCTGAGAATAGCTCTGTAAGGTGATTTAAGACTTGCACACAAAATTTGGTGTCATTCCGAGTAGTTTAAGTATGATTCGGCGTGTTCGGTGCAAATTGGAAGAACTTGAAGTTCACAGGTTGATTCAATTTGGTGTGAAGTGTGATTCTTAGTTTTGGTATTGTTTTTCGTATTTCGTGAGGTCGAACAGGTCCGTTTTATGATTTCGAACTTGTTGGTATGTTTGGGCGGGGCCACGGGGGCCCCAGATGCCATTCGGACGAGGCACGAAACTCATTTAGACTTGGAAAGAATAGCTGGAGCATCAGAGTTTCTGGTGCAATCGCACCTGCAGAGGACCAGCCGTAGGTGCAAGTTTGCAGAAGCGAGCCAACGGCCGCAGAATTAGCCTAGTGTGGGTTGCTCGGTGATCGCAGAAGCGAGGAGAGGACCGTATCTGCGAAGGCACAGATGCGAGGAAGAGACTGTAGAAGCGGGCTGGTGCGCAGGTGCGGTGCTCGTGCCACAGAAGCGGGCTTGCAGATGCGATACTTTGCCCGCAGAAGCGGGAAGGATAGACCTGGGCATGGTCCGCATCTTCGAGTCTATGTCTGCAGAAGCGGAGCCGCAGATGCGGCCATTGCTCCCGAGAAGCGGAAGTCGCTAGGCACTGAGGTTCATTTATTGCGGGACTTAGGCCATTTTTGGTTCATTTATTTCACTTCTTGGGGCGATTTTGGAGCTTCCTAGAGAGATATTTCCACCTAGCTATTGAAGGTAAGTAATTCCTACCCAATGTATGTTAAATACATAGATTATGGATAGATTTTAACATGTAAAATTTTGAGAATTTTGGGTTGAGATGAAAAACCTTGATTTTGATAAAAATAGAATTTAACCACGAAAAAGATTATGGAATGGGATGAAAAATTATATATTTGAGTTCGTAAGGTTATGTGTAACAATTATCATCAAAAACTTCCGGAATTCGGGCACGTGGGCCCGAGGATGAATTTTAGGAATCTTTCAATTGGGACTGGGTAATCACTCTAATAGTTAGATTATGAACTTTTAAACATGTATTGATTAATGTATATAACATTTGACTAGTTTCGGGTTGTTTGGCACCGAGTCGAGGATTTAAAGCATAATTATGGATCGGAAACGAGCTTTGAGACAAGGTAAGTCCCTTGCCTAATCTTGTAAGTGGAAATTTACCCCATAGGTAATTTAAATTACTATTTGCTTCTAATTGTGGGGGCTACGTACGCAAGAGGTGACGAGATTCCATGCGTAGTTACTAATTACGCTTATGTCCGGGTAGTTTAGGACCCAAATCATGAAATACTTGTAATGTTTGTACCCTATTTGTTAATTAAAAGTGCCAGGAACTTGATAGAGGAATTGTAAATGACTGATTTCCACTTACTTGAGTTTTGGCGAGATACTTGACCGTTAATAAAAATTGTGCTTCTTTGCGTATTAGCCTTGTAATAGCTTTTAAATCGAATGTTTATAAAGTATCCTCTCTTCTTGTGGAGCGGGTCGAATGCCTCGGCAGTAGAATAGATACATCTATGGTTCGTGTCGCTCGACCTTCGACAGTATACATATTATTCTGGATTGGGACGTACGACCTCGGTATAATCGTACGTGATAATACTCGGAGCTTAATTATATTTGATGTTATTTTATGGCTTGAGAGGTTAAAATTATATATGACAAAAACTGACTTGGGATTTATCATTAGTGAAAAAATTATTCATTTCCTGCTTGTTATTGAGTTGTTATTATTATTTACATAACTCATGCTTATTTAGAATTTCTGTATTTTTATTGTTAGCCCATAGTAAGTGTCAATGTCAACCCTCGTCACTATTTTTTCAAGGTTAGACTAGATACTTAATGGGTACATATTGTTTATGTACTCACGCTACACTTCTGCACTAGCCATGCAGGATCTGAGGCAGGTGCATCTGATAGTCATACCAATGCGGCACCCCTGTTACCCTAAGGCCTAGTGGTTAGTTGCCTCCTGAGCCGTTCCGAAGCACCTAGAGTCTCTCTTTTGCACTTATTTTCTGTCTACTTTTATATCACACAATAGTTAGAGTTTTGTATATTCTACTAGTTGCTCATACACTTGTAACACCAGGTCTTGGCACATATACTAGTAGACTTTATGGTTTTGGAGTATTTATATCACTATGATTTCCACTCAGTTGCCTTCGTTTTATTTATTAAATTTTCTACTCCTTAATTTCGTAATCAATGGAATTTAATTACTTGGAACCTTATTAAAAAGAGAAATCTCATGGTTTGTTCACCGTTGGCTTGCCTAGCGGCGAAGTTGGGCGCCATCACGGCCTATATGAGAAATAGGGTCGTGAAAACATGGTATCAGAGCACTAATTTCACGTAGGTCTCACAAGTTATGAGCAGGCCTAATAGAGTCTTGCTGATCGGTGTGGAGACATATGTACCTATCTTCGAGATGCTATAGGGTGTTAGGAAACTACTCTTTCTTTATCTCCTATCGTACAATTGATCTTGTGCTAAGTATCTTTCTCTTATTCTCTCACATATGGTGAGAATGCGTGCGACAGATGTACCCGATCATGGAGGAGCTTCTCCCCTATTGCTAGAGGCAGAGGCCGAGGGAGGGCTCCAGCTCATAGTAGAGGACGAAGGTGACCTAGAGTTATTCCAGTCATGCCACCAGTGGATCTAGAAGAGGATCTTATTATTGGGGAACAGGGTGAGGTGCCTGCAGCAAAGCCAGCCCTGGTGGATTTCATGTCTGTACCGGGATTCCATGACTTAGGCTGGTTCATTTCCAGCAGATCCAGCCACATCTCAGGCGATAGGGAGAGCTCAGACCCCTACCGCTCAGGCTCCTGAGCATGCAGCTGTCGTATATCAGACCCCGGGCACACTACCCGTGGGTGGAGCCCAGCCAGTTGCAGCAGCTATACCTGAGCCCAGACCAACTGCGGTCGGCGAGTCGCAAAAGCTATTGGATAGATGGACCAGACTACACCCCCTATCTTCGGGGGTGAGTGACATGAGGACCACCAGGACTTTATTGATCGGTGCAGGGACAGATTGCACAATATGAGGATATTGAAGTCCCACGGGGTGGACTTTACCACCTTTTAGGTTGATGGCAGGGCCCGTAGATGGTGGCAGTCCTATCTTCTCGTCAGACCAGCAGGTTCTCATCCCATGACTTGGGATCAGTTCATACGCCTCTTCTTGGACAGAAATATTCCCACCTCTCAGAGGGAAGAGTTGCGGTTTCAGTTCGAGCAGCTCCAGTAGGGTCAGATGTCGGTGATCGACTATGAGGCGAGATTCTCTGAGTTGTCTTGCCATGCACTTATGATACTTTCTACTGATGCAGAGAGAGTGCGGAGGTCTGTTGCAGGTTTGCACTCTGGTATTCAGGCCATTATAGCCCAAGAGGTTGAGATGGGGACTTCTTACAAACTAGTAGTGGGGATATCTCGGATGATCAAGGGTGTACGTCAGCGTAGCCAAGATCAAGCGACAAGGCATAAGCGGTTTTTATATTCTAGAGAGTTCAGAGATGCCCCGCCTTGGGGCAGAGGTTAGTCTGGGAGGGGTCATTCTACCAGGACCACATATCCAACACCGCCACCTCTTCGGGGTGCTTCAATGCGACTTTATTTCAGTACCATGCCACAGAGTTCCTACCGCCCACTAGTTATTCAGGGTTCCTCCAGTGGGTATTCAGGCCATCAGGGTTTGTCTCCTGGTCAGAAGTCCACCATACCGAGAGGTTATTTCGAGTGTGGGGATCTTAGTCATGTACAGAGGTTCTACCCCAGGCTTCGGGGCAAGGCACTGCAGCAGGGTCAATAGCCTATGATTACAGCACCGGCTACCACACTAGCCGTCCGGCCGCCCAGAGGCGCAGGGCAGGTAGGTAGGGGTCGTCCTAGAGGTGGAGGCCAGTCAGGTGGAGACAGTCAGGTGGCGCTCCATCTAGGTTCTATGCTTTTCTGGCCAGACCAGATGCAGTAGCCTCAGATGCCGTGATTACAGGTATTATTTTTGTCTACGATAGGGATGCTCTAGTCCTTGGGTACTCCTATTTATGTGTCCACACCAGTAGGTGATTCTATTGTTGTGGATCGGGTCTACCGGTCCTGTATCGTGACTTTATATGGTTATGAGACTAGATCAGATCTTATGTTGCTTGATATGATCGACTTTGAGGTCATCGTGGGCACAAACTAGTTGTCTCCATATCATGCCATCCTTGATTGTCATGCCAAGACTGTTACCTTGGCGATGCCAAAGTTGCCTAGATTGGAGTGGAAGGATTCCTCTGTCAGTACATTTAGTCAAGTTATCTCTTTTCTAAAGGCTCGACACATGATCGAGAAGGGTTAATTAGCTTATCTAGCTTATATTCGTGATACTACTACAGAGACTCCGGCGATTGATTCAGTTCCCGTAGTCCGGGAGTTCTCCGATGTGTTTCCTTCTGATTTTCCAAGCATGCCACCACATCGTGATATTGATTTCTGCATTGATTTGGCCCCAAGTACCCAGCCTATCTCTATTCCACTGTACCGCATGGCTCCGAAAGAGTTGAAGGAATTGAAGGAACACCTTGAGGAGTTGCTAGCAAAGGGATTTGTTAGATCGAGCATGTCGCCTTGGGGTACACCGGTGTTATTTGTAAAGAAGAAAGATGGGACTATGCGGATGTTCATTGATTACCTCCAATTGAACAAAGTTACCATTAAGAACAAGTACATGTTGCCGCGTATTGATGATTTGTTTGACCAGTTGTAGGGTGCCAGGGTGTTCTCTAAGATCGACTTGAGATCGGGGTACCATGAGTTGAAGATTCGGGATTTGGATGTTTCGAAGGCGTCTTTCCGGACTAGATATGACCATTATAAGTTTCTAGTGATGTCCTTCGGTTTGACTAATGCCACGGTGGCATTTATGGATTTTATGAATCGGGTGTTTAGGCTATATATTGATTCATTTGTCATTGTCTTCATTGATGACATTTTTATCTACTCGCATACTATGGAGGAGCACGAAAAGCATTTGAGAGTGGTGCTTTAGACCTTGAGGGAACACAAGTTATATGCTAAGTTCTCCAAGTGTGAGTTCTAGTTGGATTCTGTGGCATTCTTAGGGCATGTTGTATCAGGCGAGGGTATTAAGTTAGATCCTAAGAAGATCGAGGCAGTTCAAAGTTGGCCTCGTCCTACCACGCCGAATGATATCAAGAGCTTCTTGGGGTTAGCAGGTTATTATCGCCGGTTTGTGCAGGGCTTCTCATCTATTGCAGCACCTTTGACTAGATATAAGGGTGCTTCGTTCCGATGGTCCGATGATTGTGAAGTGAGACTTAAGAAGCTCAAGACCGCATTGTCTTCAGCACTGGTGTTAGTGTTGCCTTCCGGTTCAGGGATGTATAATGTGTATTGCGATGCTTCACGCGTTGGCCTAGGTTGCGTATTGATACAGGAGGGGAGAGTTATTGCATATCCTTCATGACAACTGAAGCCCCACGAGAAGAATTACCCTGTGCACGATTTGGAGTTGGCCGCGATTGTTCATGCTCTTAAGATCTTTAGGCATTATCTTTATGGGGTGTCCTGTTAGGTTTACAATGATCATCGCAGCTTGCAGCATTTGTGCAAGTAGAGGGACCTCAATTTTAGGCAGCGCAGGTGGCTTGAGTTAATAAAAGATTATGATATTACCATCCTGTATTATCCGGGCAAGCCGAATATAGTTGCGGATGCCTTGAGCAGAAAGGCGGAGAGTATGGGTAGTTTGGTATTCATTTCAGTAGAGGAGAGGCCATTAGCTTTGGACATTCAGTCCTTGGCTAACAGACTTGTGAGGTTAGATATTTCAGAGCCTAGTTGAGTTCTTGCATGCATCGCCGCTCAGTCTTCATTATTAGAGCAGATTAAGGCTCGTAAGTTTGATGATCCACACATGTTGGTTCTTAAGGAGACGATACTATAGGGTGGTGCCAAGGAGGTCTTTATCGGTGAGGATGGTGTTCTACGACTCCAGGGTTGCCTATGAGTTCCTAATGTTGATGGCTTGAGGGAGAAGATCCTAGAGGAGGCACACAGTTCTCGGTATTCTATTCATCCAGGTGCTACGAAGATGTATCGTGACCTGAGGTAGCATTATTGGTGGCAACGGATAAAGAGGAGTATGTGGCAAGATGTATAAATTGCCACCAGGTTAAATATGAGCACTAAAGACCAGGTGGACTACTCCAACAGATGACTATACTTGAGTGAAAATGGGAGCGCATTACTATGGACTTCGTAGTTGGGTTTCCGTGGACCTTGCGGAAGTTTGATGCAGTTTGGGTCATTGTCTACAGGTTGACCAAGTCGGCACACTTCATTCCGGTTGTGACCACGTATTCTTTAGAGAGGTTGGCCCAGATTTACATTCAGGAGATTTTTCGGATGCATGGTGTGCCTGTTTCCATCATATCAGATAGAGGCCCTCAGTTTACTTCGCATTTCTGTAGGGCAGTACAGAGTGAGTTGGGGACCCGAGCAGAGCTCAGCACAGCCTTTCATCCGCAGATCGATGGTTAGTCGGAGCGGACAGTTCAGATCTTGGAGGATATGCTCAGAGCATGTGTGATTGACTTTGGAGGGCAGTGGGATCGATTCTTGCCTTTGGATGAGTTTGCTTATAACAACAGTTATCAGTCCAGCATCGAGATGGCTCCATTTGAGGCTTTATATGGTCGACGATGTAGTTCGCCCATCGGATGATTTGAACCAAGCGAGGCTAAGTTATATGGTACTGATTTAGTGAAGGATGCCTTGGAAAAGGTAAAGTTGATTCAAGAGCGACTCCGCACAGCACAATCCAGATAGAAGAGTTACGCGGATCAGAAGGCGTGTGACTTATCATTTATGGTGGGCAAGAAGGTTCTCTTGAAAGTTTCGCTGATGAAGGGAATCATGAGATTCAGGAAGAAGGGCAAGTAGAGCCCAAGGTTTATAGGTCCATTTGAGGTGTTGAGACGGGTTGGGGAGGTTGCTTCTGAGCTTGCTTTGCCTCCCAGTCTAACGGGAATTCATCCGGTCTTCCATGTGTCTATACTTCGGAGGTATCATGCCGATATGTTGCATCTGTTAGACTTCATCACGGTTCAGCTAGATGAGAGCCTGGGTTATGAGGAGGATCCAGTTTCCATTGTTGACAGGCTGGTTCGCCAGCTTAGGTCCAAGAAAATTTCTGCGGAAAATGTTTAGTGTAGGGGTTAACCAGTCGAGGAGGCAACTTTGGAGGCCGAGGAGGACATGCGGAGCAGATATCCACACTTATTTAGTACTCCAGGTATGATTCTAGACCCGTTCGAGGATGAACGTTTGTTTAAGAAGTGAATAATGTAATGACCCGACCGATCATTTTGCTTTCTACATCTATGTTCCCATAAATAAGACTCCCCATATGTGCTTTTACTATTTTATGACTTGCGGGGATGGTTAGTTCGGGTTTGGAAGGATTCAGGTTGAAATCGGAGCACTTAGTTCCTTAATATTATCTTTAAAGGGTTAAGTTTGACTTGGGTTAACAATTCTAGTAAACGATCTCAAAATCGGGATTTGACGGTTCCAATAGGTTCATATGATGATTTTGGACTTGGACATGTGTCCGGATCGAGTTTTAGAAGACCCGGAAGCGTTTCGGTGCCTAAAGTTGAAAGTTGGCTTATTGAAGGTTTAAAAGTTCTTTAAATTTGGTTTGGAGTAGGTTTTGGTGTTATCGAAGTCTGTTTGGGATTCTGATCCTGGGAGTAGATCCGTAAGGTAATTTAAGACTTGCACGCAAAATTTGATATCATTCCGAGTAGTTTAAGTATGATTCGGCGCATTAGGAGCAAATTGGAAGAACTTGAAGTTCATAGTTTGATTCGATTTGGTGTGGAGTGTGATTCTTAGTTTTGGTATTGTTTTTTGTGTTTCGTGAGGTCGAGCAGGTCCGTTGTATAATTTTGAACTTTTTGGTACGTTTGGGCAGGGCCACGTGGGCCTCGGATGCCATTCGGACGAGGCACGGAACTCATTTGGACTTGGAAAGAATAGCTGGAGCATTAGAGTTTTTGGTGCAATCGGACATGCGGAGGACCAGTTGTTGGTGCGAACTCGCAAAAGTGAGCCAGCGGCCGCAGAAGCGTCCTAGAATGGGCTACTCAGTGATCGCAGAAGCAAGGAGATGAGTCACATTTGCGAAGGCATAGATGCGAGGAAGAGATCGCTCAAGCGGGCTGGTGCTCAGGTGTGGCGCTGATGCCGCAGAAGCGGGCTGGTGCGCAGGTATGGCGCTGATGCCGCAGAAGCGGGCTTGTGCGCAGGTGTGGCACTCATGCCGAAGAAGCGGGCTCGCAGATGCGATACTTTGCCCGCATAAGCGAGAAGGGCAGACCCGGGCATGGTCCGCATCTACGAGGCTATGTCCGAAGAAGTGGAAGTCGCTGGGTAGTGAGGTCCATTTATTGCGGGACTTAGGCTATTTTGTTTCATTTATTTCACTTCTTGGGGTAATTTTGGAGCTTTTTAGAGAGAGATTTCCACCTAGCTATTGAAGGTAAGTAATTCCTACCCAATGTAAGTTAAATACATAGATTACGGATAGATTTTAACATGTAAAATGTGAAAATTTTGGGTTTAGATGAAAAACCTAGGTTTTGATAAAAATGGAATTTAACCACGAAAATAATTGTGGAATGGGATGAAAAATTATATATTTGAGTTCGTAAGGTTATGGGTAACAATTATCATCAAAAATTTCTGGAATTTGGGCACGTGAGTTCCGGGATGAATTTTAGGAATCTTCCAATTGGGACTGGGTAATCACTCTAATATTTAGATTATAAACTTTTGAACATTTATTGATTAATTTATATAATATTTGTCTAGTTTCGGGTTGTTTGGAACCGAGTTGAGGATTTAAAGCATAATTGTGGAACGGCAGCGAGCTTTGAGACAAGGTAAGTCTCTTGCCTAACTTTGTAAGAGGAAATTTACCCTATAGGTGATTTAAATTACTATTTACTTCTAATTGTGGGGGCTACGTACGCACGAGGTGACGAGAGTCCGTGCATAGTTACTAATTATGCTTATTTCCGGGTAGTTTAGGACCCAAATCATAAAATACTTATAATGTTTGCACCCTATTTATTAATTAAAAGTGCCAGGAACTTGATAGAGGAATGGTAAAAGACCGACTTTCACTTACTTGAGTTTTGGCGAGATACTTTACCGTTAATAGAAATTGTGCTTCTTTGCATATTAGCCTTGTAATAGTTTTTAAACCGAATATTTATAAAGTATCCTCTCTTCTTGTAGAGCGGGGCGAACGCCTCGGTCGTAGAATAGATGCATCTATGGTTCGTGTCGCTTGACCCTCGGTAGTGTACACATTATTCAGGATCGGGTCATACGACCTCGGCATAATCGTGTGTGATAATACTCGGAGCTTAATTATATTTGATATTATTTTATTGCTTGAGATGTTAAAATTATATATGACAAAAAGTAACTTGGGATTTACCATTAGTTAAAGAATTATTTAATCATTGTTGTTATTGTGTTAGTACTATTATTCACATACTCTATGTTCATTTAGCATTTCTGTATTTTATTGTTAGCCCATAGTAAGTGTCGATGTCGACCCCTCGTCACTACTTGTTCGAGGTTAGACTAGATACTTACTGGATACATGTTGTTTATGTACTCACGCTACACTTCTGTACTAACCGTGCAGGATCTGAGGCAGTGCATCTGACAGTCATACCGACGCGCACCCCCGTTACACTGAGGCCTAGTGGTGAGCTGCTTCCTGAGCCATTCCGCTACACCTAAAGTCTCTCTTTCGACACTTATTTTCTGTCTACTTTTATTTTAGACAGTAGTTAGAGTTTTGTATATTCTACTTGTTGCTCATACACTTGTGACACCAGGTCTTGGCACACATACTAGTAGACCTTATGGTTTTGGAGTATTTATATCACTATGATTGCCACTCAGTTGCCTTCTTTTTATTTATTTAATTTTTTACTCCTTAATTTCATAATCAATGAAATTTAATTACTTGGCTCTACTGACTCGATCTTTTTTCAACCGGTTTTGCCAATTACCAACTGATATCGTTCAGTCTTGATCGAATTTCTAATAGCATTTTTAATATAAATACAAAGTTTTAATCAAAACTATTGGATTTTGTCGAACCCGTAGCTATAAGGTTGACTCCTCCCTGATAATCAATGTTATTAAAGCTAATGTTGACACGTAAAACTTTTTATTAATAAACATTCTTAGTGCCGTTTATGACATTCATGGATGAAAAGATTTTGAAGTACGGCTGTTTTCATATAATAAAAGGTGGATATTGCATCAGTGCATACGCTTACACAAATGTGGCAGCTACACAATTAACAATCACCTTAGTTCTTTTTTAGTTTGGTAAATGCCTTTATTAAGTGAAAGACGACAAATTTTAGAATGGAAAGTTATCTTAATTATTAATTGGTTAAAATAATAGTCCATCCGGTCCTTTTTATTTGTCAATTTAGCAAAAGAAGAAAAAGATCTTGGTCCAAAATGTTTGTCACTATTGAAAACCAAGAAGAGATAAAGATAACTTAGTCAAATATTAATTAATGTTATTAAATGTTTTTAAGCACCAAAACCTTAAACGACAAATGGAAAGCCCTTTAGTTTAAAGTCGCACTTGCGGTGGTATTTATGTAGAAAATGTTGGTATGCTTATTTTAATCTAAACTAAGAAGGCAGTCGTAACCAGGGGCTTATCCAGTGTAGAGGCGATGTGTTACGCCCCACCCATAAAGTTAAAGATTGGCAAGTTTGACTTCTAACGCGGCCAATTGGCTGGCGACGCGTATGAGGACAGGAAGAGGCTACGCGTTTCATTAGACTTGTGCCAGCTGTTCCACCGAGTGCAGTGACCGGAGTGGGGCAACCCATTTTGCATGTGGAGGCGGCAAAACTTTCTAGACTTGGTATAATATAAAAAGACGGTGTACCTCTTTATCTTTCATTCTAGGAAGTGTCATCCACTTTAACTCATCCAAAATGCTCTCAAACTCTCTTTAGAAACCCTAAAACGGTCCACAACTAAAATCATAGGTGAGCCTTGTAGGATCTAGCGTAAGGAAGCTTGGAATCGTCACTATAATCCATCATCTTGTTATATTGATTCTAGAGATTCATTGGAGGCAGGGTTAACCACCATAGAAGCATAGTCAGTTCGTCAATAAGGTATGTAGGACAACCTTTTTTTTCTGGCATGTCTTGGTGTACGCGTCTTTCTCTTTGAAAGATTTCTATGTTGTATGATTGGTTTGTCCTACGTCCTTCCCGATAACGTTGCTTCTATTCGTATACACTCTCACGGGTAACATTTCTCTCAAGTTGAAGTGTTCCCAAATAGTATTTCGAAGTTAGAAAATATAATCCAGGTTGAGTTGGATCTTAGCATCTCTTGAAATTGACTTTGCAATGCACTTATATATATATATATATATATATATATATATATATATATATATATATATATATATATATATATATATATATATATATATATTACTTTACTGAGCCGCGTTATAGTCCACCGGGTACGACACCTATTGTGCAGCCACTGATCAGTTGGGTATTATGAGGCATAATATGAGATATTACCGAGACCTTATGTGGTCGAGTACGATGATGTTTGATGTGAAGTTATCGATCCCTCTTGAGCCTGACTACGCCGAATCCTAATGAGGTCGGGTACAGTCGAGACATTCGTTGGCCGGGTACGATTGAGTCCTCTATGAGGCCGGGTATGGAGTGATATGAAATAAGACTTTACCGATTCCTCTCAAGGCCGGTTATGCCGAATTCTGCTGATATCGGGTATAGACGAGACCTCCTGAGGTAGGGTACGACCGAGTCCTGTATAGGCCGGGTACGATATGAGATGATATACCCCAAATAGTGGATGAGTATACACACACACACACACACACACACACACGCACACACACGCGCACACATATATATATATATATATATATATATAATTAATTAATTAATGCATGGCCCCAGTGAGTGGATCGATTTACAAAAGCTTGCATACATTCATGATTCATGGTTGTAGTAGTATACGCCCCCAGTGGCTTGTCTACGGTAATCAGGTTAAAATTTGTGCATTTTTATCTATTATGATATGCCTCTGGTTTACCTACGTTATCCGTTTTACATACTCAGTATATCTTTTGTACATATGCCTTTTTTCTTTGGACGTTATGTTCATGCCCACAGGTACAGACAAACCCGGTGACGTTCTTCCCCAATAGGGTATTTATTCCAGCTGTTAGTCATTGCATTGTACGTTTTCGGAGTAGCTGTCCACAAGTCAATAGGTACTGAAGTACATGTTTCGGTTGTTTTGAGGTAATGTGGGGCCATGCCCCGACCAAGTTGTACATATATATATATATATATATATATATATATATATATATATATATATATATATATATATATATATATTGTTATTAGCACTCTTAGAGGCTTTCAGACTAGTGCTCAGATGTATGTGTATGACTCTGTTGTCAACAATGGCGTATTTATAAAAAGAGTTAATGTTTCATCCACAGCCAATTATGAGCATTTATTAATTTTGGCATTATATATATGGAGACTCATGAGTCCAAATTTTACATTAAAAGGTTTTACATAAGGATGTCAGTTCGCACGCGCCTTCGGGTGACATATGCCGGTTGCAACTCCCGAGGTTGGGGTGTAACAAACTTAATATCAGAGCAGGTTTGTCTAAGGAATTCTGCAAGTCGTATCTAGCAGAGACTTGTTTATGGACAATTCGTGCACCATACTTATAAACAGGAGGCTACAGAATATTTATGGGGGATACCTTTCTTTCTTATCTAGATCATATGATAGAGCTGAGTAGTAAGTATTCACTTCTAATTCTCATCTTGTTTATGATTATAGCGATGCCTACCACGAGGGGTCAGGCAATTATTCAGGGATAGAATGAAGAAGCAAGATAAGGTACTAGTCAGGTGCTACTAACCCCTATGGATCAAGCTGGGCCTCACAATGAGGCTGATACTCAGGTTTCGGTGACAGCACCACTACCCCCAGAACAACATAGATAAATTAGCGTACCTCATATTTGTTTCCTGGTGTCTTCTAAACATGATTTGAATATGAGAAGTGTAGTACAGTTGTTGACGCACTTAGTAGCCTCACAAGCCCAACGACAGGCCCTACCCCTTGAGATAGGGCGGTGAGCGTTAGAGTTCGGGATTTCATTAATTTGGACCCTCCGATATTCACCAGAACAGATCCAAATGAAGATCCCCAGAATTTTCTAGATCAGATGCAGCGGACTTTACGAGTTATGCATGCCACTAATACAGAGTCTGTTGAACATGCTTTATACATATTGCGGGATATTGTTGTGACCTTGTATGAAGCTTGAAAACAATCTAGGAGACCTCTTGCCCCACCAGCGGGATGGAGGGAGTTTTTTTAGGCATTTCTATAGCAGTATTTTCCTATTAAGATCTGCCAATCTAAACAAGACAGATTCTTACTTTTGGAAGAGGGTAAAATGAGTGTTTGTGAGTATAACATGCAATTTAAGTCCTTAACCAAGTATGGTCTTTCAGTTGTGGAAGAAATGAGTGATAAAGTACATCGATTTATGGGTGATTTAGGATCACACCTGATCAATGAATGTACCACTGCTTATCTGAATTCGAATATGGATATTGCTCATATTCAAGCTTATACATAGAACTTAGAGGATCGTATGAGGCAATAGCGAGCCGCTTTAGAGCATGACTGGGGCCAACATAAGAGAACCCGGTCTACATGAGATGCGGGGGAGTCACAAGGTCTTCAGACCTCAGTTTCCTCGGCATCCACCTTATCTGGTGGCCAATGTGACATCACAGACTCGGGGTCAGTGTCGTGATCGGATCACGCATTCCGGTCAAGGTTAGAATTTCTGGGGACAGATCTCATAATACAATGCATACCCTAGCAAGATGAAGCCCTCGGTGCCGCATTGTGGCAGATGTGGTAAGAATCTTCATGGGCATTTTTGTCAGGGTTCAGATTTGTGCTATTCTTGTAGGAAGCCCTATCACATTATGTGTTTTTGCTCAGCAAGAAATATGGGTAACATGATGCTGTCAATGGGATCTGTAGCAGCTTCCTCATTATCAGCACGACCTCATGATCAAGGTATGCAACTATCATAGGGAGAGGTAAAGATAGAGGTGGTATGTCTAATTCGGGTAGACAACAACAAAATCGTATCTATGCATTGTCAAGTCGGCAGAACCTAGAGTCATCACCAGATATGGTTATAGGTAAACTATATGTATTCTCTATTAATATGTATGCTTTGATATATCTAGGTTTGACCTTATCGTACATCTTCCCATTTGTTGTTAGTAAATGTGGTAAAGAACCTGAATTATTGCGTCAACCATTCTAAGTGTCTACGCCTGTGGTAGTCAGGCAAGTATATCGAGGTTGCGATTTGATGCTTTATGATCATCATACTTTAGCTGATTTGAATGAATTAGAAATTGTACAATTTGATGTTATTATGGACATGGATTGGCTTATGCTACGATGGATTGTTGGAAGAAAGTTGTTCGTTTTAACCTATTCGGGAGAGCTTGTTATCGAATGGAAGGGTGATGTTGCAGCACCAAAAAGGAATTTTATTTCTTACCTTAAGACTCAAAAGATGATCATGAAGGATGTTTCTATCATTTGGTGTGAGTGCTGGATGCGGAGAAAAGACCTCCAACCCTTCAATCGGTTCCGGTTGTTAATGAATTCCCCGATGTGTTCCCTCATGAGCTCCCGGTTATCCCACCTGAGAGGGCGATCGAGTTTGCCATTGATGTGCCACCTGATACGTAACTGATATCTATTCCTCCGTACAGGATGGACCCTGCCGAGTTGAAGAAACTGAAAGATCAGCTAAAGGACCTCATAGATAAGGGCTTTATTCGACCTAGCACTTCCCGCGGTGTGCCCCAATGTTATTTGTTCGAAAGAAAGATAGTTCACTGAGGGTGCGTATTGATTATAGACAAATGAATAAAGTAACCATTAAGAACAAGTATCCGCTTCCAAGGATCGATGATTTGTTTGATCAATTGCAAGGTGCTAAGTATTTTTCAAAGATCGATCTCAGATCCGGCTATCACCAGTTAAGGATCAAGGAAGAAAATATTTCGAAGACAGCCTTTCGGATCAGGTATGACCATTATGAGTTCCTTGTCACGTATTTTAGCCTAACCAATGCACCAACAATTTTTATGTATCTGATGAATCGGGTGTTCAAGCCATTCATGGATATCTTTGTGATCGTATTTATAGATGATTTTTTGGTGTATTCACGATTAGAAGCATAGCACGCTGAGCATTTGTGACTGGTCTTACGCATGCTCGGGGATCACCAGTTATGCGCTAAATTTTTCAAATGCGAGTTTTGGCTGAACTCAGTGGCTTTTCTTGGGCATACTGTATCGGGCGAAGGTATCAAGGTCGACAGTCAAAAGATAGAAGCATTCAAGAATTGTCCAAGGCCTACAACTCCTACGGAAGTACGCAGTTTCTTAGGATTAGCCAGTTACTACCAAAGGTTTGTGGATAATATCTCATCCATAGCTACTCCACTAACAAAGTTGACGCATAAAGCAGCTAAATTCTGGTGTATCGATACTTGTGAAAAAAACTTCTAAGAGTTAAAGGATAGGCTAAACTCAGCACCAGTTCTTACTCTTCTTGAAGGGCACGAGGGATATGTTATATATTGTAATGCCTTGAGAGTGGGTTTGGGCAGTGTTCTGATGCAACACGGAAGAGTTATTGTGTATGCTTTGAGGTAACTGAGGAAATATGAGCAGAATTACCCGACCCATGATCTGGAGTTAGCAGCTATCATCTTCGCTTTGAAAATGTTGCATCATTATTTTTATGGGGTTCATGTTGACATATTTACGGATCATAAGATCTTGTGATACATATTCAAGTAGAAAGAGTTAAATTTGAGGCAGCGAAAATGGCTCGAATTGTTGAAGAACTATGATGTGGATATGTTGTATCATCCCGGCAAGGCGAACGTTGTACCCGATGCATTAAGTCAAAAATCCATGGGTAGCCTACGACATGTGGAAGACTATGAGTTGGAAATGACAAAAGACTTCTACTGGTTGGCTAATCTAAGTGTACAATTTCTTGACACCGGCGACGGATGAGACATAGTTCAGAATGCCACCGAATCCTCGTCAATGGAGGAAGTAAAGGCACGACAATTTGATGATCCAGCCTTGGTGAAAATAAAGGAAAGCATCCCCTTTCAAAAGAAGCAAGTGTTCGAGTTATTTGATGATGGGGTCCTTAGATACAAGGACCAGTTGTGTGTGCCCGATATTGGGGGACTTTGATAACAGATCTTTGCAGGATTCACCTATCCTGGTATTCTGTTCATCCGAGGTTAACCAAGATGTATTATGATCTTCGACAAATATACCGGTAGAACGGCATGAAGAGGAACATTGTTGAATACGTTGCTCAGTGTCTAAATTGCCAAAAAGTTAAGGCTGAACACCAGAAACTAGGAGGATTGCTTCAGAATATGGAAATCCCAACTTGGAAATGGGAGATGATCAACATAGATTTTGTTACCGGATTACCGCGATCACGCTGAAGATTTGACTCTGTATGGGTCATTGTGGATCGACTCACCAACAGCGAATTTCATATTAGTTAAGACTACCTTCTTAGTTGAAGATTATGCTAAGTTAAATATTAAACAAATAGTTCAACTTCATGGGGTTCCGATCTCTATCATATCGGACAAGAGGTGTCCAGTTTACGACTAACTTCTGGAGATCATTCCACAAAGGATTGGGTACGAGGATCAACCTTAGCACAACTTTCCATCCATAAACAGGCGGTCATGCCGAATGCACTATTCAAATGCTCGAGGACATACTACAAGCCTGTGTTTTATACTTCAAAGGAAATTGGGAGGATCATCTACCACTCAACGAATTTTCTTACAAAAACAGCTATCATACTAGCATTCAGATGGCACTGTATGAAACCTTATACAGACGAACGTGCAGATCTCCTATCGGCTGATTCGAAGTTGGTGAAATAAAGTTATTGAGTCCTGAGTTAGTGCAACAGGCTGTAGAAAAGGTGAAAATGATTCGAGGTCATTTATTGATCGCTCAGAGCAGGCAAAAATCATATTCGTATAACCGATGATGAGATTTGGAGTTCGTTGTAGGAGACTGGTTATTCTTAAGGGTGTCACCTATGAAGGGTGCCCCTGTATATGGGACCATATCGAATTATTCGGAAAGTCGGTCAAGCGACTTATAAGCTTGAACTGCCCCTGGAATTGGAAGTAGTGCATCCGGTATTTCATGTGTCTGTGCTTTGAAAATTCTTGAGTGATCCATCACGTATTACCCTATTAAAGATATTCAAGTTACGGAGGACATATCTTACGAAGAAGTTCCGGGGGCTATCCTAGATTGTCAAGTACGCAAGTTGCGAACCAAAGAGGTAGCTTCAGTTAAAGTTCTTTGGAGGAACAATAATATAGAAGAAAAGACCTGGGAAGTTGAAGAAGACATGAGAGTGTGGTACCCCCATTTGTTCCATGCAATGGGAGTAAACAATGAGACTACCATAGCGGACACAACCCAATATGACTAAGGAAATTTGCAAGAAGTAACTACGATTCAACATTCGAGGATGAATATTTTGAAGGGGGGAATGATGTTTCGCCCCACACATAAAGTGAAAGATTGGAAAGTTTGGCTTCTAGCGTGGCCAATCGGCTGGCGACGCGTATAAGGAAAAGAGGTGGCTATACGTTTCATTAGACTTGTGCTATCTATCCTACCGGGTTCAACAACCAGAGCGGGGCGACCCGAGACTTGGTATAGTATAAAAAGGCGGTATAGCTATTTATCTTTCATTCTAGGAAGTGTCAGCCACTTTAACTCACCTAAAATGCTTTCAAACCCTCTTTGGAATCCCCAAAATGGCCCACAACTAAAATCAGAGGTGAACTCTGTAGGATCTAGCGTAAGGAATCTTGGAATCATCACTATAATATCCATTATCTTGTTATACTGATTCTAGATATTCATTGGAGGCAGGGTTAACCACCATAGAAGCGTAGTCAGTTCGTCAATAGGGTGTGTAGGACAACCTTCTTTTCTGGCATGACTTGGTGTAAGCGTCTTTCTCTCTGAAAGATTTCTATATTTCAAGATTGGTTTGTTCTAAACCCTTCTGATCCACGTCTAATCCTCACTCAACAGTGAGTCGAACAGTCATTGGAAGAATAGTACCCAACAAGAGTCGAGGTCGATTTTCACATGGAGTTTAATATGGGTGTTAGGGGTTTATACTTGACGAAAGTAAATGGAACAACTAGATTTCACTTACAAACAAAAGGTTTTGATTTCTACTTGTAATTTTACTCTAACAATTATAAGCTAAGAGAAGAAAATATAAAGAGAATAATTGTTTTTATTGTTTTTCCAATTGGTTAAAAAGCCTAGGGATGTGACCATAACCTAGGTGTTCGCCTAATGGATTAAATACGTTAACACTTGTTTTATTGATCGGGGTATATTATAGCTCTCAACTCTAAGTTACCCACTCAATACATGTCGGTCATAGAGTGATTTTGCCCAATTTGGCTTTCTCAAGCCCAAATGGGTATCAAGCTAAATAGTTGATATGAGCTCAAGTTGGGTTCTCATTATCTCTAGTTCAAACCCTTTAATTAGGCTAATCAAACCCTTAATTAGCCCAATTTCTTGTTAGCCAAGCTTTCCTAGCCTAGGTCTCTCTTTCTCAAGCAAAGACCAAGTCAAAAAGGCATGAATCAATATTTGCAACCATTAATTCTAAAATTAAAGCATAAACTAAGCTAAATAATCAATATCCAATCATAAACAAGCATTATATTAAATACCCATATGGTTTACACACTAGAGTTGGGTCACAACCCTAGTAAGAGTCTAGCTACTCATAGTAAAAAATGAAGAAAACAAAGAAGAAATAATAATTAAACTCATAATATAAGATTAAAATGATAAAATATGATGTTTAAGTCCCAAAATAGTCACAAACTTCTTAAAATAGAAAAATAAAATGGCTACAACAGCTCAAATTTCAAAACTTAACCCAAAAATGTAATTCTCGTCTATTTATAGTGGCACAAAATTTGCAGACAAAAATGCCCCTCGGGAGGTTCTGCGGCCGCACAATTCCATGTGCGGTCCGCAGATTGCTCCAGCTTGCAAGGACTTGGATTCTGCAGCCGCACAATTTGGTTTGCGGCTGCAATGCATCTTTTGCGGCCGAACAATTCTTATGCGGTCTACACTTCAGGCAAGGCTTCAAGTCTTGGTCATTTGCACACTCTCTGAACTTTGAATTCCTTATCAGTGCGGCCTTTGTTCTGCGGCCGCACAATTCATGTGCGATCCGCACATCTCCTTAAAGTTTGATGGGCTACTTAACTTGTTCTGCGGCCACAGAGCTAATTTTGCGGTCCGCACTTTCTTCTGCAGCCGCAAAAATACCTATGCGGACCGCACATCTTATGTTATACGCCCCTTCTTGCCTTGTGAGTCGGAACACTCCTTTTTTAGTCGGATTTCTTCATGGGAGCCCAAATTTCCAACATTCCTATAATTTGCACACTTTTATTAGTGTTTGGAACATAAATCAATACTTTTGGACTAAAACAAAAGTAAAAATGTGCTAATAAGTGGTCAAAATCCACACTTATCAACTCCCCAAACTTAAGTCTTTGCTTGTCCTCAAGCAAATAAATTAGTTCCCACCTCCTCAAAGTTAAAGGTCATTTCAGCGAGTCAATGGTGAGACATTCATACATCAATTGGGACCAACAATTACCCACACTACTCATGCATTATCAACAAGGTGATAAGTCAAATATTCATGCACATATAGTTCTAATGTGACATTTGAGCTTCAAGAATTGACTTTACTCATCAAAGACTCTTGTTCTATCATGTAGGTCATGGTGGACTCCAAACTCTCCCTCCTCTACTTTCCATTTGCCAAGCTCACTTAAACAATTAGCACTCAATCTTAATATTCCTGAAAGGTTCACTCTTCTCTCATAAGAGAATGTCATAAGTACGGCTTCAAGTACCATAGGCTTGCCCCTCATATAGATCACCACTAATGTAAGATCACTCTGTTCAAAATCAAGTAGGACTTATTTCAGGTTGTGAAGGCTTTTGGATTAGGGTAGGATACCATATGAGTAAGTGGTTACACCTTTCCTTAAGCACTCCAGTTTTTAATTTCTCGACTCACAATTACCAATTTTTAGAGGCATTTTCTTTTCATCGAGGTCTAGAGAGACTTGACATCACTCTTTCTTGTTCATTTCATTCTTTTTCTCCCTTTTTATGCTCTTGTTATGGATCATTACCTCTTTTTGAATCTATCAACCCTTCCACTTATTCTCTTTTTTTGCATTTTTCTTTTTGTTCTTATCTTTTCTTGCCTTCTCTTTTCATAAAGATCATTTCTTTTCTCTTTTTGTGTCTTGATACCTTTTTAAAATTCCTCATCACTCTCTTAAACTTATGCTTTAAGCCACTTATTTCAAAAAAGTGTTAAGGAAACTCCGGGTGCCAAGAGAGGGTCACGCCAAAATGGATAAAGGCTTATAGCATGGTTATCAAATGAGAAAGGCTAGAGGCTCAAAGGGGGCTGACTAGGGATAACGACATTGGTTGGCAAGAGAAAGCTCAAACGGGCCAAGGAAAGCCTACAATCACTTCTCAAACCAAGCAAAACTTAGGATTTCGCCTTGAAACACATTCCGGGTAATTCTAGACCATTCGCACGGATACTTAGACTAGCAACAATTCATCTCACCCTTCACGCAACTAGATTGTAAAAGAGGATAGAGTCGAGAGCCTACAACGACCCCATTCAAGTTTTAAGATCACTGTGGTCCAATAAACCACTTGATGATCACCAACGTCAACTCAAGAGTCACAAATCTACTAACTAGAGCTATTTCTTTCAAAAACCTTATCTCTAACCATAAGTACATAGTTAAGTGTATTGGTACCAAATTAAGTATGATTAACTCTTTTTCGAGAATGACTTGATTAGGCCTTTTTTATTCATTACTACTACTATTACTATCACCTAAACACAAAAAATGAACTCATTCCCTTAAGAAGATTGTCACACCATTCATCATTGGGACGAGTCATCCGGTTCACACAAACTATAGCGTTAAGAAAACCAAAGGCTTATTATCTACTAAAGCATAAAAAGAATCTACTTAACAAAACAAGAACGAAAGTGGAAAAATAAAGAAGCTAATGAAAAATAACTACTAAATATAGATAAATACAAATAAGAAAAGAAATAACATCATCAAACTATTATAGACCAAATGTATCCAAAGTGTACCAATGTATCAAATAAACTCCACCCCACCCTCACCCCCACCCTCACCCCCCTGAATAAAAGTTAACATTGTCCCCAATGCATAGCAAAATAAGAGTAAAAGAAGAGAGGGTGAAGAAAATTCCCTAAGGATCCTTGGACATCTCAGTGTCCCCAGCAATATCATCTCCCTCAGGATCAACCAATTGTATCTCATTATCATAAAATCTAGGCGTGGCTAGGTTGAACATCGCACGCACTGCCTCAGCAGTGTCGGCAGTAAGTTTTTGCTCCTCGGACTGATCAGCTGGTGCTACCGGTGTAGATGGTGCTGAAGGATCTGGAGCGGACTGATGCAGGTCAAGCAGCATATCAAAAGGAAGGTCTCCGGATGTGGCAAGTCTAGTCACCTCCTTTCGGAGCTTGTCCACTGATTTCTTACTTGCTTGGGACTTTCTCATCTTCTTCACTTCCTTTACAAGCTCCTCAATAACTGACTCGTATTGTACCAAGGTGTCCATGATCATATTCTAGTTCTCTATAATATTCTTCAGTGTATCATCAATGTCAAAAGGAGCATGTGGTTCCTGGGTAGTGGACTGTACTGCAACAGTACTAGACAAGTCAGACAGCTTAGAAGTAGCTATCTGCATCTAGTTGTTAGGACTCGCCATTGTCTGGGAGACTCACAGAGCAGATAGTGGAACTGTGGGCATGGGCACTGGCTTCAAAGTTGCTTTAGGGTCTGTGGTAGGAGTTGAGGATGATGGTAGAGGCATAGTAGTGGCACTGTTAGAAGGCTCAGCAGAGGTGGATGGAAGATCAGTTGTCTTAGAAGTTACCACTGTTGGCTCATCAGACTAGCCTATGGTGGTAAAAGGCCGGACTTGTTTCTTTGGGTTGCTCGCATCCATTAGTGAATACCAGTCGAATGTCTTCTTTGACTTCACCTTGGTGTCAAAATCTCTCGGCTCTACCTCTGCATTAGTGAGGTACTCTGTGATAGTGTTGGGATAAGGGTAGGCCGAGCTATCCTTCCGTGCAATCACTGAAATATTGGCCAACATCACAGCACCCACATTGCTTGGGTACCCAACCATGATGGAAGCCATAAGAACTGCCCGAGGAATAGGAAGGTGATTCTCGTTCTACATCATGGATCCAATCTGCTACAAACAAAGGTCTGCCACCCCTTTGCTTCAACACTCAAAGTGCTCAGCTGAATGGTAAACCCAAAGGTAATCCATGGTGGTGGTGGCCCTGGTGGTGCTAAGATCTCAACCAGCCAAGGTCAGACTTCTTCCTTCATTGCACATTTTTCTAGATACTTCTTTGGATCTACATCCTCGGAGCCCAAGTATGCGTTTAGCGTATGCTGATCAAACCTCACCTTGAGGTTGCGTACTTTGGTCACCTTCGTCCCTTTCTTTATATGAGCAATATTGGCATAGAATTCTCAGACATGGTATTCTTTGGCATCCTCCACTCTCTCGGTGAACCACATCCAACCCTTTCGTGCTCTGAATTGCCTTAATATTGTCGGGTTGTATGTCTCCAAATCCTTTAGTAATAACTATTGCTCAAGAGTCAATGACCTCACTAGCCACCACATATGAAAACTAGTGAAAGCGGCCAAGCTGACAAATCTATCCTCCCAGACCTCCTCCTTCTTTGATCTCTCCAGACCTGTAGTTTTTGTGCCTCTGGGACTAGTGTAGCTGATGGCTCAGAAGCTTGGCTAGCACTCTCTGACCCCTCAGAGGTGCTATGAGATGAAGAAGGCTCATCCCTAAGCTGGTATCTTTCATATGGCCTCGACTGTTTGGCCGTCTGCTCCTCCTGAACAAAGGATGAGTTGCCCTCTAATACCTCCCTAGACGGGACATAGGAGCTAGACTCGGAGAGGTCTGCACCTCTCCCTCTGTCGGGTGTGGTTTTCTTCTTGATTGTCTTAGGATGGCCAAGGGTCAAGGTACCTCTACCTCGACCCCGAGAGGATTCACCTCTCCCTTTGAAGTGTCACCTCGGCCTCTTGATCGAACCATTGTTCGTATCAAAACAAAGAAGATTGTTAGTTGCAATTTATTGTTCAACATATTCAGGACTATTATAGGTAAGGGAGATACAATTGTACACAGTAGGGATATGCATGCAATACATTCCTGCAGGTAAAGGGATCTGCGGTCCTCAGAATTCTATTGTGCGGCCGCAGAAGGGAAGTAAGGTCCGCACATTTTAACTTTCGGCCGCACTTCTGAGTCTCAAAAATGTTAACTCTCTCATGACAGAAAATAGGCTGATCTGCAACTGCGGTCCCCGCAGATTCCTTCTTTACTGAGTTGCCCAAATTCAACATCTGCGGACCACACAAATTCAAGTGCGGCCACAGATTTCAAAAAGTTATGAGCAGACTATTTTTTCTACTTAGGTTTTTCAATTTCTTACACAATTTCACAAATAGGCATGGAAACATGGTAAAAACATGAAATTAAACTAACCCAAAACCATTAGAGCATGTAATATGGTTACCCAGTCCAGATCTACCCCGCATGGACACATAATTAAACTCTAATAACATATGACCTAAAAAGAACTAAAAATTAAACTAACACAAAAAATTTTAACATGAGATTGAAGCATACCAAATAGAGTGAGTGTAATGACTGAATAATAAAGGTGGTTGTGTGTGAGTACAGTTAAAAATCTCCAAGAAAATTCAACAGAGCAACAGTGTTTTGTTTAGAGAGGGAAAAGTATTCAAAGAGCTCTATTGTTCTATTTATACCAACTATTTTGAGAAGGGAAAAGAGGCGAGTGCAGATGCACATATTCATGTGTGGTCCACACTCTTTCACTTGGGGGCCTCATCTCAGAACTCCATCTACGGATCGTACATTTTCAGGTGCAACCGCATATTACACGTGCAGTCGCAGATCGACCTCCGCACTGACAAGCTCAAACTTGAGAGAGTTGGTATTTTTGGCATTTCAAATGTGTGTGTCCGCAAGAGAATTGTGCGGCCGCAATGCTCTTCTGCTATGGCACATAGAAATGTACGGTCCGCACAAATAAAGTGCGGTCCGCACAATTTTAAACACTTAGCTATATTTTTGTCCACCTTTCTTGTAAGTCGAACTCATCCCTGTAGCACACTTCAAATCAAGTTAGAACACAAATAACACCTAACTATAAAAGAAAAAGGAAAAGAACATAGGTTGCCTCCCAAGAAGCACATGATTTAGCGTCGCGACACGATGCAAAATACCCTCAAGTAAAATGAATGACCGCCACCAAGTGGCTATCTCCAACCTTGCCCAAGTAATGCTTCACCCGGTGACCATTGACTCGGGATACTTCATTATTTTTGTTCTTCAAGTCTAATGCACCAAAAGGTGTCACACCAACAATTTCAAAAGGACCACTCCACTTGGATTTTAGCTTCCCGGGAAACATCCTCAACCTTGAGTTGAACAACAATACAAGATCGTCCACCTTGAACTCTTTGTTCCAAATGTATTTATCATGAAGATATTTCATCTTTTCTTTGTACAAGAACGAATTCGCAAAAGCATGGTACCGGAACTCATCCAATTCATTCAAATGTTCAACCCTCAAGTTAGCGGCTACATCCCAATCAGCATTCAACTTCTTTAAAGCCCATATAGCCTTGTGCTCTAGTTCCACCGGGAGATAACAAGCCTTTCCGAAGTAGTTGTCAACTTGAGCTTCAACAATTCAAAAGCTCTCATGCAATTATCATTGAAATTAAACTTGGCATCTTTCTCAAGAAGCTTGCACAACGGGTTCACCACCTTAGAGAAATCTTTGATGAAGCGCCGGTAAAAACCCGCATGGCCGAAGAAACTCTGCACACCCTTCACCGAAGTTGGGGGTGGAAGCTTAAAAATCACCTAAATCTTTGCTTTTTCAACTTCAATTCCATTCCTTGAGATTTTATGGCCAAGGAAAATATCTTCCTCGACCATGAAATGGCATTTTGTCTTAATTGAGCACCAAATTGATTTCTTCACATCTAGCCAACACTTTGTCTAAATTTGCAAGACAGTCATCAACAGAATCTCCAACCATCGAGAAGTCATCCATGAAAACTTCAAGTTAGTCCTCCACCATGTCCGTAAAAATAGCCATCATACACCTTTGAAAAGTCGTCGGTGCATTGCACAAACCAAATGGCATCCGCTTGAAAGCAAAAGTATCATAGAGACATGTAAAGTTTGTTTTCTCTTGATATTCTGGAGAAATGAGAATTTGGTTGTAGCCTGAGTACCCATCAAGAAAGCAATAGAAAGCATGGCCGGCCAATCTATCGAGCATTTGATCTAAGAAAGGAAGTGAAAAGTGATCCTTCCTTGTGACTTTAAGCTTGCGATAGTCCATACACACACTCCAACCGGTCAACGTTCTTGTAGGAATCAACTCATTCTTGTCATAGGTGACCACCGTCATGCCCCCCTTCTTTGGGACACATTGAACTAGAGAAGTCCATGAACTATCGGAGATGGGGTAGATAACCCTGGCATCCAACCACTTGATAATCTCTTTCTTGACAACTTCTTGCATAGCCTCATTGAGTCTCCTTTGATATTCAATACATGGTTTGGCGCCATCCTCCAACTTGATCTTATGCATGCAAAAGGCGGGGCTTATCCCCCGAATATCCGTCAATGTCCACCCAATAGCCTTCTTCCTCTTTTGTAGCACTGCCAATGTCGAATCTACATGCACATTAGTCAAACAAGAGGAAAGAATATCCGGTAAAGTAGAACAAGGGCCAAGGAATTCATACCGAAGATGTGGAGGGAATAGCTTCAGCTCCAAGGTAGGTGGCTATTCAATAGAAGGCTTTAGGGTGAATCTTCTTATTTTCAAGATCCAAAACAATTTTTGAGGTACATAGTTGTACGACCCTATTTCTTGCAAAGAGTTCACACATTCCATGAAGCCATTCATCTCGTCATCATCAAAGTTGAGCAAGACGGCCTTCAACATATCACCAACATTAATTGTAGCACTTGTTTCATCAACAATAACATCGGTCACCAAATCAACAAAAGAACACACATCATTGCTATTTGGTTGCTGCATGGATTTACACACATGGAATACTACTTTTTCATCACCAACCCGAAAAGTGAGTTCTCCGGATTCAGCATTACAAAGATCCTTACCCGTATCAAGGAAAGGTCTCCTAAGAATAATTGGCAATTCATAATCAACCTCACAATCTAGAATGACAAAATCCGACGAAAGAATAAATTTATCAACACGAACCAAAACATCTTCAATCACACCCAACGGCCTTTTTATTGTACGGTCGGCCATTTGCAATCTCATAGAGGTGGGTCTTGGTTGCCCAATTCCCAATGTCTTGAAAACCGAATAGGGCATCAAATTGATATTTGCCCCAAGATCTCAAAGAACTTTACCAAACTCGGCACTTCCAATTGTACAAGGAATCGTGAAGGAGCTGGGATCCTTCAACTTAGGAGCCATTGAATTCACATTTGCACTCACTTGATGAGTGACTTTGATTGTCTCAAAATTCATTGACCACTTTTTTGTCACAAGATTCTTCATAAACTTTGCATAACCGAGCATTTTTTCCAAAGCTTCGACCAATGGCACATTGATTGAAAGACTCTTCATCATTTGAATGAATTTCTTGAATTTATTCTCACCATTTTGCTTGGCAAGTCTTTGAGGGTATGGAGGTGGAGGCTTAGGCAATGGTGCCTTAGCCTTTTGCACTACCGGCTCCGGTATGTCAATAACGTGTTCCCTAGACGGGTTCACATTCTCTTGAGTCTCTTCCACACTATCATCAATATCAATCCGAACTTCCTCATTGGGTTGAACAACATTGTTCATGATCTCTTCTTTTGCATCACTTGATCATCATCAACAAGTCACCTTCCACTTAAGGTGGGTGCATTCTCGCCTCTTCCACTTCTTGTGATAACCACCATAGCATGCTCCGTATTGTTACCACCCTTTGGGTTTAAAACTGTGTCACTTGGTAGTGCCCCCTTAGGACGAGAATTTACAGCTTGAGAGATTTGCCGCATTTGAACTTCTAGGTTGCGGATTGATGTGTTGTGTGAGGCAAGTTGGTCATCCGAATTTGCTTTCTTTTCCATTATTTGCTTGAACATACTTTCAATACGTCCTATCTCATTGTTTGAAGAACTTGAACCATGGGAAGGATAAGGAGGTGGATTGCTCGATTGTTGGTACATCGGGGGCCTTTGAAAACTCGACCCCTGGTTGCCTTGATTGTTACTCCATTCACCTTGATTGTTGCTTCCCAATTTCCTTAGTTGTTTCCGCTCCAATTTCCTTGATTGTTGTTGCTATGCCAATTTCCTTAATTGTTAGAATTCCAATTGCCATGATTGTTTTATAGTAGCCATTGTTGTTGGTTTAGGCCTTGGGAGTTGTTTCTTTACCCTTGAAAATTGTTCACACATTGCACTTCCTCCTCTTGTTCATTATAAGAATCATCTTTCTCAAAACCACCATCATCTTGCACAGAGGTCTCCACTCGAGTTTGCACTTGTGGACCCTTGGTCCTCCTCTTGTTCACCATCATGTTCACTCCCTCCGTACCATTAACTTGTTTAGGAGCTTGCACTTGATTTATTTGGGCCTTTGCTAGTTGAGTCATGGTAGTGGTCAATTCAGCAATGGTTTGCCCATGGTCTTGCAACTCTTTGTAAAGGTGGATCATATTTGGATCACCCTGTGGAACATTGGCTCGAGATTTCCAAGCCGACGACGTTTTCGCCATCTCATCCAAGATTTCACATGCCTCTGCATAAGGCGTAGTCATAAAGTTCCCATCGGCTAGTTGATTCACTAAACATTGGTTGGTTATGTTAATCCCACGATAGAAGGTTTGTTGAATTATGTTTTCCGTCATATCGTTGTTGGGACATTCCTTAACTATTGTCCTATAGCACTCCCATATTTCGTGTAATGGTTCATTAGGCTCTTTCTTGAATGCCAATATCTCATCTCGAAGTGTAGCCATGTGTCCAGAAGAGAAAAACTTAGCAATGAACTTTTCTGCCAACTCATCCCAAGTGTGAATTGAATGGTTCGATATTCGTTCCAATCAATCTAAAGCTTTTCCCCGTAGAGAGAAGGGAAAAAGCCTTAGCCTGAATGCATCTTCAAAAATATTAGTTTGCTTGCTCCCCCAACATATATCCACAAAGCCCTTCAAATTTTTATAAGCATTTTGAGTTGGAGCACCGGTGAAGAAACTTTGTTGATCAAGCAAAGTGAGCATCACATTGGTGATTTGGAAGTTGTCCGTCCTAATATGGGGAGGGAATATTGCACTAGCATAACCTTCGTTTGGCAATATCTGGTGTGGAGCCGCTCATGGTGGAGGTGGGTGGAACGGGCACGTTGTCATAAGGTACTCAGCCTCTCCGGTTGGCTTGAGGCTCAAGAGGTACCTCTTCTACTTGCTCCTCCTCGCCGTCCAATTCCCCAAGGGCAAATTATCGAGATCATTATTCGCCATGTTTGTACCTATAATTCTCACACAAGTTAGGAACACGTAAGGGAAAGAAGATATTAATATATAGCTAACACCATTTTAACTCCCCGCAACGGCGCCAAAAATTGATCAACGTCAAATCCCCACTTAATAGTTAGTGAAAATGGTCGTTGGAAGAATAGTACCCAACAAGAGTCGGGGTCGATTTCCACAGGGAGTTTAATATAGGCGTTAGGGGTTTACACTTGACGAAAGTAAATGGAATAACTAGATTGCACTTCCAAACAAAGGGTTTTGATTTCTACTTCTAATTTTACTCTAACAATTATAAGCCAAGAGAAGAAATTAGAAAGCGAATGATTATTTTTGTTATTTTTCCAATTGGTTAAAAAGCCTAGGGATGTGACCTTAACCTAGGTGTTCGCCTAATGGGTTAAATACGTTAACACTTATTTTATTGATCGAGTTGTATTATATCTCTCAACTCTAAGTTACCAACTCAATACCTCTCGGTCATAGAGTTATTTTGCCCAATTTGGCTTTCTCAAGCCCAAATGGGGATCAAGTTAAATAGTTTGTATGAGCTCAAGTCGGGTTCTCACTATCTCTAGTTCAAACCCTTTAATTAGGCTAATCAAACCCTTAATTAGCTCAATTTTTTGTTAGCCAAGTTTTCCTAGACTAGGTCTCTCTTTCTCGAGCAAAGACCAAGTCAAAAAGGCATAAATCACTATTTGCAACCATCAATTCTAAAATAAAAGCATAAACTAGGCTAAATAATCAACACTCAATCATAAACAAACATTAAATTAAATACCCATAAGGTTTACGCACTAGGGTTAGGTCACAACCCTAGTAAGAGTCTAGCTACTCATAGTAAAAAATGAAGAAAACAAAAAATAAATACTAATTAAACTCATAATTTAAGATTAAAATGATAAAATATGATGTTTAAATCCCAAAATAGTCACAAACTTCCTAAAATAGCAAAATACAATGGCTACAGTAGCTTAAACTTCAAAACTTAACCTAAAAATGTGATTCTCGTCTATTTATAGTGGCCCAAAATTAGCTGATAAAAATGCCCCTTGAGGTTCTGCGACCGCACAATTTCATGTGTGGTCCGTAGATTGCTTTAGCTTGCAAGGACTTGGATTCTGCAACCACACAATTTGGTCTACGGCTGCAATGCATCTCCTGCGGCCGCACAATTCTTGTGTGGTTCGCACTTCAGGCAAGGCTTCAACTCTTGGTCATCTGCACACTCTCTGAACTTTAAATTCTTTATTAGTGCGGACCATGTTCTACGGCCGCACAATCCATGTGCGGTCTGCACATCTACTAAAAGTCTGATGGGCTTCTTAACTTGTTTTGCGGTCGCTGAGGAATTTTTGCGGTCCGCACTTTCTTCTGCGGCAGCAGAAATACCTCTGCAAACCGCACATCTTATGTTATGTGCCCCTTCTTGCCTTGTGAGTTGGAACACTCCTTTTTTAGTCGGATTTCTTTATGGGAGCCCAAATTTTTAACATTCCTGCAATTTGCACACTTTCATTAGTATTGAAAATATAAATCAATACTTTTGGACTAAAATAGAAGCAAAAAGGTGCTAATAAGTGATCAAAATTCACACTTATCACCTTCCCGATAACGTTGCTTCTGTTCTTATACATTCTCATCGGTAACATTTTTCTCAAGTTGTAGTTTTCCCAAGTATCCTAAAGTTGGAAAATATAACCGGGTCTCGGTTGGATCTTAGTACCTCTTGAAATTGACTTTGCATTGCACTTATATATATGTATCTATTTTACTTTACCGAACCACGCTATAGTCGGTCGGGTACGTCACATATTGTGCAACCACTGATCAGTTAGGTATGATGAGATATGATATGAGATATTACCGGGCCCTTGTGTGGCCGGGTACGATGATGTGTGATGTGAGGTTACTGAGCCCTCTTGAGGCTGACTACGCTGAATCCTATTGAGGCCGGGTAAAGTCAACATCATGAGGTCGCGTACGACTGAGTCCTCTATGAGGCCGGGTATGGAGATGACGTGAAATAATACTTTACCGAGTCCTCTCGAGGTCGGTTACGCCGAGTTCTGCTAAGACCGGGTAACGCCGAGACCTCCTAAGACCAGATACAACCGCGTCCTCTCTGAGGCCATGTACGATATGAGATGATATGCCCCAAAGAGTGGATGATATATATATATATATATATATATATATATATATATATATATATATATATATATATATATATTAATGCATGGCCCCAATGAGTAACTCGATTTACAAAGGGATAATACATAAGATGCAACCTGTACTTCGGCAGAAAAATCAGTTTCACGCTTAACCTTTACGGGCGTCGCATTACCTCCCTATACTTGTCCAAAGTGAATTTAATACCTCCCAAAAGCTGATGTGGCAGTGAAAATAATTCTTCATTCCTAAATGCACGTGGATCATAAAAAAAATATATCAAACGTGGATTAAACTATACACATATTTTTTTCTATTGGATGTTATGGAACTAATTATCATAATTAATTTTTGGTGGGCCTCCTGTCTTTTTACTTTTTCTTTTTATTATTTTTTATTTTCTTCTTTCCCGCCTTCTCACTACTCACCAAATGGCTCCATCATTACCTGACTTCCGCTAACTTTACCTGTTCTATGAAAATAAGGTCTTCATCCCATTTAAAAATTTTAGCGAGGCTTTGTTGGAAGAGAAAAGATATATGAGAGATGAGGTTACTGTGTTAAGAACCTTAAAATCCTCTCCGACCGGAAATATTTGCCAATGAAGTCCTCCATCTTCTTTTTAGTTTTAATGTTTAGGTTTTGGCAAGGGTTTTTTTAGGTAAAAAGATTGGACTAATTGACGAAGAAATTGGAGATAAGAAAAGGTTGCCGGAAAACTTTTTTTGGCCAAAAGCTTACCGGTGCTTCTTTGTTTGCAATCGAACTTTACAATTTTATCCAATTATTTATGTAGATCTGTATCTCTCTTTTTCAGAGAAAGACCTTTTCTTTTAGGAGAAGGTAAAGCATGTGGGTGAGTTTGTTTTGGGGGAGGGGTGTAAAGAAGATAAGTAAGGAACTTTTGTGAAAAAAAAATTAAAAATTTTATGACGTGGAAGGTATGTGACGCGAGTGTATTTCACTGCTCAATTCAGGAGAGATTTTGGGTCCGGCAAGGAGGTATTAAATTCACCTCGGACAAGTATAAGGAGGTAATGGGACACCCGTAAAGTTTAAGTGTGAAACTGATTTTTTCGCGCAAATACAAGGTACATCTTATGTACTATCTCATTTACAAAAGCTTGCATACATTCATGATTCATGGTTGTAGCAGTATACTACCCTAGTGGCTTGTCTATGATAATCAGTTTAAAACTTGTGCATTATTATCTCTTATGTTATGCCTTTGGTTTACCAATATTATCTGTTTTACATACTCAGTACATCTTTCGTACTGACGCCCTTTTTCTTGGGGCACGTTGTTCATGCCTACAGGTACAAATAGACCTGGTAACGTCCCTCCCCAGTAGGGTGTTTATTCCAACTATTGGTCACTGCACTCCACTTCTTCGAAGTAGCTGTCCAGAAGTCAATAGGTACTGGAGTACATATTTCGGTTGTTTTCGGGTACGGTGGGCCCTGTTCCGACCAAGTTATACATATATGTATATGTTATCGGCACTTTTAGAGGCTTGTAGACTAGTGTTAAGATGTATGTGTATGACTCTGTTGTCAACAGTGGCATGTATATAAAAAAAATGTTAATGTTTCATCCACAGCCAATTATGAGCATTTATTAATTCTGGCATTATATATATGGAGACTCAGTAGTCCAGATTTTACGTTTAAGGTTTTACGTGAGGATGTCGGTTCGCACGCACCTTCGGGTGGTGTGAGCCGGTCACACCTCCCGAGGTTGGGGTGTGACACTATAGGTTCATCTAAACCCATAGGTTTTGCTCATGCCCTATATATTTGCTCAAAAAATTATTAATTATATACAAATAATAAATTTTGAACCCATTAAATTAGATAGGATGTGGTAGAATTACGAACTGAACCTATAAAATTTAAATCCTGAAACCTCCCCCGGTCGTAAACATGGTAAATTGGTAACAGATATGAGAAATGTAGCTTTTGTAGATTTGATGGATCAGATAAATGGGTATAGGAGTAGAGAAAGTATGATAGTTAGTCTTCATTTAAGTGTGAATTTATTATAGGTATACATTTTCAAATTTTCTCTTAGAATATATAGTTCGAGCAGAAAACAATTGATTCAGTCGAACTCTGCAAAATCTGCCTCCGAGTCGGAATGCCAACTTTTGATCCTCAGCACAATGGTCACTCTTGGTGCAACTGAATTTGAACTTGAAGCCATTCTCTAGCTCTAGTTTCTGTGTTTTCACTTTTCAGTATGAAGATCTATTTTTTAGGATTTTGTTTGTCTAAAATAATTAGGGGGAAATGAAAAGTCAATATAGATACCTTATTGTACTATCAAACCACCATTTCTCTGTCTTAATTGCCAAAATTTGATATCAGAAGTTATGGAACTCTAAATTGGTACAGAAATTCGAGAATATTACTCACAACTGAAACGAGACTGTTCTATAAAAACTCACACAATCACTAGTTACTCAATAAATAAATATTACAAGTAAACAATGATCATTATGTCCTATAATGATATAAACTCATATGGAAAATAAATAACTCAAATCACTAGAAGCTCCTTCATGATAGAAAAGTCCGATTATATATACAAGAATCTACCACATTATACTAATGGCAATAGACATGAACATGATCAAGGCAGGAGCAAAGACGTTTCTCGGGGCAGAGCTAGGAGCCGGTGGAGGAATTAGTCCTTCGGGAGGTGTCTCGGGTGAAGGAGTAGTCCCCGGTGTGATCGGGCTAGTGGGAGGTGAGGACGATGGCGAAGCACCTGAACCGCCACTAGGACTAGGAGTTGGTGCAGATGGTCCCATTGATGGCGATGGACTTGGCGTTGGCGTTGGCATTGGCATTGGGGTCGGGGAAGGCGTAGGCGTAGGGGTAGGCGTAGAGGAAGGAGTCGGTGCAGTGGTAGGCGTAGGGGTCGGGACGGGTGATGGAACGGGGGTGGTTGTAGGGGAGGGTGCAGGACTAGGAGTAGGAGTGGAAGATGCTGTAACATTGATGGCTAGTTTTTGGCCAGCAGAACAATGTTGGCCAAAAGTGCAAATGAAATATTCTGTTCCTGTGGAATTCAGAGTAATATTGGCTGGTCCAACAGTTATAAGAGTAACAGGACCTGTGGAGCTGCAAGAATCATATGCACTCTTTGTGACTTTGGCTACATCATGTGCTCCAGTTGCAAAGTTGAACACTGCAGTAATGAAATTGAGAATTTGAAATATTGAGTTTCAGTCTAGGAATATTGCAAAATGTTACAATTCTGATACCAACAGCTACAACAACAAGTACGGCTCAGTCCCAAGCAAGTTGGGATCGATTATATGGATCTTCACTGTTTATATCGCTTCATTTAAGCTCAATCCTCACAGTCCAATATTATTTAAAAAATAAAAAACTAAAAAGCACCACAAGTTTTCTATATTTCTACTGGCATACAAATCTTTGACAGGACTAAAAGACTCCTAGTAGATAATTCAAACGTCGATGATGGAGTTATTGATCATATAGGTGGTGAATGCACATACAATTAGTTAGCCTTGATGGTTTGTCTCAGAGAAATTACAAGAGCATATATTAAAGATTGCTTTGGAAATCCTTTTTTATTTTTTTTGTCTATGTTGGTCTTTCTTTTTACAAAATTCAAGATTTGAGAAATTTTCATAGCACCTAAGCCTAACTGGGATGTATGATCTTGACCCCATAATAGAAATTTGGAGCAATTTTTATCTCTCAGACTTTGACATGTCAGTGGCTCTAGCATTCAAAAGTACTTTTAACTACTCCTCACCAACATAGATGAGTAAGCTCTTTTGACATGAACTCAATGAACTTGCACCTCCTCTTCAATAGTAAAGATTGAATCAAAAGCCAAATTAGTCATCTCTATACTATATCTTAACTTTGAACAAGAAAGGAAAATTATAGAGTGGCTGGAACTCCTTCAAATCAATCATATTGGAAGTCCTAACGAGTGACAATGATCAAAATTCGACTGCGGGTTCAAGCAACCTTTTAAACGAACGAGATTTTGTATCTACTCATCTCGGAATAAGGACATGTTACCCTTACAACTGCTAATTAGTAAGTGTAATATACCTACTAGCAACAACGTTTAACGAATTATTATTGATTCAAAAATTTTTATCATTATATTTTTTTTCAACTATCTCAAATAACGCACTAACAATAAGAGAAAGAGGTGTTGTAACAATACATACCTAAAGTATCACCAACTCCGAAGGTACGTTGTGAAGCCCAATTGGCATAAGTTGAAGGGCCACCTGAAGGAATTCCCCAACCACTACTATCGCCAACCACATGATCAACTGCTGTTATTTTCCCCGGCAACGACGCCAAAACAACAACTAATACTAGTGCAATTCTTGCAATATTCATCCTTGTAACCATATTTTTTTGTGTTTTCAGGTAGCCCCAATTGGATCTTTGTTGCTATAATATAATTAAGTATCCTCTTTTGTAGCTGATGTATATAACAAAAATAACTGCTAAGTTTCAGAGTTTCTGTTTGAACATTTGTTCAATACTAGGTTGTATTTATAGAGCTAATTAGTCTATGGAAGTATCTAGGATGTTTCAGTTGAATATGTTGATAAAGTTTGACTTAGGCAAAATATATATATATATATATATATATATATATATATATATATATATATATATATATATATATATATATATATCATGAGCTGAATGAAAGGACGTAGTGGAATTAGAAAGATTTTGGTCCAGACATGTGGCATTTTTGGGAGTTGAACTGCTCCTCATTGGATGTTGGAACAGTTTCAATAATTCTGCCAAATTCCTAACTTCCTAAAACGAATATAGTACTTCTCAGGATTAAGTCTATCTGCACCAATAAATCAAAATAAAAAAATAAATATCAGTGTTTATAATAACTACAATAAATATACAACACGTTTCTTTTTTTTTTAGGTATAATCATCTGTATGCAAAATTTAGTAGCCCAACTAATCCAAATTTTCATTGTTTAGGACCCATTTAACGAAAAACGCTTCTTATCTCTAAAGAAGTCTATATGCACGAATTAATCAAAATGGAATTGTCAAGAGACAAGACACTTGTTACGATGCAAGTTGGTTGACGCGTAACCAACGACTTTGAAATGTCCAAGTCCAAGTCCAAGTCGTCTTTGATCTTTTCTTTTTAATTAAATATTAAAGAATAAAAAGATATCCTTTCATCCTGTGTGAAACTTCGTTAAGAAATGGACAAAGTTAATTAGTAGAGAAAATAGAGACGTTTAACTTGAAATTTATAATTAATAAATTTAATACTTTTAATTCATGAAAATTGTATTGTATAGAGATGTCCGAAGTATTTGACGGTATCTCAAAAATATCAAATATCGTTGTCCAAAGTTATGATAAGCATCAATTATTTTAAATTTGTATCCTTTCTTTTATAATGGTAATATCTAGATCATTTTATGTACATCTAATGAAGACGAATACCAAATAATTATGTTTTCCAAAATCTAGGCGGATAAAAAGAAATCAATTAGTATTTTTCACCTTTTTCACTTTCACCAGTAGCCCACCCCTTAGTGTATTTTTAAGGGTTTTTTTTACTTTTAATTCACGCCAGAAATTATTTATATTTAATAGCCGAAAAATTGTATAAAATTTATATAATTTTTATATATAACATACATAATGTATAGATATACAAAAAATATATATTTTTCTGCTATTATTTTGATAGCGGCTATACAGTGTCATTTTACCTATTTTAATTTTCACATTCTTGCATGTCTTCCTCTCATATTAGAAAATTGAGATAAGGGGTTAGATAATTAAATAGATCTAATGCTTTAAGTATCACAATGACACAATATGTATCATTATATTGTGCCATCTAGCTAAATCTAAAATTACTACTTAACCAATCAAACATGGTCTGGTGGCCTTGTGTATATCACCAAAACTTGACCTATTTTCTGTTACACCTAAATCCTAATCATGACGAAATTCACTTACAAAAAAACGTTGTATTATTGGAAGAAGAATAATCAAAGAGACTGAATCAGAATGGGCATCTTATCTTCTCCTTGAAAAACAACTTTTGGTCCACAAAAGTGTACTATGCAAAGTTCCAATTCCTGACCTCGTTATCTTTTTTCTCATTGCTGTACTAACCGAGTCAATTTTAACACACCTCAACTTTTATTGAATATTTTTTACTTCTCGTCAGTACACAGGATAGTCTGGTGTATAAAACATGATGCATTCTTGTAAGGTTCGGAAGAGTCGCAACCCAAGGGGTATGATTTAGACACCCTACCCTTATACAAAGTGAAATCATATTGAGGGTCCCTTAAATTTATTTTATAAAATATTTACAATAACAACAAAATTTATTTTTAAAATAATAAATTAATCATGTAAGCCAAAAAAGCGAATTTAAAAAAAAAAAAGAGGAAGAAGAATGCAAAAAATAAAGTGGTGGACTACCGGATGTTGAGGTCCAGAACTCAAAGTGAAAATTTTGAATTGGCTATCATCACAAACAAGAAAAAGAAATAAACGTACGTAACGTAATAGCTTAAGTTTTGAGCATTGACGATGTCAAAAATATTTACTCCTTCAGATCAGTTTAAACGATAATTGTAGTTCATTCTATTAAGTAGCGCTTATTGGTAAATATCTAAAATAAATTATAAATAACCTAATATAATATATCGAATTACACCAAAAGAAAACTGGTACATGAATATTTTTGTGTTCATGCAGTTTCAGAGAACAATATAAAAGAAATTCATTATGTTGTCGATATATATAACTTAATTCCTATATAAAAAGGATAAAATTAAAATTAAAGAGCGAAACAAATATACTAATTAATGAGGGAAGAAAACTATCATAATTTATAAATTTATTGGTATAAAATAACCTCAATCAAGTAATAAAAAAATATATTGTAACACTTTTCTTTGTACTAATTATTTATATAAATTATATAGTATATAGTAACAATAATAATAATTTAAAATAAATTTGAGACCTTCAAATTTTGAGGCATAAGGCAATGGCCTCATTGCCCAAAGCCATAGAGCCGCACCTACCCCTTTAGAACATATACCAACCAATTCTGCTGACAAAAACTTAAGTAGATTGAGAAAAAATCACCGAATTTTTTTGTTTCTACTAAAATTGACTCTTGATTTTCACTCATTTTATTTGCGCTTACCTCATTCTGATTGGAAAATGCCCTTTTACACTATTCGAGAGGTGGCCACTTTCAGTGTATTGGTCCACAAATGTTTTTAATGGTGGAATTTATAGAAGGCAAAAATAAAAGAATCAAGGTATTCTCCATTTGTTACAACTGCAGCAGATTTGATTCTCTAGATAGTTTCTGAATCTAATATCATTTCCACTTTTCTTTAGAGGTTTGATCATATGATAATCCAATAATTTAGGCAAATCATCTGAGCTATAGAAAGAAAAGTTACCGTTACATACTATAGGATAAGTCTGATTATTAAGTCAAATATCAATTATTAGAACAATATTACTATCTTATAAGTTACTACAATTGCAATGACAAGAACAACAAACATCTGATCACAATTCTAAACTAGTTTAACAAATACAATATGAAAAAATTGTAATTTATTAGGTGTTATACCTGACTCGTAAAGAGCTTAATCTAAGGTAATATAACGTATAATGTTTGAAGATAAATTTTGTACTCAATTTATTTTTCAAACCCTTTTCGACGATATCACCTAATACTCCAAAATTTTCGGAATTCCTCGAGCTGATGTAATTCAAATCAAATCATTTGTTTTTTTAATGATAAAATTCCAAACCAATCGCTTTTGCGCAATGCATGTCTAGTCTTATTCTTGCGAAGTTTACTTTTCAAAGTTCTATAGATTTTGCAGTTCAAAGTTGACTATACAAAAGTTCTAGATCACAATTTATTATATTCTTGGTTTTAACAGGTTGTAGTCAATCTACTATTTTATCAAGTAATTGATTTATCATTTGAGACTTTGCAATCCTTCACACCTTCGTGGTCTTTCTGTATATCATTAAATTTTGATGGTAGTATAGCCGCCATCCCGCAAAGCTTCAACAACGGTACTATGCACAATTGTCTACTCATAATTGGGTTGGCTGGAAAAACAAACCTAACAATTAGACAATTTTTGTCTGATTAAGAAGAAAAATGGAGAGCTTGCCTCTAGCGCCTCTAGCGCTTTAGTTCAATGGTAAGATATGCGTACATCACAAGTTTTCTAGCGAAAAAATGATTTGTTACGCGTATGTCACAAGTTTCCTAGCGAAGAAATAATGTGTTACGCGTATGTCACAAGTTTCCTAGCGAAGAAATGATGTGTTACGCGTATGTCACAAGTTTCCTAGCAAAGAAAAACCTAATATTTAAGTGAAGGATAGCGAAACAAGCTTACTATCTGAATTTTGAAACATAAGCCAACTAGCTTTCGAAGATTTCTCGGATATCAAAAGAAAAAAAAGTTTGCTCCTTTATCTTTTTGCCTTACTATGATATCTTAATGGCATGTCCTGCATGCAGTGCTGCAACCAACAAGGATTATCTCTCCTTGAGCTTGCTAGAACTTCCATTTACTACCTAAAAATAATGTATCGGTGCACTAAGCTCCCATTATGCGTAGGGTCCGGGAAAGGGCCGAACCACAAGGGTCTATTGTACGCAGCCTTACGAGACTGTTTCCACGGCTCGTACCCGTGACCTCCTGATCACATGGCAGCAAACCCCTTCATATGGTAAAACTATATATAACAAGAATACTAAAGCCTTGATTATAGGGGTGGCAAGTAGGTCGGGCCGGGCCCTTAACGGGCCAAGTGGACCGATCTCGTGGGCCGCGGTCCAAGTCCTAAATTAAACGGGTTAAATGGTCCCGAACTAAACGGTCTTTTTGTAGGAACCAGTCCGGGACCGGGCCCACGAGTTGATGGTCCCGGGCTAAACGGGTCGGGCCCGCGGGCTAAGTGGGCCCAACGGCTAAGTAGTGATTTTTTAAAAAAACAAATAGAAATTAGAGACAAAAAGATGTTAAAAAATATCTAAGGCAATGCCCTATAAATTTATTATAGAATTATGATCTAATTTTTTTAATTCAAATTTAAAGACAAAAATATTGTAAAAAGATATTCAAAGCAATGCCTTGTAATTTTATTATAGCAATAAAAAATATGACAATATCTTTCTTAGTCTTCCTCCCCCCTATGGAATGAGCACAACAAAGTGCTAATATAATGCACAAACGCAGGGTCAGAAGAAAAACTATATGGTAAGCACATACCACAAGTTTTACACTTGGCCTTATTTTGTGAAACTAGTTGAGTAAAAAATGGCCAAACAGAAGATGTTTCCTGCCGTTTGGTAGGTGGTCTAGAAAAAGTAGGGGCAGTAACAGGAGTATCATATGGGTCATCATTTGGATTAGCAGTATTATCACTAGTTGGGTTAACATCAGGAGTAGGACTAGTGGTTATATCATCATCCGGTTGAGTTTCATCAAGATCAATTTCCTCATCATTATTTTCATCAATAGTATTATAATTATTAGAATAAAGAGCATTCATTAATTCATGGTCTAAATGTTCACCGGGTGCAATATTATGACAAAATTCAATCTCGGTAAATTGTAATAAACTATTATCGGTATCAAAAATAGCAGGTGTAGGATGTGTATAGGATTTGGTTCGGGGAACCGGGGGCAGGGGAGGAGGAACAGCAATACCACTAGATTCGCCAGTCTTGGATTTTCCCTTATTCTTATTTTTACCAAAAATATTTCTTAAGGAAGACATCTTAATTAATCAAGTAATAGCAAATAAATAAAACAAACAAAACTATAATAATAGACTTCAGAGTTGGAACGAGTTTACCGAATTGACGAACAACTTGTTGAAATTTGATTATCGTTGAAGACTTGAAAACTTCAATTCACCAACTTTACAAATTTTTCACAAATTGTAACAACCTCAATATTTTTTGACTATTTTTTGGAATAAAATAAGCAATAGTAACAAGTATAGAAGAAAATTAGAGAGAGATTGATATTGATTTTGTAAGAAAATAAAAAAAATGAGGGGGTATTTATAGTTGAAAATAGGGAAAAAGTGTAATTATAAAAAGTTTGGGATTAAAACTAAGTTTGGAGGGATTAAATGGCTAGTTTTTAGATAGCCAACGGCTATTTTTTAAAGCCCAATAGCTCTTTTTTTAAATAGCCAAACGGCTATTTTTAAAAAACAAATATTCGTTGGGCCCGTTTGGCTCGCCAAGGGACCGGTCCGGTCCCGGTCCCTTGGCGGGCCAAACGGACCCGGTCCTAACGGTTCCTAGGCAAGAACCGGCCCAAGCCCACCTCTAGCAGTCCTACCGGTCCCGGCCCACTTAGCCAGTGGGCCCGGACCGGCCCACTTGTCACCCTTAGCCTTGGAAGATGATATTTTGGTGAGATTTGGGCAACTACAAGATCAAGACATGATAAACCAAGAATAAATTTATTTCATATATACTGATGTACATGGCTGAAAAATTCAAAAACAATCAGCAACCTTCATGATAGCTATGAAGATATATGACTGCATTCCTAATGTTGTTGATGTAGCAGTTTCTACTAGGAAATATTCAAGATGCTAATCTGGTATTTAGTATAAGATGAGTTCAAAAATGTTGTCACAACCTCGATAGCAGCACTGACATAGAAGCTGTGATTGCTATCGCTGACAAATAATACCCTCGAGCTTTAATTCCCTGAAAACATTGTATGCATGTAAAATGGGTAAGTAAGTCCAGAATGATATGTGACATAAAATCTGTAGTAGACAGTAGAATAGAACACTGAGTGCACGCGTCTGCTATCATTGTTTCAGCATTACTTGTTAACTAGGCTAGTTGAGATAAGCTCAAGTATCCTTTATCAAGTCTTGAAAATCTGAAAAGGTGTCTTAAGAAGAATGAGATATCATCAAAACCAGGTCAAATCTAATTTACTATGAAATGAAATCCTCATATATGAACAGAAGGAACATGGAACATATCAACAAACAAAGCGTATTTTCCTTTGAGAGAGAGAAAACACATTTGATTGAAAAGACAAACAAAGACACTCTTTCATGAAACATGCTAGTTCTAGGAAAAGTAACTATTCACCTTGACAGTTTGATAGTCAGTGAGCTACAATAGCAGATTTAAGAGCCTGCTATAAAAGCAGCATTCACAACTGATATATGTTCCTAGAAGTTTATTCTAAGTGCTCCAACAAATTCTAGAGGTGCACACGAAAAAGAAACAGCAAGTACACAAATCAACAAACCTCCACAAAGTGAAAGCCCCAGATCAAGGAGCAAGAGCGAGAAATAAGAGGGAAGGAAGAAAAATAGATTCTTCCAAATGATTAGCACTTCAAAATAAAAAGGAGGTAAAGTTAAGTTATAATTGGTTGCATAGCTAATGCAAGAGCTTCCCTAATACATACCATGGGATTGAAGGCCCTTTCATCACCTAGATTTGTGAAAGAAACGGAACATCCGAACGCAAAATTAAGGCAAGGTTGAGTGGCCCCATTTGGATACACAACCGATGGGGGACAAGTGTATTTCTTTAAGACTCTAACAGGATTCGACAGAGGAGGAACAGGAAGATGAGATGTGACGAGTCAACAGAACTTATTTCAGTTGTTTGTTAGATTGACAAACACTTACTATGACTACTGAGGACATTTACTAACAAAATAAAGCAGCAGATCCATCATACCTCTACTTCCGCTGCAAATCTATTAACCCATCTCTTTAGGAAGTACATGGATGCAGGATGCATATTATTCAACAAGGTCACCCCAGCCTAAGTTCTTCATGTCAGCTTATCATCACTTCTACAATGCCTCCGAGGACAAAATAAAAGCTAGTAAATCTTTTTGGAAGTCCCAATTAAAAATCAGCATGCCTAATTTCCTTAGACTCGAGTGTTAAGGAAAGACAATGGAGTTCAATATGACTCCGTCATATTACGGTAACAGAGCCAGCGAGAGAGGCGCCGGAGGGAAGTTCAAAAAACCGGCGGCGAGGAAACCTCCGGCAACTCCTTACGACCGTCCACAATTGAACCGAACCGGTGGTCGGACCGGCTGGTTATCGAAACTAGTTGATCCGGCTTACCATATTATCTCCGGCAATGCCACCAGAATCATCCCGTCGTTCATCTCCAATGCCATTGCCTCCACTCCTCCTCCTCTTGAAGAAATTCACAGTACTTTTATTGAACATGTTATGTGCAATATTACTATATTAGGGTTTCTAAGAAATTTTTACTCACACTATTTTTTTGTTACACTATTTTTTTGTTTTGCATAGTATTGTGTTATTGCCCTTCCACTTATTTGCCGTCTCTTACGACGTTGTTATTATTTTTCTGGTTTCTTTTGTTGTTATGGATCTATTCTTTTCTTTCTTTTCTGATATTATTGTCTCTTCTATTGAGCCGAGGGTCTCCCGGAAACAGCCTCTCTACTCTTCCGGGGTAGGGGTAAGGTCTGCGTACACTCTACCCTCCCCAAAACCCACTAGTAGGATTTTACTAGGTGTGTTGTTGTAAAGTTCTTTTTTTGGTAATTGTGATGAATTATGTTGGACTTTTGGCGAACTAAAGTTGCAAGAATTAACCTTTTTGGTTATTCTAGTTTCACTTGATCTGTTGTGGAATGTAATTCTAGTAGCTATGTAGTTATATGCAATATTACAAAAAAATTGTCTTTGTTATGTTTTTCTTGCTATTTGTGATGGAATTTGTTGGTATTTTGGAGAATTAGGGTTGCAAGAATTAACCTTTTTGGTCATTTTAGTTACACTTGATCTGTTATGAAATGTAACTATAGTAGGTATGAGATTTGTACTTTTGTTGTGCATCGAACATGTTACGTGCAATATAGGGTTTCCAAGAATGTATCTTTGTTATGTTTTTGGTAATGGTGATGAAATATGTTGGTCTCTTGGTGAATTGGTGCTGCAAGAATTGACCTTTTTGGTTATTTTGCTGCAATTGGTGAACTAGGGAGCAAGTTTTACCTTTTTGGTTACTCTGCTACAATTTGAGTTCTTAATCTCCATTTGTTACAATCCGGCTTACTGAGGACATGACCCTGGATAGGAAGGTGTGGAGGTCAAGAATTACGGTAGTAGGCTAGGTAATCAAGCGGTGTCCTTGCTCGATCCAGTAGTTTTAATGCATCCCTCAGTGTTAATTTTGTATTTTCTTTTTATTATTAGATTTCTGTTATTGCTTACTGTTTCTCTTACTTTGGTTTTCTGTGTGGTTTGCTGGTGTTGTTGCTTGCTGTTACTCTTTTCTCTATATCTTTTTTGAGCCGAGGGTCTTCTGGAAACAGTCTTTCTACCTTCTTCGGGTAGGAGTAAGGTCTGCGTACATTCTACCCTCCCCAGACCCCACTAATGGGATTACACTAGGTTGTTGTTGTTGTTGTCGATTGTTATTCTCAAAACATATAAAAGTTCTTTGTTTTTAAGCTGTTGATCCACTCAATAAGTATTAACCAGTATTTCCAAATGTTCTCTAGCACCTTTTCTAATCTCTCCTTACCCTTTCTCCATTTTTCCAACTCAAGCACCAACAGTTTTCTTGAAGACGTCTAGAACAGTACGCCGTCCATGTAAAAAATTGGCATGATACATCACTGATCAGTACCAGATCTGAATAGAGAAACTTTAAACCAAAAGCTTCAGCGTGATGAATTTTACAAACTTATTTGTCTTCCACTCTGCTTTCCTTTTCTTTATTTCCTCTGTTCTTTCCTCTCTATAAACTTTCTAAGTAGTAGAACCGTAAGTTTTTAAAATACTTAGTTACAGAAACATAATCCTAGCCTTCTGCAAAAGCCAAAGGATCTACCCCCCCCCCCCCCCCCACACACACACCCTTTTCTCCAAACATGGTACATACTCTCAATCCCTTCCCCGTTGTTATTGACTACGAGAAAAAGGGGCTTAAAGCGGTAGGGAAAAAATATCTGATTCTATAAACATGTCCTAATGCATTGAAATAAAAGGACTCATTTTACCTTTTTTTTTAAGAAGGTGAAACATGTAACCCAAGAATGAATGGGGATTCCTCATGTTGTTTCGCTCCAAAAAATATGGGAGGTATCTCTCATGCTACTCTCATGATACTTTCACACTCCCCTTTTAGGTTCATCTTATATATTCATTATTAAAGATCACCGCTTAAGAAGCCAGGAATGAGAAAAAGATTGAAATATCTGCTAATATACAATTCTGAACGAATGTAACCCTTTTTTACAAAAGTCTGAACCAAGTGGACCTTCCTATAATATGCATTAGTAAATATTAATCTCTTTTTAATGAACCGGGTAGTCATAGGATTGATTGAATTACTTTCCCACAGAGGTATATATCAGTGCACTAAGACGAAACCCATGAAATCCTAAAAACACTGACTTTCTTAGTCTTCCTTTACCTTTTTGCAAAGGAGCAGTATGAAGTGTAAAAAATAAACTTCACCTACACTTCTGATTTTAGCAAGCATGTAACTCAATTCAATACATGAGGTTTCCAGCATATTTACGGCCTGCTACACATTGAACCCGTATATGTTTCTATGTAGGAATATGAGGTTGAATTTCTTGTATAAGGGACCAATCAACGTGTCTTCTTTTTTTTTCTTTTTAAAGTCATTTAAGATAACATTTTTTCCTAAGCTATGAGCGGCAGCGCTACGTAGATGATCCAGAACTATACAGAAACACTATGCTCACAACTATTCACTCTTTATCCAGAATATGAAGGATGACCAACACACAGAGCATTGATTCAAAAAGTGAAAAAGATCCTCATACCTTCAAAGAGAAAAGCGAAGATGCAGCTGATATATCTTGCAGCCCAGAGAAACCAATATCATAAGAAATACTACCATCAGCTTTGAAGAGTCCGAAGTTCTTCTCTGACGATTGACCCGGCTTTGAATTCTCATTGAACAGTGCAAAAATATATGCCTTCAACATTTTTTTTGGCCTCATTGGAGTTCCTTTCCTCTTGGCAAGCCTTTTTCGCAGATTATAATTATATGTACTAGCATTACCTGGCGTAGCAGCAGGTTCGTTCTCATCCCCATTAGACGCCCAGCCTGTTTCAGTAACTATGACTTCCATTTTTCTGAAACCAGCATTCTCTAGAGCTGCATATGCTGCATCAATCTGAGCATCGAGCAGGTTATCATAATGAAGAAGAGTTCTATTGTCAACAATTCCCCCATTCGGCTGAAAAAGAGCATAATTTATGTCTATTTTGTCTGAATTGTACGTGTAAGCCAAAAAGGGGTAGGCATTTAAACAGAACGGAGATCCAATTTCTGAGAATAACTGTAAAAGTGGCTTCATCAACTGAGCAACACCGTCTTTAAATATACAAGCGGAGGGAGGGAATGAATTAACAAAGACGGCCTGTGAGTGTGCAGTCGATATCTGAACAATGTCACTTATCCCGAGCTTTTGTGTTGCATTATATACATTCTTTACAGCATTCAGAAGAGCTATCTCTAGTTCGTTGTCACTGCCCCCCAAAACTTCATTTCCCACAGCGATGCCGACAATGCGGGTACCGGGAAGGAATGCCTTCACATTATCTTTTACCCAAGTCAGAGCATGATCTGCATTAGCACTCATTTCTTTTACAAATCCGTTCGGAAGTCCAACCACCAACTCAAGCCCTGTCCCTTTAAAGGCATTAAGGACACTGGGTTCTGCATCATATATTCTAACATTCTTAATTTTTGCCGCTCGAAGGAGTTTAACAACTTTATCAGGTGAAGGGATGTTATCTGCGATTCTCCCATAGTTAATTCCATAAGTTCCGGTGAATGCTCTTGCAGTCAGTTGAGCTGAAAACAGAAGGTGAAGAAAATGCAATAAGTACATTCCACATGTAACATTAGCGACTCAAAACGTGAAAGAATGCAGATATAAACCGACGGGCTGAAACTATCTCTGTTAACCAGCCTATCAAGCCACACGAATCAACTTAATGTTACAAATGGTCCATATAACTAAAATTAACATAGACTTGCAGGAAAATTCTTCAGTCAAATCTTAATTTTTTGGAAAATATATGGTAAAAGAACTGTAACATTTGCAAACAAAGCATCACAATAAATACATCAAACAACATTGTCCCTATTCATCAGTTATACAGCTTAATAACCTTATAGGAGTACTATAGAAATATAAAACTAAGGCTGTTATACCAATCAGTGGCAGAGCCACCCTTGTCCAAGGGTCGTCAATCGGCCGGAAAATTAAACTGTGCAGAACTGCAGATAACAACAACAACAACAAGTAATCCCACAGGTGGGGTAGGTGGGGTCTGGGAGACCTTACCCTACTTTGAGAAGATAGACTGTGTAGATAGATTAAACAAAATTTATGTATACATACTATATGTTGAATTTCCTTTTGACTTCTTTATATTTTTCACTCCTCTTAGTAAAAATCCTAGTTCCGCTTTTATCAAATCCATTCACATAAGCAAGAAAGGCTGCACCAAATTCCACTGCAGAAAGATGAAACAGCAAATAGCTGACTCCACACACACACACACCCCCACCCCCCCCCCCCCCAAATTACAAGATCTAATTTTTATTAGTTACTGTTTATTTTTAGTTATCAGTAAATTTTATGATTATACATGAACAAGTAACAATAAAGCAAGACAAGGTGGGTTGCTCTGATGGTAAGCACCCTCCACTTCCAGGTTGCGAGTTCGAGTCACCAAGGTGGGGAGTTCTTGGAGGGAAGGATGCCGAGGGTCATTTGTAAACATACTCTCTACCCAGGGTACCCAGATACCACTAGTGGGATTGTACTAGGTTGTTGTTGTTGTTGTAAGTAACAATAAAGCACATAAGCATATTGATCAAAAAGGAACATCAACAAAGAAAAAGAATCTAAGATTCAAAAGAGAAAAAAGAACACCCAAATAAACCAAACAAAAAAAAAGACTATGATCCATAATCCAATATTACCTCGATTACCCAAAAATTCAAAAAACTACAACAAACCCAATAAAATTACAGTCTCCTACACAACCAAACACAGAGCAATTTTTTTTATTAAAAAAGACACAAAATTGTACCATTAGGAGTGAAGATCACCAATAACATAAAAAGGAATCGCAGAAAATTCAAGCGTATCTTCATCATCACTGCACAGCCTAAAAACGACGCCGTCCCCTTTGCCTTCGCAAATTCAAGAAACAGAAAAGCTCAGTCTTTTAGCTTCTTCAACCATTACCCAACACACCCTTTTAACTGCTTATCACTTTTTACAAAACCCCACCAATCAAAAAATACGCTAACTTTCAATATTCTTGATTTTTCTATAAAAGTCAAAAAAAAAATGTAAGATCAGGTGGTGGCACACGGTGGTTTACGGTGGCGGAGGACGGAGGTTTATGGGTGGGGTTTTGGCGGTCGTTTTGTTTTGGGGGTGGGTAGTGAGTGGGGTTTTTGGTAGTGAAATTATTTTCAGACAAAGCACATATATAGTCTTGTTATATGATTTGATTACGAGGTGTTTTGAATTCCATGTTTGGGTTATTGATTTGATTTGAATTTTATTTAAACTTGGAAACAGTGTCAAAAAATATTCTCACTGACAAATGGGGACTTACTGTTGCTGCATCCAAGTTTTCTCCACGCGCCTTATGGCCTATGTACTGCACGAAAAGTGCGGTTTTTCTTCTTTTCTTTTTTGTATCGTATATTTTGTACTTTTTTTTTGTTTAATTATCGGAAAGCGAGACTTAATGCCTCTTTTTTTTTTTAAGATTAACACGTCTGAATCTGAATACATATCTGAATATAAAGATGTGTATTCAGACTAAGACGTCTGAATCTGCATATTGTTGGGATTTTAAGTTTGTGTAGCTTAAAGAGAGTGAATGAGAAATGGAGGAAAAATGAAATATTTGAGTTTCCCTTGGCAAAGGAACATTGTCCCATATCGGAGGAAGAAAAGGCTTTTGATGGTATATATATAATTGGTCTTCTTCTAGCTCTTAAAGAGTTAAGAAGAAGGCAAGCCTCGCGTCGTCGTCGTCGCTCGACTCGGCTTCGGCTTCGGATAACCCATGACTCGCGACCTGGTTCGGTCAGGCCCGTTTTCTTTCCCGGATTATTTTAAATATATTTTCCCGTAATATTTCAAACAATCTTGTTCCAACAGCCATGGCTGTTTCTGAAAGGTTGCAAACCTTTTCAGAAACAATGCCAGCAACTCTATAAATAGAGTTTGAATCCCAGAATCTTTCCTTACAAAATTTTTCTGAGCTGCTTCTTCTTCTTCTTCTGCACAAAAAATCTAGTATGTTTTACAGCCTTCGAGTGGCTCGCTGTTCACCGGCGTTTTGGTACCAACACTCCGGTGAGTTAAATCGTTCTATCCTGGGAGGATATATTCCAGCACCTCGGGTACTTGAGGGGAATAATTTTCTTAAGGACACACTGTGTATTCAGTGGGCTCGATTTATTCCTATACTATTTTTTTTCAGAATTTATTTCGTTAAACAAGTATTACTAACTTTCTGTTTTATTTTTTTAGAAAGTTTAATTGTTTATTACAGCAATACAGAATTATAACATTCTTAAGGAAATTAATTTATTATATTCTGTATTTTGTTTGTGAAGATTCAAACCTGTGTGGTTTTTTACTCCTTCTGAATTTTACTATCTGATTTGAAGATATAAAAAACTTCATTAGTGTATTGAAATTCATAAAACGATTTGAAGAACATAAAAACTTCATCGTTTTTCTGTGAAACAGTATATAAGAACTTCGGTTTTATTTATTATACATACTATTTTTGTTAATAACAGTATTGTTTACTGTTCTGATTTTGCGATTAATTGAACTCTTCTGTTGTTTACAGTGAGAAATGACAATTGATAACGGAAATTCTTTTGCGACTATTGCCGCAACGACGATAGCCTCGTCAAGCCGGACTACTGTTCCACTAGCAGAGAAACCGAGAAAATTTTTCGGAGCCAACTTCAAAGGATGGCAGCAAAGGGTGTTCTTCTGGCTTACCACACTTGGTATGCAGAAATTCACTAGTGAAGAACCTCCAGTGCCTGCTGCGGTCATACCGGACAACGAGAAATTCATGATTGTTGAGGCGTGGAAGCAGGCAGATTTTCTTTGCAAAGGCTATATCTTAAGCGCTTTAGAGGATAATTTGTACAATGTGTACAGTGCGATGAATACTTCGAAAGAATTATGGGACACACTTGAGAAGAAGTACAAGACTGAAGATGCATGCTTGAAGAAGTTCGTGGTTGCCAAATTTATAGACTATAAAATGATAGACAGTAAAACTGTTGGAACCCAAGTTCAGGAGCTTCAACTTATTTTTCATGACCTTATTGCTAAAGGTATGGTCGTGAATGAAGCATTTCAAGTGGCTGCAATGATTGAAAAATTTCCTCCTTCGTGGAAAGATTTCAAGAACTATCTTAAGCACAAGCGCAAAGAAATGAAGTTGGAAGATCTTGAGAGGAAGACAACAAAACAGCCGAGAAGAAGTCTCGTGGAAATTCAACGATCATGGGAGCTAATATCGTTGAGGAGACTACTCCAAAAAGTAAGAAGAGAAAGAGGTCTTCAGGACAGACTAAGGAGCAGAACAAAAAGAAATTCAAGGGCAGCTGCTATAATTGTGGAAAAATCGGTCACAAAGCCCCTGATTGTCGTCTCCCGAAAAAGTATAAGAAGAAGGGACAGGCCAACATAGTGGAGAAGAATGATGACATTGATGATCTGTGTGCAATGCTTTCGGAATACAACCTAGTTGGAAATCCGAAGGAGTGGTGGATTGACTCTGGAGCCACTCGACATGTTTGTGCTGTCAAGGAAGCATTTGTGACTTACTCTACTGCTGGTCCCGAAGAAGAGCTTTCCATGAGAAATACTGCAACAGCCAAGATTGAAGGTTATGGGAAGATATTCCTGAAGATGACTTCCGGCAAGGTGTTAACGCTCAACAACGTTCTTCATGTTCCTACTATTAGGAAGAATTTAGTTTCTACTTCTTTGCTTGTTAAGAATGGATTCAAATGTATATTTGTTTCTGATAAAGTTATTGTAAGCAAGAATAAAATGTATGTTGGAAAGGGCTACCTCACAGAGAGCCTCTTCAAACTAAATGTAATGGTTGTTGACAGTATGAATAAAATTGCAGCTTCTTCTTATTTATTGGAGTCAAATAATTTATGGCATATTCGTTTAGGACATATCAATTACAAAACTTTGCGAAAGTTAATTAATTTAGAAGTGTTGCCTAAATTCGAGTGTAATAAATCAAAATGTCAAATATGTGTTGAGTCTAAATTTATAAAACATCCTTATAAGTCTATTGAAAGGAATTCAAATCCTTTAGACTTAATTCATACTGACATTTGTGATATGAAGTCGACACCATCTCGAGGTGGAAAAAAGTATTTTATTACTTTTATTGATGACTGCACTCGATATTGTTATGTTTATTTGCTTAATAGTAAGGATGAAGCAATTGAAGCATTTAAGCAATACAAGAATGAAGTAGAGAATCAATTGAATAAAAAGATCAAAATGATTAGAAGTGATAGGGGTGGAGAATATGAATTTTCATTTGCAGAAATATGTTTGGAATATGGAATTATCCATCGAACTACTGTACCTTACACATCTCAATCCAATGGAATTGCGGAAAGGAAAAATTGGACATTAAAGAAAATGATGAATTCTTTATTAATAAGTTCCGGATTACCGCAGAGTTTGTGGGGCGAAGCTATCCTTACAGCTAACCGAATATTCAACAGAGTACCCCACAACAAAACACAATCTATTCCATATGAAAAATGAAAAGGAAGAAAACCCAACTTGAAATATTTCAAAGTGTGGGGGTATCTAGCAAAGGTACAAGTTCCTTTACCTAAAAGGGTTAAAATCGGACCAAAAACTGTTGATTGCGTTTTCATTGGATATGCTACAAACAGTAAAGCATGTCGGTTTTTGGTTCATAAATCCGATAATCCCGAAATTCACGTTAATACGGTAATGGAATCAGATAATGCTGAATTCTTTGAAAGCATCTATCCGTATAAAACTGAATGTGAGTCGTTAAGTGAAAGACCTAAACGATCTCGGGAAGAACCAAAGGAAAACACTCCAAGTATAAAAGATCCAAGGCGTAGCAAACGTCAAAGAACATCTACTTCCTTTGGACCAGATTTTGTGACATTTTTGCTTGAAAATGAGCCTCAAACTTTTAAAGTAGCTGTGTCATCTTCTGATTCAGCGTTTTGGAAAGAGGCAGTCAATAGTGAGATTCAATCAATTTTGGATAACCATACATGGGAATTGGTAGATCTTCCTCCGGGAAATAAGCCTTTAGGTTCGAAATGGATCTTTAAACGGAAAGTGAAAGCTGATGGCACTATTGACAAATATAAGGCAAGACTTGTTGTCAAAGGTTATAGACAAAAGGAAGGCCTTGATTACTTTGACACTTACTCGCCAGTAACGAGGATAATATCTATTAGGGTGTTAGTGGCACTAGCGGTCGTGTATGGTCTTGAAATCCATCAAATGGATGTTAAAATAGCTTTCTTAAATAGAGAATTAGAGGAAGAGATTTACATGGAATAACCTGAGGGTTTTGTGGTAACTGGTAAAGAAAAAAAAGTGTGCAAACTTGTTAAGTCGCTTTATGGACTTAAACAAGCACCCAAACAATGGCATGCCAAATTTGACCAAACAATGTTGGCAAGTGGGTTTAAAATCAACGAGTGCGACAAATGTGTTTACATTAAAAATACTCCAGGTCATGAAGTCATTGTTTGTTTATATGTTGATGACATGTTGATAATGAGCAAAAACATGACAGATATAAATGCTACTAAGCGCATGTTGGCTAGCAAATTCGATATGAAAGACTTAGGAGTTGCTGATGTGATCTTAGGAATCAGAATTCACAAGACTCCACAAGGTCTAGCATTATCATAGTCTTACTACATTGAAAAGGTACTTGACAAGTTCAAGTATTTGGATTTTAAAATTGCCAAGACTCCAATTGACGTGAGTTATGCACTTCAAAAGAATGAAGGTGAAAGTGACTCACAACTAGATTATGCAAGAGTATTGGGAAGTTTTATGTATATCATGAATTGTACACGACCAGATACAGCATGTGCTATTAGTAAACTGAGTCGGTTTATAAGTAATCCCAATCACATATATTGGATGGCAATGAAACGAGTTTTGGGGTATCTCAAACATACCCAAAATTATACTTTGCATTATAACAAATATCCCTCCGTGATCGAGGGATATAGTGATGCAAATTGGATCACTGGATCATCGGAAGTTAAATCCACGAGTGGATATGTTTTCACAATTGGGGGTGGAGCAGTGTCTTGGAAATCATCCAAACAAACGTGCATCGCTCGTTCTACAATGGAATCTGAATTCATAGCTTTAGATAAGGTCGGTGAAGAAGCTGAATGGCTCCGAAATTTCTTGGAAGATATTCCATTTTGGCCCAAACCTTTGGCACCTATTGTATACATTGTGATAGTCAAGCGGCAATAGGCAGGGCAGGGAGCGTTATGTATAACGAAAAATCTCATCATATACGACGGAGACACAATACCGTTAGACAACTACTCTCTAGTGGTGTTATCACAATTGACTACATAAAGTCAAGAGATAACGTGTCAGATCCACTTACAAAAGGCCTATCTAAAGAGGCAGTTGAAAGATCATCAAAGGGAATGGGGTTAAGGCCTAGGACAAATCATCATGACGGTAACTCTACCTAGCAGACTGGAGATCCCACGAGCTAGGTTCAAAGAGATCAAACAAAGTTATGAATGACGGTTCAACATTGTCAAATAACTCAACCCATTCTCGTGATGAAGACAATGTTCAGAAATCGAGGTAAAGCATTAAGGATTTTTGATGAGTCAACAAAGCTTCAAGGTTTTTTAATGATTTGCTAAGTCTGGCAGGATATGACCAGATAGTGTATCTATAGGATTACACGTTTAGAAATCACCTATGTGAGTGTGAAGTGTAAGCCGCTTCAAGGGGAATGAAAGTAAAGGCCCATTCTCTAAGCACTCATAAAACCAGGCGGTGTTCATGGCTGAAACGAACACAACCGTGAGAACCATAGATGGTTAAGGATTGATTGTGTGACTTATATTGTCTAGGTATACAACAAAGCTCGACGGTTTAAAGATATCAAATCTACCGATAGACCGAGTATATCCAATATAAGTTCACTACGAAAAGTTCAAAGGGAAACCTACTTATCCAGATGCAATTAATTCTTGCATGTAAAACACACACGCGTCCGTGCATTCCTTTATTTTATAGCCATTCCCCATTCATGTGGGGGATTGTTGAAATTTTAAGCTTGTGTAGCTTAAAGAGGGTGAATGAGAAATGGAGGAAAAATAAAATATTTGAGTTTTCCTTGGTAAAGGGACATTGTCCCATATCGGAGGAAGAAAAGGTTTTTGATGGGTATATATATAATTTCTCTTCTTCTAGCTCTTAAAGAGTTAAGAAGAAGGCAAGCCTCGCGTCGTCGTCGTCGTCGCTCGGCTCGGCTTCGGTTTCGGCTTCGGATTTGGATTTGGATTTGGATTTGAAACTTTCAATTATTTAATTAATTAATTAAATAATTAACGAAAAATTCAATTCGGAATAACCCATGACCCGCGACCCGGTTCGGTCAGGCCCGTTTTCTTTTTCGGATTATTTTAAATATATTTTCCCGCAATATTTCAAACAACCCTGTTCCAATAGCCATGGCTGTTTCTGAAAGGTTGCAAACCTTTTCAGAAACAATACCAGCAACTCTATAAATAGAGTTTGAATCCCAGAATCTTTCCTTACGATATTTTTCTGAGCTTCTTCTTCTTCTTCTTCTGCACAAAAAATCCAGTGTGTTTTACAGCCTTCGAGTGGCTCGCTGTTCACCGGCGTTTTGGTACCAACACTCCGGTGAGTTAAATCGTTCTATCCCGGGAGGATATATTCCAGAACCTCGGGTACTTGAGGGGAATAATTTCCTTAAGGACACACTGTGTATTCAGTGGGCTCGATTTATTTCTATACTATTTTTTTCCAGAATTTATTTCGTTAAATAAGTATTACTAACTTTCTGTTTTATTTTGTCAGAAAGTTTAATTATTTATTACAGCAATACAGAATTATAACACATATATATCTGAATATTAAGATGTGTATTAAGATCTGAACACTAAATGATTAAGACTGTTTATTTTTTAACATCTGAATATATAAAATTTATCTTTATTAAAAAAATTAATAAAACATAAAATTCAAATAAAATACTAATTAATCTAATTGTGGTGGTTCTATGTAGTAGCTAGTGATGATTGGTAGCAATAGCGATAGCGATTATAATTGAGGATGATGGTGGTGGATGGTGATAGTTAATAATGGTGAGATGTGGTGGTGATTTGTAGTTGTGATTGAGTAAAGTAATGGTGGGTGGTGGTATTTTATAATTATGGACAGTGCCGGCTATGGTTATTGATGGTGATTGGGTGGTTAGTTATGGTAGTTGAGGTGAGTGAGTGTGTGGCTATGATTCAGGATGATGATGGTGGGGATGGTGGGTGGTGGTAGTGGTGGCAGTTATGGTTGAGCATGGCGGTGGTGGTAGTTGATAATGGTAGGCGGTGACGACAGTTAGTAATAAATGTGGATGATAGCATCTTAATGAAATTAAGTCTTTATTATATATCTTAATCATACAGATCTATTCAGACCCATTAAGTGGTTGTGAAGTAAGAAAATAAGCACACTTAATGATTAAGATCTGAATGGTTAAGATTCAAACTTTAAAAATAAATGCACTTAATGTGTGAGATTTGAACGATTAAGATTCAGACCTCCATTAAGTGCAAACAAATGAGGCCTTAAATGGCTCAAATACCCCAGTAAGAAGATCTGAGCAGTTGGCTTTAGTGGGTACGAAGAAAGGTAGAGAGAAGCCAAAGAAGTATTGAAAAAAGGTGATCAAGCATGATATGGTGCAACTTCATCTAACCGAGGACATGGCCTTGATAGCATAGTGTGGAGGCCGAGAATTAGGGTAGAAGATTAGTAGGTAGTCGAGCGTATTTCTATTCCATACAGGGAGTATTAGGGTTAGTCTAGTAGTATTCTTGTTCTTAGATTGCTAGTATTACTGTTGTTTTCTTACTATCTTCTACTTCGGTTTCCAAGTATCTTGTTGTTGCTACTACTTGATGTTATTGCTTTTTTCCATATATTTTTCTAGCTCTTAGATTGTTGTTGTTATCTTTCTGGCTTTTATTGTTGATATTGCTTGTTCCTATTTTTTTTTTATCTTTCTTGAGTCGAAAGTTTATAAGAAATAATCTCTCTACCTTCCTAGGAAGAGGTAAGGTCTGCATACACATTATCCTTCCCAGCCCAGATCTCACTTGTAGGATTCCACTGAGTTTATTTTTGTTGGTGTTGCCGTTGTTTAATTATCTAGTATTTGAAATTCACTAATCAGATTAAGTTCAGATTCGTATCGCCTAACACCCATTAATAGGAAAACACATGGATTCTATTACTCTATCATGGACCTTTGATTAAGGATGGTGAGATCTAATTACATTCCTTAGTTGTTACTTTTTTCTTTTCACTTAGATGAAGGATTTATTTTATTTTATTTTAAAAAAAAGAATATGTTTTTATCTTTTTTCTAATTAGAATCATTTCCTTGCTAATCAAATCACCAAGTTGGGTTATATATACTTCCTAGATATAAAGGTTTCATTAAATTTGAGAGAATAGGGTAAATTTTATGCTATATAGTAGTATATGTTACCCTCATCTTAATAAACTTTTGATTTTAATTAGATTTGATATACTTTTCATAAATCGGGCTGAAATTCTAATATTTTATTTCATGTATAAGTACACGGCAAGACAAAATAATTTCTTACAATGAAAAAACAGTGATAAAATGGAGCTAAACATTTTTTTAAGTTGTTGTCCCATTATTCAAAACTTTGTGTCCAATTTACCAAGATTTATAACTTATAAGTCATAGCTTGTGCAAAGCTTTTGTTGAGTCGTCAAATATAAAAGGCTCATAAATTAAGAATTATTTGAGGTTATTATGATAGCAAAATCTCACTTAAAGTTACTAATTAAAACCTATTTCTAGGATATTTCCATAGGGTACTTTCAAACCAAACTTTACACAATAATAATGAAATTAAAAACAATGATTTAATTGAAGGTAGGGGAAGCGCGTGGGGCCATTTATGAGTTAGTGCAATGTTTTTGCGTTACCAATGGAATCTTTATTTCACGTCCTCATTGAGAAAGGAAAAACTTTGGCTTAACAATTTTGGGCCTCCTTTTATATATTTTTACTTTCTTCTTCCTAATGTACATTTTTTCTTGAGGGAATAATTTCTTTTCACCGGTTTAAATTTGAATTGAAAAATATAATTCCCATTTGTCTTCGTTCCTACGGCAAATTCTCAGATACGGTGAGAATGATTTTTTTTTTTTTAAAAGCACTAAAATGAGAATAATTGAAAGGACAGTACATTCGTTAAGAAATGTACAAGTTATGCTGAGATTAATTATTCTAATATTATTTTTTATTGGTTGTTTGGTATGTTGTATTCATCACGGGATAGTCAATTTTACTATTTTATCTTGGAATAACTTACCTTAGAATTACTATTCTATCATCTGGCAGGAATAAGTTATCCCGTACTATCTTAAATTTTAGGATAACTTATCCATAATTAGTAACAAAACAAGGAATAAGGCGTCACTAGATTTTTATCCCAAAATTATTTTTACATGTCCAACATATCAAACGACCCCTAATAGATGCGATGAGATGGTTGATTCGTGCACATTTAATTAGAGACCTTAAGTTCAAATTTTAACAAAGAAGAATGTTTTTGACAATAAAATAGCTTAATTTCTTTTAACAAGACTATTCAATCGAGATTAGTTGATAAAGTAAATCTCAAATATCTGTTGGTAAAAAAAAGAACAAATGGACGTCAGATTCAAATCAAAATGCGTGTGTTTTCTTCTAGTATTGATCTTCTGAAGTCCGTGTCATTTGAGCCTAATGAGGACTCGGATCTACATAGATTCACGTCATTTTACATATACTATTTTAATCCTTTTGACACTGATCTTTCTCGTTCTTTTCTCTTTTCACAGTTTTACTTTATCACGTACTACTTATGGCATGACCAATCACTACTGTAGTGGAACGGTAAGTAATTTTTTTTTCGGGTTCAAACTTTGAGTATGAAGTCTCTTTTGTTATGGATCACTTTATTTTCTAATGTGAGAATCTACGACGCGAATCCAAATTTAGTCGGCCACAATGCGAATAGCGAACACCTAGTTGAAACCCCATAAAAATTGAACCTAGCTTTTCTTTACCTCATTCAAAAGTTATAATTATATTTTCTCCGTTTCAATTTGGATGATGAATTTTAATTTGACACAAAGTTTAACAAAAAAAAAAAAAAAATTGAAACATGTGGTGCTGAAGGTTTAGGGGTAAGAGCTTAGTTGATCCATGATATTTGTGTGACTATAAAAACTATTCATTAAGAATAAATTGGGTAAATAAAAAGTTTAAAGTTAAATTATTTTTAAATATAAAATTATATCATTCTTTTTAGAACGGACTAAAAAAGAAAGAATGTCATCTAAATTAAAACAGAGCGAGTATTAATTTATGAGTTTATAATGCTTAGAGGTAAAAGGTCCAAGCATTAGTTCCAACTTTGTAAAGCTTCAAAGTTATAATTCAGGAAAGAAACTGATAACTTAGAATGAAGATAGAATAAGACAATTATATATGTAGAGTACATATATGAATGTTATTTTCTGGTGGCTGCTTTAATCAATATGCTTTTGTAAGCATTAATTAATAATAATATTTTCTTTTGGTATAGGGACCGGAGTTTGGAACAACTTTCATGCATTCCTTGCGGTTTGTTTGGATGGTTGTTAACCGTTGTATCATATTATATTGTTATCCCAAAATAATATTTGTTTTGATTGTTTCATTAAAATTAGTTATATTGTATTGTTAAATCCGTTGTTCCGTACAATGAAAAATTCCATTTTTTGAAATAACCAATTTGATGTGGTGAGATTGTTTCCTATTTTTCTTTTCAATTATGCCCTAACTTATTACTCCATAATTCTATTTAACCATTTACTTTTATTTTTTAACTCCAAATCTTCAACCTATAACCTACTTGTCTTAGTCCATTTTTTTCAAAACTTTTGCCGCTTCCAACTCCAACGTAAAAGGTATAGGTTTTGCCTTTTTTTTGTTTCGTTTTTTCTCCTTATGTGATTTTAACCCCAATTCTTTGTTCTTTTGTTCTGCCTATTCTCGTTTCTTTCTTTATCATAGTTCTTTATTTTTTTCTAATGATAGTTAAGGACATATTTGGTGATAAATTAGTAGAAAGCAGTTTTCTTAAATTATTTTCATGCATAATTTTTGTTAAATTTAATATTTAAATAATTGAGGATATTTTAATAAGCTTATCAGTTACAGTTCGATACAGTCAATCCAAACAACAAAATGTTATTTAACAATAACAAATAATATAATCTATCCAAACATTGTATTCATAAAACGATAAAATACAATACAATACTTTATAAAATGATGAGTAACAACCCTCCAAACAAGTTGTAAAGCTGACAACCTTATTTGTTTTTTTAAAATAATCTATTTCTGTACCTAGCACTTTTGTCTCCAGATGTTGCATTCTAAAGATTAACTTTTCAAATTAAAAAAAAAAACACAGAAATCTTATTATTATTATTTTTTAATAATCATGGAAACTTTTTAAAACATTACTTAGCTCAACAAACATCGAGAACAAGGCACTTCACTTTATCTAAAGTGATCATTAAAAAAAAGCATTTAAAACAAGAGGAAAAAAAAGGTTCAGCCTTAACAATCAAAAAGTGAGAGTTCTAATTGAATCTTTAACCTTTTCCTTTGCACTAAGTTTAATGATCCGATGTTGATATGCATCTAAAAGTTCAGCTGAATGTTTTGAAGAATATAAACATTTACTTGCAATCATCCAAAGCCTAACAATTGAGTAAGTGGCTCCTAAGGCGTATCCAATTTGATTAATATGGGTTCACATGAACTCATACTTCTCTCCGTAAATCATATATAATAATATTAAATTTTTTTAAAATTATTTATATATGTGCGTTAACCCATGCTTAAAGACTCCTATGGTGCAATTATTATTGGGTGCATATATATATATATATATATATATATATATATATATATATGTGTGTGTGTGTGTGTATGTTAAAATTATTAAAATTTCAAAAAGAATATAATTTTGAACCTATAATTTTAAAAGTGTAGTGAGTTCATGGTAAGAGACTAAAGTTAAACCCGTCAAATATAAATTTTAGATACACTTCTTCGCAATAGTGCACCATCCTCGTGAAATCCTGAATCTGCCTCTAGGCCTCCTTACCTTGCACTTAGTTAAATTTGCATTTTTTGCACTATCCACTTATAGCCCGTTTGGCCAAGCTGGAGAAATTAACTTATTTTGAGAAGTGTTTTTGAAAAAAAGTACTTTTGGAGAGAAGCAATTTGTGTTTGGCTAATCAATATGAAAAACACTTTTGAGCAATAGTTTGTGTTTGGCCAAGCTTTTCAGAAAGTTTTTTTAAGTGTCAAATTACGAATAAAGACATGAATAGATTTACTTAATAGTTAATATTATAAGTAAATAAATAATCTTAAAATTTTGTTATTACATGCAATAATTAAATCTTTTCATTTTATTTAAGTAAAATATGAAAATAAAATTTAAAAGTACTTAATTCTTTTAATATAAGTTAAATATATTAAAAATCATTCAACAAATATAAAAATATTCGCCCCTAAATTCACTATATATAAGAAAGCTATCCTAAGAATAATAAGAAATATTTATACATTGATATCCTAAGTATTAGGTTTAACGGTTATTTTGGTATATACTATAATTTGTTAAGGGTATTTTTGGTAAGAAGAAAAGTCAAAACTGCTTCTGCTTCTGCTTTTGGGAAGAAGCTACTTTTTTCTGCTTCTCAGAAACTGCTTCTGCTTCTTCCCCAAAGCACTTTTCCCCCCAAAAAAGCTTGGTCAAACACCTCAAGTTAGGAAAAAAAGTACTTTTGAGAAAAAAAGCACTTTTGGCCTCTTGAAAAGCTTGGCCAAACAGACTATTAGTTCACTTAAAACTTCCTCTTGAGCAGTGTTTTAAAAAGCGGGAGCGTGAGGTGAGGCATTTTATTTAACCTGAGGCGAGGCGTAAGCCCCGAGATATGTGGTGTAAGCCTCGAGACATGGGGTGTAAGCCACATGAATTTTTTAAATTTTTTAATTTATTAATTAATAAAATAGCATAATGAACAAAAAATATATATAAAACCAATTAAAAGTTTAAAAAATTAAATCATTTAAAATAACTCATAAAAAATAAAATATATAGCTTTTTTATAATTATAAAAAATACAATAGTGTTAAAGTTATTATGAGATAAAAATCAACTATAACATCTTATCTTTCGAACAATTAAAAATTATAATTTCTTTTAAAATATTATCAAATTACACACTTTACCTCTTTAAAAGTTAATAATCAATCTACTTTATCAGTACTGTAATTTAAAATATTATTCCTTATGAATATATATAAAATTACTTGCAAATAGCAAAATAATCAAAGTTTAATAATTTTAATAGACATAGAACTAAGATAGGAAGACTTATAGTAAGTGATGACGTAAATCTTGACTATCTATTTTCAGAAGAAATATTTAAATGATATTCGATATTCGCAATTACTAAATATGCAATTCTATGACTCATTTTTTTGAGTTACTCTCAATCTTCATATTTCTATAGATAAATATAATATTAATCATTCATTTGTTAAAGAATATTTAGTGGACAATGCTAATTAGGAATTTGACGCATAAATTAGGTTAGGAAGTACTGCTACGCGAGCCTCAAGCGTTGATCATTAGGCGTGTCCGGGGGCACAGTCGGGCCTTTTGGACGTAACTAAGCCCCGCACATTAGCCTTAGGGCAAGCCCCGAGACGAGTCCCAAGAAAGCCTTTTAAAACACTGCTCTTGAGTACTTATAGCCTAAGCTGGTGTTTGGTCATACATTTGGTTGATACTTACAAAAAGAGTTTTTAAAGTTATATTGAAAGATAATTTTTGAAAGTTGAAGTTGTGTTTGAACATGTATTTTATTAGAAAAAATATTGAAGGTTTGTGAGTGGAACTTGAATTTTTTTTTTTAAAAAACTGATTAAATTTTATAAACAAAAAATTATTTTTATTTTTTTTTAAAAATAACCAAAATTAATGTCCCAACGGGAGCTAAGTCTCCGTCACCCGTAGAAAAAGTGTGTCCAAATTCCCAAGATATTTTCTTGAGGGGGTTATGGAGAGAAAATCATTAAGGAATAGAAGGAGAAAAAGGAGTGATATGAAAAAGAGAATTGGAGGAACTTTTTTGGTTGTCCAAAAGGAAAAAGTTTGTCTGTGCTTCTTTGGGTACTAATGCGAGTATGATGATAACATTGGAATTGTTTCTTTTGAAAGTGATATCAACTCTCTACTTTGTGGGATTTAAGTCATCACCTTTTATTTAAAAGAATGAAAGAAAATATGGTGTGTTTTTTCCCACACTTTTGTGTTGGCTTGGCCTACTGTGGTGTTAAGGTAACAAATTTGATTATTTGACCAAAGTTTGCATAATTGGATTCCCCTAACTTTTCTCATTGCCAACAACTTCCATCCACGTAATGGTATCTACTTTTTACATGTATCCAACGATATTAAATACATTATATACATAATTTGTAAAAAATGAGTTTTTATTAGTTGATGGGACCATAGTCAAAAGAGTAAAAGTAGTTCGCCGTTTTGGCCCCTTATTCCTTGATAATCTACTGCTATTTCTTATTCTTAAGCCTTTCTTTTCCTTGTATTTTAAAGCAACGCATCCTTTTATTTTAGTTGTCCCGAAGGCTTCCGTTTCTTTTAGATGCAATTATGGATCATTTTCAAAGTATTAAAACTAAACTCATGATATATTTTTTTTATAATAAAATTAACTATTTTTTGTTCGTAAGTTGTTATGGCAGCAAAATTTTATATCATCAAACTAAATATAAAATCAATACTGCACCCATATTCTCGAAATCCTGGATCCGCCTTTGGGTTGCACACATGGATGCCGAAAATACAGGAAAAGAGCATGAAAAGGCAAAAATCGGACGAAGCCAAGAACCAGGTGACGCCTGGCTCCTAGCGACTAAAGGCTCGCGCCCAACCTTGTAAGGATAAAGGCCTGGCCCCTTACCCAGTCCGCGAATTAAATATTTTCTCCTCGGTTTTGGACATGGAGACTCTGACCCTAACCTATAAATACCTCCTAAACATGATTAGTGAGGGGTTGGTCATATTTTGAAGGAGGAAAAGGCTTAGAAACACGAATGGAGCATGAATTTCATTGATTCTTCCATCTCCCGTCTAACATTCATAGCTTTTATGTTTAAAAATAATATTTTGGTTGTTGATATGAACACGAGTGGCTAGAAATCCCTTTATTTTGGAGTTATGGGTTGTTATTGACTATTGTTGTTTGACGGTTAATGATATTACTTGAATTATCATATTAATTTGTTTATTCAATCTTGCACTTAATTATTTTACTGCACAGCTAACAGTAAAATACTATCTACGAATTTATAGTTGAACTCGAAAATGAGAACTATATATTGTATATAAGATTGAATAGAGTAAGTTCTTGAATTCGGGCATCAGAAAATAGATTTGCGATTATGATAGACATATTCTAGTTGCCTTACTTGGTTATATTTGTAGGAGATATTCATGCATTCTTGTTAATATTGATTCTATAGACGTATAGTTTTAGGTTGACGTGAATAAGTGAGCGAGGAGTCGAAAGAACTTCGCGAGCATAATAAATCCTGTTAACCAACAAATTAGATAGATCAAATAATTGGATCAAGCAGAAAAATGCAATAAGAGAGACGCTAATTCTATAAACCTGGAATATTTTCATCTCACTGAATTCTAAGTTTTTGTTTGCTCGATTTGCATCCTTGTTTTCTTGCTAGTTTCTTAGTTTCGTAGTAGTTTTTAGTAGTAAAAATCACAATCATTTTCTTCATAACTGCTTGAGCAATTAACTTATATGTAGTTTAGGTTGGACAATAGCTAATCATAAATCCTCATGCGATGATACTTTCTTATCACTTTATTACTAGTCAACCGCATATACTTGCGTGTGTGTTTGGTCTCAACAAATTTTTAGCGCCATTGCCGGGGATTTAGAAATTAGCTACTTGTCTGAAATAAACTTTTATTCGTTATTTGTTTGAGTTTTAATTTGTTTACTATTTATGATTCTACAAGTGTTCACATTGAATGCTAAGAAGACGTAACAGTCTGAACGATCTTCCTCCTCCCGAACCTAACCTCGAAAGACTTTTTCAAAATTTAAGGAGGGAGGCCGAAGCAAGAGTAAGAACTGCAGAGTTCGGCATCATAGTCCAACCGCATCCAATAGAGATGGCGAAAAATGATGAGAGACCGATGATAGAGGTTGCAAGGCCTAATCTTGCAAATATGACTCGGGCTATCGTGAAGCTTGACATAACTGGTCACTTAAGTTGAAACAGTATATAGTACAGCTAATCCAGTGCACATGAAAATTTGTGGGTCTATCTCATGAAGATCCACAAAGGCACATATAGAAGTTTTTGGAGATTACAGATACATACAACTATCCGAACATCTCCAAGGAATATGTCAGACTGACCTTGTTTCACTTTTCTCTATTGGGGGAAGCAAAGGAATGGTTGCAGAAAGAGCCAACAAATTCAATCCGCACGTGGGATATTCTAGCGCTAAAATTTCTGATCAAGTTTTTTCCCACGAAGAAAACAAAGTCACTTAGAAGCCAAATTCGGGGATTTCAACAAAAAGATGGCGAGACTCTTCGTCAAGCCTGGGAAAGATACAAGAAACTACTCAGATATTGTCGGCATCATTGTTAGACTGATGAAGTATTGGATCATACTTTTGTGGATGGGTTAGATGAGACCTCCAAATTGAATTTAGACTCAACTTGTGCAGGAAGTTGCATGCAAAAATAATATAGTGAAATTCATACTCTATTGAACAACTTCACTATGAATGATCATAACTAGCAAGGTGAGGGTGAACCAATGAGAATGATGAAATAGAGAGCAGTAGGTACACTCGAGCTAGATGAGCTTTCAAAAATATGAATAGAAATTTCTAAATTGACAAATCAGGTGACGAATATCACAATAAGATAGGCACATTAGATGCAACATATTCAATAGATGATTGCAGTTTACAAAATTTGTGGAGAAGGTCACACGAATGACCAATGTTCGATGAATCCAGAATCTATTTACTATATGGGCCATCAAGGTAGAAGCCCAATGAACCGGAATGGACAATATGGGAATACTTATAATCCTAATTGGAGGAATCACCCGAACTTCTTATAGGGTGTAATCAGACGAATCAAAATCTATACAGACCCTAAGAAAACCATAATCAACCCCAAAAACTGCCACAACAAGTAGAAGATAGCACCAATGATCTGTTAAAAAAGTTGTTATTTGATAATCAACAACTTAGGACTGATTTTTGAAATCTAGAAAGATAGGTTGGGAAGTTGGTGACATACCACAATACCCCACCCGAGGGTGCCCTTCCAAGCGATTCAGAAAAGAATCCTCAAGTGAATGTTGTAATTTTGAGGAATGATAGAGAATTGGAAGAAATACCAAAAAGCAAGAAATAAAAGTCACTCCTGAAGGTGAATTGATTCCTAAACCTGTAGTGGAAGTTGAGAAAGAAAATAATGAAGGTGAAAAGGCACCAGTTGCAAGGCCTCCATCCCCCTTCTCACAAAGATTAAAAAAGAAGAGTGATGATAAAATGTTCAACAAATTTCTTGACATGCTGATCCAAGTCGAATTGAATCTTCCTTTGGTTGATATGTTACATGAAATCCCAAAATATGCTAAGTATATCAAGGACATTGTGGCTAATAAAAAAAGATTGACTGAGTTTGAAACAGTAGCACTTACTGAATAGTGCACTTCAAGAATTCAAAAAAAGTTGCCCAAAAAATTGAAGGATCCTGGGAGTTTTACTTTGCCCGTTCGAATTGGTGAGGTGGATGTAGGACGAGCATTATGTGATTTAGGGGCAAGCATAAATTTGATGCCTTTATTAGTCTTCAGCCAGTTGGGCTTGGGGGGACCAAGACCAACCACAGTCATATTGCAGCTTGTTGATAAATTCATTGTTCATCCCGAAGGGGTAATAGAAAATGTGTTGCTACAGATTGGAAACTTTATTATCCCAGCAGATTTTATCATATTGGACTACGAAGCTGATGGACATGTCCCAATCATCTTGGGACGACCTTTCCTGTCCACCGCCGATGAAGTCATAAAAGTTCGTGAAGGAAAATTAATTCTAAACGTTGACAATGTGGAAACAATTTTTAATGTATATAAGACAATTCAGCTTCCAAGTCACTATGAAGACCTTGCGATTATCTGGATGACAGTCTAGAGAAAGAACTTTTGTTTTTCGATAGCATTTACTTGGATGATGAGGTTAAGGAGATTGTGCATCATCTGGATGCATGTGCTTACATAAAAGGGATGATAAATTTTGAGCTATAGATACACCTACTGGACAACTACCCAAGCCGTCTATCGAAGAAACTCCCAAATTGGAGATCAAGCTCTTACCCTCTCACCTCCATTATGATTATTTGGGTGCTAATAAAACTTTACTTGTTGTTGTATATTTTAAATTATCTGATTTGCAGGAAGAAAAGCTACTCTGAGTGCTTCGAGAGCACAAATGTGCGATTAGATGGACCATGGCTGACATCCATGGTATTAGCCCAGCTTTTTGTATGCATAAAATTCTCATGGAGGATGAGCATATACCAAGTATGGAACACCAACGCCGTTTGAATCCATTTATGAAAAAAATGGTAAGAAGGGAGGTCATAAAGTGGCTCGATGCAGGTATTATCTTTCTAATCTCTGATAGCAAGTGGGTAAGTCCTGTAAAATATGTGCCTAAGAAGGGTGGAATGACGGTGGTGATAAATGTGAATAATGAACTAATTCCAACTAGAACTATCAAAGATTAGAAGATTTTCATAGACCACCAAAAACTGAATAATGCCACTAGAAAGGACCAATTTCCCTTTCCCTCCATTAATCAAATATTATATAGGCTAGCCGAACAAGACTATTATTATTTTATTGATGGATAAATTAAATGGTAATTGCACCGGAGGACCAAGAGAAGACCATGTGTAATGCACCTGTGATTTTTCAAAGGTGCATGATGGCAATCTTCACTGATATGGTAGAAAATATATTGAAGTATTTATGGATAATTTTTCGGCCTTCAGACCACCTTTTGATGAATGCTTAATGAATTTGAGTAAAGTGCTTTCAAGGTGTGAAGAGACTAACTTGGTGCTAAATTGGGAGAAATGTCATTTTATGGTACGAGAAGAGATTTTACTCGGGCGCAAGGTGTTTAAAGAAGGTTTGGAGGTGGACAAGGCAAAAGTGGAGGCAATTGATAAATCTCCACCTCTAATTTCTGTCAAAGGAGTCAGAAGCGTTTTGGGTCACGCATATTTCTATTGTAGATTCATTAAAGATTTCTGCTCCCTTGTGCATGTTTCTTGACAATGACACTCCTTTCAAGTTTGATGATAATTTCCTGAAGGCTTATGAGGAGCTAAAAAAGAGATTGGTGACTGTACCAATTATCACAGCTCCGGATTAGGGAGAGCATTTTGAGTTAATGTGTGATGCCAGTGACACGACAATTGAGGCCGTTTTGGGCCAAAAGAAAAATAAAGTGTTCCACTCTATTTACTACGCTAGCAAAACTCTGAATCCAGGACAGATAGATTATATAGTTACAGAAAAAGAGTTGCTAGCAGTAGTATGTGCGTTTGACAAATTTAGAGCTTATTTGGTGGAAAATAAAGTCATTGTCTACATGGACCATGATATGGACCATGCAACTATCAGGTACTTATTTCAGAAAAAAGGATGCTAAGCCTAGACTAATTCGATGGGTTCTTCTTTTATAGGAATTTGATATGGAAACTAGAGATCGAAAGGGGACCGAAATTAGGTGGCTGATCACTTGTCGTGTTTGAAAATTTGCGCATATGTTGATGAAGAAGGTGAGATCTAGAAAAGCTTTCCCGATGAACAATTGTTAGCTGTTACGGATGACACAACTGTTGATACCCAATTTTGTCCTCATATTTTTTTAAATAGTATATATACTTTCAAAATATCATTTTGGCATCATTACTCAATTTACAATAGTTATAAAAGTATTTTTATAATTTTTTGTAATTTTTAAAGCTTTAAAATTAATTTTTCTTGCAGTTAAATTACTTGAATATGTATTAATTATCCTATTAAATTATTTTGTGATGATTTAATCATCCAACTCTATTATTTTCATTCACATATCTGTTTTATAATATTTTACTTTATTTTATATAATTACATTTGCACTTTTTATGCCAAATATGTAATTTTGCAATAATAGCCTATATTTTATAATAAATTGCATTTATTATTTTATTTAAGGTCAAAATAATTTTTTACATTTTTCATAATCTTCAACTATTGTTTTAAAGTATTAAGTTGTATAAATAGCATTTTTATATTTTATTTAACTTTTTATTAAAATTATTTCCCCTTAATCCCCTACTTCAAAATCTGGCCCAAATTATGCCTTATTTTCGGACCAATTAAGGTCCAAACAAATGAGCCCAATGACGAGCGCAAAACACACATTTAAATTATGCTCGCTAGTCAAAGATAGTATAATATAATTATCGTCTCCATAGGGATTGAATTTAAACAGTATTCTCATAGTTCGTAGCTCGATTGCTATCCTGGAGGATCAACAATGGAGATTTATATAAATTCAAATTATAATTAAATAAGAATCTAAACTATTGACTAATTACAATAGAAATAAAGGTAAGCAAGGAGGTTATCAATGGGAGAAAATATGGGTTGATACGATAGGTGCAAGATAATTTTTCGGGATCTAACTCTAGATAATTCACTACTAATGTTCAAGTGAGTCTCTCAAATTCACTTAATTATCAGTACAATTTTTAGTAGAAACTCCTATCTTGATTAAGTCTCAGCCTCACAATATGAACCAATTTACACTCGGTGAAGATATGCAAGAATTCGTAATGGATTGGTCTTTAGGAGAACCTCTTTCGATTAGCCTTCTAACTAGGGTTAATCAAGGATTCAACTAGCCTCTTTCGATTACTTAGAAGAATCTATGAACTCAACCAATAATATAGTGCAAATATATCATAAGTTATTCCTCTCTCGATTACAAGAATAAGTGAACATAGATGCAATAATTAAATCTTCCAAAAATGATTCAAATACATAAAATTAGAGTTATAATACACAAACAACCATCAATACACCAAATCCATCAAAACCCAAAAGGTTCTACTCCATAGACATGGAAAAGTTCTTCACAAATGAAACAAAAATAGAGGAAAACATAAATACATGCCAAACCCGGATTTGAGTGAGGAAGGAAGGATGAAATCCTTGTGCTCTTGCTTCTCCTTCTTTTCCTAAGCATCCCTATGTCTAAGGTATGTCAAAAGTCTGTCAAAAATGGTATTTTGGGGTATTTAATCCGCCCCCAAAGCAAATCCCGGACAAAACTAACATTTCTTAGCGAAAAAGGGCTTTTCCCGGACAAGACATGCGCGACCGCGCACACTTTACACACCATTCTGCCCCAAATGCGCGCCTAGTTCGCGACCGCGCACTTGGCCGTGCACTTGGGTTGTATAAGTTGGGAATTTGGGAAAGTGTAAAACATGAAAGTTGTATCCCATTTAAATATCTTTCCAACGATATATTTTGAAGTCCAAACGGAGTTCTGACCAAAAAGTTATGTGTATTTTACTAGACACTGCACAATATGCCTGTTAGATTCTTCGTTTCGTTCCACTATCATCCGTGGATCCCTGAACTCGATCCCGATTTAATCCTTGGGCTTTTACTCAGACTTCAAAGCTCAAAAATAACATGAATTCATTCCATAACATCTATATAGATCGGAATCTCTCCTACAAGGCATAAAACACACAATAAGTGCAAAACAAGCCTAATTTTGCTCAACATAAGTAAAGTGCAGTGAATTAGAGTTCAATAAGTGACTTAAATACGGGATTATAGCCTACCATCAACACCCCACACTTAAACCATTGCTCATCCTCGAGTAATCAAACTACACTTCACATAGACATGACCTTTTTAAACAACTCTCCTAACTCATCACACCAAGAATAATAGAAAAGATTAAGCACAAGACCGTTACATCCCCGCCTCAAGAATTGACTCAACAACACCACGCATTTTTCACAATCTGCTCACTTACTCTAACACAGAGGTCAATGACATTACCATTCCTTAATGAATCAAGTGCCCTCACACAAGAATAGAGAGTAGTTCCACAAACAATAAAATTTAAGAACAATTAGGAACTCAAGATAGGAAGAATTCGCTCACTCTCAGAACAACATTCATGTGCAACAAAAGATGTACCATAAGCTTGCCCATAGTGTACTACTCTACTAATTAAGCTCATTCAGTCAAGGATCAAGTAGGACTTTAATTGGTTGTAATATAGGCTGTGGGACATGTAAGATACATTTAGATATAAGAGTAACTATACCTCCCTAAGCACTTTTAATACATACATTTCATTCAAAACCCCACACCTATGTCAAACCAATACTCTACCTTCACATCAATATACATTAACTCCCAAATTTTTTAAGCACAATTACATCAAGTAACCACCATCAAGGACTATTTTTCACAATCATATACTTATTTTTTTTCTTTCTTTTTCAATTCAAGTGGATCTTTTTTTTTTCAAAATAGTGCACCTTTTTCCTTAGTTCAATAATTCCACTCAAAATCCAAACCAACCACCCCACACTTCAACTTTTATAAAGTTCATATAATTTCAAATGCTCATGAGAGGTAAATGGTTCAAATAAATAGTCAATTCAAACAAATAGGTAAGACTTGTAATGTGGTTGCCAAAGAAACAAGATTATAGGCTCAACAGGGTTAACTACGATACATAACAATTTGGTGGGTAACATATATAGCTGGCTCAACAAAAAAATGCCAATATCATTTCCAAGATTGAATAAAACTACTATTTCGCTTTGCAAACACACAGGGCAAGTTTTAGACATCAAATGCAATACATAGAATACACAAAACCTCACACACACATGGCACATAACTCACTCAGAATCGGACTCATCAAGACGAGTCTGAGACTAAAATGTGGTTCTTTTGGACTCAAACGACCGAAATGTGTGGAAAACAAAGATGTAACCAAAATATATATAACACTCTTTTAAAGGGCGCTATACCTTAATGGTCGTTTTCCCGTTAAGGTATAGCGCCCTTTAAAAGGGCGTTATACGTCAATTTGAAAAGACGGGAGGTGTAGCGCCTTTTATTACCGCGCTATACATATTTTGTGGGCCCACCAATAATTCTTCTGGGCTTAACTGACATAACAATAATTCTACTGGGTGTAGTGCCCTTATTTAAGGAACTATACGTAAAATAATTGTACCCCCGGACTGGTTTTTGCCCTATTTAAGGAGGTTAAGAATTTTCTAAAAAACTATTCATAAATATTCTCAAGTCTTCTGAAATATTTCTTCGTTAAGTTGTTTTGCATTTTGTCATAATGTCTGAAGAGCGAAAAGTAAGGGTTTCATTATATTGTGGAGGAGGGGGTTGTGGTTATGGTGGCGAATAACTCAGTAACATATAGTTTATCTCCACAATGTCATGTTAAGTTTTCACTTACAATGGAGTACGATAAATTGGTATCACTGTTATGTAGAAAAATGAGTGTGAGCAAACGTTCGGTGAACCTTAAAGTAACCGGAAGATATTCATATTCTGTCACTCCGCAAGGGGTTGCTTGTTATGCTGAGTTTAACATCGAGGACGATGAAACTCAGAGAAATTTTTTGAGGACTCCGGATGAATACATGGAATTTCTTGTGATAAAAATGTTGGAAATGTACGTCAAGGTTGAAGACGTTCACAATAATGAGATTGCGCAAAACAGGGATATCCCTCAGTCATCGGGTGGTTATTTTGGAGAAGATTTAGCCGAACAGGTTCTGGCTGAAAGAGTTTGGCCTGATCTAAAATTATCTCCACGGGCGAATGAGGAGCAAGGAAATAGTTTCTCTCCTAGTTTACATAATCTACAAGACAAGTGGTAAACTTCAATTTTCCTTTGTGTTACAATATTTATTTTTGCTATATTAAATTTGTATTAACACTCATATATTCCACAGGGGATACCGGCCAGATATGAATTTTACAAGTTATGAACCAACGCCCAATTGGAATATGCCTAGTTCTGGTGTGTTGGATCATGATGGTCCATCCGGGAGTTATTACCAACAAGATAATGTCCATCATGGGATGTCAACACATTATGATTTGTAAGTGAAGTGATATAGATATATGTAAAATATTTATTAATTTGAGTAACTCATTTTTTTGTTGGTTGTGCAGTGAAAATGAGCATCCTGAAGGTCCTGTCCTTACTCAATTCCCCAAAGACGACATATTTAATCGGGATATGGCAGATGCACAGAGTCAGGAAGAGAATAGTGATTATGACAACAATGCCGATGAGTCTGGAGATGACACACCCTTCCTTGATGAGGGTGATGATGAGGAGGAAGAGAATGCTGGACCTGATTTGACGAGGGAGAATGCTTCACCCACCGTTAGGCCAAAAGTGTACGAGTCCCATGTGCCGTTTCATTCAAGGGAGATTCCCTACCTTGATCATTTTCCAAGTATGCCGGATGTAGATGCCTTCACAAGGGATATTGACAAAATTCGGACAGCAATGTGGGATGAATCTAGAGCAACGGTGCTGTTAAAGGGCATGCTTTTTCCCGATAAAGTGCGCCTAACTAGGCGGTGCTAATGTATAGCGTAAAAGAGTGTCATGAGATCACGGTACGCGAGTCATCTCCAGATGTATACAATGTAGTCTGCCATAGATGGTTTGGGGGTTGTAATTGGATGCTGCGCGCGAGGAAGACGAAAACAAATATGTGTGTTGTGGGTAAATACATTGGCACCCATAATTGTGAAATGGACACATTCAGTGGGAATCATTTTAACTTGAATGCTGACTTGATTTCTCTTGTCTTGATTCCACACATTGAAGCGTCCATAAGGTACAAGATCAAAGAGTGTATAACATCCGTCCACCATGAATATGGGTGCACTATTACCAAAATAAAGGCATTTCTCGGGCGCAAACGTGCGTTTGAAATTGTTTATGGTAACTGGGATAAGTCCTTTGCATCTCTACCCAAGTACATGGCTGCATTGCAATACTTTACCCCCAGGACTGTTGTTGAGTGAAAGCTTGAGCGAAGTCCGGGAATACCAGAACATATATTCAAATATGTGTTCTGGGCATTTAAACTAGCAATTGATGGTTTTCTGCATTGCCGACCGGTAATATCCATAGACGGCACTCATGTCTATGGAAAGTATGATATTAAGTTGTTGATCGCCATTGCAGTAGATGCTAATGGAAGTATATTTCCCTTAGCTTTTGCTATTTGTGACAATGAAACCTAAGAGACGTGGACACTATTTTTGAACCACTTGAAAGAGCATATTATCAAACATCGTTCAGGTATTGGTCTAATATCTGATCGACATGGTGGTATTTTATGTTCTATACAGAATTTGCGTGTATGGCAGGAACCGTATGTCTACCATTATTACTGTGTAAGGCACCTGAAGGCCAATTTCCAGAAGGCATATCCCAACAAGGATTTTCATGATTTACTGTGGATGGCTGCAACAGATCACCAAAAGTGTAAATTCAGGAGGCGCATGGAATATATCAGACAGGAAGACGAGGGAGCCTATCGTTGGTTGATGCGACATGAGCGTAACAAGTGGACTTTGCATGCGGATGGTGGCAGAAGATGGGGAATTCTGACTACAAATATGTCAGAATCTTTCAACAGGTTATTGAAGTCTGCACGTGGATTGCCTGTCACTGCCATGGTGCGGATGTCATTCAAGCATATGTCTGAGAGGTTTGTTGAAAGGGCTAGAGGTGCATCGTCATTGATGGAAAGAGGTGTTGAATTTATTCCAATACCAATGAAAAGATTTGACAAATACAGGCGACGAGCACATTGGCATTCATATTTACAGTATTGCAACGAGCAAAATATTTTTGAAGTTCGCACCGCTATCCATCAAAATCGGGAGGATAATACACATACCGTAAATGAAGCTAGAAGGTTATGATCTTATGGGAAATGGTCCATTTATCACATGCCATCAAGTGCTTTCAATATACAGGTTTAGGCCCAACCAACCGTTGATAAATAATGTAGTGTTGCTGCATACTTAAACACCTATAGTGGGCAGTTGCAGCCAGTGGGTGCTGAGCATTATTGGCCGCCAGAACTATTTAAAATGGTGTGTAACAAGGACTACGTACATCAACGATAGGTGCAAAAAAGAACGCGTATACGGAACCAAATGGATGTTGGTGATGCTGTTTATGCGTGCAAATGTGGCATATGTTCGCAAACAGGACACGACCGTTATAAATGTCCTTCAACTCGTTTGGGTGGTGGTGGTAACAGCTCCTAGTCGAAGTTCATCTAATGTGCCCAACTATCAAGGATACACGTAGTGTTTTGTTTCCGTAATGTGGTTGTAATAAGTGTATGTACTTGTTTATCCTGCAGAATGTATGAAATAAAATTATGTTTCCATTATTGTTAAATCTTATTGATATTTAACATTAATACTTCAGTACAACAATTTAACATAAACCCATTTTTTTTTAAAAACAATTGTCTTGTCGAACTGAAAAAGCTGATCGCCTGCAAAAGCTATCTTCTGGAAAAGCTGTATTGTACTTGAAAGAATCTTTAACATGTGAAGCATAGCGCGGTGACATACTACATTGTGTGGGTTGTCTTGTCGACGTAAAAAGCTACTCGCCTACAAAAGCTAACTTCTGGAAAAGTTGTATTGTACCCGAAAGAATATTTAACACGCGAAGCATAGCGCGGTGAAATACTACGTTATGTGTGTTGTCTTGTCGACCTGAAAAGTTGTTCGCCTGCGAAAGCTATCTTCTGGAAAAACTGTTTTGTACTCGAAAGAATCTTTAACACGCGAAGCATAACGCGGTGAAATACTACGTTATGTGGGTTATCTTGCCTATAAATAACTAGCGCATTTTAGTTATTATCTGCGCTTAACCAAAATAAATAGCAAAACTTTTCATAAATTTTTCATTTTTCTCGCATTAACAAATGTCTAGACGCAATGACCAACCAAGGTGCTATTGTGGCAAACGTGTGATTTTGAAGACATGTTGGTCTGATGGTAATGTTGGGCGCAGATACTGGATGTGTCAACAATTATTTGGACGCAATGACGAAAATCATTGTATGTTTGAGGAATGGAATGATGAACCCATTAACCAGGAATACTACAAATCATGTTTGCAGTATATTTGGAATATGAACGGTGAATACCAATGCCAGATCTCTGAAATGCAACGAGAAATTGCGGCAGTGCAGGAGAAACTAAAAGAGGCGGAACGAGAAAAAAAAATGGAAGAGAAATTTAAGTGGTTGAAGCAGAGAATAATAGGCGGTAGTGACTAAACAAACACATGTATGTGTTGAGTGTAGTATTTTATCTTTATGTTTTTCGTGTCATGTATTTTTATTAGTTGTACTGAATTTAAATTATGTTAAGTTGCTATGATTGTGTTTGTGTTGTAGTATTAAAATAACGAAGAACCGGAGAGATAAAAACATAATGCGCATATAATTTAAACAATAAAAATTATTGCTATTATTTACTGAATGTCATATGTACATAAAATACAAAAAATATCAATGTGTCCCACATCCTGTATGCTTTAATGGAGACGTTGGCCTGGGGCGCATCCCATCCTGCTCGGCTACGCTATCAGGATCATCCTTATCACATCGCCTCTTTATCGGAGGATGCGCTACAACATGATCGTCAGTAGGGCTGGCAGGCTCGGTAGAAGGGGCCGTCGGTCCAGCAATAATCTACAGATTAATAAGATATTTTAGTATATGAAATATATATTAGTAATGTACGTGTTAAGTCACAAAAATTAAAATTGTCTTACCATGGTCTTGTCGGGCTCCTGAATATAATCATCCATCGCAGGCAGGTTAGTATCGCACAAAGTGGCCTCCGTGATGGGCGAGGATGAAGCCTTAATAAAAATAAATATAAAGATATTTATGGCTAATCAATGTAAAAATAAATTTATATTTAAGAGTAATACAAACATACCTGCGCCTGTGAAAGATCCCCAGCATCCCTCGATGATGAGCCATAACTCAGCAGGCGCCCACTATCCACATCTCGTGTCGTCCGATCATCAGCAATGGTCGATGGGCCTGGAAGATTAGGAAAATACTGATCCCAATCCTCTCGCGTAATGGTCATGCCCGCGATCAACAATGGAGTTGACGTGGTCATATGCGATGTCCCTGGAGTGAGCTGATCAATTCCAATATACTCAACAGGTTCCTCAACGCCCCCTTGCTGGGGACCACCTCCTCGCCGACCCGCACGACCTCGTGGGACACCCCTACCTCGTGGGGCACGCCTGCCATGTCGACCACGTTCCGGCTCCACTGGTGCCCCACGACGGTACTGATCTGGCGCCACATAATTAGCCTCGTATCCTAAGCGATCATCATCTCGGGCTCGCCTCAATGTTTGGGAAGCCAGATCGGTAACCTGCCAGCCATACATGTGCAAAGCGGCTGCTCCCTCTCTGATATACCGCTGCATTTGCAGTCCCAACTGGTGGAACTGATGTAGGCCAATAGCCTGCACAACATGTAAAATATAAATTATGGAACACTAGGTTAATGTTATAAGTAAGTATACCAAATAACATACCAGTGCCTCGTGCCTCCCGGCGCATGGAACGTACCGACCGCCATCGCGATAAATGGGATTCCCGACGAAAAGTCAGGTAATGCTGCGGTACCAGCCGATATAATCATGCTCACCATCCGTCCGATCAGGTGGAGGGGGGGGGGGGCAGAATCAGGTCATGTCGCCCGTTCCAAGTATCGATCTGCGCCTCTAGCCATGTCATATATGTCTGGTCCACCTTGGAACGATCATCCCGCTGGTAATGTGTGATATGCCAGGAGGGCGGTGGCGGTACAAGCTGCGGGCGGCAAAACTGGCGAAATACTCGCTTGGTGGCATGATGCTCCACAATATCAAGGCACATTAATGGGACGGAAGAGCTCCACCTAATTCGGCCGGTCGAGCAATAATCGGGCAAACCAACTATTAGCTCGTCACTGTATGACCTCCAAATGAACTATTAACTAACAACAGAAAACATGAGTATACGCAACACATATGAAGCCAGGCCAAGTAAACTTAGGTATACATTTACCTGTGCGCCCTCTAGCAAATCCAACAAATCCCTGCACAAGGGGAGATTATGTCGAACCTCGTACTCTCATCCATATCCTCGCCTATCAACCCACCTCCTAGCTAGAGGGAGAAACGGAGGTGGTGCACCCGGAGCTAAGGGTGGTAGAGGTGGCTGCAACTGCAGGAACCGCTCCCAGGCCCAAACCTAATATACAAAGTGGACGTAAAATCTAAGGTATATATTTACTGTGTATGTTATAATGAATAAAGTATTCGACTATGTTTTCACTTGTAGCAGCGTCAAAAATCCAACAACGTTATGCTAGGTGCCCATGCTCGCCCGGCACATCTGCCTGTACAAGTAACCGAGAACAGCAGCACCCTAGCTATAATGTGTAAATCATCTAGCCGCTCAAGATGATGAAGAAATCTTAAGCTGACTAGGTTCCCCGAATTGTTCGGGAATAAAACCCCTCCAAACATAAGGATCAACAACAACCTCGTGTACCGGTGAATATGAAGCTCTGTGTATCATCTGTGATGTCAGCGTGCAATGCCTCCAAATGCTGCCGGACGGGCATTAACTACAGACGACTGGCCCCAACCAATGCAGTCTCATCTGGTGGCTGGAAACCAGTGAGCCGCTGCAATATCTCCATGTAGTAAAAACCCATATACTCTCTGATGGCATTCGGAAAAGCAACAGGGTGTCCATCAATGGGCAGCCCATACAGGACCTCCACATCCTGAAGCATGATAGTGGCCTCGCCAATGGGAAAATGGAATGTGTGCATCTTCGATCGCCACCGCTATATCAGGGCCGTGATCAACGACCAATCCAGCTGCAGCCGGCCGATCTCCACAATCATATAAAAACTCGTATCCTGGAGGCGTCTGACTATACGAGGATGGAGAGGGTGGTCCCTGAGAAAGCCCCACATATCGTCTACTCTCCTGGCGCGGAACATCTAGGCCAGTAACTGTCCCTCCCATATGGCGGAACATCTAAATTGATTTTTGCATGTTCTTCTTTTCTTGTTTATGTTCGATTGACTGTATTTACTTATTTATGTGTTGATTTTTATTACTATATAAACCCCTCCCCAATTTTTCCTTTGGACAGACTCTAATCGCTTAAGAACTACTGTTATTCTCTCCTTTTTCACCTTCTATATTATTTCTGCTCTCTTGATTTTGGCCGGCTGAAACCCAAGGCCACCAGAATCTTCTCTATTAACCTCCCTAGTGCGAGCACTGCTTGGGGCTCACTGAAGCTCATGTGAACTCTGACGCACTAGGATCTGGGATTCTTACTGTTATCTTTCTTTGCTATCATCAGAGAGATTCTAAGTTACTCACTCTTTTTCTCGTTTATCTTCGCAACTGGTTAGCATTCTCTACCCTTTACAGCCTTAATTATTACTCCTCTACTTATTCATGTGTATTCTACGTGCCAACACTGTTTGAACTTTTATAGACAAGCATGACCTAAGTTTCTTTGTTATTTGTGAACTCCCAGTGTTTTATTCTTGTATGCTTTCTGTAGTTCTATTATCTTAATGACGTTCTGCAGTTCCATGTTCTCTAATATCAGACTTGATAGGCTTCAACATGTGTAGTATACTTTCACTCTATGTATTTGACTCAAATGGTTTCTGGCCTTCTTTGGTTTTGTCTGATTGATCATGCTCATGTTAGCCTCAATGTCATGTCCTTTGCCTGTTATGAGTTCATATTCATGCCTTGGATTTCTGTGACCTTTTGTAGAAACTGCTTGCTCAAAGTTCGCTTTAATGAATCTCTTCCTACTATATCCTTTATGTATAACCTATTGTTTAATGCAAACTGATCCTTGACTCTCCCACGTTATAGCATTGTCTTAATCTCTAGCCAAGCATGTTTGTCTGCGATTTGTAACTCTGATAATTGTGTTCCCTGACTGGGCAATCCTGTACTCTTTAGCATTGCTTCTAGGATAAATACCAATGTGTAGTTCTCTCTTATGTGTGGTCGACTGACATGAATCCTAATGTTTTCCTGTCTTGTTAGCCTATAGTTGACATGTTCTTTTGCCTACTATGAGTTCTTTAGAATCTTTGTGCTATAGTTAATGTCCATCAGGTTAGGTTTCATGATCAACCAAGTATGTTTGCCAAATTGTGCCCACTAGCATGGTGTTATGGTGTTTGTACCATTCTCATTAGGTTTTCATGTTAAAACCTTCATATCAAGACTGTACTCTACCTGCTTCTTGTTCATGATTCTGTTAGACTATCATCTAAAGGTCCTTAGGTTATTTCTGGATCTTTCTTTACTGAAATGGTTTACTGTTCTATGGTGGTCAATCTTGCCACTATCAAACTCTATTTCTGGAATTACAAAGCATAAGCTTGCCTCATACGTGTCTTGTGTGCCTTTCCATTTAGCATGGTCATGTTTATATGTCTTGGCTAGAGCTGTTAATTGCTACAAATCTAAGAACTAAGGGATTAATTTGTTCTATGAGTATTGTGTCACATGCATAGCTAAATTTAGTATCCATGTGGGTAAGTAAGTTATTCATTGGGCGGGGAGATGGGCCATGGGTGTTGTTGGACATGGGCACTGGATTCAAGTACACTCTAGTTATCTTGTGAGCCTGTGGTTTGGGCTTGATGTTTGTCCCGAGAGTAAGACTATTGAAGGCCTGGGATATTCCTGGGTTACTTTTATATTGGGCTTGTATTCATTCCATCATGTGTTTTGTCATCTTCAAGTCTGTATTATTTCATTTTTGGGCTTGTAATAACTTGTATAACAAACACTTGGGGATTAGTAAAAAGGGGGAACTGGGATACTTTATCATTTGCATGAATGGACAGAGATCATGCCTATAAGATCTTAATAGCTTATTTACTCATCACGCCTCATTCTCTGGAATTATATGCACACAATGTTATGACTTGAATGGCTAGAGAACATGCATGTAGGATCCAAACTGGACTTCTTGCACTTAGACATCATGCCTATAGGAACTCAAACACTTCACCTACTCAACCTGTCTAATGCCCGCACACTATCAGAAACATGTTTGTAAGAACCTAAGTATTTCACTTGTTCGCATGTTTACTTCTATGCACTATTAGATAACATGCCTATTGGATACAACAATGCAATACCTCTACTTATCTATATACCACGACTATAGGGTCTTAACTAATTAATCAGTTGCTTCATGCTGCTTTTGTACTGCTTCATTTAGATAGCATGTCTATAGGGATAAAGTGTTTAAAAATCAGGTCCAATTGTCAATTGTTAGAAATCATGCCCATAGGATGTTTATTGACGCTACTAATCTTGTATTTTCAAATGACTTCACTGCCTAATTATGCGACTATTAGAGATCATGGCTATAGTGTACTATCACCCGCCTAAGACGCATATCTATAAAATCAGCATTAGCAATTCAGAATTATGGGATTGTTTTGACAACCTTATTACGCAAACGATTAGATATCATGTCTATAGGACTTGCGACGCTCTAATTTGCCTATACGATAGTCCAGAAATTACAGCATTGCCTATATAATACTGGAATCCGAAATCACATAGAAATCATTCCTATAGGACTTAACTATTCCAACACATCTTAATGTCGTCTACTGCCCAACCAGAAATCTGTTTGCGTGCTTTCCTGCATATGTGTGGAGGTTACTTGAGCCTTTTATTGCAATTATATATAGTCCTATCTGTTTTGCATGTCGCCTAGTTTTATCATTTCGAGCAACCTAAGTAAAGTCTAGAACCACCTTATAGTAGGTCCAAAGCCTCCTGGACCATAGGCATAGGACGAGTAGTGCACGCATAGGGTACGACTTAGAATTGAATTAGAATGCTTTTAAGTAAATAACTTCAACATAGTAATCGGGTAGTAGGAAATAATAGTCTGTGCCCGCTGAATAATCCGAGCAACCTCTACTTTAAGGGAGTTGCGAAGTATTATTTATGTTGCACGGGGTGATCCTTTAGGCTAAAAAACTTAGGACCCCCCCTTTTCATTTATGTACTTGTTATCTATATTTAGTCGTTTAATATAGATCAATGTAGTTGTATCCTTGTAGTCATTAAGACTTGTACCGATTCTCATATTTTTTAATAAGACTCTACAACCTCTGAACTTCCCTTCTATTTATTTGATTGCCTAGCCTAATTGTATAATCCACATGGTCTAAAGTTTGGCCGGGACCCACAGTTGTGGACCTCGAAGAGTGCCTAACACCTTCTATTTGAGGTAATTTAAGCCCTTACCCGATCTTTGGTGGCGTTGACTAGTCAAACAGAGTTATTTGCAACTGGGTACCGTAACACACCTTAAAAATCATTAGGTGGCGACTCTTCTCTTTTAATATCTTCTTTTAAAAGAGTTGTCACATGTCGAAGCCCGCTTTCGCGAGAAAATAGGGTACGACAGCATGGCTACTCTGCTGGGGAAATACTCAGGCTTTTACCATAATGAACTTGACTTATGTGAATTGCTTTCTTTTATTTTTCTCTATTTTTTTTAAAACTGCTATTACATGCACATCCCTTTCCTTATTCACCTTTATTTGTTTTAAATTGCTATGACGTGCACATCCCTTCCCTTATTCTCCTTTGTTTTCTATGACACGTATGACCGCTCTCCATCTCTTTTCATCTTGTCTAAAACTGCTATATTATGACTCTGCCATCCCTATTTCCCTACCTACTTCATTATGTTCTCGCACATTTTCATGAGCTAAACTGACTTCTCTCTTTTGTCTTTCTTTTCTCTTCTTTTCATGTTCACTTTTGCTATTTTATTTACTGCTTTTACGTACTTTTATTATGCAAATACTTGGCAATGTGTTATTATTTCTGCATAGAGCATGCTCCACATCATACTCCATTGGTGCTAATTATCAACATAGCGGCGTTTGATGAGTGTACGCACTTTTCCGAGATCACCCTTTTAAAATTGGAAAGGCTTATTTGCGGTAGACTAGTCGATCAGCAGTGCAATCGACGGTCTCGTACCTTTTCCTCTCAAGTTGTCCACTTGGGAGAACCCGTCTAGACCATTCTAGAAACCCTACACCAATTTGAAATGTACATGCATCACGCTAAACTTAGTACGAGTTGAAGCGTTATTAATGTAACGACCCGCTAAGATGAACCTTGTCCAAAGTCCAACGGGATATCCACAATCCCAATGGACACTATCATATTATTTGCATTACTTGGATAAAATGTGCCAATGTGTTGATCATTGTTGCGTAAGTAGTCAAATCTGAAGGGGGAATGGACTAACCTTTATTTGTTTGCAGAAAATAAAGCATGAAATCCAAGGTTCGGTATGGTCCAAAACATCCCACCTTTGCTACTTGACTGGTGGAAATACCTTGCACCTTGCGACAAAAATCATGTGAGGAGAGTACTTGGTGACTTGCCATCCTTGCTAAACATTCAACCAAATAGGGAATTGATTGAGGCCGCTACCATGTTCTAGGATAAGAAAAGTGCTATTTTTTGATTTGGCAATATAGAAATGACTCATCTCTTAGAAGAATTAGGAAGCTTCGCCAAGTTTCCATGGGATAGTCTGGGATTACTGGTACCAGAGAATTGCACTCCCCCCGGTTTTCTGAAAATATTGGGTTTTAAGAAGAATGATGAACTGCTCTGTCTAAAGAAATTTTACATCCCTTTTGAATTTCTTTACGAGCGTTATGGGCATAGCAACTCGTATCGTCTTCACCATGATGAACTCGCCATTACTTTCTTGGGTTGGGTACACCGCCAGGTTTATGTGTTCGTCGTCTTCTTCTAGGGGTTGTTGATATTTCCAATGAAAGGAGGAAGGATTCATACTCGCTTAGCCATGGTCGCCAGGACCTTGATGGATGGAATCGAGGGACAAACTTATACCATCATCCCTATGATCTTAGCTGAGATGTATTGTGCTCTAGATCGGTGCAAGCAGGGATTTTGACACTTTGAGGGTTGTAATCTATTACTACAAGTCTGGTTGCTAGAACACTTTCAGAGAGGAGAGTACCATCAAGAGCTTCTACAAAGGCCACTGAATGACTACATATCCAACCATCACCCAAAGAAAATGACATTTATTCCGGATGGGTTTGCATATCCTGGAAATGCTGTAAGTTGGGTGCGTTTCTTCAGCATTCTGACAGACGAGTGATGTCGCCCAAACTCACACCATAAATATAGGTAGTGAGGTGGTTGAAGCAATAATAAAACCCAACGCAAGTCGGGGTCGAATCCTCAGGGAGTTAGAATTGGGATTAGGTATATATTTAGTGTAATTGTAAAATATGCCTTAGATTACACTTCCACATTCTTGTTTGTTGTTTCTACTTCTACTTCAAACTATTGATTGCAATTATAAAACTAGAAGACACTATTTTTGGTTTTGGTTGTTTTCCAAATGATAAAAGATCTAGGGTCGTGACTTCCACCTAGGTGTTTACCTAATGGGTTAAAAATTCTAGGACACGCCTGATTGGTCAGGGTTGTAATATAGCAATCACACGCAATTATCCACTCTATACCTCTTGGTAGTTTGAGTGGTTTTGCCCAATTTGACTTTCTCAAGTCCAAACGGGTATTGCACAAAACAAGTGATAACTGCTCAAGTCGGGTCTTACTATCTCGAGATTCAACCCTTTAATTGGGGCTATCAATTTCTTGAGTTCACCCCAATTTCTTGTTAGCCAAGCTTTCCTAGACTTAGTCTCTCTTTCTCAAGTAGAGACTAAGTCAATTAGGCATGAATCAATGTTTGCAATCATTAATTCTTAAATTCAAGCAAGAACTAGGTTAATTATCACTAACCCAATCACAAACAAGTTCTAAATCAATCACCCATACCCACACTAGGATTGGGCCACAACCCTAGCTAGAAATTTAGCTACTCATGAAAAATGAAGAAATACAAGAAGAACTTAAGATAGAATGCATAATAATTGATTAGGGGAAAAAAATCTAATGTTTAGAAGCTAATCTAGTACAATATTACTCAAAATAGTAAAGGAAAACGGCTAAAGTGCTCTCCCAAAACAAAACTTACCTTAAAAATGACAAAAAGTTCTATTTATACTAAGCTGAAAATATCTGACAAAAATGCCCATGCGGAGGTTGTGTGGCCGCATAATTATGTGTGCGGTCCGCACAACGAGACTTGGCTTAATAGGTTCCAGTTCTGCGGTCGCACAATTCTGGATTGCTGCCGCACTCCTTCAACTACTACGGACTGTACATTTGTGAGTGCGGCCTCACTCTTGCTTCTGCGGCCGCACAATTATAGTGCGGTTCACACTCTTTGATCTTAAGCTTTGGTTATGTGAGACTTCTACGGACCGCATAAAAATGAGTGCGGCCGCGCTCTTGATTATGCGGCCGCACAAAAATGATGCGGTCCGCATTTCTTCTTGAACTTGAAATCCCATCTCTCTCATCTTTGACTCCTCGATGAATAGAGTCAACTCTTGATGCTCTAGTGTCGCATTAGAACTATGGTACTCAAAAAGTCAAAAAGTCAAATTATGGGTAATTGTTGGTCCCAATTGATGTGTAATTAATTCACCTTAGGCCAGCTGAAATATCTCTTTTTCTAGTGGAGGTGGGAATTGCCTTAATTGCTTGAGGACAAGCAAGAGCTTAAGTTTGGGGGAGTTGATAAGTAGGTAGGGATTTTGACCGTTTATTTGCTCTTTTTTACTTGTGTTTTAGCTCAAAAATGCTTAAAGGTATTTCCGAAAACTAATAAAATATGCTTTTGTACAGGAACATTGGGAAATGAGCCAAAGAAGTCATAACCAATTCATAAAGGAGTAAAAAGTGGAAAAGGACCAAAACAAGGCTAAAAGCCCACAGTGCGGACCACACAATACTGTGTGCGGCCACAAAACAAAGAAAGAGCCATGTCAGTTTTCCTTCAGAGTATACGGACCGCACAAATATTGGACGACCGCAGAAGAGGAGATTCAGAGAGCTGGTTTTGGGCAAGTTGAAGGAGTGCGGACCGCACCATAATTGTGCGGCCGCACTCAATATTATGTGGCCCGTAGAAGTCAAAGATCGGAGAGATGGGATTTCAAGTTCAAGAAGAATGCGGACCACACCCTTTTTGTGATGCCGCATAATCAAGAGCGCGGGCGCACTCATTTTTATACGGTCCACAGAAGTCTCACACAACCAGAGCTTAAGATCAAAGAGTGCGGACAACACTATAATTGAGTGACCACAAAAGCAAGAGTGCATCCGCACTCACAAATGTGCGGTCCACAGTAGTTGAAGGAGTGCGGCCGCAATCTAGAATTGTGCGATCGCAGAACTGAAACCTGTCAAGCCAAGTCTCGTTGTGCGGACCGCACACATAATTATGCATTCGCATAACCTCCGCAGGGGTATATTTGTCAGATATTTTCATCTTAGTATAAATAGAACATTTTGTCATTTTTAGGGTAAGTTTTGTTTTGGGAGAGTACCTGAGCCGTTTTTCTTTACTGTTTTGAGTAATATTGTACTAGATTAGCTTCTAAATTTGACTCCTTTATGAGTTAGTTTTTACTTCTACGGATCGTTTCCCAATGTTCCTGTACAAAAGCACATTTCATTAGTTTTCGGGAATACCTTTAAGCATTTTTGAGCTAAAACGCAAGTAAAAGAGAGCAAATAAATGGTCAAAATCCGTACTTATCAATGAGCAGGTACATTGGATATTTGAATGGTTTCCTAGTAGTGAGCTCATCATCAGGTCAAGGGGGACTACTCATTTGGTACTGATTGGGTTGCGAGGCATCTATCCTTACGCTCCTATAAGGGTAATGAGACAAGCTGAAAGGAAACAAGTCATACCTCAGGTTTCCAACATGGTCCAGTACAAAGCAAATTTCAATGGAGACGTCATTCCATTCAAGTTCGAGGCGCAACATATGTGGAACCAAAATATCATTGTGAAAAGAGAAAATATCGATCCAGAGAGGTATCACACTGGTTATATGTACTACTATCTATCATGGCTGGAAGATGACGTAGCAGCGGACGTCAAGACAGGAGTCAATCTGAAGGATATGATCATAGATGAAGTGGCTGAGGCACAAGTTAAGTACAAGAGGCTACGCAAAATGGTGTTCGAGTCCGAAGCTAAACATCTGGAGCAGCACAAAGTGAACATGGAGGAGATAAGGTAAGGGGAGGAGATTTCCACTGATGGAGCTAGAAGGGAAGATGAGAAAGAGACTCTCGGACTGTCAAGGCATGAACGATGATGAAGGAGGAAATCTGGATAAAGCTTACTTACTGTTGGATATACGCGATCTGGGAAACCTGATTGATGGGGTCAAAAGAGCGAAGCATGAAGAAGGTCCTTCAGTGACCCAGTAGATTAGGAAATAATGTTCTTTACTTCCTTTTAGCTTAGATTAGATTTCGATGTAATAAGGCTTGATGCCATTAGTGACTTTATTATTATTGTCGATTTAGTGAAAGTTTGTTTTGGCCTATTTTCGCATTAATGAAATGAAGCAAAGTTGGCATCAATTTTCTCCAAGTCTATTTGTCGCTTAGGCCTACCTGAGGCACAATGGGTTCCCCAAAATTAGGACGCGATTTATTGCATGACTTTGTGAAACATGTTTAAATACTACAAACATTCTTTTATTTTCACCTTACTAACTTGGTGACCTTTTGCTTTTTCTATTCATTTTTTATTATTCCCATTCCCAAAGGTTGGTTCGTGCATACTGGCATCATCAGCATACCACACTAGATCCAGAGGTCCTTCACCTCCTCCTCCACCTAGCGACCCAAAAGGCAAAAGCAAGGGAAAAAGGGAAGATGGATGATTTAAGTATCAGGAAAGACAATGCTACTGTGGCAGAAAATATGGAAACTTCAGATGGCAGAAGTACCCCGGGGCAGAATGAGCTGGTTTTACGTTTGGAGCAAAAAATCCTGGAACTACAGGGCGAGCTTGAGCAGGTCCGAAATATGGAAAACCTCTCCCTTAATCTCAATGTTCCCGACATCAACCAGCAAAACCCGACTACTCAAAACCAAACACCACCACAAAACACACAAAACCAGAATCCACCACCAAATCCTCCCGCACCACACCAGTATCCCGCACCTCCCCAGAACCTTAACCCGCCACCAGTGCCGACCCCTCAACACCACCATCATCCAACTTAATACTTGCAAGCCACTACCTATCACACCCCTCAAAATGCACCGCAACCCACTCCTGATCCCCAAAACTCGACCAACGACTATCCATATACCCAAGTTCTAGTAACTCATCAAAGCAACCCGATATATGTGGAAACCTTACTCCATACCCCGCAGCAAACCCTATATATACCCGAATTGACTGAAAAAGACATGCTCATTAGAAACATGGCTGAGGAGCTCAAGAAACTCACAGGGAGAGTCCAGAGTGTTGAAGGTGGTAAAGGCATTGAAGTTCTAAACTATGAGGACCTATGTATTCAGCCGGATGTGGAACTGTTGGAGGGTTACAAACCTCCCAAGTTCGAAATATTCGTTGGTACCGGTGATCCGAAGGTGCATCTGAGAATATACTATGACAAGTTTGTAGGGGTGTGCAAGAATGAACAAATCCATATGAAACTGTTCATGTGAAGCCTTACAGGAGACGCTTTGTATTGGTATATCAGTCAAAACCCAAAGAATTGGGTTACTTGGGTGAGTATGGCATCCGATTTTATGGATAGATTCAGGTTCAACACGGAAAATGCGCCAGACGTTTTATTCATTCAAAACCTCAAAAATAAACCGACAGAAAACTTCTGTGAGTATGCTACTCGTTGGAGATTATAGGCTGCAAAGGTAAGGCCAGCACTTGAAGAAGAATAAATGAACAAGTTCTTTGTCAGAGCTCAAGACCCGCAGTATTACGAAAGGTTAATGGTTATTGAAAATCACAAGTTCTCTGAGATCATCAAGCTAGGAGAAAGAATAGAAGAAGGAATTAAGAAAGGGATGGTAACAAATTTTGAGGCACTGCAAGCCACGAATAAAGCTTTGCAATCAGGCGGTATTTCAAAGAAGAAAGAAGTGGTTGCCGTGATGGTAGCCCAGGGCCCTAAGTCTCCCCTTCACATACCAAACACCCCCATCCATATATCAACCCTCACCCCCGGAATACCAATACCCTGCCACCTACCATACCTACAATGCTCAACCTGCATATTACCATTCACCTCCACCCGCCCGCCAAAACTACCCGAAGCCACGTCCAAATTTTGACCGTAGACCTCCTAGACAATACACCCCAATTGCTAAACCAATAGACCAACTATATGAGAGACTGAAGGCTGCTGGTTATGTTACCCCTATTCCTGCCGTTGTTGTGGAGAATCCTTCCCAATGGATCAACCCCAACAAAACATGTGCTTATCATTCAGGCATGAAAGGTCATACCATTGAGGAATGCCGGATATTGAAAGACAAGATTCATACATTGATCGACACTAAGGTTATACAAGCAAAGGAAGTTGCACTAAATGTTCACAACAACCCTCTCCCGGATCACAGAGGTAAGGGAGTGAATATGATAGAAACTGACAAGGAATGGGATTAAGAAGGGTCTGTTGGACTCATTCGAGAGGGAGACACCCCTAAAACATCTCCGGTCACCCTCACGCCAATTGTGGTACAAACCCAGGGACCATTTGAAGTTTAAGTAACTACACCCTTCACTGTGATGGTAGCTCCCACACCATCTTACAAGTCTGATGCCATCCCATGGGATTATGTTGTGGAAGTAAAAAAGAAAGGGAAAAGCCAAAATGGAAGAAACAGGTGTCGCGCAAGGTATGACTAGAACTGGCAGAGTTTACACACCTGAGAATCTGGGAGGAACGAGTAAGGAAGTTGCACCTAAGCTGCCTGTGTCGAGACTGACACTGAAAATCTTTGGAGGAAGATACAAGCAAGGGAGTAATCTATTGTTGACCACTTGAACAAAATTCCTGCTCAGATATCCTTATTATTACTGTTGCAAAACTCAGACGCGCACAAGACTGCTCTGATGAAGGTGCTAAGAGAAGCTTATGTACCCGCTGACATCACTAGTGGAGAGATGGCTAACATGGTCGGACAGGTATTGGAGAGCCATAAAATAACTTTCCATGAAAATGAATTACCACTAGAAGGACTGAGTCACAACAGGGCGTTGCACATCACAGTGCAATTCGAAGATAAGTTCATCGCCAGGGTCTTGATAGTTGGAGGTTCGAGTCTTAACATATGTCCATTGACCACTCTAATGAGACTGGGTAAAGTCCTGCACGAGATACGAATGGGAAGCATGAATGTGATGTCGTTCGATGGATCGTAGAGAGCCACCATTGGAGAAATCAACCTCAATCTACAGATGGGTCCGACTTGGTTTGATGTCGAGTTCCAAGTGCTAGATATATCTTCTACTTACAATCTATTGTTGGGACGGCCATGGATACATGCAACTGGGGAAATGGCTTCAACTCTGCACCAGGCTGTGAAGTTTTAGTGGAATCATCAGGAGGTGATCATCCATGGAGATGGGAGCAACCCCATCTACACCAACCAAACCGTTCCAGTCGTCGAAAACAGAAGGAAGCTTGGTGGAGAAACATATCATCGCATTAAACGGGTTAGAGCAATTGAAAAGGACCGATGGTGGAGCAACAAGATATAAAGCATATTGTTGTGTACGAGGTATGAACCATGCAAGGGTCTCGGCAAAAAGCTTTAGGGGATCACCAAACCTGTACAACCACAGTACCATGGCATGACTTTTGGACTCGGATATGAATACACATGGCAAGAATATCAGGATTGGACACCACCATGGCGTGCTCCTTATTATCCACTTGAACAACCTGTACCACTTTTGTACCAGTCATTCCATCAGGCTGACATGATGTGGGGATCTGAGGAAGATGAGGTTTTGGCTGACATGAGAAAGTTGTTTCTAGATGAAGAAGACATGGACAATTGTGCAATTATTGAGGAGGAGGAGAGAGAAGACCTTACCATTCAAACCATAGAAGAAGGAGTTGTTCTCAAGAACTGGACCGCTGCACCATCCCAGGCTCGCCGAGTTCCTGGGTAGCTTGGAAAATTAGCATGAATTATTTTCAAATAGTTTTGAGCATTTAAGACATTTTTCAGTATTTTGTTATGAAATAATTACTCGAGCCATTGAGTCATACTTTTTGACATTTTTAAAGTTTTATTAACGCTTTGCTGCTTTTCATATTTAGTATTATCTTTCTACATTCTTTTCAGCATAATTATTACATATCCTGATGAATCCACGACTTTGATATGTAATGAGACAACGCAACATAAGGACAGTGATTCGGAAGATCTGGAAGATGATATAATACCTGAGGAAATCGTCAGAGAAGTAAAGAACTTTGAAAACAAACCGAAGTCTAATTTGAAGGAAACTGAGGTCGTTAACTTAGGGGATTCCAAAACAATCAAGGAAACACATAAGCATTCTTCTATCACAATCAGAGAGAGAAGAGTATATCAGATTCCTAAAGGAGTATGAGGACATATTTGCATGGTCCTACGACGATATGACTGGTTTAAGCACATCTATAGTAGCTCACAAGCTACCCACCAATCACATGTGTCCACCGATAAAGAAGAAGCTCAGAAAGTTCAAGCCAAATATGAGTTTGAAGATAAAAGAGGAAGTCACCAAGAAAATCAAAGCGAAGGTTCTCCGAGTGGTCGAATATCCGACCTAGTTAGCCAACATTGTGCCAGTTCCGAAGGAAGATGGAAAAGTTAAAGTATGTATTGATTACCGAGATCCAAACAGAGCAAGTCCTAAGGATGATTTTCTACTGCCCAACGTACACATACTGATTGACAACTGCGTCAAGCATGAACTTCAATCCTTCGTGGATTGCTTCGCAGGATACCATCAAATTTAGATGGACGAAGAGGATGCCGAAAAGAATGTCTTTATCATACCATGGGGAATATATTGTTACAAAATGATGCCGTTTGGTTTGAAGAATGCTGAGGCCACCTACATGAGGGCCATGACGACTATTTTCCATGATATGATACACAAGGAAATAGAGGTGTACGTGGATGATGTTATCATCAAATCTAAAAGGAGTTCGGATCACATAGCATATTTGAAGAAATATTTTGACCGGGTTCAGAAATACAATTTTAAGTTGAATCCTGCAAAATGTGCCTTTGGAGTCCATGCTGGAAAGTTGTTAGGTTTCATCGTCAGTCGCCGAGGTATTGAGTTAGACCCGTCAAAAATCAAAGCTATCTAGGACTTGCCGCCTCCAAAGAATAAGAAAGATGAGATAAGTTTTCTAGGGAGCCTCAATTATATCAGCCTCTTTATAGCACAATCAACCATGATATGTAAGCCAATCTTCAGAATGCTGAGGAAAGATACTACAACGAGCTGGGCTAAAGAATTCCAGAAAGCCTTCGACAAAATCAAGGAGTATTTATCTAAACCACCCATGCTGGTACCACCAGAACCAGGAAGACATCTGATGCTTTATTTCTCCGTGTTAGATGGGGCTTTTGGTTATGTTCTAGGACAACATGATGAAATTGGAAGGAAGGAGCAGGCGATATATTATCTGAGTAAGAAATTCATGCCTTATGAAGCCCGGTACTCTTTGTTGGAACGCAATTATTGTGCTCTGACATGGATAGCCCAGAAGTTGAGTCATTATTTCTGTGCGTACACTACATATCTCATATCAAGGATGGATCCGCTAAAACACATCTTTCAGAAACCCATGCCTACGGGTAAGTTAGCAAAGTGAAAAATATTGCTGAGTGAGTTCGACATCATCTATGTAACTCGGAAGGCAGTCAAAGGGCAAGCCTTGGCGGATCCCTTGGCAGAAAATCTCGTAGACGGAGAATACGAACCATTGAAAATGTATTTTCCCGATGAGGAAATATTGTTTGTAGGAGAAGATATCACCGAGGCATACGATGGTTGGAGGATGTTCTTCGACGGAGCAACGAATTTCAAAAGAGTGGGTATCAGAGCTGTCTTAGTGTCAGAAACCGGTCAACACTATCTGGTATCCCCAAAACTCAAGTTTCCGTGCACCAACAATATGGCGGAATATGAGGCTTGCATCCTGGGACTCAGGTTAGCCATTGACATGAACATTCAGGAGTTGTTGGTAATTGGAGATTCAGATCTGTTGGTGCACTAGGTTCTAGGAGAATGGGCTACAAAGAACACCAAAATATTGCCATATTTGCACTGTGTACAAGAGTTGATCAAGAGGTTCACAAAGATAGAGTTCAAACATGTTCCAAGGATTCAGAATGAGTTTGCAGATACATTAGCCACTTTGTCTTCCATGATACAACACCCAGATAAGAATTTCATCGATCCTATCCCAATAGAAATTCATAAGCAGCCAGCTTATTGTGCTCATGTTGAAGAAGAGATTGACGGAAATCTGTGGTTCCACGACATCAAGAAATACAATGGAGAATATCCAGAGCACGCTACCCATACTCAGAAGCGCACACTTCGAAGATTGGCCAACCATTTCTTTAAAGTGGAGGAATTATGTATTGAAGGACTCCTGATTTAGGTTTGTTGCGATGCGTCAATGCCAAGGAGGCGTCTAGGTTGCTCGAGGAAATACATGCCAGAACTTGCGGACCTCACATGAATGGTTTCGTTCTGGCCAAGAAGATATTAAGAGCAGGGTATTTCTGGATGACTATGGAAACAGACTGCATCAAATATATTCAAAAGTGTCACCAAAGCCAGATACATGCTAACATGATACAGGGAACACCCAATGAACTTAATGCAACAAATTTACCCTGGCCCTTCTTCGCTTGGGGTATGGATGTCATCGGACCAATCGAACCCGCTGGTTCAAATGGACATAGGTTCATTCTGGTGGCTATAGACTACTTCACAAAATGGGTTGAAGCCGCATCCTATAAGGCTTTAACTAAGAAGGTTCTTGCAGATTTTGTTCGAGACCGCATCGTTTATCGATTTGGAGTACCTAAGTCAATCATCACTAATAATGCTGCCAATATTAACAACAACTTGATTAAAGCCATGTGTGAAACATTCAAGATCAAGCATAGGAACTCTATAGCATACATGCCGCAATTGAGCGGAGCTGTAGAGGCCGCCAACAAGAACATCAAGAAGATATTGAGAAAAATGGTAGATAATTACAAACAATGGCACGAGAAGCTACAGTTTGCTTTGCTCGGGTATCGCACCACAGTTCGTACCTCAACTGGGGCAACCCCTTATCTACTAGTCTACGGTACTGAAGTCGTTATCCCTGTCGAAGTGCAAATCCCTTCTTTAAGAATCATACATGAAGCCGAGCTCAGCGAGGTAGAATGGATACAAAACTGGTAAGAAAAATTAGCTCTCATTGATGGAAAAAGAATGAACGCAGTATGTCACGGTCAACTCTACCAGAATAGAATGGTAAGATCTTTCAACAAAAAGGTCAGGTCGAGGCAATTCACGCCGGGGCAATTGGTACTAAAATGAATCTTCCCACATCAGGATGAAGCAAAGGGGAAATTCTCACCCAACTAGCAAGGCCCTTACATGACTCATCGGGTATTAACAGGAGGAACACTTATACTTGTAGAGATGGATGGGGAGATCTGGCCAAAACCCATCAATTCAGACATAGTCAAGAGATACTATGTTTAAGATTATGTTTGCACTTTCTATTTGATGTAATTAAACTACACTTGACCTGATTCCTATTTAAGAGGGGATACGTAGGCATCCCTGTGGGTTCGGTCACATCATAATAAAATCTCCATTCCCACTATGGTCAGAAACTAGGGCAAGATCTCAAGTTTGCCCGATCTCATCATGTTTGGAACCGCCAAGGAATGTATCGCCAGAAGTACGCATTTAAACTGGGGCAGAATTTTGAGGAGGATTCTCAAAATTCCGAATCAAGGAGGTTGCAATGTCTTAAAAATGCGTCATAGTCATCAGTTCATCAAAATCATTTGATCTCGTAAATTATCACATATTTCAAACAACTACATTTTTACAAGTAATTTGTCAAATGCATGCATGTTTTTCGAAATTTTGTTTCTATGACAGCCAGACGTTACCCAGGGTGACTCAAGCAGGACCTCAAGACAAGAGTAAAGGCGAAGCAAGAAATTGAGAGCACGAACCAACCTTCCCCCTCACCAAAACTCACAATGTTTCTTTGGGCGCAGGCACAATGAACATAACAGGAACATCCGCAAATACATACACACAACAAGATCACTATCTTCACACCAATAAGAATCGCCAAACGCAAACACATCAAGCTAAGATATGCTTCACTCTCTCGGTAGTTATTCATTACTTTTCTTGCATAGGGCTAAGCACTGCCCTCATCATCGCATAAGGCTAAACACTAATTTCTTTTCATGAGACTAAGCATTGTCTCCATACCTTGCATGAGGCTAAGCACAGCCTCCATATTGCATAAGGCTAAGCACTGCCTTTTTCTCTGCATGAGAATAAGAATTGTCTCCATACCTTGCATGAGGCTAAGCATAACCTCCATATTGTATAAGTCTAAGTACTTCCTTTTCTCTGCATGAGACTAATCATTCTCTCCATACCTTGCATGAGGCTAAGCACTGCCTCCATATTGCATAAGGCTAAGCACTGCCTTTTCTCTGCGTGAGACTAAGCATTGTCTTTATACCTTGCATGAGGCTAAGCACTGCCTCCATAATGCATAAGGCTAAGCACTGCCTTTTCTCTGCATGAGACTAAGAATTGTCTCCATACCTTGCATAAGGCTAAGCATTGCCTCCATATTGCATAAGGCTAAGCACTGCATTTTCTCTGCATGAGACTAAGCATTGTCTCCATACCTTGCATGAGGCTAAGCATTGCCTCCATGTTGCATAAGGCTAAGCACTACCTTTTCTTTGTATGAGACTAAGCATTGTATCCATACCTTGCATGAGGCTAAGCACTGCCTCCATATTACATAAGGCTAAGAACTGCCTCCATATTACATAAGGCTAAGCACTGCCTTTTTTCTGCGTGAGACTAAGCATTTTCTCCATACCTTATATGAGGCTAAGCATTGCCTCCATATTGAATAGGTGATGTTTGGCATATTTCGATGTGTGTTGATGTTACTTTGCCTATGCTTTAACCACTTTTTGATGTTATTTAATCTTTAAAACACCCAACATGGTATAATTATTGGTTTGATGACTAATTAAGTTATGTGTGACGATTTAAGGTGTTCGGAGTGCAAAATATGAAGAAAAGGTGGTTTAGCCAGAGGAAGAAGAGTTGGATGCGTCGCATCCAACCTAGGAAAACATCATCCTGCATGCAACCTTAGCAGTGAAGTTGGGCCATCGCGTCCGCCATCGCGTGCGAAACTGGGAAGTAGAAGTGAAGCTGGATGCGTCGCGTCCACCATCGCATGCAAGCTGAGAAATGGAGGACAAGGTGGATGCGTCGCATCCACCTTAGCATCAATCCCTGAAGCCGAATTGGACTAGGAATAGGAGAGCTTTGGCCCACGACTTTTGTACGCAATATATAAGCTAAAAACGCCTCTTTTAGGTTATCTAACATATTGGGAAGAGGGGAAAAAGCCACGACAAAGCTGTGGAGGCCGGAATTCATCAAGTTTCATCTTTCTCCTACCAAACTTAGTAATTTTTATGTTTCTTTGTATGATTTGTTGTTTGGCTACCATGTCTATATGGAGCTAAACTTCACGTTCTAGGGTTGTGGTTCTTTCATGACTATTGTTATTCGGATATTGATTTTGACTTCTTGATTTATCATATTAGTTTATTTATTCAATCTTGCACTTAATTATTTAATTGCTTGATCACCAATTGAATATTCTCTGTATGAGACTAAGCATTGTCTCCATACCTTGCATGAGGCTAAGCATTGCCTCCATATTGCATAAGGCTAAGCACTATCTTTCCTTGCACGAGACTAAGCACTGTCTCCATTCTTTGCATGAGGCTAAGCACTGCCTCCATATTGCATGAGACTAAATACTATCTCCATTCCTTGCATGAGGCTAAGCATTTCCACCATCATCGCATAAGGTTAAGCATTGCCTTTCCTTTGCATGAAACTAAACACTGTCTCCATTCCTTTGTAAGAGACTAAGCACTGTCTCCATTCTTCACATGACACTTAACATTGTCTCCACCTTGCATAAGGCTAAACACTGCCCTCACTTTGCATGAGACTAAGCATTGTCTCTTCTCTTTTCATCGGGCTAAGCACTGCCCTCATCTCATATAATACTAAACCTTGTCTCGTCTTGTTCTCGCATACGACTGAGCATCACCCATTTCCTTTGACAAGCGATCCATATTACCGCATATTTGCATTTCATGGGCTGAAACATTGCCACATTGTCCAAAGGCGTCATAGTCTGAGGGTATCATCTTCATAGCCTGAAGACATCATGTCATGGCTAGAGGATCTCTCGAAACTATACATCATTATTCAAAGGCGTCATAGTCCTGAGGCATCATCCTCATGGCCCGAGGACATTATTTCATGGCCTTCGAATTCCTTATCATATGCTTTATGGTCCAAGACGTCATGGTCCAAGGACACCATTCTCAAACGTCCAAAGACAACCCTCATGGTCCAAAAGGGAATTTGCATCATGTTTAAATTACGCAATAACCCCATATATTAGTATGCATCGTGTTTTAAGTTTTGCAGGTAACTCGGGAGGTAACCGATCTACAAACAGGAGCAATTCTCGCTCCGGTTTCTATTCACAACGTTCGCATCCTTTGACTATCTCAAATGTAATCGACGACCAGTAATTGATTAATTTTTGTTCTATAACCATCCAAATATCGACCTCGTACATCTGTAACGTTCATTTCACATTCATGGCTCCACTCAAAATTATCCGTTACTTATGACACTATCTTACCCAAAAGATCCTTTTGAAACGTACGACCACTCTTATAATAACTCCAACGGTTTCATTCGCCGTTGGATCCATAACTACACACGACCTGATTCCCATAATATTAGGGATATGTAGGCAACTCAAGAACTAGGGTTCGACCCCCCATGTTTCAAAAACGCATCATCCCCCACTCATTTCGGACAAAATTGGTCATTATTTTCTTTACCCGATAACTCTTTCATCCTTTCCGGGTAAAGAGGGGTAGCTGTTGATACCCAATTTTGCCCTCATATTTTTTCAAATAGTATATATACTTTCAAAATATCATTTTTGCATCATTACTCAATTTACAATAGTTATACTCAATTTACAATAGTTATACAAATATTTTTATAATTTATTGTAATTTTTAAAGCTTTAAAACGATTTTTCTTGCAGTTAAATTACTTGAATATGTATTAATTACCCTCTTAAATTATTTTGTGATGATTTAATCATCCAACTCTATTATTAGCATTCAAATATCTATTTTATAGTACTTTACTTCATTTTATATAATTACATTTGTACTTTTTATGCCAAATACGTAATTTTACAATAATAACCTATATTTTACAATAAATTGCATTTGTCATTTTAGTTAAGGTCAAAATAATTTTTTACATTTTTCAGAATTTTTAACTATTGTTTTAAAGTGTTAAGTTGCATAAATAATATTTTTATATTTTATTTAAATTTTTATTAAAATTATTTCCCCTTACTCCCCTACTTCAAAATCTGGCCCAAATTATGCCTTATTTTCGGACCAATTAAGGTCCAAACAAATTATCCCAACCCCAACCTGCCCTGTCCAAACCAAACAACCCCTTTTGTTCCAACCCGGTTGGGACCCGTTTACTCGACCCGCGCCACTTCCCTTTAATCACGGTCGTTGATCTCAGATGATCAACAGCCCATAATAATCCCTACCCTTTCCTTATATCCCCTCGCCCTAAACCCTAATCCCATTCTCACACTCCAGCCGCCCCTAAATCCTCTACTCTCCTCTTCTCTAAGCAACCCTAGCCGCCACCCAAAATCTTCTCTGAATCCAAATCATCCATGGATTCTTACCATGATTTACTTAACTTTTCCGGATTATACCTCTATTACTTGTGTAAATATGGTGTTACTTAGTACTTGCCCATTTTTGGCAAGTACCAGTCTTTGAATCAAAGGAGATTGTCTTTACTCTCCAAGATTTGGATGTTATTTCGTCCGTATACGTTCATAGCAAGGCTATGAGGTTCTGATTCACCAAGATCTCCGACTAATTTCTGATCCTAGTCAAACTAGGGTTTACCTGGTTTCTTCTTCTAATCCGATTCTAAATTGATTTTTGCATGTTCTTCTTTCCTTGTTTTTGTTTGATTGACTGTATTTCCTTATTTATGTGTTGATTTTTATTACTATATAAACCTCTCCCAATTTCCCCTTTGGACAGACTCTAACCGCTTAAGAACTACTGTTATTCTCTCATTTTTCACCTTCTATATTATTTCTGCTCTCTTGATTGTGGCCGGCTGAAATCCAAGGCCACCAGAATATTCTCTATTAACCTCCCTAGTGCGATCCGCTCGGGGATCACTGAAGCTCCTGTGAACTCTGACGTACTAGGATGTGGGATTCTCACTGTTATCTTTCTTTGATGTCATTGCTGAGATTCTAAGTTACTCACTCTTTTGCTCGTTTATCTTTACAACTGGTTAGCATTATCTACCCTTTATAGCCTTAATTAATACTCCTCTACTTATTCATGTATGTGTATTCTGCGTGCCAACACTGTTTGAACTTTAATAGACAAGCATGACCTAAGTTTCTTTCTTATTTGTGAACTCCCAGTGTTGTATTGTTGTATGCTTTCTGTAGTTCTATTATCTCAATGACGTTCTGCAGTTCCATGTTCTCTAATATCAGACTTTATAGGCTTCAACATGTGTAGTATACTTTCACTCTATGTATTTGACTCAAATGGTTTCTGGCCTTCTTAGGTTTTTTCTGATTGGTCATGCTCATGTTAGCCTCAATGTCGTGTCCTTTTCCTGTTATGAGTTCATATTCATGCCTTGGATTTCTGGGACCTTTTTGAAGAAACTGCTTGCTCAAAGTCCGCTTTAATGAATCTCTTCCTACTAGATACTTTATGTATAACCTATTGTTTCATGCAAACTAATCCTTGACTCTCCCACGTTATAGCATTATCTTAATCTCTGGCCAAGCATGTTTGTATGCAATTTGTAACTCTGATAATTGTGTTCCCTGACTGGGCAATCCTGCACTCTTTAGCATTACTTCTAGGATAAATACCAATGTGTAGTTCTCTCTCATGTGTGGTCAACTTGAATAAATCCTAATGTATGCATGTTCTATTAGCCTATAGTTGACATGTTCTTTTGCCTACTATGAGTTCTTTAGATCTTTGTGCTATAGTTAATGTACATCGGGTTAGGTTTCATGATCAACCAAGTATGTTTGCCAAATTGTGCCCATTAGCATGTTGTTATGTTGTTTGAAACCACATTCTCATTAGGTTTTCAAGACTGTACTCTACCTGCTTCTTGTTCATGATTCTGTTAGACTATCATCTAAAGGTCCTTAGGTTGTTTCTGGATCATGCTTTACTAAAATGGTTTATTGTCCTATGATGGTCAATCTTGTCACTATCAAACTCTGTTTCTGGAATTACAAAGCATAAGCTTGCCTCATACGTGTCTTGTGTGCCTTTCCATTTAGCATGGTCCTGTTTATATGTCTTGGCTAGAGGTGTTAATGGCTACAGCTCTAAGAACTAAGGGATTAAGTTGTTCTGTGAGTATTGTGTCACCTGCATAGCTAAATTTAGTATCCATGTGGGTAAGTAAGTTATTAGTTGGGCCGGGAGATGGGCCATGGGTGTTGTTGGACCTGGGCACTGGATTCAGGTGCACTCTAGTTATCTTGTGAGCCTGTGGTTTGGGCCTGTTGTTTGTCCGGAGAGTAAGACTATTGAAGGCCTGGGATATTCCTGGGTTACTTTTATATTGGGCCTATAATTGCTTTGGTGGGCTTGTATTCATTTCAGCCTGTGTTTTGTCATCTTCAAGTCTGTATTATTTATTCTTGGGCCTTTAATAACTTGTAATAACGAACAATTGGGGATTAGTAAAAAGGGGGAACTGGGATACTTTATCTTTTGCATGAATGGGCAGAGATCATTCCTATAGGATCTTAATAGCTTGTTTACTCATCACGCCTCAGTCTATGGAATTATATACACACAATATTATGACTTGAATGGCTAGAGAGCATGCCTATAGGATCTAAACTAGACTTCTTGCACTTAGACATCATGCCTATAGGAACTCAAACACTTCACCTACTCAACCTGTCAAAGCCCACACGCTATTAGAAATATGTTTGTAAGAACCTAAGTGTTTCACTTGTTCGCATATTTACTTATATGCACTATTAGATAACATGCCTATAGGATACAACAATGCAATACCTCTACTTATCTAGATACCACAACTATAGGGTTTTAACTAATTAATCAATTTCTTCATGTTGCTTTTGTACTGCTTCATTTAGATAGCATGTCTATAAGGATAAATTGTTTAAAAATCAGGTCCAATTGTCAATTGTTAGAAATCCTGTCCATAGGATGTTTATTGACGCTACTAATCTTGTGTTTTCAAATGACTTCACTTCCTAATTATGCGACTATTAGAGATCATGCCTATAATGTACTATCACCTACCTAAGATGCATATCTATAAAATCAGCATTAGTAATTCATAATTATGGGATTGTTTTCACAACCTTATTACGCAAACGATTAGATATCATGTCTATAAGACTTGCAACGCTCTAATTTGCCTATACGTTAGTCCAGAAATTACAACACTACCTATATAATACCGGAATCCAGAATCACATAGAAATTATGCCTATAGGACTTAACGATTCCAACACGTCTTAATGTCGTCTACTGCCTAACCAGAAATCTATTTGCTTGCTTTCCTGCTTATGTGTGGAGGTTACTTGATCCTTTTATTGCAATTATATGAAGTCCTATCTATTTTGCATGTCGCCTAGTTTTATCATTTTGAGCAACCTAAGTAAAGTCTAGAACCACCTTATAGTAGGTCCAAAGCCTCCTGGCCCATAGGCATGGGACGAGTAGTGCATGCATAGGGTACGACTTAGAATTGAATTAGAACGCTTTTAAGTAAACAACTTCAACATAATAATCGGGTAGCAGGAGATGATAGTCTGTGCCCGCTGAATAATACGAGCAACCTCTACTTTAAGGGAGTTGCAAAGTATTATTTATGTTGCACGGGGTGATCCTTTAGGCGAAAATACTTAGCCCCCCCCCCCTTCATTTATGTACTTGTTATCTATATTTAGTCATTTAATATAGACCAATGTAGTTATATCCTTGTAGTCATTAAGACTTGTACTGATTCTCATATGTTTTAATAAGACTCTACAACCTCTGAACTTCCCTTCTATTTATTTGATCGCCTAGCCTAATTGTATAATCCAGATGGTCTAAAGTTCGTTCGTGACCCACAGTTGTGGATCTCGAAGAGTGCCCAACACCTTCTCTTTGAGGTAATTTAAGCCCTTACCCGATCTTTGGTGGTGTTGACTAGTCAAACAGATTTATCTGCAACTAAGTGCCCTAACACACCTTAAAAATTATTAGGTGGCGACTCCTCTCTTTTAATATCTCCTTTTAAAAGAGTTGTCACATATCGAAGCCCGCTTTCGCGAGAAAATAGGGCGCGACAACAAACCCATGGTATGTTGACGATGTGAACTTCATTATAAGTAGGGTGACACCTCTAGAGTTGTCATCAGATGGTAAGAGAAGGTTCATTCATAATGTTAGATTTTACCTTTGGGATGAGCTATTTTTATTTAAGCAATGTGCAGATTAGTTGGTGCGCCATTGTGTTCTTAAGGATGATATGGAAGTAATTTTGCATGATTGTTATGGAGGACATCGCGGTGGAGACAAAATGGATACAAAGGTGTTGCAACCAGAATTTTGTTGGTCCACTCTATTCAAAGATGCACATGCTTTTGTGAAAAGATGTGATAGGTGCCAAAGAACAGCACAATTTCAAGGAGGCATGATATGGCTTTGAAGTGCATACTTGTGGTCGAAGTCTTCGATGTCTTGGTAATAGAATTCATGGGACCGTTTCCATCGTCCAATAGTCATATGTATATCTTGGTTGTGATTGATTATGTGTCGAAGTGGATTGAGGCCGTGGCTTTGCCTACAAATGATGCTAAGGTTGTGGTAAACTTTGTGAAGAAGAACATTTTCACGAGATCCAGAACTCCACGTGCTTTGATTAGTGATGGGGGTACTCACTATTGTAATAAGACACGATGTCGCAATAGCCTATCATCCACAAACTAGTGGCCAAGTTGAAGTTTCAAATAGGGAGGTGAAGCAAATTTTGGAGAAAACAATGAATATAAGTAGGAAGGATTGGGCTACCAAGCTAGATGACGCTTTATAGGCATATCAAACTGCATACGAGACTCCAATTGGCACTTTGCCGTACAAATTGGTTTATGGGAAGGCTTTTCACTTGTATGTTGTACTTAAGCATAAGGTATATTGGCAATCAAGAAGCTCAATTTTGATATGGATCTAGCTGGGGAAAACAAACGTTGCAACTCAATGAGCTCAAGGAGTTTCGGTTTCATGCATATGAGAATGCAAAGTTGTACAAAGAAAAGACAAAGATATGGCATGACAAACACATTAAACATCATGAGCTTGAACGGGGTCAAGCCGTTCTCTTGTTCAATTCAAGGTTAAAGCTCTTCCTTGGGAAGCTCAAGTCTAGATGGTCGGGTTCGTTTGAAGTGGTGCGTACTACAAAGCATGGAGCTGTTTAGCTTCGGGATCCCAAAAATGGTGGCACATTCTTTAAAATGGGCAAAAAGTTAAACATTGTTGGGAAGGGGGGACGTTTGCTGTCACAAAATCTCGATAGACTTGGTGGATGCTTGAAGGAACACTTTGTGTCGTTCCGCAATGTTAATCAAGCGCTTTGTGGGAGGCAACCCATGGTGATATTGTAATCATCATGCCTTGACGTTAACTAAGGTTCTTGTTGAGAGGCAACCCAATGCTTAGAGTAGTTTAGCATAATTCTATTTTGATTTTTGATTTTTGATTTTGGGGTACTATGGGTTGATCTTATATGGATTTTTATGTTTGAATAGGTATGGGAGCAATCCAATTGAAAGATGTTATCGGGAGGTAAAAACACATAAAGGAGTGCAAAAACATGATGAAATCAACCATCCACGTGAGGTCAAGCCCAAGCCGCAATCCACCTTGCGCGTAGCCTTGCCCCCCTTCCCCTTCGCCACATGCTTGGTGTCGCACATCCAGGCGCGAGAAAGACCTTGCCCCTTACCTCGCATCACTTTTCCCTCGCCCCGTGCCTCCTAGCTAGTCGCGAGACATGCCTCGTGTCCAAGCTCGCGAGGCCTAGGTAAGTTTTTCCCTGTTTGCTCCGTTACTCACACACACACTCACTTAACATAATCCCCATGACATCCTCTCTGCCCAAAGCTTACAAAACACACCCATCACCAAATTTTCTCCCTTCTCTTTTACTCAAACACCTCAAAATAAACACAAATCATAACACTAGTTCTACATCACACACTCACTGCTCATCATTTAAATGTATGAAATCCTTCTCTCTCTCTCTTCTATTTGAGATTAGTAGAGGTTGATGAACACATGCAAACCTTATGAATGTTGTTAATGGTGAAATTGTGCAATGCTTGTCCCACCCCATAAACCCCATAAGATTAGTATTCTTGTTGCTTGAAAGAGTGTTTCCACTCAATTCCCAAGTCGATTTGGGAGGGTGAGGCAATCCCTCACCCGCACAAGAGCTTATGCCTATCTAGTGTGCGCCAAGTGTTCGATATTTTGTCTCAAAGGAATTTTTTATCCCAATTGGAGCCCAAGTCTCCGGGATTGATACACTAGCAGTTTGTAAGCTCACCTAGCATGAAACTTAAGTGTGGGGTAGCTCATCGAAATCGGACTAAGTGGTTCAATTAGGGTGCATGCATTGTATTTCCATATGAACTAGTTAACTTGAGAATACAATCATGCTTAATTACTGATAAGTAGGGATTTTGACTACTTATTTACACTCTTTTACTTTAGTTTTAGCTCAAAAATGCTTAAAGGTATTCCCGAAAACTGATAAAATGTGCCTACTTGCAGGAGCAGTGGAAAAAGAGCCAAAACGATGAAATTCAACTAAAGAAGGAGTATTTTTTGGACAAGGACTAAAACAAGCAAAAAGAGCAAAGTGCGGACAGCACAATATTAAGTGCGGCCGAAGACTATGAAGAACCTCTGACAGAATGCCTTTGCAAAGTGCGGACCGCACAATTATTGTGAGGCCGCAGAAGATGAGGTTCAGAGAGATGGAGTCCTGAGTCCATGAAAAAGAGCAGACCGCACTATTATTGTGCGGCCGCAGAATTCAAGAGTGCGGCTGCACTCAGAAATATACGTCTGCAAAAGATGAGGTACAGAGAGATGGAGTTTTGAGTCCATGAAAAAGTGCGAACCACACTATTATTGTGCGGCCGTAGAATTCAAGAGTGCGGCTTCACTCAGAAATGTGCGTTCCGCAGAAGTCCTTCATGTCAAGCTCAAATTCAAGAGTGTGGCCGCACTAAAAAATGTGCGGTCCGTAGAATCTGAAGATGTGCGGCCGCAACCCAGAATTGTGCGGCCGCAAAAGTCCATCCTGTCAAGCCAAACTTCAAAGTGCGGATCGCACACAGAATTGTGCGGCCGCAGAATCTTCGCAGGGGCAATTTTGTCCGATAATTTCAGCTGTGTATAAATAGTTCTTTTTGTCAAATTTAGGTGAAATTTGAACTCCATAAAGTAGATAGCCATTTTTTCTTTACTGCTTTGGGGAACTTTGTATTAGTTTATCATTTTAACATTGGAATTTCATCCCTTTATCATCTATTATGAGTTTAATCTTATTTTTCTTCCTTAGTTTCTTTATTTTTGCCTATGAGTAGCTAAATCTCTAGTTAGGGTTGTGACCCAACCCTAGTGTGGGTATCTAATGGGTGTTTGATTTAGGGCTTGTTTAAGGTTGGGTGTATGATATTTAGACTAGTTCTTGCTTGAATTTAGGAATTAATGGTTGCAAACATTGATTTATGCCTAATTGACTTAGTCTCTACTTGAGAAAGAGAGACTAAGTCTAGGAAAACTTGGCTAACAAGAAATTGGGGTGAACTCAAGAAATTGATAGCCCCAATTAAAGGGTTGAATTTAGAGATAGTAAGACCCGACTTGAGCATATATCAACGGTTGTGTGAATTACCCCTTTGGACTTGAGAAAGCCAAATTGGACAAAATCACTTTAACTACCGAGAGGTATCGAGTAGGTAATCGCGTGTTGATTGCTATATTACACCCCGACTAACGAAATATACCCTAAAGCTCACAACCCATTAGGTAACCACCTATTTGGAAGTCAAATCCCTAGATCTTTTATAAACTTGAAAAACAACAACACCAAAAACATCGTTCTATTGCTTTACATTTACAAACAATAGCATAAATTTTAGAAGTAGAAAGAAACAACCAACTATGTGGAAGTGCAATTTAGGAACGTCATACACCTAGTCTAAGTATATACCTAATCCAATATAAGCTCTCTGAGGAATCGACCCCGACTCAAAATTGGGTAATTATAATTGCATCGACCGCTTCACAATCCCAATCAGTGGTGTGAATTTGGGCGATATCAATTTTTGGCCGTTGCCGGGGAGCTAAAAACATATTTAGCTATATATTTGTTTGTGTGTGACTTGTGTACAAAAATGTCTCTCTCAACAATGATCCTCTCGGAAACGTGACTTTGGGGGAGGAAGTGGACGATGACCAAGGTGAGGAGGTTCCTCTTGAACCTCAAGCAAATAGGCGAGGCCGGCTGCATCATGACAATATTCCTGTCCCTCCCCCACCTCCACCAAGAGTGTCTCCACATCGGGTATTGCCAAACGAAGGATACGCAAGTGCCATAGTCTCACCCCGCATTAGGGCGGGGAACTTCCAAATCATCAATGTTGTGCTCACATTGCTAGAGAAACGGGGATTCTTTACCGGGTCTCCGAGTCAAAATGCATACAAACACTTGAAGGGGTTTGTGGACACTTGCTGGGGAGTAAACATACCAACATTTTCGAGGACGCTCTAAGGTTGAGGCTATTTCCCTTCTCTCTATGGTGGAAAGCCTTGGATTGGTTAGAAAGATTGTCAAACCATTCCATCCATACATGGGATGAAATGGCGGAAAAATTCATTTCCAAGTTCTTTTCTCCTGGGCATATGGCTACTCTTCGAGATGAGATTCTAGCATTCAAGCAAGAACCCAATGAGCCTTTGCACGAGATTTGGGTGAGGTACCGTACTATGGTGAAAGAGTGCCCGAATAATGACATGACTGAGGCTATGATTCAACAAGCCTTCTACAAGGGGATCAATACTACCAATCAATGCATGGTCAACCAACTTTCTGGTGGGAATTTCATGACAACACCATGTGCCGAAGCTTGTGAGCTCTTAGATGAAATGGCAGATACTTCATCGGTATGGCAAAGTAGAGTTAATGTTCCTCAAAGTGATCCAAATGTGATTCACCTACACAAAGAATTGCATGATCATAGGCAAGCAATTGCCGAGTTGACCACAACAATGAATCAATTAGCCAAAGCTCAACTTCAACAAGTTCAAGGTCCTAAGCAAGTAAATGCAATGGAAGGTGTCAACATGATGGTGAACAAGCTAAGGCAAAAGGGTCAACAAGTGCAAAACTGTGTGGAACAATTTGTGCAAGATGATAGTGGGTTTGACCAAGACGAATCATACAATGAGCAAGAGGAAGAAGTGCAATATGTGAACAACTACCAAGGGAAAAGAAATAGCTCTCAAAGCACAAATCAACAATAATGTCGATCTCAAGGAAATCAAGGAAATTGAAACAATCAAAACCACCAAGTCAATTAAAGTAGTGGTAACAACAATCAAGGTAACTGGAATAATAACAATAATAAAGGCAATTGGAATAATCAAGGCAACCAAGGCAATTGGGGTGGAAACAATCAAGGATATTGGGGAGGCAACAACCAAGGGGGTTGGAATAATAACCAAGGGAATCAGGGGTCGGGCTTTCAAAGGCCCCCGATGTATCAACAACCAAGCAACCCACCTCCTTATCTGTATCATGGTTCTAGCTATTCTAATAATGAGATGGGACGTATTGAAAATATGTTCAAACAAATGATGGAGAAAAATGCCGACTCTGATGCTCAACTAGCCTCTCACAACACTTCAATCCGCAATTTGGAAGTTCAATTAGGGCAAATCTCGCAAGCTTTAAACACTCATCCTAAGGGGGCACTACCTAGTGACACGGTGGTGAACTCGAAGGGTGGGAACAACACGGGACATGCCATGGCCGTAACCACAAGGAGTGGAAAAGGTAGGGAGGCAACAACCTCAAACCAAAGAAGAATTGTGGATGATGATGTAGTGACTCAAAAGGATGAAATTCCAAGCAATGTGGTTCAAGATAATGATGAAGTGAGAATTGATATTGATGAAAATGTGGAGGAGACTCAATAAGAAGTGAACCCGTCTAGGGAACACGTGATTGACATACCGGAACCGGTAGTGCCAAAGTCCAAGGCAACAATGCCAAGGCCTGCTCCTCCATACCCTCAAAGGCTCGCCAAGCAAAATAGCGAGAACCAATTAAAGAAGTTTATTGACATGATGAAGAGCTTATCCATTAATGTGCCATTGGTTGAGGCATTGGAACAAATGCCCGGCTATGCAAAGTTCATGAAGGATTTGGTGACAAAGAAAATATCAATGAATTGTGAGACTATTAAGATGACACATCAAATGAGTGCTATTGTGCACTTAATGGCTCCGAAATTGGAAGATTATGGCGCTTTCGCAATCACTTGCACTATTGGAAGCGCCGACTTTGCAAAGCTCTATGTGATCTAGGGAGAGTATCAACTTGATGCCCTAATCGGTGTTCAAAACTTTGGGAATTGGGCAACCAAGACCCACATCTATGAGGTTACAAATGGCGGATCGTACTATGAGTAGACCATTGGGTATTATTAATGATGTGTTGGTTCGTGTTGATAAGTTCATCCTCCCGGCGAACTTTGTGATTCTTGATTGTGAAGTGGACTATGAGGTGCCTATTATCTTGGGTAGACCTTTCCTTGCTACAGGGAAGGCTCTTATTAATGTGGAAGTCGTCCAGGTGGGCGATGACAAGGTGGTTTTCCATGTATGCAAATCTATGAGGCAACCGAATAGCAATGAAGTTTGTTCGTGTGTGGACTTAGTGACCGAGGTGATTGTTGATGATGCTAGTGCCATGATGAATGTTGATGATACTTTGGAGGCCGTATTTCTTAATCATGATGATGATGAGAAGGAAGGCTATCTGGAATGTGTAAATGCATTACAAGGAATGGGGTCGCACACTTATGAACCCCGAAAATTGTCCTTAGATCTTGAGAACCGAAAGACTCCTCCAACAAAGCCCTCAATCGAGGAGCCTCTCACTTTGAAGTTAAAGCCATTGCCTCCACATCTCAGGTATGAATTCCTTGGACCATGTTCTACTTTACCGGTTATTCTTTCCTCTTGTTTGACTAACGTGCAGGTAGACTCTACTTTAGCGGTGCTACAAAAGAGGAAGAAAGTTATAGGATGGACATTGGTGGATATTAGAGGTATAAGCCCCGCCTTTTGCATGCACAAGATTATTTTGTAGGAGGAAGCCAAACCCTCTGTTGAACATCAAAGAGAATTAAATGAAGCAATGCAAGAGGTGGTGAAGAAGGAGATCATAAAATGGTTGGATGCCGGGGTTTTTTACCCATTTCCGATAGCTCGTAGACCTCTCCGGTGCAATGTGTCCCAAAGAAAGGGGGCATGACTGTGGTCACAAATGAAAATAATGAGTTGATCCCCACAAGAACGGTGACCGGGTGGAGAGTGTGTATGGACTATCGGAAGCTAAACAAAGTCACTCGGAAAGATCATTTCCCACTCTCATTCCTTAATAAAATTTTTGATAGGTTGGCCGGTCGAGCTTTCTATTGTTTCCTTGATGGATATTCCGGCTATAATCAAGTTCTTATTGCTCCGGAGGACCAAGAGAAAACTACTTTCACTTGTCCCTATGTCACTTTCGCATTCTCGTGAATGCCATTTGGGTTATGCAATGCACCGATGACTTTTTAACGGTGTATGATGGCCATCTTCATCGACATGGTGGAGGATTTTCTTGAGATCTTCATGGATGACTTTTCCATGGTCGGAAATTCTTTTGATGATTACTTGAACAATTTGGATAAGGTCTTGGCAAGATGTGAGGAGACAAACTTGGTTTTGAATTGGGAGAAATGTCACTTCATGGTCGAGGAAGACATTATCCTCGACCACAAAATTTTAAAGCATGGTATTGAGGTCGACAAGGCCAAAATAGAGGTGATCTCTAAACTCTCACCCCTTACATCCGTCAAGGGAGTGAGGATCTTCTTGGGTTATGCGGGGTTCTATCGCCGATTCATCAAGGACTTTTCCAAAGTGGTGAACCCCTTGTGTAAACTGTTGGAGAAGGATGCCAAGTTCCATTTCAACGAGGATTGTATGAAGGCATTCAAATTTCTTAAGATCAAATTGACTACTACTCCTATTATCACCACACCAGATTGGAGCTTGCCTTTCTAGCTCATATGTGATGCAAGTGATGTGGCGGTTGGAGCAGTTTTGGGATAACGTATCAACAAAATCTTCCATCCAGTCTACTACACTAGAAAGACCATGAATGATGCCCAAGTCAACTACACAGTGAAAGAAAAAGAGCTACTTATTATTGTCTTTGCTATGGAGAAGTTTCGCCCATACTTGATGGGTACAAAGGTGATTGTCCACACCGATCATGCGGCACTTCGGTACTTAATGAGCAAAAAGGATTCGAAGGCAAGGTTAAAGCGGTGTGTGCTTCTATTGCAAGAGTTTGATCTAGAGATTCAAGACCGCAAGGGTAGTAAAAACCAAGTGGCGGGCCACTTGTCTCGTTTGGAGGAGGAGGGGAGGCCACATGACGGCCTTGAGATAAATGATTCTTTCCTAAACGAGCAACTTCTAGCCATTTCAATGATCGGGATGCCATGGTTTACCGACTTAGAAAATTATCTTGTGAATGGTATTGTACCGAATGAGTTCTCTTCAAACCAAAGGAAGAAGCTCAAACGGGATTGCCTTGACTATTATTGGGATGAGTCGTATCTCTTCCGGATTTGTACTGATGGTGTGATTCGATGATGTGTACTGAAGGAAGAACAAGTGGAAATTTTTTAGGCTCGCCACTCTTCACCATATGGTGGTCACCATGGTGGAGCTAGAACGGCAACAAAAGTGTTGAGTTGTGAATTCTATTGGCCTACTCTTTACAAGGACGCTAGCGATCTCGTCAAGCATTGTGATGAATGTCAAAGGGCCGGTGGGATTTCTAAGAAAAATGAGATGCCCCTCACCGCCATCTTGGAGATTGATATTTTTGATGTGTGGGGCATTGATTTCATGGGTCCGTTCGTGAGCTCTTGTGGGAACACTTACATTTTGGTAGCTGTGGATTATGTGTCAAAGTGGGTTGAAGTCATGGCTTTACCTAACAATGAAGCTTGGAGTGTGGTGACATTTTTGAAAAAGAACACCATCACAAGATTCGGTACTCCAAGGGCCATTATTAGTGATGGGGGATCACACTTTTGCAACAAAGCTTTTGATACCTTACTCACCAAGTATGGTGTCACTCACAAAGTCACGACCACCTATCATCCTCAAGCAAGCGGGCAAGTGGAAGTCTCCAACCGGGAGATCAAGAGTATTTTATCAAAGACAGTGAATGCCAACCGGACGGATTGGTCAAAGAAACTTGATGATGCTCTTTGGGCTTATAGGACGGCTTACAAAACACTGATTGGTATGTCTCCATACAGGTTAGTGTTCGGGAAAGCTTGTCACCTTCCGGTGGAACTTGAGCATAAGGCTATGTGGGCATTGAAGAAGCTTAATCTTGAATGGGATGTCACTGCCAACTTAAAGGTGGCACAATTGAATGAGCTTGATGAATTCTGATACCATGCTTATACAAGTTCGTCCTTATTTAAGGACAAGATGAAGTACCTCCATGACAAGTACATCCGGAACAAGGAGTTCAAAGAAGGTGATTTTGTGTTATTGTTCAATTCTCGGTTATGAATGTTCCTGGGAAAGTTGAAGTCTAAGTGGAGTGGTCTGTTTGAGGTTGTGAATGTGACACCCTTTGGTGCATTAGACTTGAAGAACAAAAATAATGAAGAGTTTAGAGTCAATGGTCACTGGGTAAAGCATTATCTTGGCAAAGTTGATGACGGCCACGTCGTGGCGCTAATTCATTTCAAGTGATTGATGGTAATTTGCGTCGTGTCGCGACGTTAAATCAAGCGCTTCTTGGGAGGCAACCCATGTTTTTTTTCATTTATTATTTTCTTCTTTTTTAGATAGGTTTTGTATTGAACTAACTGGTTTTGAAGTGAATTGCAGGAATGAGTGCGCATTGCAGGTACTGTACTCAAAAATAATGGCCAAGTGTTGAAAAAATATGGACCGCACATTTATTGTGCGGACCACACAATCTTGTATGCCACAGCAGAGAAGAATCTACGGCCGCATAATTTTTTGTGCGGTCGCACAACTGGAGACCCAAAACTCCAACTCTCTGAAGTTTTGAATTGTAGAGAAAAGGCCATTCTGCGGCCGCACACAAAATTATGCGGACCGCACAAATTTCTGCGGCCGCACTCACTTTTGTGCGGACCTTGAAACTTCAGCAAGATTTAGGTAAAGAGTTTGCGGCCGCACTCACTTTTGTGAGGACCGCAGAACTTCAGCAAGGTTCAGGTAAAGAGTGCGGACCGCACTCAAAATTGTGCGACCGCGCTCAACTTCAATTTTGACTGACTTTGGTCAACCTATAAATAGGAGCTCATTGCACTATTCACAACTTTACACACTTTGAACTTTTGAGACCCAAGCAAGCACAGTGCTCACAAAGTATCTCACAATCCACATTTATTTCATCAATATAGATTCTTACCTGCATCCTTCATCACTAGTATGTTCAATTCATGTTTAGATTTTTCAATTTTTTAGTTTTTGTTCTTAATTAGTATAGTTATTTTTAGGCCTAAATTGTCAAATATTCTTCATGTGTGCTTGAAATTGTGTGGGTAATTTTATGTGTGCTCATTGGGGATTGGGTAGATCATTCATCATGTTTAATTTGCAAATACCATGTTTAAATTGTGCAAAAATTACAAAACCTAAGGCAGTGCCATTTTATTTTTGATTTTGCGGCCGCACACAAAATTGTGCGGTCCGCAGATCTTGAGTTAGGGCAAAATATGATACATGAAAAATGCAGACCGCACTCAAAATTGTGTGGTCCGCAGAAAAATGTGTGCGACCGCACTTTGGAACTTTAGAGAACCAGTAGTCTGAACCTGATTTTGTGCGGCCACACTCAAAATTATGCGGTCTGCACTTCAGCATATGCGACTGTACTTTGAAATTATGCGATCCGCACAAGGCAGTCTACGGCCGCACTCAATATTGTGCGGTACACATTGTCTCTTTTGTAAACTGATTTCCTGCAACTGTCAACATACTTTTGAACTTTAACTGACTTATGTGCTTTGTATTGCAGACAATGGTTCGATCACGAGTCAAAGGTGATACATCTAAAGGGAGGGGTGAACCCTCCCGAGGCCGAGAAAGGGGCACTCAACCTCTGGGAGTGTAATCAAAAGCAATAGCCAAAAAGTCGACCACTGGGAGAGGTAGGGTCACATAGACCTTAGAATCAAGCTCGTATGTCCCGTCTAGGGAAGCCTCCGAGGGTCACTCAATGGAGGTACAACCTGAGGCCCAGTCCCAACCACCACAATTCACTAGGAGATACCAACTGCACAATGAACCCTCCACCACAACAAGTTCTTCTGAGGGTTCTGATGCCGGTAGCCAGGGTTTAGAGCCCTCCTCTACACACACTCCCTCAGCACTAGTTGTAATAGATAATGATGATGTTCCTGATGATGGTAGGGGAGGTGACACTAGAGTGGGCGGCGTAGAGAGGTCAAAGAAGAAGGAAATATGGGAAGATAGGTTCGTGATTTTGACTGCCTTCACAAAGTTTAGAGAGTGGTGGCCCCAGAGATCGCTCACACTTGAGCGACAATTCTTGCTAAAGGATTTGGATAAATACAATCCAAATGTCCTTAAGCAGTTCAGGGAGCGTAAGGGATGGATGCGGTTCACCCAGAGTGTTATGGATGCTAAAGAACACTTGGTACGGGAGTTTTATGCCAATGTGGCACACATCAAGAAGGGTACCAAAGTGAGTGAGAAATTTGAAAGTCAGATTCGACCCAAGTACTCTGAACACTTACTTGGGATTCGAGGAGGTAGAGGCAAGCCAGTACTTGGAGAAACTTGCTATGGGTGATGCAACTCGCCCTTGGTTAGCAGAGATTTTGGCTCCTCCAGGACCACCACCACCGTGGATCACAGCAGGGGTTCCCATCGCACGGGCCACCCTCAACTTTGAAGCAAAGGGGTGGCAAACTTTTGTGTGCAGCCGTATTGACCCAAGCCAGAATGAGAACAATCTTCCGATTCCCCGAGCAGTTTTAGTGGCATCTATCATGGCTGGGTAACCAATCAATGTGGGTGCCATCATGTCGGCCAATATGTCAGTGATTGTACGGAAAGGTGAAAGCTCCTACCCATATCCCAACACCCTAACAGAATATCTCACGGATGCAAAGGTGGAGCTGAGGAGTTTTGATACAAAAGTGTTGTCCAAGAAGCCCTTCTCATGGTACCTCCTTGCAAGGTCCGGGAAACCCAAAGTTCAAGGGTAAGGCAACTGCCACCGTTGGCCAGTCTGATGAGCCATCGGTGATGGTTACAGATTCTGCTGCTGAGCCATCTACAACTCCCATGCCTTCCATAGCGGCCGTCCCTTCCACTGAGACAACTGATATGCCACCACCTTCATCTTCTAGACCATCAACATCAGTACCAGTGCCTGCCTCATCCATATATCCACTTACTACGCTGCGAGTCTCCCAGACATTGGCGAGTCTCAACAACTGGATGCAGACAACTACTTCAAAGTTGTCTGACATATTCAGTGTTGTTGCAGCATAGTCTTCTACACCAGCAGCACCACAGGTTCCTCCGTTAGTGGAGAAAACATTGAAGAAGATTATGGACAACTAGAAGACTATTATGGATACACTGGTGGCACATGGGGGAGCTATTGAGGAGTTGGGCAAAGAGGTGAAGAAGATGAGGAAATCCCAGGCCTCGAAGAAATCAGTGGAGAGATTGAGAAATGAGGTGACAAAGATTGCAGCAGCTGGTGATTTACCATTTAACCTACTGATGGAGACAGATCCATCAGTACCAGCAGACCCAGTAGCACCATCAGCAGAGGCACTAGCTGGCCAGTCTGAACAACCCGACCTTGCTGCCCATACTGCCGAGGAGGTGCTTCAGATGCTCACCAACCCCGTTGTTCCCCGAGCAGAGGATGATGAGATCCAGTTGGAGGAATCCGAGGGTGGTGATTCTGCCATGCACCCTGAGACCACATAGGGATTTTTCTTTACTCTCTACCCTCCCTTATTTTGATTTTGCTAAGCATTGAGGACAATGCTTATTTTTATTCAGGGGGGTGGTCTATTTTGGTGGGTTTGATTTGATGACATTGGCTTGTAATAACTTTAATACTATTTTTTTTTAATCTTTATTTTCTCTTTCATTATGTATATATTCCTCCCTCTCTTTTGATGTATATATTCTATTCCCATCAGTTTGTATAATCATTTGTCTTACTTTCAGTAGCTTATTTCATAGCTTATTTATTTATTTATTTTTTCTTAGTAGTCCAGCTTCTTATTTATGTTAATAACTTCTTTTTTATTCGGTAGCTTCTTTTTTATGTTTAAGTGAGCAATAAGCCTTTGATTTTCTGAATGCCATGGTTCTTTTCAAAGGTGGGTTTTGTGTGAACCGGGTGGCTCTTCCCAACGATGGATGGCGTGACAATCTTCTTAAGGGATTGAGTCAGTTTTTTATGTTTAGGTAGAAACAGTAGTGTTAATGAATAAAAAAGGGTCAAGCATGCTTCACTTGGTACCAAAACACTTAACTACATGCTTATGGTTAAAAACATGCTTTTGGAAATAAATGGCTCTAGTTAATGATCTTGTGACTCTTGTGTTGACTTAGGCAATTATCGGGTGATTTAGTTGAACCATTAGCGATCTTCAATGTTGAATACGGTTGTTGTGGGCCCTCAACTCTATCCTCTTTAACAATCCGGTTGTGTGAGAGGTGAGATATTTTGTTACAAGTCCAAGTACCCGTGCGAATGGTCTAGAACTTGCCCCGAATGTGTTTCTAGGCAAAATTCTAAGTTTGCTTGGCTTGAGAGTATAGGAGGAGGAGTTTGGGATCCACGGTGACCTACATGAAAGTGCGAACTTCCTTGATGAGTAAAGTCAATTCTTGATGCTCAAGTGTCACATTAGAGCTATTTATGCTTTAACATTCGAAATATGGCTTTGTTGATAATTCATGAGTGTGTGGGTAATTGTTGGTCCCAATTGATGTGTGTTTGATGCAACTTAGGCTAGCTGAAATAGCTCTTTTCTTGTGAAGGTGAGAATTACCTTATTTGCTTGAGTACAAGCAAAAGCTTGAGTTTGAGGGAGTTTATAAGTAGAGATTTTGACTACTTATTTACACTCTTTTACTTTAGTTTTAGTTCAAAAATACTTAAAGGTATTCCCGAAAACTGATAAAATGTGCTTACTTGCAGGAGCATTGGAAAAAGAGCCAAAACGATAAAATTCAACTCAAGAAGGAGTATTTTTTGAACAAGGACTAAAACCAAGCAAAAAGAGCAAACTGCAGACCGCACAATATTGAGTGCGGCTGCAGACTATGAATGACCTCTGACAGAATGCCTTTGCAAAGTGCGGACCGCACAATTATTGTGCGGCCGCAGAAGATGAGGTTCAGAGAAATAGAGTCATGAGTCCATGAAGAAGTGCGGACCGCACTATTATTGTGAGGCCGCAGAATTCAAGAGTGTTGTTGCACTCAAAAATGTGTGGCCACAGAAGATGAGTACAGAGAGATGGAGTTCTGAGTCCATGAAGAAGTACGGACCGCACTATTATTGTGCGGCCGCAGAATACAAGAGTGCGGCTGCACTCAAAAATGTGTGATCCGTAGAAGTCCCTCCTGTCAAGCTCAAATTCAAGAGTGCGACCGCACTCTGAAATGTGCGGCCCGCAGAATCTGAAGACGTACGGCCGCAACCCAGAATTGTGCGGTCGCAGAACCTCCGCAGGGGCAATTTTGTCCGATAATTTTAGCTATGTATAAATAGTTCTTTTTGTCAAATTTAGGTTAAGTTTGAACTCCAAAAAGTAGATAGTCATTTTTCCTTTACTTCTTTGGGGAACTTTCTATTACTTTATCATTTTAACATTGAATTTTCATCCTTTTATCATGTGTTATGAGTTTAACCTTATTTTCATCCTTAGTTTCTTCATTTTTGCCTATGAGTAGCTAAATCGCTAGCTAGGGTTGTGACCCAACCCTAGTGTGGGTACCTAATAGGTGTTTGATTTAGGAGTTGTTTAAGGTTGGGTGTATGATATTTAGCCTAGTTCTTGCTTGAATTTAGGAATTAATGATTGCAAACATTAATTCATGCCTAATTGACTTAGTCTCTACTTGTGAAAGAGAGACTAAGTCTAGGAAAACTTGGCTAACAAGAAATTAGGGTGAACTCAAGAAATTGATAGCCCAATTAAAGGGTTGAATTTAGAGATAGTAAGACCTGACTTGAGCATATATCAACGGTTATGTGAATTACCCATTTGGACTTGAGAAAGCCAAATTGAGCAAAACCACTCTAACTACCGAGAGGTATCGAGTGGGTAATCGCGTGTTGATTGCTATATTACACCCCGACCAATGAAACATACCCTAAATCCCACAACCCGTTAGGTAACCACCTAGGTGGAAGTCACAGTCCTAGATCTTTTATAAACTTGAAAAACAATAACACCAAAAATATCGTTCTATAGCTTTACATTTACAAACAATAGCATAAATTTCAGAAGTAGAAATAAACAACCAAGTATGTGAAAGTGAAATTTAGGCACGTCATACACCTAGTCTAAGTATATACCTAATCCAATATAATCTCTCTGAGGAATCGATCCCGACTCAAAGTTGGGTAATTATAATTGCATCGACCGCTTCACAATCCCAATTAGTGGTGTGAATTTGGGCGACATCAATTACACGAGGTGAAGTCTCAGTAACCTTGATATAATTGAAAACCATTAACTAAATTCTTAAGTGTGGAGTTGTTAGGACCACTATTCACTTTAATTCATGGCTCTACAAGTTGACTAATGGTGATATTTTCAAGTATAAATATTGCGTCTGAAGCCAAGTGCACAACCTTCGACCAAAGGTAAGGGAAAGGCCACATTCCCCAGTAAGGGAAATACATCTTCTTCTATATAGCCACCTAAGAAACGAAATAGAGGAGAAGCTATATCTAGTAGCCAAACTGAAGAAATGCAAGCGGTTGCGCCCAGGCCTCGGGGTGAGCGAGAATTTGTCAGCCAAGGAACATGCATCCAAAATTAGTAGTGGAGGAGCACTGGTTGAAATCTAAGCATCTAGCTATTTGGCAATCTATCCATGATTTGGGTTTGAGCTATGTATTAAAACATTCGGGCGACATCAATGTATGCTTAGTCCGTGAGTTCTATGTTGGATGGGATCCAGAAAATGAGGAGCAGTTAGTGCCAATTCAGGGGAGATTGATTGATATCTCAGCTTCTGCCCTTTGTGCTCACTTGGGGGCACCTGATGTCCCACATGATCCATTGGGAAATTTTATCAACTGACCAACTTATCAAGAGGTTCGACATTCCTTGTGTGGTGTCAGTTCTACTGTTGCTTGGGTCTATGCTAAGAGGACTCCACTCCATTTAAAATTCCCAAAGAAGAAGCTGAAATTAGCGGCTAACGTGTGGTTGCAGTTGATTAATGGTCGATCGTTGCCATGCGAGCATAACACACATATTAGGCATGAGAGGGTATGTTTGTTATACTTTTTGATGACGGGCCAAAAAGGTAAACATGTGTCATTTGATATGCTACCAGAATTGATTATTTTTTAGAAATATGGTGACACACTACCTGAGGAAAGAAGAGGTAGATGAGGAGCCAGAATTTGATGTGATCATCCCTACAACACTCCAGGGGACCGAAATACTAGCATACGGGCTAAGGATGATGATGATGGGTCTTTACTGACTGGTGTAGAGTGTTAGGCTCACGTTGATAGTTTTATGGCCCTCTTCTATGGGATGTTTGGCCTACAATTGCAGATTGGTGGGCGGCCAGCTACTCCAAATGAGCAAGCACACTTGAATGCGCATTTTCTACTCAATGCTCATGCTCAGGTTGGTTGGGATTGGTGAAGGCCATCGGTTACCTGATGATGAAGATGTGAACACCCCCGAGCATATAGATCCTGAGCCAATACAGCCCGAGGAGGAGCCCGGGGAGGGAGATGATGAAGATGGGTGAGTTGATGATGAGGATGATTGGGAGGCTGCTGAGAGAGCCTTCTATGTTGAGGAGGATGACGAGGAGTGACCAAGGAGTTTCTTTACCACCCTTCTTGATTTTATTTGCTTTTATATTCACTGAGGATATTGCACGATTTAAGTGTGTGGCGGGGGATTCTCATTGGTTTGTGAATAGTATATTAGTATCTTTTAACTTCTAATTTTTATTTTTAGTAGTCTAGTTTTAGATTAGCTTTTTGTTTCCTATCTTGGCATAACTTAATTAGATAAAACATGAATGAATATGAATATATATATATATATATATATATATATATATATATATATATATATATATATATATTTTATTTTTTTTTAATAAAAAAAAAAGTTAAAAAATCGGACTTTGCCCCACGATGGATCTCCTAGACAGTTTTCTTAAAGGATTAAAGTCTAACATAAAACACAAAACAATTAAAAAATAGAAAAATAAAAAAATAGGTCTTTTTGTTTTCTAGGTAGCAATAATCTCCCATGATTTTTCTTTGTGCCTCGATTTTTTTTCATTGGATATAATTTAAACTGGGTAGTAGTTTTTATATTTTTAGAGTAGATTCGAATTTAGGGAATAAAAAGAAGAAGGAAGGATATAATTCCTAGTACCTTATTGTTTGATAGTAAAATATTTAGAATTTGGTATGTGTAGTATCTTCACTATGTTTTGAAATTGTTCATGATACCTTGTTTAATCATATAGCATGTTTTATGACACCTATTTATCGTTTTCTTGGCTTATGTTCACTTTGTGCTTACTGCTTAATATCTTGTGACTCCGTGAATACATGTTTTAGTTTGAGAGCCGGAATGGGAATGTCCTTAATGAGTCACGTGCTATGTGTGGTGAGATTTTTGTGTAGTCCGTATTATATATTGTAATTGCATCTAAAACTTGCCCGGTATGTGAGTTGAAGCGAAATCTTAGGTGTTTCTCGGTTTAAAAAATGATTTTAGGCTTTCTTTGATCTTTTTGAGCTTAATGCTTATCACAAAGAAAATTATCCCTAGTTAGTCATTTTGAGCCTATAGACTCTTATTTGGCACCCACATTACAAGCATATACCCTTTTTATTTTTAATTGACATTGTTTTGATTCTTTGCCTCTTCAGGTACTTTAATTATAGAGAAGACTAGAAGAATTAAAGAGAAAACTTGGGTGCTTTTGGTGAAACCAATGAAAGGAAGAAATGTGCACTTGTATTGTAAGGAATAAAGTACTAGAGAATTGTAAAGAAGAGAAAAATTACAAATGAGAAAAAAATATTTGAGAAAAAAAAGAGAAGAAAAAGAAAGAGGAAAATGTAAATAAATGAATTATACATCTTGTATTTGCTAGTGAATGTGAATCGAAGTAGTGCTTAAAGAAAAAGAAATTGTCTTTATGGTGATATTGTTTGTGGAATTAAAGACATGCGCTTAAAGTTAATTATGTGATGTGTTAAAATGCTTAGGAGGGCTAGTCAATATTCTTAAACATATCCTACCCATCCCTTATCCTACATTACAACCATGAAAAACTTCTAATTGATTTTAGATCAAGCGAGCCAACGTTAGTAGAGGTTTACATAAAGGGCAAACTTATGGTACCTTTTGCAAGCACGTGACTTCTTTGTGAGAGTTAACAGTTTTTTTATATGTGTGAGTCCTTAAACTATATTTGATCATGAGATTCGAATGTGTGGATTCTATTTACTTTCTTTAATTTTATTGTGAGGGCACATGGTTTTACGAGGGATAAATAGCGTTATTAGACTTTTCTATGATGTTGGTATTCACTGCATGTAGAATTACAAGCTCTACAACAAGCTCTCCAATTCATTTTTAACGAGAACCTCCTACCCATCAAAGTGGAGACAGACGCAACTGACGTAATACATATGCTTGATACAGACTACCCTACTTATGCAAATTTGATTTCGAAATGCAGGTGGTTAATGGGGCAAGCAATGCATATGGGGGAGGTCGTATTGAGGCATAGAAGGAAACAATGTGGCACACCTTTTGGCTAAGGAAGCACTCAAAACAATCCAGCTCAAATAAATTATGTATTTTTGTTACACCTCCAAACTTTGTGGTGGAAGCCTACCACAAAGACAAGGAAGGCATTCGTTATGTAAGAAATATTTCTAGTAGTGTATATTGTAACCTGGCTGCTCTAGGAAATGTAAAGGCCCTACGAGGCATAACTGTAGCCCAATGCGGCAGTAGTGAAGACAATGGTGCATTAGCACCAACTGTTACCTAGCTTTATATATAAATAAAGTATCTCTTCGTTTTCAAAAAAATATGATGTTGGTATTCAATCCATGGGTGCATTGTGACATTAAGTCGATTTTTGAGGCTAGGATTGTTATGAGCATGTTGTCCATGTTCTGAATATGTTGAAGTTTGGAATAAGTAAAAGGGAAGTGTGTTTTGAATACATATGCTAGAGTGTAATTATTGTTATCAACTATAGTCATAGGCGTAGTGTATTTCGAATGTGTTACATGGTAAAGTACTCAAAGATAGTGTAAAGTATTGGTTGACTTGAGGACAAAGAACTTTTTAAATGTTGGGTAGTGATATTTGGCTATAAATATATATTTTTAGTGTATTGCTAACCTTATATTTTAGTATTTTAATGTTAATATATGCGACGTTTGAGCTTAATTAAGTTGTTTTATGTGTAGGATCGTTGAAAGATAAAAATGAGTGAAGATTGCATACATAGATACCAAAAATACAAGAAAAGAGCACAAAAACGTGAAAATCAAATGAAGCCAAGAACCAGGCGACGCCTGGCTCCTGGTGACCAAAGGCTTGCCCCCCGCCTCGCGCTGCGAGGTTCGTAGCGTGCGGCAGACCAGGACTCGCGAGGATAGAGGCCTATCCCCTTTCCCAGTCCGCGAATTAATTGTTTCTTTCTCCATTTTGGACTTGGAAACTCCGACCCTGGTCTATAAATACCTCCTAAACGTGATTACTGAGGGGTTGGTCATATTTTGAAGGCGGAAAAGGCTTAGAAACACGAACAAAACATGTATTTCATCGATTCTTTTATCCTCCATATAGTATTCATAGCTTTTATGTTTTAAAACAATATTTTGATTGTTGTTATGAACATGACTAGCTAGAAACCTCTTTATTTTGTGGTTATGGATTGTTATTGACTATTGTTGTTTGACGGTTGAAGATATTGCTTGAATTATCAGATTAATTTGTTTATTCAATCTTGCACTTAATTATTTTACTGCATAGCTAACACTAGAATACTATTAACGAATTTATAGCTGAACACGAAAGTGAGAACTATAGATTGCATATAAGATTGAATAAAGTAAGTTGTTGAATTCGAGCATCGGAGAATAGATTCGCGATTAGGAAAGACATATTCTAGTTGCATTACTTGATTATTTTTGTAGGAGATATATATGCATTCTTGTTAATTTTGATTCTATAGATGTATAGTTTTAGGTTGGCTTGAATAGGCGAGCAAGGCGTCGAAAGAACTTCGCGAGCATAGTAAACCCTGTTAACCAACAATTAAGATATAGCAAGTAATTGGATCAACTGAAAAAATGCAATAGAAAAGACGTTAATTCCATAACCCCGGAATATTCCCATCTCACTAAATTTTCTCCTACGTGTTTGTTTGCTCGATTTGAGTCTTTGTTTTCTTGCTTGTTTCTTAGTTTATAGTGATTTTTAGTTGTAAAAATCACAATCATCTTCTTCATAACCGCGCTTGAGCAATTAACTTATAAGTAGTTTAGGTTGGACAATAGTTAATCATAAATCCTCGTGGGATGATACTTTCTCATCACTTTATTACTAGCCGACCGCGTATATTTGCCCGTGCGTTTGACCCCAACAAATATATTCAAACTTAGCATCAATTATACATATTTCCAATTGTATATATAAGGCGCATCAACTGCTTTAATATATAAAATCTGATATTTTTCGTGCGTTTTTCCTCGCAGGAATGGTAGTACTTTTGTGAAATAACAAAATTGCTTTGTTTTCAACCCCATAACCCTGAGTTCATGATTGGCTTGATGGCCAGAATACTGTTTTGGTTCTAGAGTTGTTGGACCTAACATCAATTGCATAAGGGCCCTATGCAAATAACACTTAATAAGGGCCCTCTGCAAAGTTTCTAGTATTTGTTTTGCGCCTAGTGACATTGGACCTTTTTAAAATCACTATTTATATTTTAATCCCGATAACAAAAAATTGAAGGAAAAGTCACATGCCAAAATTTAAAGCACGCCGGACAAAATGTTAAAGCACGCAACAATTATAGTGATTATCGGGATTTTGCCACAATTCTGACCATCACCAGAATTCCAACCACAATGCTGAAATTGTTTTAATGATTTATCAGAATTTGTGGCAAAATCCTAATGATCACCATAACTGTTATTGAATTCAAAGTTTTGAAGTTTTTTAATGAATGTCGATGGAGAACCCTTTACTACTGCAATTTTAGAGACATATTTTTGTCATTTTCGTTTACATTGTGGTAGATAAGTTTCTATTAGGTAAATTTCCCATGAAAATAGGGAAAACCAACTCCTACAAGTACCTAATATTAGAGAAGTTGATCCCCACAAATTTTCCATATCTTTTCACCTTTGATTTTCTAAACCGTCTATACTCAGGAAATAAGTGACTGGATTATAATTAGTTTTGCCTTATACAGTGCTAGTTTCAGTTGTATCTGAATCTTTTAGGAAATAAGTTGGTCTTCCAGTCTTTTTGTTTTTTGGGTGGTGATGAAACAATTGCTACTGCATATTCAGGAGATATTTGTTTCAATTTCAAGAACACAAAAGATTTAGCCTGGATCTTAGGAAAAACGATGTAAGAGCTCTATGAAGGTGGTCTTGAAATATTGGACATTTTTAGGTAAAAGTGGCGTCAACACTTGAGGTTTCATCATTGCAATTTGTGCAAAAATTGCGCGGTCTGAAGCTCGATGAATAATATGTCAACCCTTACAACATATCATGCGCCTAACCCACACATCAACGAGCTGCACTCTTAGCAAATGAGTAAATCTTGATAGTCACTATTTTTATGTTGGTGGAAATGAAACAATCGCTACTTCTGCAGATCTTCGCTACAATTCCAAGACGACCAACTCACTTGAGGTTTCATCATTGCAACAGAGTATTAACTTGAACTAATTTGCATCAAACTCTAACTGGCAAGACAGTAAACAAGAGGAAAACTCACCAAAAAGTTAAACCAGACTATCTTCCCTCAAACAAAAGGAACCAAACCACGAAAGACTACCTGAGGACCCATCAAATATAGATCAATGCCACATACCACAAGCTCAAACTAGCATACCTGCATTAAAGAAGAAACCAAGCAACATGAATTGTTAAGAGTCAACAGTAACTGAACATGGACTTATTACAAGCGTACATTACTGAGTTCTGTCACACCATGCTACAGGGATCTAAGCAACCTACAAATTCCCTCCACTGAAGGTCTAATATATGATGTAAGGTAGTAATGATACAAAGATCTCTTTAGGCTATAATTCCTTCTAGAGGACAAGGCTGCAAATTTTTAGGACCTAAAATCTACGATTTTACGTACAGATATCTCATGAACAATCAGAGTATCTACCATTGACAACAACACTAGAGTCACTAAAGAAAAGAAACAAGAGCAAAAGGTCAGCGAGAGAATGCGAGAGCCTAGTAAGTGGATGGCATAGAATTGCTCCATATCGATACTCAAGGGTTGGCCTCATCAGCCTCGATTCCGTTTTCAGTTACTTCTTCCTCCACCTTCTTGCTTACGTCGCTGTTCATCAAAGCATCTCCATCTCCAGTGCTCTTTGTTGCTGCACCATTTTCACCTCTCTGTTCTTGTTCCGGTTGATACTTCTTTTCCTCAGCAGCGGTAGGATCCTCTTTCTTTGTTTCAGCAGGTTTCTGTTCTACACTTTCTTGAACTTGTACATCCTTCCCTTCCTCATCCTTAGTAGCTTCAGGAACATCAGCTTTTTTCTCGAGAGGGGCCTCTTTCACCACCGATGCCAAATTATCTGCCATTTTGACACCTTTGTCACCCTCAGCTGCTTCGGCAGGAGCATCTTCTGCTTTGCCATCTTCAGTTTGGCCTTCACTTTTCTTGTCAGCTTGGTTCTCCTTCACAGCATCAACATTAGAAGAATGAATTTCATCTTTCTTCTCTGCAGCATTATCCGCCATTTTGACATCTTTCTCAAAAGCAGCAGCGCTAGGATCCTCTTTCTTTGTTTCAGTAGGTTTCTGTTCCACACTTTCTTGAACTTGTACATCCTTCCCTTCCTCGTCCTTAGCAGCTTCAGGAACATCAGCTTCTTTCTCGAGAATGGCCTCTTTCACCACCGATGCCTCTCCAACATCTTCAGGATGTTGAAAATTATCTGCCATTTTGACATCCTTGTCACCCTCAGCTGCTTCTTCTGCTTTGCCATCTTCAGTTTGGCCTTCACTTTTCTTGTCAGCTTGGTTCTCCTTCACAGCATCAACAGTAGAAGAATGCATTTCATCTTTCTTCTCCGCAGCATTATCCGCCATTTTGACATCTTTCTCAACGTCAGCCACTTTGGATGGAGCATCTTCCGATTTGCCATCTTCAGTTCGGTCTTCCCTCTCCTTTCCAGCTTGGTTCTCCTTCACAGCATCAGAAGAATGCATTTCATCTTGCTTCTCTGCAGCCTCCTCAGTAGTTTGGACTTCATCTTTCTTCTCTACGTCTTTCTCCATATCCTTGTTTTCATCTTTTCCCTCATCCTGTTTCTGTTCGACCTCCTTCTCAGCTTCCACAGACAGAGTATCCTTTTCATGTTTTTCAGCTTCTTGCATGTCAACATCCTTTTCATCCTTTGCCGCCTCTGTTTCTTCATGGACTTCTTTGTCTTTCACATCCTTCTTAGAAGCTGAAGATATTCTGCTTCGCTTTTTTGGAGTCTCACTTTCTGCTGAAGGTGGAGCTGCCTTTGCCTTTCCACTGATTCTTGAGGATCTTCTTGGAGTTTCACCAGTTCCCCAGTCAAACTCCGTGATAGGCGGACTGCCAGGGTGTGACTTCAGGTACTGCTCCAACTGTCTCTTTGTAGTGATCTCCTCCCCTGTTGGCGCAGTAAATACGATCTCTTTTTTCTTCGGAGTCCCTCCTCCTTTCTTAGGCAGAAACTGAAAAAAAAATGGCCATTAGTATTTGAAGGGAATCGCCATCATTCTCCTTTTGTATTCCTCATCTTTTCTTGAGCTGGCTGCCAAAGTGGAATGTAAACATGGAAAGGAAATAAAAAATAAAAGCTCAGAAAGACAGGAAACTACTTGAAAGATGGAAAAGGAAATCAAAGGCAAAGTTCAGAGAGAAAAGAAGCTACTTCACAACATAAAAAGGAAATCAGGAGAAAACACCAAGTGCCAAACTGTTTTTAGCACAGAATTTGGAACATGCACAACCCCGTAACAGCTCAGTAAAAAAATCACAATCAGATGCAACTGCTTCCCACAAGTAGCTTTCTCTTCCTGATCAAATGCGATTCTGAAGAGTTCCAAATTGTATTTATCAACTTAGTTCCCAAAAGAAGTAATCCTACAGACTACTAGCACATACACATACAGAAGGCATAGAAGCAATATGCATATAATGAAAGACACAGCAATCCAGCCAAAAGCGTCATGGAATCTCCAATAACACGTTATTGTCTATGGTAGATAATGGCAACAGGAAGAATGAACACTGTTAGGAAACTGTAAAACCAAACCAATAACTTTTTTTCCTTTTTCAATAGTGGTGGTATCCGAGGCAGCTTGTGCGCACCTCGACTATTCCACCGGTACTTGTTACCTCCCTCTAGCTAAGGTACTGGGTAACTCTGCCCACCAAGGCATAGTCGGATGTGAAGAAATCACTTATTGTTTATGTCTCTTCTTGGAGTTAAACCCTGGTCTCTAAGGTTTACACCGACTCCATTGACCACTAGGCCCGCACCATTGGGGTCGGGAACAAAAGCAATAACCTAGACGAGAATAAACACAAACTTTAAAAATGAGACAGCTCCGCAAAAACTGCTGGCTGAAATGCTTTCCATCTGAATAGATGACCAGTGAAATAAGCATTCAAGCAAATCAAATTTTTTCGAAAAGTGGGTGGCGGTGGGGAAGGTAAAACATACTCGTGTTACTTCTTCGGACCAAGTTGATAAATTGCCTAACAATCATGACAATGGAACCAAGAGGTCTTTTTCATTGCTCTCAGACATCATACAAATTGCACCATAGAGTTAGAATCTCCTATAGTTTGTCTAGTAAAGAGGTTCAAGCGAAATGACAGATTACTGTTTTCATTTGCTTTAGCTGTTCGGGGATTTAGAGGGGGAGCTCGTTACTATTTTTAGGAAGTGAGCGTTATTTTGTTCCACAACCTAAGTGGACCTATACCATTTAATTTGAATCTAAATAATAAGATAGTTCAATAAACTAGTAAAAGAATAACAACTTCACCCTCAGTTGCATAAATATGGTATAGGTAAAACAAAATTCAAAGAAAGCCACCAAGAGGATGCCACCCAAACACATAGTTCATGAAGTTGACTTACAGAGACTATTAAGATTATCGTGAAATGTAAATAAATGGGTTGAACATATTCTAGAAATCTCAACAATAAACATATTGAAATAAGTGTTGCTATCATCATTAATGGGCAAGATAGAAGGAGAGATAAATGTACAACATTAAATGAAGTACTTCCTCAGTCTCATTTACGAATATGAAGATTTTAGCCAAGGCATTGAATGAGAGAACAGAGACAGTACAAAATCGATTTCTGATTCTGAAAATGCCTTCACATAAAAGGGAACTTTATTAAAAGAAAATGCCTCCACACAAGGAAGGCCAATCACAGATACTTCATTCATTGCAAGAATATTTGGACCAAGATGGGGCCAGAAGGATGCAGAATATGTGCAAATTAGACCTAAAAGAGGCATTGACCATGTTAATTGGTCTTTCCTTTTCTGTGGGGTGAATGTGTGGTTTTGCTAATTTTACAGAATGAGACATTGGGTTTTGTTAATAGGTGGATTACATGAATTAAATTCGGCATCTCTTCTGTCAAGTTCCCCATCATAATCAAAGTAGGGATGATATGGGAAACAAGGTGACAATATCCCACATCTCGTATGCTGATGATACATAAATTTTCAGCGACGTATAAGAAGGAAAATTGTGGTTTCTAAGAGTTGTCTAGCTGAAGCTGTTTTGGGGTAGCATATAAATCTTGCTGAAAGATCCTTGTTTCCAGAGATCAAGGTAAGCAACATTCATCAGCTAGCACTTTCAGCTATCCACTGGGCTGTAGAGTAGGAGAATTTCCTACTGTGTGGTTGGGGCTCACTTTAGGAAAAAGTGACGAAAAAAATTAATCAGAGAAGGATTTTGAAAATTTTGAAGAAGATAGACCGCTAGAAGAAACAGTATCTATACTTGGTAAAAGACTGACACTATACTGGGAAACAACTCAACAGTGTAAGAGCTGAGTTTCTTGGAAGGAAACCCTAGTAAAAGCAAGCACCATTTGGTGAAATGGTTTATTGACAGAAACAGAAGGAAGTGGTCAATTGCACAATAAATCTCTGTTGTTTAAATGGTAATGGAGATTTAATGGGGAACATAAATGATGATTTATAGAAAAGGTTAATCAAAACTAAATATGGCATGAAAAGCCCATGGCGTATCAAGCCTATAATTCATCTGATGATGTTAGCATTATGGAAGAATATCAACATGCTACGGGGTGGGGATTTCAAAATCTAGTAAAACTGGAGGTCCCCGATAGGAAGAAAATAAAATTGTGGTAAGATCCATTCTTTAAATGATGTTTTCCTGACCTACACTGCATTATTACAGCAAATGAGACTAACACCGATAATTCCAAGATAGGTGACAGATGGGAGGTCAAATTCAGGACAAAATTGTATGACCAGGAAGCAGATAGAGTAGTTTTCTCGGCAAGCGGGAGGGTATTAGAGAGCTATCCCACATCAAGATACTCCGATTATGAAAGCAGAGAAGCATGGCTGTATCTCTTTTAAATCTTGCTAATACGTTCTGGAAAAAACAATTAACAGCCTTGGAGAATTTATGGAAAAACGAGGCACCTTTAAAAGTGATGTTCTTCACTTAAATTGCTATGTATACAGCATGTCTTACTCAAAGAAGCTTCAAAGAAAGGGAATATCATGACCTGCAATAGATGTCATGAGTGTGATTAATCAGTGGAAAACTTATATCACCTGTTGCAGCATTAATCCCTAGCTTGGAAGTTTTGCTGTGCATTCATAAACCTCATTCAAAGCGGGCAATGCTAACTTGCTAAGCAAATAAAATGAGGCCACCTCCAGCCGGACATGACAGCAAACAGAAAAGCAACTCAAAGTCGTACAGAGTACTGATCGAATGCACATAGGATGGACAGTGTGGAAGCAAAGGACCTCCAGATAGCATTTAACCGAATAAAACTTTGATGTCTGCAATCTTTAGCTCTTTAGTGTAACATGAAAGATACAAATCATTTTGAGACCTTGTTGGACTTTATTGGCTCCTAACAACACAGATGCCCTTTAAACATGTATAGATTTCAGTTCCACCTGGTGTTATTTTCTTAATAAGCTTACTCCCTCCGTCTCAAATTATCTGTCATGGTTTCTCAAAATAGTTGTCTCAAATTATCTGTCATTTTAGAAATTCAAGACTAAATTAATTATTTTTTTCCAATTTTACCCTTAATATTAATTGTTCATAAAGACTACAAATACCTCAATTATGAGTAAATATTAAATGAAGAGAAATTATATCTTAAAAGATAAATAAGGGTGAAACAGTCAAAAACCTCTCCTATTTAATATCTCCTTAAGGGGTGTGTAAAAGAAAAACACGACAGATAATGTGAGACAGGGGGAGTACTTACCAAAAAAAAAGATTAAAAAATGAGTTGGACACTTGGACTCATATTATATCTATCGTGCCCCAAAAATTTTGGTTATTGGAGTTCTTGTGCGACCATCAACATAAAGCTCAAGGTATTAGATTGGATTAGATTATCAAGGCCTAAGAACTTATGAATGTCGCATAAGACAACAAATACTAAACAACAACAACAACAACCCAGTATAATCCCACTAGTGGGGTCTGGGGAGGGTAGTGTGTACGCAGACCTTACCCCTACCCTGGAGTAGAGAGGCTGTTTCCGATAGACCCTTCGGCATCCTTCCCTCCAAGAACTCCCCACCTTGCTCTTGGGGTGACTCGAACTCACAACCTCTTGGTTGGAAGTGGAGGGTGCTTACCATCAGAGCAACCCACCTTGTCTAAGACAACAAATACTAATTTCTAAAAAATGTATGAGGTACAATGATGAAAATTTATTCCAATATAGAAGTTTGAAGGTGAAAAATTAAAAGCAATTCAGGCAACCAACTCCATGAAGCAGATCAAGCTTACAAATATAACAATCCCCAAAAAGATAATAATAATGGTTAAGGCAGGGGGGTACCAAGTTTTTCCCTTGGGAAAACAACGAGACTTAATCGCCTGCGCAAGAAGTAGCTAGACATACATAACCCCAGAAAGCTCCAAAAATAACACATAAGGCAACTTGCAAATACATCTAGAAGAAGTGACCAACGCAAATTAGAGACGGAATACTGGATGCTTCTCGAAGTGACCGAACTTCAAAAAAAAGAAAAAAAAAGTGACCAAACTACAGCAACTTTCTAACTGAATTCAAGTTTGACTGCACCATCCCCTACTTGGAAGAAGGTTGCCACGAGGAGAGCACAAAATATTTACAAGGCTAATTATTGCCTTACCTTCTCAAATAAATATTTATAAGATCCTTCCCTTAGAGATTAATATGGATGCCGGTTAGCTGCATGCATGTAACCATACCAGGAGTAAGGCGAGGAAGACTTCAATTAAGCCAGCTTAGATGATGGATCATTGGCAGTAACGGCGGGCACAAAACTTACTCTCTGAGATCAACTAAACTGGTTCAGAGTCAAACCCGCTCCCCCCAGGGAAAAATGAAAAAGAAAAAGAAAAAGAAAGAAGGCCAAGAATTAGGGTTTCAGTTCAGTTTCCATTCTGCAAAGCCAGGCCCCTGAAACTGATAATGCATGAGCAATATGTAAAGAGACCTATGACTTCTACACTATGTTTAACATTGAATTTGTTCATGTCCCTCCAGAAAAATCTAATATTCGGTCAAAAAGATTCCTCAGTCACACATCAGATACCGTTCAATGACCACTGGATCCGCAGAAGTGGAAAGTACAAAGTTCAAGTGAAGAGGCAAGAGTCTCCAGTCACATGTCAGTATGTCATAAAGAAAGTACAGTGCTAGAATGATGAGGATTAAAGATTCAGAGTTCCCCAATATTCCAAACAGCCACAGAAGTACATTTGCTAAAGTAATGGGGAGTGGAAAGTCAACCTATCACGTAAACAAAAGCACTGCGGGTGTTAGCTTGTTAACAGAATGAAATCATAGAATGATCTCATGCATGATTTGTTTCTTGAGATCCTATGGATGAAAGTAAATGTGCAGCAAGGTGTAGGATAGATTACAAATGAGTGAAAAAGAAGCTTATAGAAGAAAGATAAGAATTCTCGCGAGGAGAGTGAACAAAGAGAACTAGGAGAGATTTCTTTTTAAAAAAGGAAATAGAATGAATGAGAGAGAGAAGATTTAACACTAGGTTTATTCCTACAAGCATTCAAGTTAATAGTCTTTTTGGAGTAGGAACTATCTTAAGATTCTAAAAATACCATTTTTCCCCATCGATTAGCAAGATTTCATCCACCTATTGAAAATGCCAATCAATTAGGCATTTTTTTCAGCTTCAAAATGCAATTCTGATCTTATGCAGTGTTGTCAAAGGCTCACTTATGGCGCGCATAAGCCCAAAAGCTCGGTGCAAAACAAGCTGAGCAATTCGCTTCGCTTAGCGGGTGCTTCAGAGCTGTCATCAGGGCACAAAGGCATACGTCTCATCATCGAGCGTTATTCTGATAAGGTGACACCAAATAATAAAATATCACTTAATTGTAAATTTTTTAAGTTTCTTTGTCAATATAATCGCTAATTATACTACAAACTCTTTTCAAAAATTATGGATAAGTTTTTGTATTTTTTTTATTAGTCTTTCTACATTAAGACTCGTGCTTTATTTGTGCTTTGCGCTAAAAACTCCAAAAGAAATTAGCGCCCTTTTTGCACTTTTCACCTATCAAGAGTTCAAATGCTGCTTTTTTCAGTTTTTTCATTTCTTTGGGTTATTCGATGGTAGTGTATACACGAGTCAATGCGATCTTCAACTAATCCATCAAGTACTTGCTACCTCCTACCAACAGAAATACCGGGTAACTTCACCAACACTTAAGATTCGATCTTTGGTTTCCAAGGTTGTCACTCCACCTTTTCCCAGAATTTTCATACGTTAATCATCGTCAAAGAAAGTCCCTTTAATCTATCTTTTCAATTCCGTTTTTTTTTTGTTTGGGGGGTGGGGAGGGGGGAAGGGGAAGTTGGAGGGAGATACTGGCAAAAGAAACTTTACCATTTAAAAATGGCCACAGCAGTAACTAGTTCAAGCTCAAGAAAGAGAAATACATACCAAATTGATGCAGCTCCAAAAAATCTACTGCAACGAAGCATTTGTATTACATAGACTGTTCAGTTGAAGGGGAGCCTTGGAGCAACGGTAAAGTTGTTTATGTGTGGCCTATAGATCACGGGTTTGAACCGTGGAAGCAGCCACTAATGCTTACATTAGGGTAGGCTGTCTACATCATACCCCTAATGGTGCGGCCCTTTCCCGGACCCTGCGTAAATGCGGGATGCTTTGTACACTGGGTTGCCCTTTAGACTGTTCAGTTAAAGAAGTATTCCAATAGAGAAACAATCCTTCTGGAAGTAAAATGACAGAAATGGCAGAAATACAGAAGACAGTAAATCCCTAACTCCAATTTCATATATCAATTCTTTATCACCACAAAAATCTTGGAAATATTTCTTCACTTTGAAGGCATGAAATTACAGAAAATGAGAAAACATCACTACAACGAGATAACAATACCACTACAAGAAGGCAACGATGTAAATCAAAGAGAAGCTCAACCGGAGTGGATGTATCCGTTGACCATCAACAGATCACAATTCGAGTTTCTTCTCCACCTGCTGAATTTGGTTATATAACATTCAAGTCATCATAACACAAGGGCAAACTGAGCCCAATATACTGGAAATCCAGTGTAAAGTTCGAGAGGTCCTCCTGCCTTGAATGTTCTCATGGAACGGCCAAAGTAGGGAAATTTTCTTTTACGTCAGTCTGAAATTTTTGTATCTGAGTCTTAATATTATCAAACGGTAAGCTGCAAACAGCAGCAAAGAGACCCAAAAAAGTGCTGGCCCAAAGCACAGTAGCAGCCTCACCCATGCCAGGATAGTCCTTTAGGAATTCCACACTCTCGTCATAAGCAGCAAGCAATTCCCATGTTCAATGCCACAGCCATCACTACTATGGGGCCAATAGGGCCATCACCTTTCCAAAGGGTATCAGCCACAATACGACAGAGAGCATGAAATGCATTTCTGTAGTTACATCTCTACCCTGCACGTAAGGTGATACCAGCTTGCATGTGAGTGAGGGCTAAATATGCTGGACTACCCGTACACACCCCAAATGCTCCAGCAATCAGGCCTAACAGAGCCTTTTGGTAGAGAACTAAGAGCTTCCCTTCATTGGCCTCAACAGCAATGTTCGCCCGAATTCTAAATGACACTAGTTGGCCTGTTGTATAGACTGCTCACTAAGAAGACCAGCTGACAAACCATCGTAATAGGCACCAAAAACCTCATTTTTAAGCATGTTCTTGGTGACCTCAGCTGCTTATGCCTAACCCAATTGTATCCTCACCTCGTTTATATCAATGGGTTGCATAACACAGGTAGCAGGCATACAAGAAGCACCTCCGTTAACGATTTAAGAGTGGGGCAAACACCATGAGATGTTGGCTTCTTTCCATTCTTTTCTGCTCTCTTTCCCTTCAGTTTTGAAAGAGAGAGAGAGGGTTTGGCGGAGTGAGGACAGGAAGCTCGCAAGAGTTTACAGAATCCTTGGTCCCAGATGATTTTTAACCTTTTTAACCCTCAAACACAGAACTGAATGCCAATTCTGCTAAAAGTCCATCCTATTTCGCAGCACTATGAGCCCATTTAAGGCACCAGTAGAGCTTCACTATAGACATGCAATATGAAACTTAAGGTCCACCATCTCAGAAGCATTTTAGAAGGTTAAAAAAAAGAGATGAACATTGTTATTTTACTAAAATAACCACAAAGAGAGCAACAAACTACGACATTATGTGCCAAGTAAATCACTTATCCCAAGAAAAAGGTCTCTTGACAAATCAAGAAATGAGTAGAAGCTAATCCTTGCATATCCCTTCACTACATGCTTAGATCTGAGCCCATTCCTATGGTCTTCCTCCACCCCCAGTCCTGTGATAACTGATGGTACAACTAGAAGGGGAAAAGAAAGACAGAACAACGAACAAAAAGGAAAATATCTCATTCAAACGAGAGAATGAATTTGCCAGATAAAGAAATAGCAGCCAAATTTCGCTTAAAAGGAAGTTAATAAAATTCCATTTTACTAGGAGAATACCAAGTTGTTGATGGGATTAAATAAAATGCACAAGTGCACGGTTACATCATAAATTGTATTATAGCTGAACTGACCAGGAAAGGAACCAAACTCATCCTGGTGATTATGCTCTGGATTTTTTCACCTCTACTGCAACACTTTCCATCAAAAGAGATCAGTTAGCCGCAAAATAGAGCATTTTCTCTTCGAATTGGAAAATTATTCCACTTCCAAAATTTAATATACTGTGAGTTATCATTCAATATAATTAAGAGATTTGGTCTCAACATTCATCTTGGGGTGAAATTAGTCCTGGCTGAGCCAAGTTGATCCTGTGTTCCGTGGATTCTTCATCTCACCTCCTTAGACGAGTGTCTTTGAAATTCGAAATCACACTAAATATGGGTGAAAAGTTGAAGATATATGCGATGGATGACACCATACACATCTGAGTGCATGTATCATAGAGTTGGCCATCCCACACAAAATCTAAGTAAGTGGCAAGCTTGAATTTAGCTCTAACTGCCTCAGAGTTTTAATCTTGGCGCTGCCGCGCTGGAGCACAACTAGATGTGCAAAAATTCTTGGTGGTGGAGGTGGATGGTAGAGGCTGAACATGGAAAATTTTGAACAATCAGATAGATTAAAATAGAGATGAAGCAAGGGACTCGGAACTTTCTTCAGAATACACTAAAAATTATAGCAAAAAGATTGACGTACTCATACCTAATACTTCCACATACTCGTATTGGATAAGCAACCAATCTTAAGATTGACGTACTCATACCTAATTATCGTATTGGCGCATTCAGATGCCACTCTTAAGAAACTTGACTGCCCTGAAGCCATGGTTTTCAAAGCCAAATATGTGAGGAAAGCTCGGTGTTTCCTCTTTTCGGTTTAAAAAGGCTAGATTACTTCTCTTACCCCCCTCCCCCCCCAAAAACCACCACCACCGGGCACTAGTAAATAGAAGATATAAGACGATTAGTCAGCTCAAGCTTAAAAACTCTAACTGGCCTACCAGTTCATCACCACAACCCATGAAGAAGACTGTATCTGGAATAAACCACAAGGGACTGAATTGCATAAACAGTAATAGATGATATTCTGCATATGCCCTACGTTAAACAGCACCTAGCTTTACCATTTCAAAACAGGAAATTTTACTTATGACAGACAAATTAATACACACAACCCAAAAACTTCCGCGAATACAACTGAATCACGAAGTTAGGAACAAGCAAAACTCCTCAACCTCTAAAACAACTCGCAAAAGTAGGAAAACCTCAAAATCAAGAAAACCCCATCTCCCATTTTGACACGAATTGAGATAACAATTGGAGTGGAAAATCTGCATTACCAAGACTAGACAGCCCAGAAATCCTAACCACACAGCCCCAGGGCTCTGTTCTAGTGTTAAGAGTGCAACGCGTGATGTGTGGGTTGGGCACACATCATCAGTTCGAACCCTGTCGCAGACAAAAGATGGGTAGTAGAGGAGCGGGCCCATCATCTATCGAGTTCGAATTGTGGGCACCAGTGGCCTTCGGGGATTTCCCGGTTATCCGGAAAAAACTACTGAACCACACAAAACCAAACAATAACCTCGACACCCATTTCAGAACTACTGCAAAATTCAAAGCTAACGCCATAACCAGAACTGCAAAACAATTGGAACTTAAAGATAACAAAACTATCACATACAATACCACCAGAACACATTTCAAAACAATTGCAAAATTAAAAGCCGAAAAATCAATGTCACACTAAAGAGCACAACATACAGCACAAGCACACAAAATTAACCAAAACCCTTTTCAGAATAAAAGGGAAATCTGAGGTTAAACAAACAAAAATTAGCAAAAACATTGAAACCTGAAGAAAACATCAAGAACACAAAGTGCCACATGAAATTAGAGAAAACCCTTTTCATAATAATATCAAATTTCAAGGCTAAAGAAACACAAATAAAAAATTAACAAAAATAAGACAAAACTTGAAAAAAAATACAAAGCTTACCGTCTTCTTCCAACCAGCTGGAGCAGGAAGCTCAACGGACACAACTTCATTCTTGCTCGCCATATTTTTCTCTGTGTGTTTTCCACCTAACTCAATTTTCCACAAAACGAACGCTATTTAAACCAACCAACTTATTTAACACTTCTAAAAGAAAAAGGAAACAAGTAAATAAATTATTTCTATATATATGTACTATACCTTTTTTGTCTTGAATGAAGTTTGGATTTGGGGAAATCTCGTTTTTTTTTTTACTGTAAAGTAAGATTGAGATGTATTTTGTGCAAAAAAACGACAAAGTTATAGATTTCTCTTTTTCTTTTTCTTCTTTTTGCGCACGTAAATAAAGGGTTTAGATCAGTTGTTGTCGCACATGATAAGGACACGTGTCAATTTGGATGATTACTTTTATGCAAATTTTGAAAATTGAAATGGATATTCCTTTGTTTTGCCCTAATTTGCTTGATTTCAGTGACGGTGCGGACACTGGCGGTTAACGAGTTTTCGCCCATTTCGGGTTAAAGAAAAGTTGAAAGAGCCATTTTTTTGTTTTCCTTTTTTGACTCATTAATAGTTTGTCTTGGATCTTGAGATAAATTGTACTTTGAACCACTTCCAAATTTACGCATAATATTCGAAACATATATATGGTATTATTTGGATTTTAAGTATCAAATTTCTCAATTTTAATCATAAATTCGAACTTAGAATTTTTAAATAGGTGTTTGGACATAAAAATTATAATTATTTTTAAAAAATATTTAAAGTTAAGTTAAAAAATAATATTTGAAATTTGAAATTGTGTTTGGACATGTGTTTCACTTGAAAATATATTGCAGTTTTGTGAGTGGGGAAAAGAAATTGAAAAATAAACTCATTTTCGAAATTTTTCAAAAACTTGTAAAATTTCATGGACAAACACATTTTTGAAAATAAATTTTAAAAAAAAAGAATTTTTTTTATGGACAAATGGGTCCTTATTTGAAATAGAATTTATATATTTGTAAACTAAAAAGTACTATAAATCATAATAGTTAACAATTCATAATATTTAAAAGATATAAAAATTACGGTAAAAAAAATACTCATTTAACTTTCGAAATTCGAATAGTGCTACATAAATTGAAATGAAAAGAGTACTAGACTACAATATAATGTGCATCAGATTTTAAATAAGGATCGGATAATATGTAACAGTTCGGGTAAAAGATACTAAAATGGGTATTAATTTTAGTTTCGATGTCGGTTTATGTCAAGTTTAGATACGTGGAAAATTCTGGTACTACTTAGTCGAATTAGAGACTAATAATTTTTTGTTTGAAATAAAGACAAATATAAAAATTATTATTTTTCGCAATGCTATGAGAAGTTTATAACTAAAATACTACAAATGGGTATAGTTATACCATCTTGTATAGTTTCATAAGTATATTTGCGTATTTTTTCTAAATTTAAAAAAAAAATGGTGTGATGATCCGATAGGTCATTTTTAAATTTAATAAATTATTTCTATGTTCTGAGACCTCAAATAGAACTATTTATTATTTCTCGACTTGCGTGCGCAGTCCGTATAATTTTCCGAAAAATTTTTATGTGAAAAATGGATTAAAATGTGAAATAGAGCTTTAAAACTCACTTAAGTTGACTTCGGTCAACATTTTTAGCAAACGGACCCGGATCAGTATTTTGACAGCTCTAGTAGGACCGTATCGTGATTTGGGACTTGGGCGTATGCCGGGAATTGAATTCGGAAGTCCCTACCTCAAATTATCGCCATTTAACGAAAAAACTAGAAATATAAAGGCTAAAGATTTTCAAAGTTTGACCACGAGTTGAATTTATTGATATTGGACTCAGATTGAGATTGCGAAAATTAAAATAGCTTTGTTATGTCATTTATGACTTGTGTGCCAAATTTGAAGTCATTCCGGATTTATTTAACATGTTTCGGCACAAGTTTTGTAAATTGAAATGTTTGAAACTCATAAGTCCGAATCGAGGTGTGAATTGTAATTTCGATATTGTTTGACGTGATTTGAAACCTCGAGTAAGTCCGTATTATGTTTCGGGACTTGTTGGAATATTCGGACGGGGTCCCGAGGGGCTCGGGTGAATTTCGGGGTGGTTTCAGACCATTTCTAGGCCATTTTTAGCTGATGCTTTTTGGTTACAGCAGTATGCTATGCAATAGCGGGTAATTGTCCGCGATTGCGATGAGTAAAATGGGAGAAATTGACCAGTGCTCCGCGATTGCGGATGACCTTTCGCGATCACGTAGAGGAAATTTTTGTTGCACTCCCCCGAATTTGAAAGCTTATATCTCGCAATCTATAAGGAATTTTGAGATTATCCAAAAATAAAAGTTGTAGCCCTTTAGTCTAGTTTTCATAAAAGTAAACCATTTTGCATTTGGAGTTGTGTACAAAATGTTATGGTTGGTACACTACATGTTGTCCGGGAAGATGTTTGAAAATCGCGAAGAAGAAATTTGTGTTACACAAGGCTGACTTTGGCAGCTTATATCTCGAAATCTATAAGGAATTGAGAGATTACCAAAACATAAAAGTTGTAGATCTCGGTGTCTAGTTTTAAGAAAGATAAATAATTTATTATTTGGAGTTTTGTACAAAACATTATAACCATTATACTAGAGGTTATCCGGAAGAGTTGGAGAAGGCTGTTGGAAAACTTTGTTCTTCGCGATCGCGGGAGAATGGCCACGATCGCATAGAGTAAAAAATGCTGGAAAATTTTTGTGCTTTGCGATCACGGGAGTTTGGCCGCGATCGCATAGGGTAAATGACTGGACAACAAAACTTAAGTTCTGGAAATGGGATTTCGCCCCATTTTTTATTATTCACGATTTTGAGGTCAGGTAAGGCGATATTTGGGCGATTTTCACGGGAAAACATTGGGGTAAATATTCCTTATCCTATATTGATTATATTTCATGATTCAATACTCATTTACATCATGAATCCGTGAATTTATGGAAGAAAAATCAGATTTTAATAAAATCTTTCAAAAATATAAAATGAAGATTTGAAGGTCAATCCGATGTCGAAATTCGATAATTTTTATATGGTTGAACTCGTATCGGAATGGGCATTCGGATTTCGTGAGTTTTTCGGGATTCGAGACATGGGTTCCACTGTCAATTTTTAAAATGAATTTCGAATTTTAATCCGGAAAATTAGTAAATTCATATGGAATTAATTCATACGATTCGTGTTGAGTATATTGAATTGTTTATGACTAGATTTGAAGCTTTCAGACACGAATTCATGAGGCAAAGGCTTATTGAAATCTTGAAATTGGTTGCGAAGCAAGGTAAGTGTCATGGTTGACCTTGACTCGAGAGAATAGAACCCTTGAATTATTTGTTATGTAAAATTCATGTGGACGATGTATAAGCGAGGTGACGAGTGTCTATACGTCGTCAAATTAATTATTTACATAATTATTTAAAAATTATAACTTATTTTAAGACACGAATTAATTATTAGAATAATTATTTCTCTCATATTCCTTGTAGAATATTAATTTTTGAATTAATACAATAATTGTTACATGTTTATTTGATTTATGTGTCTTAATTATTACTTGACATTTAGCATATTAAATATGAAATTGCCTATCTTCTCCCTGATTTTCCATAATTAATTGCTAGTTGTCATTACTTATTTCCTAAATATATTATAATCATTGTATGCTTTGTTGCCTAATAATTTCTTATTGAATGTGGTATTTATTGGAGTATTTTTATTACATTTAAGAGTTGTTAATTTATATTGTTAGAGCAGGTTGCACGTCGTAACGGAGATGAAAATGAATATTATTGGGGGATCGGGTTGCACGTCACAACAAATTATATTTTAAGTTTATATTGTTGGAGCGGGTCGCACCCCACAACGGAAATGAAAAGGAATATATTGGGGGATCGAGTTGCACGCCGCAACACATTATATTTTTAAGTTTATATTGTTGGAGCGGGTTGCACGCCGCAACGACAATTGATTGAAATAATAATTGGTTATGGCTACCGAGTTGGCTTCAACTGTTGAAATGAGTTACCTGTTTTATTTCTATTATTGTTGTTATTACTATTATTGCGTACAGGTTAATGTAAGTGACATGCCTTAGCATCATCACTACTTCGTCGAGGTTAGGCTCGGCACTTACAAAGTACATGGGGTCGATTGTACTCATACTACACACTGCACTTCTTATGCAGATTTTGGAGTTGGTCCCAGCGGCGTACCATAGACTTGCTAGGATTTCAGCTACCCAGAGGAGACTTGAGGTATAATTGCACAGCGTCCGCAGTTCCGAAGTCCCCTTCTACTTTATTTTTTTGTTGTGTGCTTTCTTTCAGATAACTTTATTTTATTCAGACCCTTGTTTGTATTATTCTAGAAACTCGTAAATTTGGGATACCAGATTCGGGGATGTATTTGGATGGTTCGTTTGTTATGGTCTTCCACACTTTATTTCAGTAATGAACTTCTGTTTAATTTAATTTGTTTTAAAATGGTTAAAATTATTCTAATGTTGGCTTGCCTAGCAAGTGAAATGTTAGGCGCCATCACGGTCCTGATGGTGGGAATTTCAGGTCGTGACAATTTTGGTATCAGAGCACTAGGTTACATAGGTCTCACGAGTCACGAGCAAGCTTAGTAGAATCTGAAGGATCGGTACTGAGATGTTTGTACTTATCTTCCAGAGGCTACAGAGTTTAGGAATAATTCCACTTATTTCATTCCTTATCGTGCAACATTGATTTAGCTTGAAACATATATCTTATATTCATGTGTATCCACTCGTGTAAGACATTGCGTACTCGGTATCAGTTGGGCGTCGACGGTTTGTGATGTCGCAGATGGACTACGAGGGAGCCAGAAATGCTTAAACATTGCCTCAATGTATGGTTTCGACTGAAGATGCGGACGTATTGAGAGATCACCCAGTGAATGGATGGATTGCGGGGTCATGTGTTATATATCAGTTTTGGCCTGAAATGTATATATGTGGTACTGAAAGGTTCCCCAAAATTTATACATGTTTAAGGCCTGAGATTTTGTAGAGGATAAGGTTGGGACTTGCGGTATGTCCGCCTCCTTAATAATTCTATACTCTAGTACCAAAGGAGTTAGAGAAACAACTTTAAATTTACAGAAGGTCTACTCAGCGTGGACGTCACAGTTGCGGATTTTGGGGTGCTTTGGAGGAAGTACAGTGGTTGATGAGATTCTGAACTATGTGGTTTGTGCCAAGATTTGTCTGTATGGAGCTTTACTTTTGTGATCATTTTGTATAAATAGGGGTAATGGTTACTCCCAAAGAAGAATCGAAGAGTATGTTAAGAAATGGGTCAACTCAGCAGTATTGAGTCAGCATAACAAAAGAAGAAATTGTCCTTGGGAGAGATAATACTCCACCGGTGTTCGTGGAAAGCCTATGAAGAGGGCAAACCAACCAATGCAACACCCCCCACTTGGCTCAGTTCTCAGAAACATTTTTGAAAGAGTTTTTTCCCATACTCTCTGTAATGCGTGGCGCATATGGTTTGAATGGTTGCGTTAGGTCACCATGACGGTGTCAGAATATGCCATCAGGTCCAATAAGTTAGCCCGTCATACTTCTTCTTTGCTTCCTACAGCCAGAGAGCGAGTCCACAGACTCATTAAAGGACTCAATTATGATTGTAAAATTTTGTACGACTCGGGAGCTACAGGATGATACTTCATTTCCGCTAGTGGTAGAAATTGCAAGGATATTAGAACGTGTTCGGGGTGAGGAAAAAGTAAAGTAAGGAGACCAAGAGGTCTCGAGGTTCTGGAGGATTCAGTGGATTTTACTCTGCAAGTATAAATCATTATGGCGGGGGCTCGGGCAGTCGGCCAGCCCAGTCCGCACATTGGATTACTCGGGGTTCTCCAGTAAGTTCTTTTAATGCACCACCGGCATGAGTTTCCTACAATGGTTATTCCAGTTATCTGGCACAAACTCAGTATGAGCAGCCAAACCCGCAAAGGGGTTGTTATGAATGCGGTGATACTAGGCACATAATGAGAAAATTATCCCAGACTTGGAAGAGACATATTTAATCAAAGCACTCAGGCTACGTGCCCCATTGCAGTTACTACACCACCCACACGACCAGTTAGGGGTGGAGGACGGGCGGGTTGAGGGTGTCCTAGAGGTGGAGGCCCAGCCGTTGATATATATTTTTTATGGTATGGCTAAGGTCGCTACATCATATGGTGTCGTTATAGGTACGACCTCGATTTAATATAAAGGAATAATTTTCTTAACTTGATTCGGTTCTGAGTATCGAGACGAGTCCTCCTATTGTGCTCCATTTATGAGTGAACTTCGAAATTCTATAATCTACTTATGTGTTTTCTCCTGTTGGGAGATTCTATGGAGATAACTACGCCTATCATTCTGTGTTGGTCACTAATAAGAGCTGCGAGGCTAAATGTGGCTTTCTATTACTCATTTCGGTAAGTTTTGATGTAATTTCTGGATAATTAATTACAAATTGTGAATTATATGCCCTACCGGTGTGGGGTTCATTATGTGTTGTGATTTTGTTTGACGGAAATTATTTAAAAGGAGAAAATGGAAAGTTTCGAATGGCACGATGTTCATATTACTTGTGAGTCAGAACTGAGGACGAGATCATCGCATTTTAATATAAATTGATATGTTTAAACCGGGCTACGAGCTGCAGTGGAAGTTATATAAGGACGAGATCCTTGGGAGGAAAATTCTTGTGTTTAAGTTCTCCCTTGTGAAATTAAATTTATACTATAGTACTAATAGGGAGTCATGCCTGTTAGACTTATTTGAAAATTCTTGTATGAAATTATCTGTGCATACTTGCCAAATTCGTATTGTAATTATTGAGTTTTAACCTATGAGGTAGGTGCCCGCCCAGGTGGTGTTAAATGTGACTCATTAATTCGGGTAAATAATTATGAGGTCTTCATGCCTCGCATCTCGTTATCAGTATTGTGAAGGTTTGAAACGAGATTTTTGTTAACATGAAGTTAATTGACGATTCTGTAATTGATTATGAACAACTATTAAGACCAGATTGACCCAAAATGGTGCTCCATTCAGGTGGACCGAAGAGTGTGAGGAGAGCTTTCAAAAGCTCAAGACAACTTTGACTACAGCCCCAATATTGGTATTACTTACAAGTTCAGGGTATTACATGGTGTATTGTGATGCATCTCGTATTGGACTGGGTGCAGTATTGATGTAGGATGGCAGGGTGATTGCATATGCGTCGTGACATTTGAAAGTTCACGAGAAGAATTACCATGTTCATGACTTAGAATTGGCAGCCATTGTTCATGCGCTGAAGATTTGGAGGCATTACCTTTACGGTATCATGTGAGGTATTTACTGATCATCGTAGTCTACAATATCTGTTCAAACATAAAGATCTCAATGTGAGGCAAAGAAGATGGTTGGAGCTGTTGAAGGACTATGATATAACCATTTTGTATTACCCCGGAAAGGCTAATGTGGTGGCCGATTCTTTAAGTAGAAAGGCTGTGAGTATGGGCAGCCTTGCATATATTCCGGTTGGTGAGAGGCCGTTAGCTGCAGATGTTCAGACTTTGGCCAATCAATTCATGAGGTTAGATGTTTCAGAACCCAACCGGGTTCTAACCTGCACAATCACTCGGTCTTCTTTATATGAGCGCATCAGAGGGCGACAATATGATGATTCTCATTTGCTTGTCCTTACGGACACGGTACAACATAGTGGTGCCAAGCAGGTTGATGTGAGAGATGTAGAGTTCTGCGGATGCAGGGTCGTATTTGTGTTCCTAATGTGGATGGGCTTCGTGAATTAGTTCTTGAAGAGGCCCATAGTTCCCTGTATTCTATTCATCCGGGTGCCGCCAAAATGTATCAAGATTTGCGGCAACATTATTGGTGGAGGAGAATGAAAAAGGATATAGTTGCATATGTAGCTTGGTGTCTGAATTGTCTGCATGTTAAGTACGAGCATCAGAGACCTGGTGGTTTGCTTCAGAAGTTAGAAATTCCTGAGTGGAAGTGGGAGCATATCACTATGGATTTTGTTGTTAGACTCCCACGAACTCAGAGAAAGTTTGACGCAGTATGGGTCATTGTGGACAAGTTGACCAAGTCAGCACATTTTATTCTAGTGGCAATTACCTATTCTTTAGAGCGGTTAGCTGAGATTTACATCCGCGAGATTGTCTGGCTTCACAGTGTACCCGTGTCTATCCTTTATGATCGAGGTATACAATTCACCTCGTATTTCTGGAGGGTTGTACAACGTGAGTTAGGCACGCGGGTTGAGTTGAGTACAACATTTCATCCACAGACAGACGGACAGTCAGAGTGCACTATTCAAATATTGGAAGATATGCTTCGCGCTTGTGTTATATACTTTGGAGGTTCTTGGGATCAGTTCTTGCCACTTGCAGAGTTTGCATATAATAACATTTATCAATTGACCATTCAAATAGATCCATATGAAGCATTATACGAGAGACAGTGTCGTTCGCCCGTTGGCTGGTTTGAACGGGAGAGGCTCGGTTGTTGGGTGCCGATTTGGTGCAAGATGCCTTGGATAAGGTCAAGATTATTCAGGATCGACTTCGCACAGCTCAGTCTAGGCAAAAAAGTTATACCGGCCGTAAAGTTCGTGATATTGCATTCATGGTAGGAGAAAGAGTATTTCTCCGGGTTTCACCTATGAAGGCCGTAATAAGATTCGGAAAGAAGGGCAAATTGAGCCCTATGTATATTGGACTCTTTGAAATTCTTAAAAGGGTGGGTGAAGTAGCCTACAGGCTTGCAACACTGTCACGACCCAAACCGATAGGCCGCGACAGGCACCCGGTACCTTACTCAACTTAGTATCAACATAACGTATCTTTTCATATCATACTATTATAGATAACTGAGCCGGAAGGCTGCCGTGAGATAAGTAGAATACAACATGTAATACCAACTTATACATAAGACATACGGGCCTATAAGACCAAAATAACCACTCGTAAATTGAACATAGGCCGACAAGGCCATACAAGCTTTTATGTACATGACATCTGTCTACAAGCCTCTAAGGATGCATAATTTTCATATAAGATTGGAACAGAGTCCCGCCATACCAAACAATACACGACTAAATTATACTAACCAAACAAGCAACTCTGAAGCAAATGGAGCGCACCAACATCTTCCGCTGAGCTGATAGCCTACTTGGAGGGCTCTCGACCTGTCTATCGGGACCTGCGGGCATGAAACGCAGCATCCCCAGGCAAAAAGGACGTCAGTACAAATAATGTACCGGGTATGAAAGGAATAAAAATTAGTAAATAATAGACATGAGAGAAACATGGATTAAAAGACTCGACATGTACGTTTGTATAGCTCTGTGAATCATTTCATTTTTATAATATCATGCATATGCATATAAATGTCATACCATGCATAGGTATATGCGTTCATAATATCATCAAGCCTCTGAGGGCATCCCATCATATCATCTCGGCCACTGTGAGCAAAATTATCAACGTATACCAGCTGATCAGGTGGTGGTGCATATATAACGCCGTAACCTTTTTCCCATATCCTATATAAATATAATATACATATATACACGTATATAACGCCATCTGATCATGAGTCAATGTACATGTATAAATGCATGAAATGCATAAGAAATACGTTAATAAGATTTTCTCGGAATGCCATAAAAATCAATATACCTTTCGGATAAACTTTATCAAATACGTATTTTTTTAAGACCCATGAACAGAAGATATAATAATAATTCACATGGGGAATCAAGAATATAGACACCCCTAGTATTTCTATGAATAGAGTCATTTATGAAAGTTGCATATTTTGCTCGTTTCATTAGTATTATTTGGATCATGCCAAATATAAAGAAGGAAAAATCGAAGTAGGAAATAATACACATGATATTCTTGAGAAAGATTATATCGTGCTTTCTTAGAATTGCATCTCACGCATAATCAGACCTTATATGAACTTTGCTGAAGCTCATTCGTCACTTAGTGAATATGACCATCTTCATCTTGACATCTTAAATGAGCCTTTTGTTATGCTAATCACCCAACGTTGGTGGTCTTATTCAAGTGACCATATATTTTATGGAAAGTGAAGGCCAACAAATTTTCTGTTTTGTGCATTGCACATAATTGGATATTTGCTACTATTTCTAGCTTATATATCTCTACGATAAGGTAGCTATTGTTTCATTTTTAAAGCTAGAACTTTTGTTATCTGGTTAATCCCTTGATAAATTAAACCACTCACATTTCTTGTTTAAGTGTCATGCCAAAAAAATTCTACGTTGATATCAAGTTGCAGTGTCAATGTATTCAAGTGACAAGTGTCTTATGCCTTATGACTCATCATGCAAATTTGTGCCACTTGGCTTGGCTTAATGCCATGTGGCGGCCCTAAAAATATTTTTATCCACTTAATCAATTATCTCCACTTACTTAAAATACTACTCACTTTTAACATATCTTATACACCTCACTATCATGGTCATGTAGTACCTTGTATGTCACTTGTCCATAAATACCGAGTATTTTAGCTCGGGCCGTATTTTATCCCAACATGTCAAACTTGAACGAAAATTCATTTTCTTTGACTTGCTTCCCCTCTCACCTTCACGAATTTACTCATTACTTGTTTGTAATAGCATAATGCTTATAATCTCAAGATAATCCCATTTCCGAACTTACGTCGATTAACTTACGATGAAACCTTAATGTACGAAAATGTAGAATGTAACAGCTCATTTCTGAGCTTATATCAATTTACTTATGGCGTACTTCAATGGACGAAAACATGGGGTGTAACATCATTCCCCCCTTTGGAACATTCGTCCTCGAATGTTGACTGATGCACTTATCATTCTCATAACCCATAGCTCTTGTAAATACTATAATACTCTTCTTGCCATTTAGGAATCCAAAGGCCAGGGCATTCCCCCTATGGGCCTCTTTCTCGCACCACGGTCTGTGGTCAGAATTCTTCCAATCTCGTAACTCTTGCTATCTTCTGTCATGCAGCCTGTATGACTTTACTGCATCTGGGTAGGTCTTATTATACCATAACTCTTACTTCGATTTATCATTACTGAGGTCTGCTACCGAACTCCAGGGTACTTTTGTTACTTATCCCATATGTATAAATTTAAGTCCTTTAATGCCTCCTCATTACTTGTTCATCTTAAGAATGACGGCCTAATCTCACCTCATACCTTGTGACTTTTGTCCATCCACTATTGATTCACCTTAATGTTGATCTATCATCTACCACTGATGACTTGATCTCTTATGTAACACTGCCGCTAGGGCTCACGTCTCATCAGGGACATCTGGAGTAATTAGATTGATCCACCTAGGGGCGATACTATACTTCCATAACCGTATTTTATAGCATCCTAATATGACTCACTTTATATGGGTATTTTAATCCTATATAATTCATGAAATCCTCTTCAAGTCATTACTCAATCGAAGGCCAAACGTCATCATTTATCTATCACAATCACACCCTCATTCGACTCTAGATGCTATTAGTCTTTAGATTCCTTTGAGTTCATTCAGACTATGCTGAACTTTCTATAATTTAGAGAAACCATTAGCTCTCCTATTTTCATGGGCTTAATCTCGAGGATTTATCCATTCTTGTTACCTTCTTACTCGCCCTTTCTCATCCTTACTCCTGTCACAAAACCTCGTCGCTTTACTATACTTTAGCTTGCGACCTCTACATATCTATTTATACTATTCATAACCTTCTTTCAACTTGTTTGCACCATAAATTTCCTTATGTTATTCTAGAACATCAAGCGAGACATAACATCATCTCTAACTCTTCATTACTCTCTTGGCTAGATCTCTCGGTACCTAGAAACCATAGGCTGGAAGATATGCCATTGACGCCGCCGCTATCATTCCTGGATATTGAATCCCCGTACTTCTAGCCTTCTATCTGAAGTATGGACTATTCTCAACCTTCTGCTTTCGAGTATCTCATACGTTGTTTACCTTTACCTTACTTACCTTAAAGCCTCACATCACATCTTCTATCTCTTTCATGACCTCCCCTCCACATAGGTATAATTCACATCCACGTCTTGAACTTCTATTATAATACATGCACCTCTTTACACAATCTCGTGAGAGCTTCATACTAACTTCTTATAAGGTTGGGACACTTCTAACTGGCTTTATCGTAGAGCCGTTATAGAATATGGCTAATGCACTATCTCTCTTGTACCTTTGATATTAAGAGTAATTATGTAATGTTCTCAATCATGATATCTATAACTTTTTGGATCCAATAAGAAGACTCCTAATTTACTTAGTTGATGTAACTCTTTAGTTTCCTCTTTCTTCTGATTAGCCTTTATGTAGGCTTAAGCTATCTTCGATTTGTGGCTCATGGCATTTAGTTATTACTTTAGCCTTTCATGGACGCTATGAAAAATTATGATACAATCTTCTAATGATTCCATCCTTTGTCTATGACCTGAACCCAATTCCTTCTTTTAACTTATACCGGAGTCTTCTACGGCTGATCATTAATCGAATAATTCCTTTCGTTCCATTTCAGCTTTCTTCAAACGTAAGCAATTGCTTTTCCTGGTCTTTTTGCCCCCTTGTTTCGTGCATACTTAGCTTATCTGAGTTCTCACGCATGCCGAAATTTTTGTGCAACTCATATGGTCTCGAATATTACTTTTGGTTTCACTCCCCGCTCATTAGCCATGGTAGGTGCCACTTTCTTTTGTAGTGCATACAATTTTGTAGTAGGACTGTTGTTGCAAAACCATTTCCTCTTTAGGTCACTGTGCTTTGGTTGAAGCCTTCTTCCTTATTTCCTCAGCTAGTCTTTCATTGTAGTACTTAGGGAAGACCTTCTGACTCTTGTAAAGCTGCGAGCTTATTACATCGCATACCTGATGGAATTCTTGATGTTCGTACTCACCTATAATTATCCATAGTTCTTACCTCCATGCCCTTGTGCTTGTAGTGTTTCTTCTAAAGTGATATTTTGACTGTCTCCCCAGTGACACTCTCTTTTATTTCCATAATATTCATCTGATACCTTTAACTACCCCAACTCCTATCTGAATATTTCTCAAGGGTCACGATGTCATATTTGCGAGACTGAATTTCCCATATTGGGGTTCACTCTGTTTATCTTGCACGATCTATTAATTTGTCTGTATACTCTTATCTAGCCATAACTAGGCACTTTCTGAATCAACTACTAACTACTCGTTGGCCCATTCTTATATCAATATTTCGCGTAATCTTTCTTGGGTTATTTCCTTTGTCTTCACTTACCTCTCACACTGGCTCCTTATTAATCAATAACATCTCGGGTAGTAACCCTTACTTCCTCTCCTTGATGTCATAATGCTCTGGTATCGTAGCGTATCTGTAGGCTTTGAATAAGTGCAATCTCATCCTTTTTTCATTTATCACATTCTTCCTTTACCATTCCATAATTACTAGAACCACTTAATTCCGACTTAATGCCACATCACTCCATATTCCCCCCCTTTAGGGAAGTACTAATATTTAGCGCTATGACGATCTACCTATAGATGCTTTACCTCTTCATCATTGGCGTCTTCTCATACTATCGATGACCCTTACTCGCCTTACGGTAATCCTTCTGTACCAAGGATAAGGAAATTCCATACTCGCGTAGGTGGAACTTAGTGTAACTGGAACACATAGTCCCTTAAGCTTAACTTTGCTCACATTGCTTGCTTTAGGGAAGTGTCTTCCTGAATAACCATTCTCTGAATTTCTCATGAATCTTCTTCTGTTGTCCATTCTATTATCGCCGGAACGAAATCTGAAACTCTCATGATGCCGACTATTATCCAATCACTCAGTCCCTAATTCACGTTTAGTTTGTCTTGTTCACCAGCCCGTACTGACTTCTATTATTCTGGGGTCTAACTTTTCCTTCCGGTAGTCGCGTTGGAGTCACAAACTTATTTTTTTTGAAATGAGGATATGACTTTATGGCCTATACTCTTTTGTTGTCTCAAGGCCTGTCACCTCTCGTCTTTTTCTTTACTTGACTATAGACTTTGTAATAATGTCATCTTTTTGATCTACCGTTGTCATCCATGTATCACATCTTACTCATAATGCTTCATTAATTCTCTTCTTATTTCCCGCTAATATTTATGTCTATCACTTTATTCTGAAAACTCGAACAAGGCATTCTTTTGATTTTAGCTCCCCTTGCTCCATCTACTGGCTCTTTGGGTTACTAACATTCTTTCTCCACTAGGGACGGGGGCTATACTAAGGTAATATTTATCCCTTCAAGGCTTCCAGTGCCTATCTTTGTAGTATTCATATCTAGCTGTACTATTTTAGAGTGCACCCTCTGGGTGTCTCACAAGGAGATCTATTACCACATTTGCAATATCCTTCGAAAATGTCAACTAACATAAACAATCTATTCACCATTTTGGGTTACTTTAACCCCAGTCGGATCCTGATATCCCGTCCTTCTCTTAAACTACACCTGTCAGCCCCCATAGGGCATGACTGAAACGGGATTGATCAATTGTATATATCTCTGTTACTGTTGAAAGTAACTCAAAATGCTTATATTTCTCTGCTTGAATTATAAATACTGTTAACCTTCATTAACTGGGTACCTCGTACCCTTTTTTATCTTACTTTTTTTACTTGGTGAAACTTGTGTCTACCTTCCGATTCTCTTATTTCTTTTTTTTACCATAAGAGTGGATATACATTCTTATCTTAGGGATCCTTATCAAGAAGCTTACACATCTTAGTACACACATGATCTGTTGAATACCTCATATTTATCCACCATAAGCATGATGCAAAAATTGAGTTCCTCTCACTCAACTCTTCCACAACTACATCTCTTACCAACCGTCTTTCTGGATGGAGGCATAATCGTATTATCAATAAGATAGAGTTTAGGAAATTGAGTTCTTACAACTGAGCTCTACCACACGATCTAGTGTAAGAAGAAAGAGTGACAGTCCTAAATGCCCTATAGCCTCCTACTTATAAGTGTGGTGCACAACACACCAATAAACAAGACTCTACTAGACACGGCTTGTAGACTCCCTAGGACAGAACTATTCTGATACCACTTTTGTCACGACCCAAACTGATGGGCCGCGACGGACACCCGGTACCTTACTCAACCGAGTACCAACATAACGTATCTTTTTATGTCATACTATCATAGATAACTGAGCCGGAAGGCTGCCGTGAGATAAGTAGAATACAACATGTAATACCAACTTTTACATAAGACATACGGGCCTATAAGACCAAAATAACCACTCATACACTGAACATAGGCCGACAAGTCCATACAATCTTTTACGTACATGATATCTATCTACAAGCCTCTAAGGATACATAATTTTCATAAAGGCCGGGACAGAGTCCCGCCATACCAAACTATACACGTCTAAATCATACTAACCAAACAAGTAACTCCGAAGCGAATGGAGCGCACTAACATCTTCCGCTGAACTGATAGCCTACTTGGAGGGCTCTCGACCTGTCTATCGGGACCTGCGGGCATGAAACGCAGCATCCCTAGGCAAAAGGGACGTCAGTACAAATAATGTACCGAGTATGAAAGGAATGAAAATCAGTAAATAATACACATGAGCGAAACATGGACTAAAAGACTCGACATGTACGTTTGTATAGCTCTGTGAATCATTTTATTTTTATAATGTCATGCATATACGTATAAATGTCATACCATGCATAGGTATATGCGTTCATAATATCATCAAGCCTCTGAGGGCATCCCATCATATCATCTCGGCCACTGTGGGCAAAATCATCAACGTATATCAGTTGATCAGGTGGTGGTGCGTATATAACGCCGTAACCTTTTTCCCATATTCCATATAAATATAATATACATATATACACGTATATAACGCCATCTGGTCATGAGCCAATATACATGTATTACAATAACAATAACAATAACAACAACCCAGTAAAATTCCACTAATGGGGTCTGGGGAGGGTAGTGTGTACGCAGACCTTACCCCTACCCTAAAGGAGTAGATAGGCTATTTTCGAAAGACCCTCGGCTCAAGAAAACAAAAAGACAAAAGGAGGCAATATTAGTATCACCACAACAATCATAGGAAAAATAGGAACACCATGAAATGCAGAAGAAAGATACAAAGCAAAAGCGATAGCTAGTAAATAGGACATGCACTGAAAAGTGAAGTAGTAAAGCACAACATTATCACTAGCTATCTTAGACAAAAACCCTACCTGGCTAGTCCCACAATGGTACGAAGTAAGTCAAAACTCAACTACATCCTAACCTACAACTCTAATACTCGACCTCCACATCTTCCTATCAAGTGTTATGTCCTCGGAAATCTGGAGCCTCGCCATATTCTGTCTGATCACCTCTCCCCAATACTTCTTAGGTCGCCCTCTACCTCTTCTCGTGACTTCCACAACCAGCCGCTCACACCTCCGTACCGGATCATCTGGGCTTCTCAATGTATATGTATAAATGCATGAAATGCATAAGAAATACGTTAATAAGATTTTCTCGGAATGCCATAAAAATCAATATGCCTTTCAGATAAACTTTATCAAATACGTATTTTTCTGAGACCCATGAACAGAAGATATAATAATAATTCATATGGGGAATCAAGAATATAGACACCCCTAGTATTTCTATGAATAGAGTAATTTATGAAAGTTGCGTATTTTGCTCGTTTCATTTGTATTATTTGGATCATGCCAAAAAGAAAAAAGGGATAGCCTTAACATACCTGAACCGATTCTCTTGACGATCCCTTTAATACCCGTTAATTACGACAATACGTAACAATAGATCAAAGTAAGGAATAATCCGCATGATATTCTTGAGAAAGATTGTACCGTACTTTCTTAGAATTGCATCTCACGCATAATCGGACCTTGCATGAACTTTGCTAAAGCTCATTCGTCACTTAGTGAATATGACCATCTTCATCTTGACATCTTAAAGGAGCCTTTTGTTGTGCTAATCACCCAACGTTGCTGGTCTTATTCAAGTGATCATATATTTTATGGAAAGTGAAAGTCAACAAATTTTATGTTTTGTGCATTACACATAATTGGATATTTGTTACTATTTCTAGCTTATCTATCTCTGCGATAAGGTAGCTATTGTTTCATTTTTAAAGCTAGAAACTTTTGTTATCTGGTTAATCCCTTAATAAATTAAACCACTCACATTTCTTGTTTATGTGTCATGCCAAAAAAATGCTACGTTGATATCAAGTTGCAGTGTTAACGTATTCAAGTGGCAAGTGACTTATGCCTTATGACTCATCATGCAAATTTGTGCCACTTGGCTTGGCTTAATGCCATGTGGCAGCCCCAAAAATATTCTTATCTACTTAATCAATTATCTCCACTTACTTAAAACACTACTCACTTTTAACATATCTTATACACCTTACTATCATGATCACGTGGTACCTTGTATGGCACTAGTCCATAAATACTGAGTATTTTAGCTCGGGCCGTATTTTATCCTAAAATGTCAAACTTGGACGAAAATTTATTTTCTTTGACTTGCTTCCCCTCTCACCTTCACGAATTTACTCATCACTTGTTTGAAATAGCATAATGCTTATAATCTCAAAATAATCCCATTCCCGAACTTATGTCGATTAACTTACGACGAAACCTTAACGTACGAAAATGCAAAATGTAACATCTCATTTCCGAGCTTATATCAATTTACTTATGGCGTACTTCCATGTACGAAAACATGGGGTGTAACAATTACCACCTAGTTTATCAGCAGTTCATTTGGTGTTCTATATGTCCATGCTCCGGAAGTATCACGGTGATCCGTCTCATGTGTTAAACTTCAGTTCAGTCCATTTGGACAAAGATTTGACTTATGAGGAGGACCTGATAGCTATTTTAGCTCGGTAGGTTCGGCAATTGAGATCTAAGAATTATCCTTCAGTTCGGGTGCAATGGAGAGGTCAGCCGATTGAGGAAGCTACCTAGGAGTCTGAGTCGGACATGCAGAGTAGATATCCACACCTTTTTACCAGTTCAGGTAATTTTTTAATTCCGTTCGAGGATGAATGTTTGTTTTAGAGGTGGAGAATGCGATGAACCAATAGGTCATCTTTAAATTTAATAAATTATTTCTGTGTTCTGAGACCTCAAATAGCATTATTCATTATTCCTCGACTTGCGTGCGCAATCCGTATAATTTTCCGGAAAGTTTTAATGTGAAAAATAGATTAAAATGTGAAATAGAGCCTTAAAACTTACTTAAGTTGACTTCGGTCAACATTTTTAGCAAACGGACCCAGATTAGTTTTTTGACAGTTTCGATAGGGCCATATCGTGATTTGGGACTTGGGTGTATGCCTGAAATTGAATTCGGAGGTCCCTAGCTCAAATTATCGCCATTTAACGAAAAACTAAAAATATAAAGGCTAAAGATTTCCAAAGTTTGACCGCGGAGTAGACTTTATTGATATTGGACTAGGATTGAGATTTCGAAAATTGGAATAGCTCCGTTATGTCATTTATGACTTCTGTACCAAATTTGATGTCATTCCGGATTCATTTAACATGTTTTGGCACAAGTTTTGTAAATTGAAATGTTTGAAACTCATAAGTCCGAATCGAGGTGTGAATTGTAATTTAGATATTGTTTGACATGATTTGAAACCCCGAGTAAGTCTGTATTATGTTTCGGGACTTGTTGAAATATTCGGACGGTGTCCTGAGGGGTCGGATGAATTTTGGGGTGGTTTCGGACCATTTTTAGGCCATTTGTAGCTGATGGTTTTTGGCTACAGCAGTGTGAAATGCGATAGCGAGTAATTGTCCGTGATCACGATGAGTAGAATGGGAGAAATTGACCAGTGCTCGCCGATCGCGGATGACCTTTCGTGATCGCATAGAGGAAACTTTTGCTGTACTCACCCGACTTTGGAAGCTTATATCTCGCAATCTATAAGAAATTTGGAGATGCTCCAAAAATGAACGTTGTAGCCCTTTAGTCTAGTTTTCATAAAAGTAAACCATTTTGCATTTAGAGTTGTGTACAAAAAGTTGTGATTGGTACACTACAGGCTGTCCGGGAAGATGTTTGAAAATCGCGAAGAAGAAATTTGTGTTGCACAGGGCTGACTTTGGCAGCTTATATTTTGAAATCTATAAGGAATTGAGAGATCACCAAAACATAAAAGTTGTAGATCTTGATGTCTAACTTTCAGATAGATAAACCATTTGTTATTTGAAGTTTTGTACAAAACGTTATAACTATTATACTAGAGGCTGTCCGGAGGAGTTGGAGAAGGCTGTTGGAAAAATTTGTTCTTCGCGATCGCGGGAGAATGGCCGCGATCGCATAGAGTAAAAAATGCTGGAAAATTTTTGTGCTTCGCGATCGCGGGAGTTTGGCCGCGATCACATAGGGTAAATGACTGGGCAACAGAACTTAAGTTCTGGAAATGGGATTTCGCCCAACTTTTTATTATTCACGATTTTGAGCTCGGGTAAGGCGATTGTTGAGCGATTTTCACGAAAAAATATTGGGGTAAGTATTTCTTATCCTATATTGATTATATTTCATGATTAGATACTTATTTACATCATGAATCCGTGAATTTATGGAAGAAAAATCAGATTTTTATAAATCTTTCAAAAATGTAAAATGAAGATTTGAAGGTCAATCCGATGTCGGAATTCGATAATTTTTGTATGGTTGAACTCGTATCGGAACAGGTGTTCAGATTTTATAAATTTTTCCGTTATTTGAGACGTGGGTCCCACTGTCAATTTTTAAAATGAATTTTGGATTTTAATCCGGAAAATTAGTAAATTCATATGGAATTAATTCCTACGATTCGTGTTGAGTATATTGAATTATTTGTGACTAGATTTGAAGCTTTCAGACACGAATTCATGAGACAAAGGCTTATTGGAATCTTGAAATTGGTTGCGAAGTGAGGTAAGTGGCGTGGTTAACCTTGACCTGAGGGAATATAACCCTTGAATTATTTGTTATGTGAAATCATGTGGACGACGTATAGACGAGGTGACGAGTGTCTATACGTCGTCAAATTAATTGTTTGCATAATTATTTAAAAATCATAACTTATTTTAAGACACGAATTAATGAGTTACTTGTTTTATTTCTATTATTGTTATTATTACTATTATTGCGTGCAAGTTAATGTAAGTGACCTACCTTAGCCTTAGCCTCGCCGCTACTTCGTCGAGGTTAGGCTCGGCACTTACATAGTACATGAGATCGGTTGTACTCATACTACATACTGCACTTCTTGTGCAGATTTTGGAGTTGGTCCCAGCGGCGTACCATAGACTTGCTCGGATTTCAGCTACCCAGAGGAAACTTGAGGTATAACTGCACAGCGTCCGCAGTTCCGAAGTCCCCTTCTACTTTATTTTTTTGTTGTGTGCTTTCTTTGAGACAACTTTATTTTATTCATACCCTTGTTTGTATTATTCTAGAAGTTCGTACACTTGTGACACCAGATTCAGGGATGTATTTGGATGGTTCATTTGTTATGGTCTTCCGCACGTTATTTCAGTAATGAACTTCTGTTTAATTTAATTTATTTAAAAATAGTTAAAATTATTCTAATGTTGGCTTGCCTAGCAAGTGAAATGTTAGGCGCCATCACGGTCCTGAAGGTGAGAATTTTGGGTCGTGACAATCGGTATATATTTCAGAATTCACACTATAAATTAGTCTTATAGCGTTTGCATTCTTATTTGCAATGACAAGTAATATGTCTTTGTTAGTCTCCATACCTTTTTTTTATGTGGTTGTAATTTTATTTTTCATCCAAATATATAGTTCAATCTTTTTTGATTCCTAACCAATGTCAATCATCCACAACACCAAAAAATTTCTTTAATCTTCTAGGTAAGTGTGACATTTTCTTGAAAAGATAGTATTATATCAAGGGTAATAAGTTAGCCTTTTAGCTAACTTCTCTTGTTTTTCTAAAGAGTTTTAGCCCCATTTATTGAAATGAGTTGACTAACTATGCTTTGAAAGATGTATTTTCAGGATTATGGAGTTGTGGAAGCTTTGAGAATGATAAGCATGGAAAATGGCAATAAAGAACCAAAGTTCAAGTGAAAAACTAAAGAAAAATGAGGATTTCAGTTGAGGATCATGCATGACGTAGCCTATGCAGAGGAGCTGAAGAAGCTCAAGTTGGGAACATTCTTTTTTTTTTTGGCTCCGCGAGGCATGTAGCTTACGCGCGCATAGCGTACGCCAAGATGCCTGAAGAAACTACATTGCACGTAGACCGCGTGCAGCTTACGTGATGTCTAAAACTGAAGTTACGGGACGTGTGTTCGAGATGTCAACTTGAAATCTCGATGAATTTAGGAGAAAAGCATATATTTTTTCGGAAAAAGGATGGAATGGCGACCAACCAAGGGCATTTTTATCCACTAAAGAACCAATATCTATTTATACTAATAAATAGATATTTTAAACCTTTCAGAATAATTTTTTACAAAGAATATTTTGCGTAACAGCTTTTGGAGTTCTTCCTAAGAGTTTTGAGTGAATTCACCATTGTTCATCATAATTTTTCTTTTCTCTTTTGTTATTATATTTAAACTTTCATTCTTCTTTGTATTTTCTTTTATGACTATGTCTAGCTAAATTTTTTAAGCTAGGATTGTAAATCCTAAGTGTGGTTATGCTTTTGGGTTATTAATACAAGTTCAATATTTAATTAAATATTTATGTTATCTAATTACTTCATGCTTCATTGTTTGATTTCGTAGTTGCAAACACTAAATTCATACCTATTTTGTTTGTTTTAACTCGGAAGAGTGAAATTTAGCTTAGGCAAAAAGTAATTATTAAGAAATTGAGTGAGTTAAGAAATTAATTTTACTTGATTACTGAAATTTAGCTAGGAATGGTGTGATTTCTACTTGGTTTAATCAATTGTATATCAACAAATCCCTGTTGACTTGGAAAGGCTTTTTTGGGTAAAAACCTCATAAGTATTGAAAGATATTAAATTGGTAGAATAGAAATTGAGGTCATAACACATGCATAACCAATTTGAATATCATATACACAAAGCATAGCCTACACGAAGGGAAAAATAATCCTAGCGCCTTTCTCATATTTGTTACAACTATATCTTTAGAGTACGTTTGGATTGGTTTATTTTAAATGTTTTTAAGCCAAATAGCTTTTAAGTCATTTTGTAGTGTTTGGATAAAGTAAAAAAGTGCTTTTAGGCACTTGTTTTTAAGCTAAAATGACAAAAATAAGCCAAAAGCTAGAATTCTTAACTTATGGCTTTTGGCTTAAAAGTCGTTAAAATAGTACGAGCTAGCCAGTTTTCGGACTGGTCATTCAAAAATAGCCGACGTTTGCCAAATTATTGAAAAATAGCCACTATTTTACTGTAACAGGGACCAGTTTAGCATTATATACTGGAGTTCGGTGCACCTGTGTATGAACTTCCAGCATATTACGCTGGACCGATATACTTTGCTGGCTCCAGTATAATATACTGGAGTTCCAGTATATTATACTGGAATTCCAGTATATTATGCTGGAGTATTTTTCGGATTTTGAATAGTGTTTTCGTTCACATTTATCTTTATATGAAAAGTGGCTAAATTTCGTTGACTTTTGAAACTGTGGCTATTTTTGAATGACCACTTGTAAATCTGACTATTTTTGAATTTCTTCCTTAAAAGTCACTTAAAACAAGCCCATCCAAATGGGCTCTTAATCTTGCATGCGAAGTGTTTACTAGAAGGACTAGCCTATTTCTAGTAATAATTTTAGAAGTAATTGAACAATCAATCCTTTTATTGGAGATTACTTTAGGAACAACGAGTTTGTATACATTTGGACAAAGCATGCACCACACTTCTCGTGGTGTTTGACTACAACCTTGGATTTGTTATTGCTAACCGCCATACTGTTTCTCACATCGAGAGTAGAATTGAAAATTATCTGAGAGATTGTATAATGTCACTAAATTGTAGGTTTTGATTAGGATTAGGCATGTTCACGTTTCGAAAAATATCTATTCAAATAAAAAAAATTAAAATCTATTAAACAAATCAATATATTTTTTGGTTTGATTTTAGTTTTTAAATGACAATATTTAGTTTGATTTGAGTTTAATAAAAACCTAAAGCTAACGCCAAATTAAAAAAATAATTATACACATAATTTTTATAATTATAATTACACACACATATACACACACAACATAGAAATTTCTATAAATAATTTTAAATATTTATATACTTTTTAATCAAAGTTATTTTTGCCATTAAGTTTATCTAATAGGCTAATGAACTTTAGGCATTAAGCGTACTTCTTTAAAGAAAGCCATGAATCAAAACCCATTTATGTAATTAAACAACCATGAGATTTTTATCTAGACTTATTTTGTATTTTTAATAAACTTTATTCACCTGAAAGTTTATAGATCTTAGGACATTGTCACGATCCAATTTTCGCTACAAGTCGTGATGGCGCCCAACGTCGAAGTTAGGCAAGTCAACAGTGAACTATTAACTTAATTGTTCATTTTATTGCTTTTAAAATTATGGGTTTTATTAAGCAAAAGAAATTAGACGTAGAAAACCGTGGAGATATAATGCATTAATAAAATATAAAAGGAAAGGGGTGACAATATTAGATAAAAATCATAAACATATAAAAGAAATTCCCAAAACTTGATGTCACAAGTGTATGAGCATCTACTAAGGATTACAATACCAATACAACATATATCTTAAATATAAGATAGATGGGATAAAGTAAATAAATATATGAAGACTCTGTGTGTTGCAGATCGTAACAGAAAATGCAGCTCACCATAAGTCTCCTCAGTAGTTGCGCCTATACGCCCAAACAATCACCAAATGTACCTGTCTCAGTACCTCCACAATCAGTGCAAAAGTGTAGCATGAGTACGAAAATCAACGTGTACCCAGTAAGTATCTAGCCTAACCCCGAAGAAATAATGATGAGGAATCAATATCGACATTTACTAGTGGTCCAATAAATCGGTACAATAAATTATGAATAGATATGAAACACAATGGTAATAATGAGGTAAGAAACTGTAATTAACGTAATCCTCCAACATAATGACAATATAAATTCCTCCAATATCTGTCACAAACCAAAATTCCCACATTCGGGACCGTGATGACGCCTAACATTTCACTTGCTAGGCAAGCCAACGTTAGAATAATATTAGCTATTTTTTAAAAATAGTTTTAATTTAATTAATAACAAAGAAACAAATGCGGAAATAAAGTTTGAAATAAAGTGAATAATCCATAATAATAGCGATGTCTAAATACCATCCCAGAACTAGTGTCACAAGTGCACGAGCTACTAGAATAATATAAATAAAGGTCTGAATGAAAATGAAGCTGTCTGAAAGAAATACACAACTACAATAAAGTAGAAGGGGACTTCAGAAATGCGAACGCCATGCCGTTATACCTCAAGTCTCATGCGAATAACTGAATCCGAGCAAATCTACTGTACGCCACTGAGACCAACTCCGGTATCTGCACAAGAAGTGCAGAGTGTAGTATGAGTACAACCGACCCCTTGTACCCAGTAAGTGCCGAGCCTAACCTTGACGAAGTAGTGACGAGGCTAAGGCAGGTCACTTACATTAACCTGTATGCAATAATAATAATAACAACAATAATAGAAATAAAACAGGTAACTCAATTCAACAGTTGAAGCCAACTCGGTAGTCATAATGTCACGATCCCAAATTTTAAACTGTCGTGATAGTGCCTATCTCGATACTAAGCAAGCCAACAATCTCAATAAATCACAATTTCTTTTAAGTTTGAAAATATAATATTTAAACACAATCCACAAATCTCGCAAATACCGATACAAACACTCCCAAAACCTGGTGTCACTGAGTACATGAGCATCTAATATGAACACAAGTCTGGAAAATACGGTCTGAGACCATAACAGCCTGAGACCAAATACAGTAAATAAGGAGATAGGGAAGGAGAGGCAAGGTCTGCGAAACACGGCAGCTACCTCAGAATATCCGAAAAATCAACTGTACAAAAGATTCAACACCCGCTTTGTCCGGGAATACCTAGATCTGCACACGAAGTGCAGGATATATTATGAGTATAACCAATTCAGCAAGTAACAATAATAAATAAAGAACTGAAGATAGTGACGAGCTACACAGTTATAGTTCACTTTCAATAATTCCAGCAAAGAATAGACATGCTTTCAAATCCAGCAGTTTAAGTCAAATCAATTTTATACAGTTCAAGTTCATGTAATCCGGATATTAAATCTTTAAGAGAATTTCACAACAATGACTGATAGCAACTAAGTGCAACAACAAATGAAAAGCAAGTACAGCCTCTCAAGGCAACAGTTACTGAACTCGTCACAACAGCTCAACCACTCGACTCTCAGTCCTCAGCACTCACACTCAATGGATACCCGCGCTCACTGGGGGTGTATAGACTCCAGAGGGGCTCCTACAACCCAAGCGCTATAATCTGCACGGACAACTCACGTGCTACACAGACAACTCACATGCCATAGTGTAAATATCTGGATCCGCATGAACAACTCACGTGCTGCATGGACAACTCACATGCTATAGTATAATATAAGTATCCGCACGGACAACTCATGTGTTGTACGGATAACTCACGTGCTATAGTATAATATCACACAATCAGGCCCTTGGCCTCACTCAGTCATAAATCTCTCCAGTCTCTCGGGCTCTCAATATTCATGATACTCAGCCCAAATAACAATAATATAATGCATCAATAATGAACAATAGAGACTGAGATAAAATAAATAAGTAAACTGTGACTGAGTATAAAATAATAATTTAGCAGATAATTCAATATGTACAAGACCTCTGTGCTCTTTACAGCACCATCACATAGCCTAAGCATGCTTCACTGACAAATTTTTATAGCACAAAAAGGGCATATAGCTAACGACAAGCTTATTCAACTTTTCTGTTTCTTGGAATGGACCAAGTTCCAATTCCCACGGTGCACACCCACACGCCCATCACCTAGCATGTGGGTCACCTCCAAAATACTCACATAATATAATAATCTGGGGTTTCATACCTCCAGGACCAGATTTAAAGCTGTTACTTATCTCAAACCGTGTAATTCTTTATTTCGTTATGCCCTTGCCATGAGAATTGGCCTCCGAAAGCCTCATATCTAGCTATAATTAATTCTATAAGGAAATGCAAAATTTTTCTATAAAAATCTGAAATTAACTCAAAATCGCCCGTTGGGCCCACGTCTCGGAACTCGACAAAAGTTACAAAATATGAACGCACATCCAACCACGAGTCCAACCATACAAATTTTACCAAATTTCGACAACAACTCGGCTCCCAAATCTTTAATTAAAGTCTTTGAAGATTTCTACCATTTTTAACCCAATCTTTACCCATTTGAACTCAACAATCTTTCCATAAACCTTGTTGATACGTATAAATAATATTTTTACACTCAAGAATCATACTCTTAATTACCCATCTTTACCCAAACTCGAAATTTGAAGAATTGGGAAAAGAAATTCTTACTTCTTTGAAGCCATAGCAAGATCCTTGTGAAATCTTCAAACCTTGAACAAGAATTGATGGATAAATGACTAAGTCTCCACTCTCTCTCTAAAATGCTCTCACCTCTCTCTAAAATGTTAGATGAAACCCTTCAAAATGACCCCCAATAGTGTTTTATAGGAATGGGGTCGGGTTTATAAAACCAGAAAAAATTAAGCCCCGAAACACATTCTGCGATCGTAAAATGGCCCCAAAATGTGGCCTCCGGAACTGGGCAAGGTTGCCTCAGTATGCGGTCGTTATACGGTCCGTAGACCTGTTCTACAGTCGCATAATGCATCACATAACTGATCTGCGGTCGCATAATGCGCCGCAAACTTTCCTCCACACTTGCCCCTCTCCTGATTCACTCTGCGGCCATTATGCGGTCCGCAGAGTGATTCTGCGACCGCATAGTGGGCCGCAGAAATGACCCTTTTCGGGAAAATATTTTCCTCACATCGGTGCATTATTTAACCCAAAAAGTCCGAGCCGCAGCTAATTGATATACCTCGGCACCACAAAACCTTTTCAACTTAAATTCTAAACCTTGGAACTAAGTGTTCTAAATCATTATAAAACCTCACCGGACCCGAACCAATTACCCCCAGCAAGCCAAATAACAACCGTAAATCAAAATTTGAGCAGTAAATGGGGGAACAAGGTTGTAATACTCAAAATGACCGGTCAGGTCATTATACATAACCAATTATTATTTCAATCAGTTTCCGTTGCGGCGTGCAACCCGATCCTACAATATATTCATTTTCATTTAATCTTGTTGCGACATGCAACTCGATCCTCAATATATCTTTTCAATCAACTCTATTGCGGCGTGCAACCCGCTCCTCCAATATATTCATTTCAATCAATTCTGTTGCGGTGTGCAACCTGCTCCTCCAATATATTCACTTTAATTTCTGTTGCAGTGTGCAACCCGCTCCTCCAATAATATAATTTACCAATTCTTATAAAAGAAATTACTCCAATAAATACAATAATTATATAAGACAACAAGCACACTGTAACGACCCGACATGTCGTTTTAAGAATTTAAGCCCCGTCTGGCAACATAAAGCCCTGAGCAACTTCTTATTATGTGTATTGATTTGTGTGCGTGGTTGAATTCAGTTACCGGATGATTCAAAGTGATTTGGGACACTTGATCCCTAAAAAGAAAGCTTAAGTCTTAGGATTTTGACCGTAGTCGGAACCGTATGAAGACAACTCTGGAATGGAGTTCCGTCGGTTCCGTTAGCTCCGTATGATTATTTTGGACTTAGGAGCGTGTCCGGAAAATTATTTGGAAGTCCGTAGTGGAATTAAGGTGGAAATGGAGAAACTCAAAATTTTGAAAAGTTTGACCGGGGGATTGACTTTTTGATATCGGGGTCGAAATCCGATTCCAGAAGTGGGAGTAGGTCCGTAATGTTGAATGTGACTTGTGTGTAAAATTTTAAGTCATTCTGAATTGATTTGATGTGTTTCGGCACAAGATATAGAATTTGAAATTTCAAAGTTCATTAGGCTTGAATTGGGGTATGACTCTTGATTTTCGAGTTGTTTGAGGTGATTTGAAGGTTCGACTAAGTTCGTATGATATTTTGGGACTTGATGGTATGTTTGGTTGAGGTCTCGGGGGGCTCGGGTGAGTTCCGGGATGGTATCAGATTATTTTTCCTTGTTTTGCAACTGTTGGAACTGATATCTGGTATTGTTCTTCGCAAACGCGAAGGGTCTCACGCGTTCGTGAAGAAGGATTTTGGACGGCTGAGATTTTCCCATCGCAAACGCGATAAAGAAGACGCGAATGCGAAGAAGGAGATGAGGAAAGGCTACGCGAACGCGAGTGGTCAGACGCGAACGCGAAGAGGAAAGGGATTTGGGGGCCTGTCTGGTGTTAAGCCTTCGCGAACACGACTCGTGTCTCGCGAACGCGAAGGGAAGAGGTCGGAAGGCATCGCGAACGCAAAGAAGGAATCTGGGCAGACATTTTTGTGCTTCGCGAACGCGAAGCTATGGTCGCGAACGCGATGAAGGCACTTCTGGGCAGAATTAAAAGTCCCCAAAACGGGGGTTTGAGTTCATAACTCAAAAATCTAATTGGGAGCTCGGTAGAAGGCGATTTTCGGAGAGATTCTTTCGTGGGTGTTTGGTGTAAGTGATTCTTATCCAGTTTTCATTAATTTTCATGATTATATCTTTGAATCCATCATTTAATTCAGATTGATTGGAGGAATTCCAAAAACGAAAATTTAAGATTCGGAGGTCGATTTGTTATTGGAATTCGATAAAATTGGTATGGTTGAACTCATATCGGAATAGGCGTTCGAAGTTTATGAAAATTATGTCGGGTTCCGAGAGGCGAGTCCCGCGTTGACTTTTGTTGATTTTTGGAATAAAATTTTAAGTCGATGTATTATTATCCAGAATTATTTCCGATGAATTATAATGAAGTTATACAATTAATTTGGATATATTTGAGCTGTCCGGAGGCCAATTCAAGCAAGAAGGCTATTTTGGAATATCGGCCTAACTTCAAAAAGGTAAGTGTCTTGCTTAACCTCGAGTGGGGGAATTACCCCTTAGGCATCGAGTTTTATGTGCCATTTGTGAAATGTGAAAAGCCGTGTACGCGAGGTAACGAGTACGTACTTGGCTTATATGTGTAAATTTTTATTGAGTTAAAGTCTTGAGTATATTGTGTGATAAATTGGGTAATTGGTGGTATATATTTAATCATCTATTTGTCGTGCCTATATTCTTGTTGTTGTTGAATCTGTTGTTATATGACAATTTGATGTGATTGTTACTTGATTATTTATGTAATCCCGTGAATTTGTTGGTTTGATAATTATTGGAATTGAATTTCATTATGGATTTTTCCTCTGCAAATAATTAATTAAATGAGCTTAAGAAGAGGTATTTATATAATTATTAAAATTTTGAATTTAATGAAGACTTGCTTTATGTTGAGTAGTTTCTATCTCTATTGGTTGTTTTTGGGTGTTGTACACATTGTGCGGAGCTTTTGGCTATTTATTATGAAATTAATTGATTTTGTTATATCCTTGGAATTTGTTGTGGCCATTGAGCAAACTATAATGTGAATTGATTTTGTTATGTTGTCGTGATAACTTGTCATGTAAGGGTGGCATTTCACTGTTGTTGTGTTATTGGAATATTGTCTGGGCGGAGCGATAAGGGTGGCAATATGAGCGATAAGGGTGACTATTGATATTGTCTGGACGGAGTGATAAGGGTGGCTATAGGAGCGATAAGGGTGGCAATAGGAGCGATACGGGTGGCTATTAGCAAGGACGATATGTAATGATATGGGGTTGTAGTGTTGATGATTTTCATGTGATGTTGTGATTTTTTTGTGCTTATTTTTATACCTTGTGCAATGCCTTGTTGTTGGTAAATTGATAAGAATTTGATTTATGTTGAAATTGAGAGCCTGTGGCTATGTCCAGGCGGATTATAAAATAAAATGTGGGCACGAGGTGTCGTGAGTAAATAATGAGGATATTTGGCACGTGAATTGTCCGTGCAGTTGAGATATGAAATGTGGGCACGGGGTGCTGTGATGAAATGATAATGATATTTGGCACATGAGTTGTCCATGCAGTTGTGATATGAAACGAGGGCACGGGGTGCCGAGGAAATATGATAATTTAATTATGGGCACGAGGTGTCGTGGAAATATGAAAATGGGCGGAGACCCGTATTTACGAAAAAATATAAAAATAGGTTGAGACCCGTATTTTTATGATTATGAAATGAGGTGTCACATGGTGACTTTTATTTGAAAGAATTATATTCAAAATATTTATTTGGAAGGATTTTTGCTTAAAAAGTATTATAGGAAAGAATTATATTTGAAAAATAATTATTTGAGAAAATTATATTTGAAAGAGAATTATTTGGAAGAATTATATGTGAAAAACATTTACTTGAAGGACTTAATTTAATTGGGTGTAATTGTACTTATTAATTATTGAGTGATATTAATGGTATTCTTATTGTCTGCTGTGCATATCACTGGTTGTTTCATATTTCCCTATTGTTATTTGTTTCCTATTATTTTGTATATTATATTGCACAAGTTATTAGACTAGTGAGTGTCTTGACTGTACCTCGTCTCTACTCCATTGAGGTTAGTCTTGATACTTACTGGGTACCGATCGTGGCGTACTCATACTACACTTCTGCACATTTTTGTGCAGAGCCAGGTATTGGAGATATCGGACTTGAGCAGAGTTAAAGCGCGATCGTAAGGATTCAAGGTAGAGCTGCTTGACCGTCGCAGTCCCTAGGAGTCTTTTCATTTCATTGTACTATTAATTTATAATCAAACAGTAGTGTATATTCGGTCCTCGTGATCATTCCATGTATTCAGTTAGAGCTCGTGACTCAGTACTACCAGTCTTGGGAGGTTGTGTATTGTAACTATTTCCGCTGTTATTTTCAAAAAATAAAAAACAAAATGGCTGCAAAAGGTAATCTAAATCGGCTTACCTAGTCTTAGAGACTAGGTGCCATCACGACGGCTGTGGTGGGATTTTGGGTCGTGACAAGTTGGTATCAGAGCTCTAGGTTCATAGGTTCTACGAGTCATGAATGAGTCTAGTAGAGTCTTGCGGATCGGTACGGAGACGTCTGTACTTATCTTCGAGAGGCTACCGAACTGTTAGGAAATTTCCATTTCTTTTATTCCTGTCGTGCGGAATTTGTTGAATTTGAAATTTGAGCCTTTGTATCTCTATTCTCTCATAGATGGTGAGGACATGTGCTACTGGGTTAGCTGAGTAGGCATCCGCACATACTGCTAGGGCTGCAAGAGGCCGGGGCCGAGGTAGAGGTCGAGGAAGGGCACGTACTGCGACTAGAGAACCTATCAGAACAACGGTTGAGGAGCCACTAGTAGCTCCAGTTGGGGGACAGGTACCAGAAGCACCCGTTGTTACCCCAGGACTTCAGGAGACTTTAGCAAAGTTCCTGGGTATGTTTGGTACATTAACTCAGGCGGGATTGATCTCTGTTGCACCAAACATTCCGCAGATTGGGGGAGTAGCTCAGACTCCTACCACAACTCCAGAGCAGCAGGTTCACGTTGGACAGGTTCCGGGTGTAGTACCGGTACAACCTGTTATTCCGATTCGGCCTGAGGTCAGGCTCGAGGCATCAGAAGAAGAACAAAAGAGACTTGAAAGGTTTAAGAAATATGATCCACCAACTTTCAGTGGCACAGCTATAGAGGATGCCCAAGGATTTCTGGAAAATTGTCACCGTATTCTCCGCACCATGGGTATTGTGGAAGTTAGCGGAGTTTCCTTTACTACATTTCAACTGTCAGGCGCAGCGTATCGGTGGTGGCAAATCTATGAAGAAGGTAGACTAGCCGATGCCACACCACTAACTTGGGCTCAATTTTCGGAAATATTCTTGAAAGAGTTTGTTCCCCAGACTCTCAGAGATGCATGGCGCAAAGAGTTTGAACGGTTGCGTCAGGGCACTATGATAGTGTCAGAATATGCTATCAGGTTCAGTGAGTTAGCCCGTCATGCACCTATCTTAGTTCCTACAATCAGAGAACGGGTCCGCAGATTCATTGAGGGGCTCGATTATGATATTAGAATATGCATGGCTTGAGAATTGGTAAACTGATACTCCATTTCAACAAGTAGTGGAGATTGCAAGGAAGATTGAGGGTGTTTTAGGCGAGAAAAGGGAGTCTAAGGAGGCCAAAAGGTTTCGAAGATCTGGAGGATTCACTGGATTTTACTCTTCAGCTAGAACCCATTATAGCGGAGGCTCGAGCAGTCGGTCAGCTCAGTCTGCACCTCAGATTACTCAGAGTGTTCTAGTTTACAGTGCACCACCGACACGAGATTCTTAAAGTGGTTATTCCAGTTATCTGGCACAGACTCAGTACGAGCAGCCGCGACCTCAGAGGGGTTGTTATGAGTGTGGTGATACTAGGCATATCATGAGATATTGTCCCAAACTTAGGAGGGGTGGATTTCATCAGAACACTCCAGCTATAAGCTTTATTCCAGTTGATACTCCACTTGCATAGTCAGCTAGAGGTGGAGGACAGACAGGTAGTGGGCGCCTAAGAGGTGGAGACCCGACCCATTGATTTAATCACTATGATTTGGCTAAGGCCAATACACCAGATGGTGGTGTTACAGGTATGATCCTGATTTTTATTATAAAAGGATATTTTTCTTAATTTGATTTGGTTCTGAATATTGAGGTGAGTCCTCCTATTATGCTCCACTTATGGGTGAGCTTTGTAAATTTGTGACCCACTTATATGTTTATCCATGTTGGGAGATTTGAAGGTGTGAGCCCGTGTCTGTCATTTATTTCTGTACACCATTGAGGGATACAAGTCTAAAAGTAATTTTTATTATTTATTACAGTGGGTTTAATGTGTTCCGGAATAATTGATTCCAATTTTTATGAATTATACGCCCTACCGGTATGAGGGTTCATTATATGTTGTGAAAATTGTTTATGAAATATATTGAAAAGAAGAAAGAAAGGAAATTGAAAATTTCAGTTGGCACAATGTGAAAAATACTTGTGATTCAGAGTTGAGAACGAGATCCTCACATTTTATATATGATGTGAAATATTTAAACCAGGCTACAAGTCGCGGTGGAAGTTATATAAGGACAAGGTCCTTGTGGTGAAATATTTATGAGTCTTAAATTCTCCCTGTGTGAAGTTTAAATTGTACTATAGTACTATTAGGGAGCCATGCCCGATAGGCTTATATGATAATTCTTTTATGTGTTTCTGTGCCATAATTATGCTGTAATTATTGAATTTTAGCCTACGAGGTGAGTGCTCAGGTGGCGTTAAATGTGACTCATTAATCCGAGTAAGTAATCATGAGGTCTTCATGCCTCACATTCTATTGTCAGTGTTGTGCAAATTCGAAATGAGGTGGTGGTTAATATGAGAGTAATTGATGATGCTGGATTTAATTATGAACAACTTTTAAGACCAGAGATGTGGTGATGGCCATACATATGTAATGCAGTGCTTGTGATGTCGAGATTGGTGTTATTGATATATACCTTGTGGTATTTTGTTGGGTTATAGATGTGTTGTTAGGAGTTGTTTTTGGTGTTACTCTGGCAGTTGGATAGGCCCAATTACAGGGGAGACTCTGCCGAAATTTCTGAAAAATTTGGGAGTTAGTAAAATTTGGAGGATTGGGATTTGCAAAGGAAGAAATAAATATGTTATATGTTTGAGGGCGAATGATCCTAAGCGGGGGAGAATGTAACACCCCAGAAATTTTTTGAAGTATTTCAACACTATCAAGAAAAATTGATGTGTGCGTAGGCACGAGTTGCTACAGCCAGTTGAGACTAATACCGTGCGTTGATGAAAAATCAGACTTTCTAAAAATGTTTGGAGTGTAAGAAATTGGTCTTAAGGTTCACAAATATGGATAAAAGAAATAATCTCAAATAAGATGGTGTTTCCGGACTTACCTCCAATGCAGTAGCAAGGGACCAACTGTGAGTATATGTGTAAAAGTAAAAATCATAAATTCGGTAACCTCAGAATAATTATTAGCACGTTCGAGGACGAACGTTTGTTTAAGAGGTGGAGAATGTAACGACCCGACTTGTCGTTTTAAGAATTTAAGCCTCGTCTAGCGGCATAAGGCCCTGAGCAGCTTCTTGTTATGTGTTTTGACTTGCGTGCGTGGTTGAATTCAGTTACCGGATGATTCAAAGTGATTTGGGACACTTGGTACCTAAAAAGGAAGCTTAAGTCTTAGGATTTTGACCGTAGTCGAAACCGTGTGAAGACAACTTCAGAATGGAATTCCGTTGGTTCCATTAGCTCCGTATGATGATTTTGGACTTAGGAGCATGTTCGTTTGGAGGCCCGTAGTGGAATTAAGCTGGAAATGGCGAAACTCAAAATTTTGGAAAGCTTGACCGGGGGTTGACTTTTTGATATCGGGGTCGGAATCCGATTCTGGAAGTGGGAGTAGATCCGTAATGTCGAATGTGACTTGTGTGAAAAATTTGAAGTCATTCCGAATTGATTTGATATGTTTCGGCACAAGATATAGAATTTTAATTTTCAAAGTTTATTAGGCTTGAATTGGGGTATGACTCGTAGTTTCCGAGTTGTTTGAGGTGATTTGAAGGTACGACTAAGTTCGTATGATATTTTGAGACTTGATGGTATGTTTGGTTGTAGTCCCGGGGAGCTCAGGTGAGTTCCGGGATGGTTTCAGATCATTTTTCCTTATTTTGCAACTGCTAGAACTGATATCATGTATAATTCTTCGCGAACACGAAGGGTCTCACGCATTCGCGAAGAAGGATTTTGGATGGCTGGGATTTGCCCATCGCGAACACGATGAAGAAGACGCGAACGCAAAGAAGGAGATGAGGAAAGCCTACGCGAACGCGAGTGGTCAGACACGAACGCGAAGAGGAAAGGGAGTTGGGGGCCTGCCTGGCATTAAGCCTTCACGAATGCGACTCGTGTCTCGCGAACGTGAAGGGCAGAGGTCGGAAGGCATCGCGAACGCAATAAGGATATCACGAATGTGAAGAAGGAATCTGGGAAGCACATTTTTGTGCTTCGCGAATGCGAAGCTATGGTCACGAACGCGATGAAGGCACTTCTGGGCAGAATTAAAAGTCCCAAAACGGGGGTTTGAGTTCATAACTCAAAAATCTAATTGGGAGCTCGGTAGAAGGCGATTTTCGGAGAGATTCTTGCGTGGGTGTTTGGGGTAAGTGATTCTTATCCAGTTTTGATTAATTTCCATGATTATGTCTTTGAATCTATCATTTAATTCGGATTTATTGGAGGAAAATCAAGATTTTTATAAAATCTTCCAAAAATAAAACTTTAATATTCGGAGGTCGATTTGTTATTGGAATTTGATAAAATTGGTACGGTTGAACTCGTATCGGAATGAGTGTTCGGATTTTATGAAAATTATGTCGGGTTCCGAGAGGTGTGTCCCACGTTGACTTTTTTTGACTTTTTGGAATAAAATTATAAGTCGACGTATTATTATCCGGAATTATTTTCGATGAATTTTAATGAAGTTATACAATTAATTTGGATATATTTGAGCTGTCCGAAGGCCAATTCAAACAAGAAGGCTATTTTGGAATATCGGCCTAACTTCAAAAAGGTAAGTGTCTTGCTTAACCTCGAGTGGGGGAATTACACCTTAGGCATCGAGTCTTATGTGCCATTTGTGAAATGTGAAAAGCCGTGTACGCTCGGTGACAAGTACGTACTCGGCTTATATGTGTAAATTTTTATTGAGTTAAAGTCTTGAGCATATTGTGTGGTAAATTGGGTAATTGTTGGTATATATTTAATCATCTATTTGTCGTGCCTAAATCCTTGTTGTTGTTGAATCTGTTGTTATATGACAATTTGATGTGATTGTTACTTGATTATTTATGTAATCCCGTGAATTTGTTGGTTTGATAATTATTGGAATTGAATTTCATTATGGATTTTTCCTCTGCAAATAATTAATTAAATGAGCTTAAGAAGAGGTGTTTATATAATTATTAAAATTTTGAATTTAATGAAGACTTACTTTATGTTGAGTAGTTTCTATCTCTATTGGTTATTTTTGGGTGTTGTACACATTGTGTGGAGTTTTTGGCTATTTTTTGTGAAATTAATTGTGGCCATTGAGCAAACTATAATGTAAATTGATTTTGTTATGTTGCCGTGATAACTTGCCGTGTAAATTGTTGTGTTGTGTGAATTATTATTTTGAGGAGATAAGGGTGGTATTTCACCGTTGATATTATGTGAGTATAAGAGTGGTATTTCACTGTTGTTGTGTTATTGGAACATTGTCTGGGCGGATCGATAAAGATGGCAATAGGAGCGATAATGGTGGCTATTGATATTGTCTGGGCGGAGCGATAAGGGTGGCTATAGGAGCGATAAGGGTGGCAATAGGAGCGATAAGGGTGGCTATTATCAGGGACGATATGTGATGATGTGGGGTTGTAGTGTTAATGATTTTCATGTGATGTTGTGATTTTTTTGTGTTTATTTTTATACCTTGTGCAATATTTTGTTGTTGGTAAATTGATAATAATCTGATTTATGTTGAAATTGAGAGTCTGTGGCTATGGCCAGGCGGATTATAAAATAAAATGTGGGCACGAGGTACCGTGAGTAAATAATGAGGATATTTGGCACGTGAATTGTCCGTGCAGTTGAGATATGAAATGTGGGCACGAGCTGCTGTGATGAAATGATAATGATATTTGGCACGTGAGTTGTCAATGCAGTTGTGATATGAAATGAGGGCACGAGGTTCCTGGGAAATATGATAATTTAATTATGGGTACGAGGTGCCGTGGAAATATGAAAATCGACGGAGACCCGTGTTTACGAAAAATCTGAAATTGGGCTGATACCCGTATTTTTATGATTATGAAATGAGGTGTCACATGGTGACTTTTTATTTGAAAGAATTATATTCAAAATATTTATTTGGAAGGATTTTTACTTAGAAAGTATTATAGGAAAGAATTATATTTGAAAAATAATTATTTGAGAAAATTATATTTGAAAGAGAATTATTTTGAAGAATTATATGTGAAAGACATTTACTTGAAGGACTTGATTTAATTGGGTGTAACTATACTTATTAATTATTGATTGATATTAATGGTATTCTTGTTGTCTTCTGTGCATATTACTGGTTGTTTCATGTTGCCCTATTGTTATTTGTTTCCTATTATTTTGTATATTATATTGCACAGGTTATTAGACTAGTGAGTGTCTCGACTGTACCTCATCTCTACTCCATTGAGGTTAGTCTTGATACTTACTGGGTACCGACCGTGGCGTACTCATACTACACTTCTGTACATTTTTGTGCAGAGCCAGGTATTGAAGATATCAGACTTGAGCAGAGTTAAAGCGCGATCGTATGGATTCAAGGTAGAGCTGCTTGGCCGTCGCAGTCCCTTGGAGTCTTTTCATTTTATTGTACTGTTAATTTGTAATCAAACAGTAGTGTATATTCGGTCATCGTGATCATTCCATGTATTCAGTTAGAGTTCGTGACTCAGTACTACCAGTCTTGGGAGGTTGTGTATTATAACTATTTCCGCTGTTAGTTGCAAAACAAAAAGGCTTCAAAAGGTAATCTAAATCGGCTTACCTAGTCTTAGAGACTAGGTGCCATCACGACGCCTGTAGTAGTATTTTGGGTCGTGATACATACAATAATTATGATTTATTTAGAAATAAGTGATGACAAGTAGCAATTAATTGTAGAAATTAAGGAGGAAATATGCATTTTAATAATTAGTATGCTAAATGTCAAGTAGCAATTAAGTCACATAAATCAAATAAGCATGTAGCAATTATAGCATGGATTGAAGGCATAATATTGAGCAAGGAATATGAGAGAAACAATTAATATAATAATTAATTCATGATTTAATATAATTTTTTATTTTCAAATAATTATGCAAACAATTAATTTGACGACGTATAGGCACTCGTCACCTCGCCCATACGTCATTACACATGAATTTCACTTAACAAATAATTCAAGGATTCTATTCCCTTAAGTCAAGGTTAACCACGACACTTACCTCGCTTCACAACCAATTTTCAAGATTCCAATAAACCTTTGCATCGCGAATTCGTGTCCGAAATCTTCAAATCTAGTCACAAATAATTCAATATACTCAACACGAATCGTAGGAATTAATTTCATATGAATTTACTAATTTTCCTGATTAAAATTCAAAATTCATTTTAAAAATCGACAGTGGGACCCACAACTCGAATCCTAGAAAAATTTACGCAATCCGAACACCCGTTCCAATACGAGTCCAACCGTACAAAAATTATCGAATTCCAATATTGGATTGACCTTCAAATCTTCATTTTACATTTTTGGAAGATTATATAAAAATTTTAATTTTCTTCCATCTAAATCCAAAATAAACGATGAATATAAGCATGAATTTATGAAATATAATCACTTTTGGGTATAGAACACATACCCAAGTCGAAGTCGTGAAAAACTATAACGACCCGACCTGTCATTTTGAGTATTACAACCCCATTTCCCCATTTACTGCTCAAATTGGGCTTTACAGTTTTTGTGTGACTTGCCGGGGCAATTGGTTCGGGTCCGGTGAGGTTTTAGAATGAATTGGAACACTTAGTTCCAAAGTTTAAAGCTTAAGTTAAAATAGTGACCGGATGTCCACTTATGTGTAAACGACCTCGAAATTTAATTCTGATGATTCCAATAGCTCTGTATGGTAATTTTGGACTTAGGAGCGTGTCCGAAAAATTATTTGGAGGTCCGTAGTGGAATTAGGCTTGAAATGCCGAAAGATGAAATTTTGGGAAGTTTGACCGGGGGGTTGACTTTTTGATATCGAGGTCAAAATGTGACTTGTGTGCAAAATTTGAGGTCAATCGCACGTGATTTGATAGGTTTCGTCGTCGTTTGTAGAATTTGGAAATTTGGAAAATTATTAGTCTTGAATCCGTGTGTAGTTCCTATTTTTGAGGTTGTTAGGTATGATTTGAGGCCTCGAGTAGGTCCGTGTTATGTTATGGGACTTGTTGATATAGTTGGTTGAGGTTCCGGGGGCCTCGGGTGAGTTTCAGATGGTTAACAGATTGAATTTTGAATTTGGAAAACTGCTGGAACTGAAGCCTTCTGGAGTAATTGCACCTGCGGAAAACTGGTCGCAGGTGCGAGCTCGCAAGTGCGAGCAGGGGGTTGTGAGGCATTGGTCGCAAGTGCGAGGGAAAATTCCGCACATGCGTGAGTGCAGATGCGGACGGATGCACGCAGAAGCGAAAACTGGACAGGCGAGTGGAGTCTGCAAATGCGACGTTTTGCTCGCACAAGCGGAGGCGCAGGTGCGCAAATCTTGTCCGCAGATGCGGAAATCGCTGGGGCAGAACCTTAAATTCGAGGGTTCGATATTTTCACCCATTTTTCGGATTTTGAAGCTCGGGTTGGGCGATTTTGGAGGGGAAATTTTTCACACAACTTGGGGTAAGTGTTCTTAACTCCCTTGTGATTATATTCCATGAATTAATCTTCATTTTTGGTGTAAGATTATTGAATCTTCAAGAGAAATAGAAGGAAATTTCTATAATGTCACAAAAAGAATTTTTCAAGTTTGAATACCGATTTGGAGTCGGATTTGAGTGAAATTAGTATGGTTGAACTTGTAATTGGATGGGTTGTCATATTTTGTGAGTTTCGTCGGATTTCGAGATTTGGTCCCCACAGGTGATTTTTGGGGCGCAATTTTGGATTTTTGGAAAAATATTAGTATTTTGATATGGAATTAATTCCTATAAATTGTGTGGATTGAATCAAATTAATTGTGGTAGGTTCGAACCATTCGAGAGTTGATACGCGCATAATGGGATTTCTGGAGCATTGTGTAGCTTGCTCAGCATTGGATTTGGCTTGTTCGAAGTAAGTAACTCTTCTAATCTTGGAGCTGAGGGTATGAACCCTGAATATATGTATTATGTAAATCGTTGGGAGGTAACACACATGCTAGGTGACGGACGTGTGAGCGTGCATTATAGAAATTGTGACATAATTATTTATGTGGAATTTTGTAGTTAAATAATTCTTGGCATTTTTCCATACAGTTTTATGTGTTAAAGAAATTGAGCTGAAAAGCATATTAAAAATCATGTTGAGGCTATGTGCCAGTATTATTGGGACCCACGGAGGTCATATTGCTGTGGATTATTTGTTTAAATTAAAAATTCATACTCAGTCATATTCATTTCATTGCATATCATATCTTTGTCTCTATTGTTATTTATTGATACATCATATCATCATTTTGGGCTATTCTCATGACATTGTGAGACCATGAGAGAGAGACTTAGAGAGATTGATGATTGAGGGAGGCCGAGGGTGTGATTGTGAGGATATTTTATGGATCGAGGCTTCCCGCCTGCAGCAGGCCTTATTGGCTTCTTATTGCACGTGAGTTAGATGTGCAACACGTGAGTTGGCCGTGCGGATCCTTATATTCTTATTGCACGTGAGTTGGCCGTGCGGATCCTTATATTATTATTGCACGTGAGTTGGCCGTGCAGCACGTGAGTTGGCCGTGCGGATCCTTATATTATTATTGCACGTGAGTTGGCCGTGCAACATGTGAGTTGGACGTGCGGATCCAGATATTTATTTTATGGCACGTGAGTTGTCCGTGCTTATAGCGCTTGGCCTGTAGGAGCCCCTCATGAGTCTGTACACCCCCAATGAGTGCAGTCGACTATAAACAGGGATCGGGCTGCACGCCACAGTAGGTATTGTATAGTGCTGAGTGATTGAGTGTGCTGAGCATAGTGAGAGAGAATGCGACACAGTGAGATTGAGTACTCTAAGAGAGATACATTGCATTGACATGCACACATGACATATATGCATAGAGATGTATTTTCCTCATGTTAAAAAAATTCTTTTTTAAAACTAATTCACATTTTTGGTAACTTTTGCAAAAGATTCTGATTTTCACTGATGTACTTGAAAGGAAGAACTATTATTGCTGAAATCATGATTTGACTGAGCATTTTATCTCTGAGTTACTTCTGGTATTATTTGCTTTAAGTCGTTATTAACTGTTGTGGATTAGTGGTTTTGGACCCGACCTTGGTAGAAGCTCGTCACTACTTTCAACCTAAGGCTAGGTTTGTTACTTACTCAGTACATGGGGTCGGTTGTACTGATACTACACTTCTGCACATTGCGTGCAGATGTTGGCTGTTGTTGTTGCTGTGCTCGATGGTTGTGAGATTTGAAGATGTACATGCATTCCTGTTGTAGCTGCCTATTGTTCAGGGTAGCCTTAGATTTATATAAGCTCTATTTATGTACTATTCAAATAGATTATGTATTTATTTCATTTCCGCTTTGTATACTCTATTCTTAGAAGCTCATGATTTATACTACCAGTTCTTGGGAATTGTATAAGATCATGATCTTTATTCACTTAAATTGCTTTAATAATTATTATTGAAATTTGGTTAGTTGGAAATTGGCTTACCTAATAGGATGGGTTAGGTGCCATCAGGACTAGTTGGATTTTGGGTCGTGACAAAAACCCCTTTGGAATCGCCCAAATCCGAGACTCAAAGCTCAAAAATGAGCAAAAATGGCTAACACCCGATTTTATGTATTCTGTCCAGCATTTCCGCATCTGCGGACATTATTTTCGCATATGCGGGCTCGAATTTGCGAGAAAAATCTTGCATTTGTGAAGTGAGGCTGCCAGGCGAAATTCCGCATATGCGGACATCAATGTCGCACCTGTGACGTCGCAAAAGCGACCAAACAACCGCAGAAGCGATCTCTTCCGTAGAAGTATTTCAGCCTTCGCACAAGCGGTCGCGCATTTGCGCCTCATTCCTCCGCAGAAGCGACGCAACTGGCCAGTGCCCAGGTCGCAGAATCGACCAGCTTCTCGCAGAAGCGGTTGCGCACCTGCGGTCACCATTTCGCAAATGCGATTAAACTAGGTTCTGCTAAGAACCAGCTGCTTTCAACATGCTCTAAACGATTCAAATTTTGTCCGAAATTCACCCGAGCCTCTCGGGACCTTGTTCAAATATTCCAACAAGTCCCGTAACATAATACAGACTTACTCAGGGTCTCAAATCACATCAAATAACGTCAAAATTACAATTCACACCTCGATTCGGACTTTTAAGTTTCAAACTTTTCAATTTATAAAACTCATGCCGAAACGTATTAAACGAATCCGGAATGACTTCAAATTTGGCGCACAAGTCATAAATGACATAATGAAACTATTCCAGTTTCCAGAATTTGGTTCCGACCCCGATATCAATAAAGTCAAATCCGTGATCAATCTTTGAAAATCTTTAGCCTTTCAAACTTTAAATTTTCAATAAATGGTGATAACTCAAGCTAGGGACCTCCAATTTATATTTTGGGCATACGCCTAAGCCCCAAATCACGATACGGACCTATAAAACTGTCAAAATATTGATCCGGGTCCGTTTGCTCAAAACGTTGACTGAAGTCAACTCAAATGAGTTTTGAAGCACTATTTCACATTTTAATCAATTTTCACATAAAAACTTTCCAAAAGATTTACAGACAGTGCACACAAGTCGAGGAAAGCTGAATGGTGCTATTAGAGGTTTTACAATATCGAAATATTTATTAAATTTAAAGATGACCTTTCGGGTCATCACAATATCATGTGCCACCTCAAACATCTAAGAAATATCATGTAAATTCCAAGTCTCAAATGAAAAGGGAAATCTCATGAATATTCGGACTCCTAGTGATATTACGTACAAATTATGCCGAGGTCATACGACCCGATGCATAATAGTCGTGTACATACACTGCCGAGGTCGTACGGCCCGATCCGTAGATGCATCTCATATATATTGCCAAGGTTGTACAGTCCGATCCATATTAATATTTAATAGCACCGCTGAGGCGTTCGACCCGATCCCCAGGAAGAGAGGAAACTTTTGAATTACAGCCACATATTTGCAACACAAGTATAAGAACATAAAGTAAGCATGACTTTTACTAACAATCAAGTATCCCACCAAACAACTCAAGGTAATGAGGTTCGACCTATAGGTGTTAACCGGACGGGCTGGTCCGGGCCGGGTTACTTATTTTTTATTTTTTTAGTATATTTTGTTTTTATTATACAATGTTATTGATACTTAAGTATTTGCAAACTTTTAAGGCTTAGAATTAAATTTTGAAATTTGAATTTTAAAATATTAAAATTGAAATTTGAAAGTAAGTGGCTATAAAACTTATTTAATAAGACCAACATGCAATATGTAAGGATCAAACTCCGAAGGCTTTCATTTTATATTTTCATTGAATAATAAATAATACTTCAAATTAATTTGCAAGTTCTATTTTGATATTTTTATTTTTGAACTTGCAAATTAAAAGTTTATAATAATTATAAAAAAATAAGAAAGAGTACATCACATGCTTTGCATCATTTTTGTAAGTTCATCCATGTCAACATGAGGTTATTGGTCACCGACATTGCTTGAATCGGAACCATAAACTATTATATCTCCAATTTCTTGGTCCTCCGCTTCATCTACCTCTTCATGCCCTTGATTTCGCCGTTCTCATCTTATCCAATCTTTGAAGCACACTAGAATTTCCAAAGCGTTGCTGCTCAATGAATGACGAGTATATCCTAGTTAATGCCTTGCTTGGCTAAATGCACTATCTGATGCGACTATTGAAATAGGCACATTTAGCACGTCTCGAGCCATGGCCGAAAGAACAAGAAATTGATTTGAGTTTCTCCTCTACCAACCCAGCGGTAGAAATTTCTTTGTGCGGGCTCTGGTGACTTTTGCAAGTAGAACTGGAGTGCATCAATATTCCTGCTACTGGTTTGTTGATGCTCTCCTAGTGTAGACCAAATCAAATAATCTTCAACACCATCATTATCCTCTAAAGCACCGGATGCAGATGTTGAAACTGAACTTGAAGGAATATTTGCATCTACAACAGCAGAAGCATCAACAATGTTAGCATAATAATTATATAAAGTTTGTAAATGTTTGTGTAGATCAGAAATACAAGTTTCAACATCAGGGGTGTCAGTTTGTCCAATATCCATATAAACATATAAAGCAATGATTAATTGGCAACAAGTGGCCATTTTGATAGAAGGATTTAAAATAACACCAATTAGGTAAATGGGGTAAAAATATTTCTTAAATTTATCTAGCATAGATTCAACAACGGAAGAATATCCTTCTTTCTTCTTCAAATTATGGAGTAAAAGAGAAATTTCAGCAATATGAACTAAATCATTTGCAATCGTAGGATAATAAGCTCCAGAAAACTCAAGTGTAGCCACATAAAATTTTGTAAAAGTTTTACAACATCTTCAATGACATCCCAAGTTCTAGACATTAACAAACGGTTAGGATCGGTACAATGAGAATTAGCAACTTCAGTTATAGGCATTTTATATTTATGACAACATTTTAAGAACAAATAAGTATAATTCCACCTAGTAACTATTTCTTCAGGCATGAGTCTTGGTTTTAGCCCATATTGTACACATTTTTCCTTAAATGTATTTAATTTAGCACTTCTATTATTTTCTTGAATTACACCAACAACTCTTCTAATTAAAGTGATCTCATCTCTAAATAATTTAAGGCCACTCTACATAATTAAATTATAAATATGACATGCACACCTAACATGAAATATTTCAGGAAGTGGTGGGTATAGAAGCAATTTTAATATTGTAATAGCAAAATTATTGTTAGAAGTATTATCAAATAACATACACAAAACCTTTTCTGAAAGATTATAAAATATAGCAACTTCATGGATAGTATTACTTATAAATGCACAAGTATGACTTTGATCTTCATCATATTTAAACGCAATAATATATTTTTGCATACAAAAATTATCATCTATCCAATGGCATGTAACAGTCAAATAATCATTTCCATTAACAACACGGCCAATATCAGAAGTAAGAGAAACTCTACAAGAAAGACTGGCGAATAAATAACGGATATATGTATGATATTATCCAAAAGCCAAAAGATATCAGCCATACAAGTACTTCTAGGAATACCTTTAAACAAAGGGTTATAAATTCTTTGAATATAAGTAACAAGATATGGTGAAGCAGCAAAACTAAAAGGCAAACAACCTAAAACAATCATTTTAGCTAATCTTCCTGATCTTTCGCTATATCATATTTACCCATTAAACTGCCAGTACCCGGGTTAAGTTTTTGTTGCCCACCTTCCTCATCAGTACCCCATGCAATATGGTGGTTATCTACCATGTGCTTATGAAGTTGACCCGTTCCTCCTTGCTTACCTCTGGTCTCATGTTTATAAACTTTCTTACAAATTTGACATCTTACATAATTTTTATCTTCTTTTAGTCTTTCAAAAAAATTTCAACACTTGCTTCTTAATCTTTGATTCCTCTTAATAGGGAGAGGAGGCCTACCTGTATTACCACAACCTCCACCCCTAATATTTTGAGTTTGACTAGCATTACCAGGTGTATCTGGTGGTGTTTCAAGATTATCAGGTGATTGAACATCATCTAAATTATCATTTAAATTATTATTTATACCATAATTTTCTTGAAGTTGCTCATAATCTATATTTAAATTTTCAGGTAAACTTTCAGAAATATGTGTAAAGCTACTAGAAAAACCAACACCACCTCTTGATGTTTTAGAAGTTTTACTCTTACTACTACCACCCCTACTAGTGCACGCTTTTTTGGCTGCTCTAAATATATCCATTATGTAAATTAAATCAAGAAATTAAATTAATAATTCTAAATAATAAAATAAAAATATAAACCAAAAAAGAGAAAGAGATGGAACGAGTGTACCGGGATTCCGGATGCCGCACTAAATTTGATATCAAACTTCAGTTGATAGACTAATACTTGATATTTGATGATATTATATATTGATAGAACACTTCACTTGAATACTTGATATTTGATAATTATAATTTTGTAGTGACTAAAGTAAATATTTGATGAAACTTGAAATAATAAGTAATTGAGAATTTAAGAGCAATAAGCAATATTATCAAGAGAGAATTAGAGTAGTAAGAGAGCAAATTCGAAAAAATGAAGAACAAGGGGGACTATTTATAGTTTTTAAAAGATTAAAATTGTAATTTATCAATTATTAGGGGTATGGGGCTATTTTCTTAAGGGGTAGGCCGAAATGGATATTTTTGCAAAACATGGCCGTTGCCCGACAATCATTTTTGAATTTGACCGTTGGCAATGGTCAAAAAATAAAAAAAAATAAAAACTTTTACAACGGTAACTAGGCTGGACCGGGTTGTAGCCCGATAAAAATCCGGTAAAGGGGAACCGTGCTAACCGGGTTCTGAGGCACCAGTTACCAAAAATTGTTCGTTCCCACCCGGCTCCCCCCAAACCTTCCCCAACCCGTCCCACCCCCTAATATACCGGGCTGACCCGGGCTGAACCGGGTCGAACCAGGCTATTATTGTGCTGGCCCAGTCTGATTAACAGGTATAGTTCAACCTAACATGATAATCAAATTTCAATTATAAGTTTTAAATGATTAAACAAACATGTTGAGTTCAAGTAATACAAATATTGCTCAATAAAGTCCTAAGTCTACCAGGACATAAACATGATTTTAGCTAAGTACGGACTCTCGTCACCTCATGCGTACGTAGCACACACAACTAGTATCAAATAACAATTTAAGCACCTACGTGGATAATTTCTTCTTACAAGGTTAGACAGGAGACTTACCTCGCTCCGAAATTTGATAATCGGCTCCAACGCCTCCCTAACTCATCAAATCAATGCCAAATCATCCGAAACTAATCAAACAACATGCATACCAATCAAAATATACTCCAATACTCGTAATTTAACAATTTATAATAATTTTCAACTTCGCTCGAAAAGCTAACAAAGTCAACCACGGGCCCACGGGCCCGAGTTTTAAATATTTTCGAAGATAAATATTACCCATAGCACCACAAACTCAAATATATAATTTATTCTCAATTACATGTCCAATATCATGGTCAAAACTCGAAAATATCAATTCTAGGTCTTCTACCAAAACCCACACATTTTCTACTCAATTATTAAATTTACAAGTCTAAATTTATATATATTCAGAAATATGTAATTAAAAGTAGGTTAGAAATACTTACCCTCAATAGATGGGTGAAATAGCCCTCCAGAATGGCCCCAAAGTCGGCTCAAAGAGAGAAAAATGAGATGAAACGAGAAATTCCCGATTTTGGAAACTTAGATTCTGTCGAGATGCCCTTTTTAGCGAACGTGACATGTGCCTCACGTTCGCGAAGCACAGCTCAACTCCAACTCCAATTTACTCTTCGCGAATGGGAGACAAGGCTCGCGAACGCTATGGCTTACCAAGCCAACCTTTCACGAACGCGACCTTTGTTCAGCGAACACGGAGACTAAGCCTCCAGGCCCAGCTTATCCTACGCGAGCGCGTCGCACTCGTCGTGAATGCGACCCCTCAGTCACGAACGCGAAGCACGAGCTTTCTGCAGCAAAAATCAGAACCAGCAACCAGCAGTTCCAAAACACCCAAACTTGGTCTGAAGCCATTCCGAAACACACCCGAGGTCCCCGGGACCCCGTCCAATCATACCGACCAGTCCAAATACCTTATCCAAACTTATCCAAAGGCTCGAAACGCCATGAATAACATCAAAATCATGAATCCACGATCGAAATTCTTCCTTTAACTTTCAAATATTCAAACTTTGCCCAATGCGACGAATCATACTTAGACAACTCAAAATGACGTCAAATTTTACGCACAAGTCACGAATAACAATACGAACCAAATCCGAGGCTCAGAATCCTAAACGGACATGGATAACATCAAAGTCCACTCCAAGTCAAACTTAAGAAATTTCATACCTTCAAAAATGCTAACTTCCGATAATAAGCGCCGACTCGCTCCCGGACCATCCGATACTTAACTTGAACATATGCCTAAGTCCGAAATCACCATACAAACCTATAGTAACCTTCAAATCCCGATTCCGAGGTTGTTTACTCAAAAGTCAAACCTTGGTTTAACTCTTCCCACTTAATGCTTTTGTATTGAGAACTATTCTTCTGAATCAACTCCGAACTTCCCAAAGATCGAAACCAATCACACGCGCAAGTCATAATACATAAAATGATGCTAATCAAGGCTTCAAACCGCGGAACGATGTGCTATAGCTCAAACTGACTGGTTTGGTCATTATATTCTCCTCCACTTAAACATACATTCATCCTCGAACGTGCTAAGACCGTTCCAAAGTTACCCAAAATCACTGTTTAATACTTCGTGTACCTACCCATGCCACTACAATCCATATGAGCACATTAGCTCAACCCAGACTGAAGGTCCTTCCTACTACCTTAGCCCACAAGCCATAGAACCAAATTCCAACATTCGGAATTCTTTACAAGATTCGATTCTAGCATACGTATACCGTATCAATCTCAACAAGTTGTACCAAAACATGATTATACACCTATGATGTAATCACACAATGCACCGCATAATTCGTGTGCCCATAATAATATCTTCCAACCACAATAGCTGCAAATTCACGAACCCGATGCTCATAATATACCTCATAACACATATAAGCCATGTTCCAACCCTCGCAATATGGCAACTATGTAAGAGATGTTTAGAAACTTATAACCACCTGCCAAATCAATAACTCTTGGAGTCTTCCCGTTTGGCAAGAACCATTGCCTTATTCTGAACTGTTTAGTGACATTTTCCCTATAATATACATTATATAAATCTGATTGCGCTAATTTCATGTCCAACAACCTTGTCTCATCCAGTACAAGATGCTCCGGCAATAAGCCACCTCAAACACTGTCTAAAATCTCATACGATGCCATCAATGCGCCAACAAGCCACAACTCGAATATGACCAATAAGGAAAAATGAACTCGGGTAAAGAACTACTATCTAGCCCGTGTAACATTCAGATCAACCAGACAAACTCTATGAACCTATCTAGAGGGTAAGAAATAAAACACACTAAATAAGTATAAAGGACCGTATTGTGGCGTACAACCTGATCCACACATGATACCATTGCAGCACAGCCCGATCCAAACATCATACCCCTGGTGGCATGCCACCCGATCCACACTCAATAATTAATAAGGAAATACCCATCAATACAAAATGCTCATACCCACTAAACACACGTGTTTCAACCACAAGCATGCCAAGTGCATAAACATAGCCCTGGGGAGATGGATAGCACCATGCCCTACAAAAGGGCCAAGCACAACTAAGGTATAATAAATAACCTGCATTCCGAGATCTATCTCGCTCATATAATACCACAAGCTATACAGGATCACATCACACATGTGAATAATCAAGTCGCCTCACAATCTACATGGCATAATAGAGTAATACATGGAATAGACGATGACATGAATAACATCCACCACGCCTGAAGACTCATCCGTGGACAATATTGTGCTGAATAAGCATATCCGATTTAGTGTAGGGTATACATTCACATTAGGCCTACCAATGGACCTCCAAATCAATTCCGATCACCTCCGAATAGGTAAATAGCCTTCCAAAAATCCACAATGACCCAGTCCATGACATGCACAATCAACCTGCAAATCCTGAACAAACTTCCACAGTCTGCAACCAAAAGAATAGTGCACCTCAGACATAAACTCCCCAATCCGCGACAGTACCTGGATCTCTGCACGGAAAACCCATTCTCTACTACTTAAATGGCCGATACGTCACACCTATATAGCTATCCCATGAGAGGTGCTCCCACAATCTTCCGCACCAAGTAAAAAAATCTGAACATTAATGGCCATCGACCATGCTATTTTTGTAATGCAAATCAAGAATCTGCAATTCAATACATAATGCTTCTTCCACAGAACAACATTCTCAGGCCACACAAAAATAGGGCCAGCATACTCTGAACATCTAAAATCTTTCCCCGCTCCTCCGAACTCGTGACATCCCGGTCAAACTGAACCACAACCTTGATCCTTCAATTCCAATTCTACACCGCTCACTGCACCTATCATGCTATTACATGAGAGTGAATGAATCCCATCATAAATACTGAACCACCAGTGGAATAGCCACTCCATCGTCTAGAACCATTTACTTAATTCATTTTAGAAGAAAAATTGCAACACGCAACCAATTTCCCATAACCACTGAAGACACTGTAACGACCCGACCAATCGTTTTGAGCAATTAAACTTTCGTTCAGCTATTTGAAATATTGAGTAGCTTTGTTATGTCATTTATAACTTGTGTGCAAAATTTGAGGTTAATCGGAATTTATTTGATAGGTTTTGGCGTCGCTTCTTCAAGAATAAGTAGTACCACATTAAACAAATGAGCCCTAAATTCAGTTTTGATTAAAGCATTAGATGCGTATTAAAATTACGGATTCATAGCAAAAGGAATCGTCGAATTCGTATATAGTATGAGTGAGTTATACCCATTTCAATGTCAGGAAAGATTGCTGTTTTTCTGGGGACAGAGGCAAATCGTAGGTATCAAATGTGATTTATAAGTCTCAGGTGTCAAAATTGCCTGGACAGATTCTAAAACGGGGGTTTCGGATATTTTTAATACATTTGGAGCTATGTAGCTCAAATTGAAGTGATTTTTAAGTCGATTTTCAGCATATGGATTAGGGGTAAGTAATTCTAACTCTGTTTTGGTTAAATTACATGAATCTATTATTGTTTTGTATCAACAAATTAGTGTTTTGGGTTGAAAATGGTAGAAAATTTTATAGACTTTAATTGAGGATTTGAAGGCTGAGTTGTGGTCGGATTTGAGTAATTTTGATATGGTTGGACTCGTGGTTGAATGAGGGTTCAGATTTTGTAATTTTTGTTGGATTCCGAGATATGGGCCCCACTGTTGACTTTTGGTTGACTTTTCGAGCGGAGTTGAAAATTTTTATAAATTGTTAAATTGTAAGCATTGGAGTGTATTATGATTAATTTGCATGTTGTTTGACAAGTTTTGGATCGTTTGGCTTGGAATTGAGGAGATAGGAAAGCGTTCGGAGGTTGATACGCGCGGAATAGAATCTTTGGAGTATTGTTTAGCTTGCTCGATATTGGATACAACTTGTTTGAGGTAAGTGTTTTGCCTAACTTTGTTGAGAAATTTTTCCTACTAATTTCCATTATTTGCTACATGCAGGGGTGATACATAAATGAGGTGACGAGCATATATGCATGTGCTAGGGCTAAACATGCTCGGGGGCAAATTATACGATTAATTATGCTTTGTAGAATTATGTGATATTCTTGTTTCATGTCTTCTTTGACTTCTAGATTTCTATGGATATGAAATTAAATGCTAGAAACCACGACTTGGATTATTATAATTTGATTAAAATATTGACGGACTTTTAATGAAATTATTGATGTGCTAAATTATGTCGTTATTATACTTAATCACAAATACATCGCTACGTCAGTTATTCTTGAGATTTTGAATTCTATATTTGAGTTGAAGATCATTTTTGAGACTTGTTGAAATACTTAAATAATAAAGTACTTGAGGTTTATTGAATTGTTATTGGATTGAAAGCCGTGATTGATGCTCAATCGAAACATACACTTAAACACTCTCCTTGATATTATTTATACTTCCTAACTTGCTTGTTAAGGAAGAGTGTAAAGCACGAAGGGTGATGCCGTGCCATTCATATATATTATTATGCACGAAGGATAATACCGTGCCATTTCATTTACATTATCATGTAAGGATGAGAGTAAAAGCACGAAGAATGATATCGTGTCATTCATATATATTATTATGCACGAAGGATAATACAATGCCACTTCATTTACATTATCATGTGAGGATGAGAGTAAAAGCACGATGGATGATACCGTGTCATTCATATGTATTATTATGCAAGAAGGATCATACCGTGCCATTTCATTTAGATTATCATGTGAGGATGAGAGTAAAAGCACGAAGGGTGATGCCGTGCCATTTCATATTTATTATTATGTGAGGAAGATCATAAAGCACGAAGGGTGATGCCGTGCCATTTCAATTATATTATTATGCCATCATGCACATTATCATGTGAGGTTGAGAGTAAAAGCACGAAGGGTGATGCCGTGCCATTTCAGCTACATTATCATGTTTTATATTATATATGTTCATGGCACGAAGGGTGTTTCCGCACAGGCGAGGACGAGAGATATACATTATTGTGATATCTTTTCTATGTGTATACATTCATGCCTTTATCTTGAGTTATTGTTGTGCACCTATGTTTTCTATGTGATTTGTAGTCGTTCTGTTTGTGTCCTCTACCCCAATTGTTGTTGTGCTATCCATGCCTTCTATCTGTTTAACTTGAAAATATTATGATTTTCTTCTTCTTTGTTATATTTGCATTTAAGCCTTCTACCATGCTAGTTAGTGAAATTTATATTCTTCTTTCCTAATTGTTGTCATAATTTCTATGTCTTCCACCTAGTCTGTTATCGTTGTCCATATGTACTATCTTGTTCGTTATTGCTACATGTGTATTTTTCACTTAATTGTTATTGTTATTAGCATTTCTCCCACCTAGTTAGTACTGTTATATGTATGCTCGGTGAGAAAGAAATAAGTACACGAAGGGTATTGCCGTGCCAATTGATTCGATTTATAAACATACATTGGGTGAGAATGAGATAAATGCACGAAGGTGTTACCGTGCCATTCGATTTGATATCTTAAATATATTTCTCACACTAGGAGAGTTATGAATTGAAGGAGATAAATGCACGAAGGTGTTACCGTGCCACTCGATGTGATATCTTGAATATATTTCTCACACCAGGAAAATTATGAATTTACTACTGCAATTTCTCCTAGTAATCATTTAGTGCCTCGCACAATTGTTTTATTGTACCCTTAACTGCTATGATCTATAACTGTTTCTATTACTAGTCTACTGTACATGTTAAAAAAAGTGAGTATCTTTTAACTAAAAATCCTCGTCACTACTTCGACGGGGTTAGACAACATACTTACTGGGTACATGGGGTCGGTTGTACTTATACTACACTTCTGCACCTTGCATGCATATTTTGGATGCTGATGTTGCTGTGTATAGTGGGAGTTGACATTAAAGATGTATCTACGATCCTGTTACAGCTGCCTCTTATCCTAGGTAGCTTTGGAGATTTTTAATCTGTTCGCATTTATTTCAATAGATGATGTATTTTATTTCATGCCAGGTTTGCAAAATTCTAAATCTTAGATGCTCATGATTTGTACTACCAGTCCTTGAAAAAGGTATAAAGGTTCAACTATTTTATCATTTATTTTCCTAGATAAATCTAATTAAATTGGATTGTAGTTAATTGGCTTACCTAGCGGGTTGGGTTAGGTGCCATCATGACTAGTTGAATTTTTGGGTCGTGACAGGTTGGTATCAGATCCCTAGGTTCATAGGCTCTACAAGTCATGAGCAAGTATCTTGTCGAGTCTTGCGGATCGGTATGATGACGTCCATACTTACCTTCGAGAGGCTACATGGCATTTAGGATAAAACTTCCCATCTTTCTTTCCTTATCGTGCTAATTGATTTGGCTTGACGCGTATCTCTTTGAATTTCTTCCACTCATTCGTATGCGTATGTGAACGCTTGGTATCAGCTGTGCATCGATGGCTTGTGATTCTATGAATGAGGTATGAGATGTGTTTCCTGTGTTTTGGTAATGGTCCAGTGTGGAGGACTTGAGGCCAGGTTTAGACCGCAACTTAGGCTCGGTATTTTTAGTTATGAGAACTTGTACTTTTGGACTTATATGTCTGGTAGTGTTCCTATGAGTGAAATTTGTGGCTCGATGATCGATTGAATGGCTATGTGATGATTTTGATGTGATTGTAGGATGTGTTCTGATGGCTTGAATGTGATGGAAAAAATGGGCTGGTGCTTGGTGTCTGTGTTGATTTGACGTATAGTCTCGAGTATGAATATGTTGAATGATCTTTCATGTTGTTTAATTCTGGCTGCGGAAGGGTGTAGAGAGATGCCCGTTTGAGGCTAAGCAAGTGGGTTATCACCTGCGGGTTAATTTACAGAGGTGTGATCCTTATAATGTTGTACGGAGGGTTTCTTTATACCGATGGCTAATACGTATTGTGATTTGAGTTTGAATTAGTCAAGAAAGTTGACCTCACAGTCACAAGAATGAAGACGAGCTCAGCAGATGATTTGAGGTACTATACGGATTGTGTTGCATGAGCTTGTGAAGAATTTAGTTGAATCTCACTGCAGTATTATGGTAGTAATAGAGTATGGGTATTGTGAATTATTGAATGTTTTGATCTATGGCTTTAAGCCAAGTGGGGGGAGCCTGCTATTGACAATTCGATTTCATGGTTATATGTTAAACTTTAGTTTTGGTGTGAGACATACTTGTGGATCAGTTATGACTGCAGAGGTTGAGATCGAGGATGACTAGAACAAGGAAATTCCTGAATACGGGTTACATTGCACTTTATGAAAATATGAAAATCATGGAATGATTAAGTTGTTATTTTTGAAAGATATAGTGCGCACGGAGTATGAATTTGATTGGTGGTGTTAAGGCAGGGTTACTTCTTTAGGTGTTGTGGTGCTAATGTGTACATGTCATTTGGCCCGTTTGGGTGGTGCAATTAAGATTTGAGCAGAATGAATGACTCTCGAAACGGTTTTAATGGATTCAAGATGTATAGGTAGCAATTGGGAATTCTTCCAGATTTGTATATGGCTAAGATCTGAGATTTGCATCGGATGGTGTCGGGACTTGCGGTATATATGTATCACTAGGGATTCTACATTCCATTATCATAAAGGTAAAATAAATAATTTTAAATACACATAAAGTCTTTTCAGAATGGGTATCTCGGTTTTTGTATTTATGGGGGTAATTATGATGTGGTGAGGCTCTACAGATGTTTTGGTGGCAATATTCTTGGGTTTGGTGACTTGCGTGGCTTGGTCGAGTTAGAGGAATTCATTTTCGATAGTTTGGTTATGTGCAAATGGATTTCAAAGTGTTCTTGATGGTTTCTACTACTGGTTGAGATGGATATTTCCTACCGACGTAAGGAGCATGCTGTGTATTATGATTTTCTACTGGACGGGATCATGTGAAAGGTTCCTGTTCAATTGAGTATCTTATTTAAACTCGGTTTAGGCACTAGTTAGGTGTGTGGTATTTGTGATAGCCACGCGCTATGGGTGCGCATATGTGTGGGGCTTGAGCCCATGTGCGAGCACCAAGTTACTTATTCACGCTCGGGGAAATGCTCAGGCTATGATATGCTTAGAATTGACCGTAAGCTTAAAGCTATAATATTTTTTATCCATAATTGTACTATCGTTGTGAACTATTTAAGCCATACTTGAGGTTACGAAGAGGTTAACTCCCAGAATAAATTGGGTAATTATAATTTCCGTGTTAACTTGACGATTTGAGCTATGATAGCACACATTGCATATGCCTACACTTTAGCATGACATTTATACTAGTCTAGGAGCGTGAGAATCTTATTTCATTCATCGTATACGAGTATACTTGTTTAACTGCTCCTGTATGATAGCTGCTCCTGTATGATACATTTGGTGAGACTTTTCGGTTGGACTGCTTGTATTGGCTGAGATGAGGTTTCTAGACCTGATATTTGCACTATCATATTGGGAATAAAAATGTTCGGAAGAATGATACCATAATTTCTCTAAGATTTTAGGCAATGACTCTGGTCGAATGAGTGAGCTTCGCGGATTATTTATTAGATAAGTGGTTAAGAGATTATGTGTGTTTCTTTCACCATCGGCAGTGTGCGGAGGTTTTGAACAAGGTTTTAATTGATATGAGGTTTACTACCGGTATCAAATTTGTTTTTGGGAAGCTATGGTGGTCAACAATTATTAGCGAGAGTAACTGAGTGATGTGGTGTATCACGTGATTATATATTTGGTCATGGTTATGGTTGGGCACAACTGTCTAGACTTATACAATATGTAAGTGTGAGATTCGGGTCTTGTAAGGAATTTCGAATATTAGAAATTGGGTTCCAAGGTTTATTGGCTAAGGCTAAATTGGTGATTTTCAGTTATGTGGTATTTTCAGGCTTATATGGAATAGGGTGACGTGGGATCACCCCCAAGTATGTGCATAGTAAGGTTGCACAGTGATTTGAAGGCTTAGGAACAACTCTTGGCACGTTCCAGGATGAACGTATGTTTAAGTAGGGGAGAATGTAATGACCGACCAGTCGTTTTGAGCAATTGAACTTTCGTTCAGCTATTTGAAATGTTGAGTAGTTTTGTTATATCATTTATGACTTGTGTGCAAAATTTGAGGTTAATCAGAATTTATTGATAGATTTCGGCATCGCTTCTTCAAGCAGAAAATAAGCTCCAAATTTAGTTTTGATTGAAGCATTAGATCCGTATTGAAATTACGGAGTCATAGCAAAAAGAATCGTCGAATTCAGACATCGTATGGGAGAGTTATGCCCATTTCCGTGTCGGAAAAGATTATTGTTTTTCTGGGGCAGAGGCAAATCACAGGTATCAAATGCGATTTATAAGTCTCAGGTGTCAAATGCGACTTGCCTGGACAGATTCTAAAATGGGGGTGGCGATTTTTAGGCGATTTTCCCCATATGGATTGGGACAAGTGATTCTAACTCGGTTTTGGTTAAATTACATGAATCTATTGTTGTTTTTATCAACAAATTAGTGTTTTGGATTGAAAATGGTAGAAAATTTTATAGACTTTAATTGAGGATTTGAAGGCCGAGTTGTAGTCAGATTTGAGTAATTTTGGTATGGTTGGACTCGTGGTTGAATGAAGGTTCGAATTTTATAATTTTTGTCGGATTCCGCGACGTGGGCCCCACCGTTGACTTTTGGTTGACTTTTCGAGCGGAGTTGAAATTTTTTATAAATTGTTAAATTGTAAGCATTGGAGTGTATTTTGATTAATTTACACGTTGTTTGACTAGTTTTGGATCGTTTGGCTTGGAATTGAGGAGATAGGAATGCGTTCGGAGGTTGATACGCGCAGAATAGAATTTTCGGAGTATTGTTTAGCTTGCTCAGCATTAGATACGGCTTGTTTGAGGTAAGTGGAGAGATGTTTCTTACTAATTTCCATTGTTTGCTACATGAGGGGGTGATACATATACGAGGTGACGAGCATATATGTATGTGCCAGGGTTAAACATGCTCGGGGGTAAATTATACGATTAATTGTGCTTTGTAGAATTATGTGATATTCTTGTTTCATGTCTTCTTTCACTTCTAGATTTCTATGGATACGGAATTAAATGCTAGAAACCATGATTTGGATTATTATAATTTGATTAAAATATTGATGGACTTTTAATGAAATTATTGATGTGCTAAATCCTGTCGTTATTATACTTAATCACAAATACATCGCTACATCAGATTTTGAATTCTATATTTGAGTTGAAGATCATTTTTGAGACTTGTTGAGATACTTGAATAATAAAGTACTTGAGGTTTATTGAATTGTTATTGGCTTGAAAGCCGTGATTGATGCTCAATTGGAACATACGCTTAAACACTCTTCTTGATATTATTTATGCTTCCTACCTTGCTTGTTAATGATATACATGTACTTGGTAAGGAAGAGTGTAAAGCACGAAGGGTGATGTTGTGCCATTCATATATATTATTATGCACGAAGAATAATACCGTGCCATTTTATTTACATTATCACGTGAGGATGAGAGTAAAAGCATGAAGTGTGATACCGTGCCATTCATATATATTATTATGCACGAAGGACAATACCGTGCTATTTCATTTACATTATCATGTGAGGATGAGAGTAAAAGTACGAAGGGTGATACCGTGCCATTCATATATATTATTATGTACAAAGGATAATACCGTGCCATTTCATTTAGATTATCATGTGAGGATGAGAGTAAAAGCATGAAGGGTGATGCCGTGCCATTTCATATTTATTATTATGTGAGGAAGAGCGTAAAGCACGAAGGGTGATGCCATGCCATTTCAATTATATTATTATGCCATCATGCACATTTTCATCTGTGGATGAGAGTATAAGCATGAAGGGTGATGCCGCGCCATTTCAGTTACATTATCATGTTTTATATTATATATGTTCATGGAACGAAAGGTGTTTCCGTGCAGGTGAGGAGGAGATACATACATTATATTGTGATATCTTTTCGTTGTGTATACATTCGTGCCTTTATCTTGAGCTGTTATTGTGCACCTATATTTTTTATGTGATTTGTAGTCGTTCTGCCTGTGTCCTCTACCCCAATTGTTGTTGTGCTATCCATGCCTTCTATCTGTTTAACTTGCAAATATTATGATTTTCTTCTTCTTTGTTATATTTGCATTTAAGTCTTCTACCATGCTAGTTAGTGAAATTTATATTCTTCTTTCCTAATTGTTGTCATAATTTCTATGTCTTCCACCTAGTCTGTAATCGTTGTCCACATATACTGTCTTGTTCGTTATTGCTACATGTGTATTTTCCACTTTATTGTTATTGTTATTGGCATTTCTCCCACCTAGTTAGTATTGTTATATGTATGCTCGGTGAGAAAGAAATAAGTACACGAAACGTGTTGCTGTGCCAATTGATTCGATTTATAAATATACATTGGGTGAGAATGAGATAAATGCACGAAGGTGTTACCGTACCATTTGATTTGATATCTTGAATATATTTCTCACACTAGGAGAGTTATGAATTGAAGCAGATAAATGCACGAAGGTGTTACCGTGCCAGTCGATGTGATATTTTGAATATATTTCTCACACCAGGAAAACTATGAATTTAATAATGCAGTATCTCCTAGTAATCATTTACTGCCTCGCAAAGTTGTTTTATCGTACCCTTAACTGTTATGCTCTATAACTATTTATATTACTAGTCTACTGTACAGGTTATAAAAGTGAGTATCTTTTAACTAAAAATCTTAGTCACTACTTTGACGAGGTTAGACAACATACTTACTGGGTACATGGGGTCGGTTGTACTCATACTACACTTTTGCACCTTGTGTGCAGATTTTGGATGCTGATGTTGCTATGTATAGCGGGAGTTGACATTGAAGATGTATCTGCGATCTGGTTACAACTGCCTCTTGTCCTAGGTAGCTTTGGAAATTTTTAATCTGTTCGGGTTTATTTCAACAAATGATGTATTTTATTTCATGCCAGGTTTGCAAAATTCTAAATCTTAGAAGCTCATGATTTGTACTACCAGTCCTTGGGAAATGTATAAAGGTTAAGCTATTTTATCATTTATTTTCCTCGATAAATCTAATTAAATTGGATTGTAGTTAATTGGCTTACCTAGCGGGTTGGGTTAGGTGCCATCACGACTAGTTGGATTTTTGGGTCGTGACAGACACAAACCTCAAATCATGGCCTAAACCTCCACAACTCTTTCGAGACCCATTTATATATAATCAAACCATAGAACTGAATCCCTCTGAATCAACCAAATTACGGAGACTACCAAACCCACAATATAGCCACGAAGCACCTGTATACCTATTATTTTGCTTAAGGAACCGATCATTTCCTTTACCATGCTGATCCAATCCACTACTAAACCGACTCAACTTCTTCCGCTTTCTTATTGACTTTCCCTCGACGTAACACCTCTCTTTTCCAGCACCCAATGGACCTCAATCAACACTCATCCCGAGTGACCCCAAATCTGCAAGACCACATTACTTCAATGCCCATAAGCCACTTTATACTCTCCTCATGCACTCAATAGTATCTCCAACTGATACACCCATCCCGAGGAGAATTTCTTTAAATCCGAAGTTGTTTCTTCTACCTCTCTAACAATGCTCTGTAGACCCGGTGACAACATAGAAATACTCATTGTACCCTTTACACTCTACCGCAACACCCAATCCTAAGCTACACATAACGAACCTGAAAGTCCTTAAGCACCACACCTTAAATCTCGAATCCACTAAAACCATTATTGAGAGTCGCCCACTCTAATCCAGTCCCGATTATATAAAACCATACAACTAGTGCTTCGTTAGCACACAAATACTTTAAAGAAGCAACCGAATGAATCCTTTTCCTTGCACAACACATCCACAAAGAAATACCCAATCCGAGTCATTCCACAGCTTCCACATATCAATAAGTTGAAATATAGCACACATCCACTGGATTCCTTGCTCGAATTACTCCTGATGTTCTCTTATTCGATCATAACTAATCCACCAACGTACCGATAACTAGAAAATTCAAAGGCACATAACCATGTGACCCTATTATCAACGATAGGCTCCCTCACTTGGCTTTAAGATGAGATTGCAAAATCTAAGGACCCACAATGACTTCTCCTCCTAGATACCTCGATCCCACACCATTACTCCGCTAAATTTCTCACAAGATCTTGTTGCACTGATCATACACATCCTGAATTTATCATCCACAAACGTGCATGCCACCTCCTGACACTCGCACCGTCTTTTTCACGCGATCCAAGCCCCACATCATAGTACATGTACCCCATTGGATAGAAAGTAGAACTCTTCATAGAAAATTTACCAGAAAGCACGCAACTCCTAACATCCTCACAAGAGATAGCCTACCTGTGTAAGCCTATATCTACATTACCCAATGACATTGCCTTGGTTTTAACCACCACATAATCGGTTAATCCTCCTGAGCCCACACTCGTCCACTAACAGTAAGATCATGTTCGTTTCCATTAACATCAACTAAAGATCCAACAATATGTTCAAACTCAAAGTCGCATTATACCCCAAGACAATAATCAAGCATCCATGTTTTCTTTGCATTACAAACAACCCCTTTCGTCACATTCGAACTTCCTGAGTACATAAGCCACCACCCCAAACGAAATACACAGACTTAGTCATTGGTCCACCATGACCTAAATTACTTTGAGATTCCACAAAGCAGGTGGCTACTCTGCCAAGAAATCCACACAATATGATACCATTCCCAATCTAGTTAAACCATCTTCCTATGCAAACTACTCGATCTCTACTGATCGTACTTGATATGCTAATAATTCATCCACCGCGAGACATATCCCACCATGTCCCTTCTCATCCTTTGCTGCCAAAGATGCTGCCTCAAGTCATGATCCATTCCCTTAACACCCGAACAAATAAATTGCCATCACCCTAAGACTCCTTAAAGATCACCTTCCCGAGCCATCAACACTGGAAACATTGATCCTACCCTGATGTCGCAATACACCGCCATCTCTTATACCCGCTTCTCAGGTACTATTTCATAACACCGTACCCCAAAGGCAATTAAATGAAGACCATCATACCGACGAGCCTTAATGCGTTCCAACAAGGACGACGACACCACAACATAAAATAGAATTCCACCAAGTCAGTATATACCCAAATCTCACGACTCTGATAACTAACACCTTAACATCCATAGTCCAATTGCCTCTCCTCCATTGGAATTAAATACTTAATCCTCTAATCACGATCCGAACAATCCATTTCCCAGAAGCATTCACTGCCGCAACACATAAGTAAGTACCCTACCATTTATACCAGCACTGCACGATAACAATGCGAGATACATCACAATGTTTAATGTAAAACCTCGAAACCATAGGCAATACTAACACTGGCCGAAATCAACCGAACACCCCTCCACGTGGAGATAATAGCAACCAGCTCGCATATACATGGAGTAACATCTTGAACCACATCCATAGTATCTCTACAACTCTTCGGTGCCAACTGATATCGAGTGACCGACATAGCGTATGAATGAGTAGGAAGGAACTAAATACACAAGCTTTAAAGAAATTAAATCGCATGACAAGGAATCAAGAAAGGGAAGTTCTCCTAATAGCCATGTAGCCTCTCAAAGATAAGTACAGATGTCTCCGTACCGATTAGCAAGACTCTACTAGATTTTCTCATAAATCGTGAAACCTAAGTGAACCTAGTGCTCTAATACCAAATTGTCATGACCTAATTTCTCTATAGGTCGTGATGGAACCCAACGTCGCTGTTAGGCAATCCAACGGTGAACATTTAACTTAATTGTTCATTTTATTGATATTAAAATTATGGGTTTTATTAAGTAGAAAAAAATAGACGTAGAAAACCATGGAGATATAATGCATTAATAAAACATAAAAGGAAAGGGGTGACATTATTAGATAAAAATCATAAACATCTACTAGGAATTCCTAAAATCCGGTGTCACAAGTACATGAATATCTACAAAGGATATCTATCTGGAATATAAGATAGATATGATAAAGTAATTAAATATGATGGAGACTCTGTGTATTGCGGATCGTAACAGGGAATGCAGCTCACCATAAGTCTCCTCAGTAGCTATGCCTATGCGCCTAAACAATCACCAAATGTACATGTCTTAGTACCAACACAATCAGTACAGAAGTGTAGCATGATTACGTAAATTAATACGTACCTAGAAAGTATCTAGCTTAACCCCGAAGAAGTAGTGACGAGGGGTGGACATCAACACTTACTAGTGCTCCAATAAATCGGTGCACTAAATTAGGAATAAATATGGAACACAATGGTAATAATGAGGTAAGAAATTGTAACTAACATAATACTCCAATATAATGATAGTATAAATTCCTCCAATATCATATGCTACCTCAAACATATAAGAAATATTATGTAAATGCCAAGTCTCAAATCAAAAGGGAAATCTCATGAATATTCGGAATCCGAGCGATATTATGCACGAATTATGTCGAGGTCGTACGACCCGATCCATAATAGTCATGTACATAAACTACCGAGGTCGTACAACCCGATCCATGAATGCATGTCAAATATATTTCCGAGGTCGTACGACCTGATCCATATTGCTATTTCATAGCACTGCCGAGGCGTTCGGCCCGATTCCTTGGAAGAGAGAAAACTTATCGAATTACGGCCACATATTTGCAACACAAGGATAGGAACATAAAATAAGCATGACTTTTACCAATAATCAAGTATACCTTTAAAGAACTCAAGGTAACGAGGTTTGACCTAACATGATCTCCAATCAAATTTCAATTATAAGTTTTAAGTAATTAAACTAAAATATTGAGTTCAAGTAATACAAATATTGCATAGTAAAGTCCTAAGTCAACCTGGACATAAACATGATTTTAGCTACGTACAAACTCTCGTCACCTCGTGAGTACATAGCACACATAATGCCTATGAGAATAATTTACTCTTATAAGGTTAGACATGAGACTTACCTCACTCCGAAATCTGATAACCGACTCCAATGCCTCCCTAGCTCTTCAAACCAATGCCAAACATTCTGAAACTCATCAAACAACGTGCATACCAATCAAAATATACTCAAATAATCATAATTTAACAATTTATAACAATTTTCAACCTTGCACGAAAAGTCAACAAAGTCAACCCCATAGCCCACGTGCTCGGATTTCAAAAATGACCGAAGATAAACATTACTCATAGCACCACGAAATCAAATATGTAATTATTCTCAATTCCATGTCCAATATTGTGGTCAAAACTCGAAAATATCAATTCTAGGTCTTCTACCAAAACCCCCACATTTTCCACTCAATCCTTAAATTTACAAGCCTAAATTCATATATATATATATATATATATATATATATATATATATATATATATATATTCATGAAAATGTAATTAAAAGTTGGTTATAAACACTTACCCTCAATAGGTGGGTGAAATAGCCCTCCAAAATGGCCCCAAAGTCGGCTCCAAGAGAGAAAAATGAGATGAAATAAGAAATTCCCGATTTTGCAAACTTATATTCTGCCCAAACGCCCTCTTCGCAAATGCGGTATGTACCTCGCATTCGCGAAGCACAACTCAGCTCCATATCCAATTTTCTCTTCGCGAACGCGATGGCTTACCAAGCCAACCCTTCGCGAACATGGCGTTTCTTCCGCGAACGCAAAGGACAAGCCTCCAGGAACATCTTCTCCTACGCGAACACGTTGTACTCGATGAGAACGCGATGAAACTCTGCCCATATACCTTTGCGAATGCAAACCCTCAGTCGTAAATATGAAGCAAGAACTTCATGCAGCAAAATTCCTTCATCGTGAATGCGAGCTTCCCTCCGTATTCGTGAAGAACAAAACTAGAACTAGCAATTAGCAGTTCCAAAACACCTAAACTTGGTCTGAAACTATCCCGAAACACACCAGAGGTCCCCAAGACCCAGTTCAATCATGCCGACCAGCCCCAATACCTTATCCAAAGGCTTGAAATTTCATGAATAACATCAAAACCACTAATCGACGATCGAAATCCTTCCTTTAACTTTCAAATATTCAAACTTCGCCCAACGTGATGAACCATACTTAGACAACTTAGAATGACGCTAAATTTTATGCACAAGTCACGAATTACAATACAAACCTAATCCGAGGCTCGGAATCGCAAATGAACATCGATAACACCAAATTCTACTCCTAGTCAAACTTAGGAAATTTCATACCTTCAAAAATGCTATCTTCAGAGGATAAGTGTCGACTCGCTCCCGAATCATCCAATACTCAACTCGAACATACAACTAAGTACAAATTCACCCTACGAACCTATAGGAACCTTCAAATCCCTATTCCGAAGTCATTTACTCAAAAGTCAAACCTTGATCAACTCTTCCACCTTAAAGCTTCCGAATTGAGAACTATTCTTCCAAATCAACACCGAACTTTACGAAGATCGAAAACAACTACAGGTGCAAGTCATAATACATTTTAAGCTACTCAATGCTTCAAACCATTGAACGACATACTAGAACTCAAAATGACTGATCGGGTTGTTAAAGACATTTTCTCCATAATCTAAAATAATAGTCGTCGCAATAAAAAGGTAATAAAAGATTATATGTTAGTAAAGGAGATGTGACGACCCAATCGGTCATTTATGTATTATAGCCCCATTCCTCCTATTTATTGCATATTGTATGCTCACTAGTGGTTACGTGACTTTCCGGGGTAGTTGCTTTAGTTTAGGAGATGTTTCGAAGTGAATTGGAACACTTAGTCCCAAGGTTAGAAGCTTAAGATGAAAGAGTTGACCGTATATTGACTTTTATGTAAACGACTCTGAAATAGAGTTTTGATGGTTCTGATAGCTTCGTATGGTGATTTTGGATTGTGGCATATATCCTGATTTGGATTTGGAGGCTCGTAGATCGTTTTGGCTTGAATTAGCGAAAGTTAAAAGGTTGAAGTTTTGGAAGGTTGAAAAGTTGGACCGAGAGTTGATTTTGTTGATACCGGGCTCGAATATTGATTCCGGGAGTTTGTGTGCAAAATTTGAGGTCAATCGGAGTTGGTTTGATAGGTTTCGGCATTAGTTTTAGAAGTTGGAAGTTTATTAGTTTCAATAGGCTTGATTTAGGGTGCGATTCATGATTTCGATATTGTTTGATATGATTTGAGGCTTTGACTAAGTTCGTATCATATTTTAGGATGTGCTGGTATATTTGGTTGAAGTCCCGGGGGCTTATGGTGAATTACGGATGGTTAACAGATCGAAAGTTGGACTTAAAGCATTGCTGAAGAAATTGGGTCGCTTGTGTAACCGCATCTGCGGTAGGCCTGACCGTAGATGTGACGCCGCATGTGCGGCTGGAGTGTTGCAGGTGCGGAAGGGGCCTGCCTTGGCAATTTTTATAGGAGCGAGCTGGAGTTCTGCATAAGCGGAGTTTGGATGTCAAGGGCAGGAATCGCAGGTGTGGAAAGCACCCGCAGGAGCGGCCTCGCAGGAGCGCGAGTTGGATCACAAAAGCGAGATTTTGGCTGCAGCAGTGGCTGGTCGGGATCCTTAGTGGGCTTTTCAGATGCAATGGTTTTTCGAAAAAGCGGAAGCGCATGTGCCCTTATTTGGGCCGCAGAAGCGAGATCGCTGGCAAAGTTTAAAGATCGAAGCGTTTAGTTATTTTTCTCATTTTTGGGAATTTGAAGTTCAGACTAGGGCAATGTTTTGAAGAGGTTTTTTTTACCTAAATTGAAGAGGTAAGTGACTTTTAATTACTTTTGTCCATTAATATTGAATACCCATTGATTATTACACCTATTTCTCATGAATCTAAGTTAGAATTTGGGGATTTTTGGACTATGTTATTGGAGAGTGAAACTTGAGAATGGCAATTTGTGGTTGGAATTGGATGATTTTGGTATGGTTGGACTCGTAATTGAATTTTGTCGGGTTCCGAGGTGCGTTCTCGGGATTGACTTTTTGGGTTGACTTTTTAATTTTGGTTAAAGATCTTAGCTTTATTATTTAGAATCAACTCCTATAGCTTTTATTGATAGTATTACATTATTTTGGCTAGATTCGAGCCTTCCGGAGGTTGATTCAAGCGGGAAGGGCTTGTTAGCTGAGTGATTTGACTTGCTTGAGATAAGAATCTTATCTAAACTTGGTTGAGGCACTAGTTGCCGAATTATTTGTGATAGCTGCATGCTATGGGTGCACACATGTGTGGAGTTTTGAACCCATGTGCTAACACCGGGGGTATTTATCAATGCTCGGGTTGTGCTTAGGCTATGATATGCCTAGAATTTGTTGTTAATATTTAAGCTCTGATGTTTTCCACTTTTGTAACATTGTTATGAATTATTTGATCCACGCTTGAGGCCACATAGTGTTTTAATCCCTGAATGAACTTGATAAATGCTATTGTGATGAAATTGCCGATTCGAGCTATGATAGCACATTTTACACATGCCTACCCTTAGCATGTCATTTTTACCAGTCTAGGAGCATGAGATTTGTCATTTATTCATCGCATGCATGTATTCTTGTTTATTTGCTCATGTGTGATATGATTGGACTAGGTGTCTATGACCATGACGGGCGGATTGTGTTGTTATGTCTGTGACCACGCCGGGCAGATTGTGTTGTTATGTCTATGATTACATCGGGCGGATTATGTTGATATGCTTGTGACCACGCCGAGAGGATTCTGTTGTTATGCATGTGATCACGCCGGGCGGATTATATTGTTATGCCTGTGACCATGCCGGACGAATTATGATATTGAGCATGTGACCACGCAGGGCTGGTAGCACGTTGAATTGGTCGTGCGTGCGTGTAGATATGGATCCATCCCCCTAGGTTCATCCTATCATGTTTCTCTCTTGATGGTGTACACACGGATATTGAGAAAAGCTGATTAGTGGTTTGGTATGGAATTGGAAGGGTTAAGGAAATCTGGCCAGTGGTTGTTTGGATTTTGCATTTCATCTTTACTTACAAATTTTGTGATTATTTACCTGATTTAACTACATATCATCTCTATATGCCGAACCTTGACTGAGCAGAGTATTTGAGAAACTATACACATACACACACATATATTTCTTCTTGTGTTTTATGACTTGATTTCATTATTGTTTTGTACTTGTTTAAAAGGATGAAACTGTACACGTTATAACTAGCATCATTTATAATTCGTTCTTCTTTTACCTCGTCAAGGTTAGCTACTATACTTATTGAGTACATTGGGTCGGTTGTACTCATACTACAGTCTGTACTTCGTGTACAAATCCAGGTACATTTGGACGCGGTGATTGCTAGATTGGTGCTAGTACCTACTCGGAGACTTTGAGGTTGCTGCTATGACACCCACAGACCTTGATTCTATTTTCTTTTATTTTCGTCAGCACTGTTCTACTATTTAGACAATTGTACTAGAGTTTTTCTTATGTTGAGATGTTGTAGTGCTCATGTACTCATCGGCACCAAGTGCTGGGATGGTTGTAGTAGAGTTTCAGTAACTTTTATCAGATATTTATGAGATTTTCCGTTGTTGAGTTTATTAAACATGTTTTATTCAAATATTTAGCTGTTAGGACTATGCGACTTGCTTGGACCATCTAAAGAAAGGGGTATTTTGAGAACCCAAAATATCTTGAGGCTTCTAAAACGAAAAAACAGAAATAAACTATTTTCTTTTTCATTTAGAAGTTATTTTTGTGTATAATATCTAAAAGTACCCTTACTCTGGGAGGTTTATGCAAGTTACTTTTATTAAAAAATTGATTTTTTTTACTAGAATTAGAGTGGAAGAACTAATAAAACTAAATGTTATAAACTGATAGTATTAAATAAGAATGGTAGATAAAAATGGGTAAAAATTCCACTTCTCAGTTGTCATATACATTGGGGACTGATACAATAATATATACTTAATGATTATTGATTTTTTACTACTAAAAGGAAAAGATTTTTTTTAGACATATACAATAACTAACAAGAATTTATCAACAATTATCCTAATTAACAATCATATTTATAAACGACTAACCTAACAATCATATTTAGTAGTTATTGTTTTTCGAATGAGTGTGGTTGGAATTCATTAGAAACACCTAGCGAAGCTATACACAAAAACTTGAGAAATGGAGGAAGTGATTTGGACTAGTTTGTAATCAAAATTATGTCACGACCCAAAATCCTATCTCAAGGTCGTGATGGTGTCTAGTCGAACTTACTAAGCAAGCCAACTCGCAATTTCCAAAACTAAATCCATTTCCTTTATTTAGTAGTGATATATCATAAATTAAGACAATAATAATCCAAAACAATAATAATATCTGATAAAACCCAAGCACGACCTAATACAACCAATACGGTATGGCCCCAAGACTATGTGGCACAAGTACACAAGAAAACTACAGATAAGATCAAGTCTGTTATACATGTCAAATGTCTGGAATGTAAATAGACAAAAATAACAAAAGGAATAGGGACTCGGGAACTGCGAAGTAGATTCATGAAGTGCAACTCACCCTAAGTCTCAGTGAAATCTCCTAGCTCAATCAGGAAGCACTGCTAGGACCAACATGAGGATCTCCACAAAAAGATGTGCAGTGTATGAGTACACCACAATTGGTACCCAGTAAGTATCAAGTCTAATCTCGAAGAAGTAGTGGCGAGGCTAGACGCTTCCAAATACTTACTGCATAAGTATAATAATAGAGTTAAGAACTGAAACAATAGATAAAATCATGAATGAGAAGAATCATAGATATTCACAGTTGAAATACGAGACATGCTCTTCTAGTATAAAAATAGTCATAACGCTGCTCAAATATGGTATTAAAAATAGCATGCTCAAAATAACGGAGCTGAGACTCCCAACTAGCATATAAGGATGTCAAGTAACAATTAACATGGAGTACTACTAAATGAGTCATTAATAAATGCATGCTCAAACTGGTACAAGATCCATGTACCTCCGATACACAATCCATGTATCAATATAACCTGATACAAAATTTATGTATCGACTGGTATAAAATTCATATACCGACCATACTCAGAGGGCCCAAAGTAACATGGGTTATCACCTGACACCGTAAAAGCGAATCCAAATCCAAGCGCAAAGAGGGGCATTATAGCATCTCTCATGAATTAATATTCGATCATCATGTCTAATGTGCCATAACTATATCTCATCCGCATGCTTACCTTTTGTGCCAAAATCCTCAGTCCAAATCACGTATCGATTATTCAAAATATATGTATATGCTCAAAAATTATAGATAAAAGATGCACAAGAACTTAATAAATACCATACAAAAATGTGCTCATGAAATCTCTTTGTGACTGCGGATAATTATGCAATTCAACATATCAAGAACAAGTCCCCATGCCTTCATAATTAATCACAAGCCTATGCATGATTTCTAACATGAATAAGAGAGAAAATGTAGTCACACAAGTCAAATAATTCATGCTCATATGAGCACATAGTCGAAAGGCATAAATATTCTAATTCTATCCTGATCATGATATAAACTCGGTGATGCATATACATCCCCACCGCGTATATACACCATCCCCAATACCTTAAACACATAGAAAACAAGTCAAAACCTAGGGGGTTCCCTCTTAATAAGGTTATCCAAGAGACTTACCTCCACCTGGCAGTCAAAAAATTCGTAAAAATGCTGAATTCTCTAAAATCCAATTCCAAACGGCTCGATTCTAGTAAAATATAACCCAATAATGTCAAACAAAGCCATAGAAATCGAACCCAATCAATAAAGTCAAATACACAATATCAACCGAAAAATTAACCCGGGCCTGCCTCCTGAAACCTGACCAAACTCCAAATCCCGAATACCCATTCCGATACGAGTCCAAATATACAACTTTCATCCAAAATCGACCCCAGATTGGGATTCAAATTTCAATTATTCACTTTTCAAAAGTTTTTCCAAAGCTCCCAAATTTCATTTTTAAATTATCTCCGTATAGGCGACTACAACGAACAGTACCGCATGCACAAGAAATGGACCCAACTCGACTGTTCGGCTGTATAAGCCACCGGATTTGTCTCAAAACATGTATTCCACCGTTTCTCACAAAACCCAACTAGTCTCACCTCATAACTCCTCCCTAGCAGCTACAACAATAAAAAATGGCGTTAGGTCCACAATAGCTAAAAATCACATGGGATCTTCAAATGTTTCCTCAGTGAATTCTGGGTCAAATCGAGCGGTTCTAAGCCTGGAAATGCCTTCTCCAGGTCAAGTTTTATCCAAAGATACAAATTTGGAGCACTTCAATGTTGAAAATTACAAAGATCCGATGAATTCAAGTTGGTCGGAGATGATGTTTCGGCGACTCAACTGGTGCAAACCCAATACCAATCATTTCACAATGATAAAGAGAACATGAATATCAACCAAATTCAGCATGGGTATCAACCAATTGCTTCAATTTTGGACTCGAAAGCTACAAAGTATGGAGAAGCAGGTGTTCGACAAAATGCCAATGTCCACTCTAGCCCAATTCAGGCAAGTCCAGCTATTGGAGGTACTTCCTTGGAACATGGGGAGATACCCAACAACACTTCTGCAAGGTGGGAATTAGTTGTCGTAGATGGTAATACCGATGATTAGGTGATGCCAAACCAATTGAAGGTGCTTCCTGTGGCTAAAGGCAATTTGCCTAATTCCCCTACGCACCACAATGATCAATCAGATGTCTCTACGTTTCAATCCAAAAATCTAGGTATTACCTGCCAAAATAGTATAAATGCTTATCTTAATGATAATGCCCACCTATGAAAAAATCCAATAGCTCAGGAATCCATTTCACCACACGATCACAATTCTATAATTAACAATCCATAAAAGGTTGCGAACATGAGCAATCCTGATCAACTATAGCCATATCCTAAAGTCCTGCCTAACCCAAAAAATAACACCGTTCCTAAAGTATCCTCCAACTTTGACAAGCTTGCCAATCCAAAAACTCAAGTAAACTAGCCTACATTGAAGCAAAATCCAACCAACAGTCTCTCCAAAGTACAGAACTCTACAGCCATCCCCAAACACAAGCAGCCTAGCACTAACAACCTTCCTTCACCACCTACTGTTAGTGGTTCATTAGCCCCCAATTGACAGTAATGATGGTCCTCAACCACCTGGAGCTAAAGATCCATCCAAAAAACCTTTAAACTCTACTGAACCACCTTCTCCCACAGTCACACACTCATATGCTACAAAAATAAGGGCAAGGTTTGAAGCTGAAAGAACACTTATTGCCTTTACACCTCCAAAACTCACCACCAAACAAGGTATGACTGCCGTTATTTTCAAGAAAGAAGATTACATGGTGACATTGGCTATTAGATGTAAATACACTGTGGTTGGGAAATCACTAATACTATACCCAGAATGGAAGTCATTAGGAGGAGCTTTGTCACTCGAACTGAGCTCAAAGGTGGAGTTAAGATTGCACACTTCAATTCCAGAACTGTATATATTGACTTAGATAATGAGTATTATCATGCAACAATTTGGAATAAGCAATACATGTACATTCAAGGACAAATGATAAAACTGGAAGCTTGGTCCCCCCTTTTTAATCACAATGAAGATTCTCCAATTGTACCTATTTAGATCATTATCCCAGAATTGCCTTGGCATTTTTATTACATGGAGATCCTTACTCCATTTCTATCACATGTGGGCAAAGCTTTGTTCTTGGACTTGGCCTCATTCCAAAAAATTAGAGGTAGTGTAGCCAAGGTCAAAATACAGATTGTTCTTACCAAGGATAGGCCTCACCATGTGTGGTTGGGATATGATGAAAAAGAAGATGAGAATGGGGAAGGCAAATGGCTGAAAATTCAATATGAGACTATACCTGATTATTGTTCCTACTGCAGACACCTAGACCACTTAATCCAAACATGCCCAGAAAAAGCAAACAATGATGAACAATAAAAGAAGAAGTAAGTTGTTCCAGCTAATGTACAACAACAACATGAGGAGAAGAACACAATAGAAGCACAACACCCACCGAAGCAGCAAAATCATGGCGATCACCACAAGCAAAATAGTTTACACCATCAGCTAAACAGGAACCAAAAAGCTGGGCATCAAAATAAATAACACACTAGACATCATGGACCAACCCTTCACAGATGAAATGGAAAACACAAAAGAAATAATTTCAAAGGAGTCTCACAGAATAACCCAAAAAATGCGACAACTAGTTTATGTAACCAAACAGGCTACCTCATAACATCAACAGGCTGCATCCAAAGAAGCTGATCAAAATGGCACTCGGCAATCAAGATTGATCCATAACAATCCTCCAGTTACTCTGGAGAGGAGTGTGGATTCTGGTGCTTAGAATCAATCACCTATATCCCCTATCCTACCTATATCTCATTTGAATAATTAAGTTCTTGAAGGAAAGGAGACTGGTCAGAAAAACATTATAGAAACTAGTAATGGAGATCCAAATGGGAGGGGGGTTTCCTCAGGCTGTGCATGAGTGTGCTTTTGCACAATTGATTGACCATAGGTTTGACTCTACACCTGTTACCATCAATGATGCTGCTAATAAGGAGCATGTGCCTACTTTCAGCTCTGAGGAAGAAATTGAGGAATAACTGATAAGAAAAACTAATGGTAAATATCAGGTCATGGAAGAGTCTCAATCTAAAACCAAAAAAGAAAACAATCTTAGTAAAAAAAAGAGAAGAGCATTAAAGAAGAAGGAAATGGCACTTAGAATTCAATAGGACCTTGATGCTATCTCACAGGATAGTCTTCCAAAAGAGGACTATTACTTGATTAATTCTATATGACTTCAACCTCTCTGGGTGGATAAATGAGGAGACATCACCTATACATCAGCAACTGAGAAGGGACACATATGTTTTGAAGATAACTTGGCCCCTCCAAGATTGTTGAACCCATAGAAATAAAGGCCATCTGATAGTGTCATTCAAAGTTTTGATCTTGGGGAATGTTCCAATGCTGGGCCTCAAAATGATGAGTATAGACCTATCTTGTCAGAGGATGATCTTGAAGATGGTAGTGTTGGGGATGATGAGTACAGTGATGGTGAAGACCAACACTGTAACCTCCTGATCAAAGCTGTCAATGGAGAGGAGGATCATGACCAGATCATAGCCACATAAGGACTATCACCAAGATATGTGATGTTTTCACAAAGACTAACCAGAAACAGGGCAACAATGGGTCATAGTAACAACCAAAAATCCAAAAAACCCCATTTTTCTTAATGATTAGCACAATCCTTTGGAATGTGAGAGGTATAATTGAAAGACTCAAAAGTTTGAAACAACTTCACAAACTTTCTTTTATTGCAGTTTTAGAACCTTTGCTACAAGTAGTTTAATCCTACCCCTGCCTTGATTTTTTCAGAATCTAACTTTCTATGCATCATGCAGCAGCCAATGTCAATGATAGATTTGGAATTTTTGGGATCAAGAATCTAATGGTACAATATTGGACCATGATGAAAAATAAATGACTCTTGAATTGAGACATGTAGAAGCTGGGGATTTATTTCACATCATAGTTATTTATGCAAAGTGTAAGCCTGTTATGAGAAGACCCTTATGGGAGACCCTGACACTCAAATCTTCAACATGTTCAGTTAGTTGATGTGTTATTGGGGAGTTCAATTTTATTGCTTCAATGGAGGAGGAGATTGGGGGAATTCCATTTCAATTGAAGAAGACTATTGAGTTCCTGAGTATGATTGAAGATTGTGGACTTGTGGATCTTGGTTTCTATGGTCCTAGGTACACTTGGTCAAATGGAAGGGGACATTGCTCTATTGTATGGAAAAGGTTGGACAGAGGTTTAGTCAATGATCAATGGCGAACCTCCTTTTCTGCTACCACTATCATTCATCTAGCTTCGCCTGACTCTGACCACTCATCTCTTCCGATGGAGATGCATGTAAGACAAGAGATTGGAAAAAGGTACTTCAAGTTTCTCAACTGCTGGGTAGAGAATCAAACCTTCAAACCTTTAGTCCAACATATCTGGTCTACATAGGTCATAAGCAATGTAATGTGAATTTTTCACCAAAAACTTAAAGCAACTTCTAAAGATTTGAGTATTTGGTCTAAGGAACAATTTGGGCACATCTTCCAAAAACCAAAAGAGTTTGAACAAGAAGTTAGAGAAGCTAAAAATAAATGGATATCTACTAATGATCCAGCTGGCAAAACCCTTCTCTATGAGTTGAAGGCTCAATATGTCAAGTTTCTAAAGACTGAAGAAGCAGTGTTAAAATAGAAAATCCAACTCTAGTGGTTGAAATAGGGTGATGCCAACTCCAGATATTTTCATAGATTAATCAGAGGTAGAAAAAGGACATTGTACATTCAGAAGAAGGAAATTGTACATTCATAAAATAAAAAATGAGGATGGGGATTGGATACCAGGGGATGACTCTATTGGGGAAGCTGCATGTGAATTTTTTGAAGACCTCATCACTGAAACCGGTGGTTCTATCAGAGAGGATCTCCTTAAATGCATTCCTTTCATGATCACTTCAGAAGACAATGAAGATATCACCAGGGATCCTATCAAGCAAGAAATCAGAATGATAGTTTTCTTTACGAACCCTGATAGTGCTGCTGGCCTTGATGAAATGAATGGCATATTTTTCCAACCATGCAGGGAAATAATCAAAGGTGACTTTCTTAATATAGTTCTGGCATATTTCAGAGGGTGTGCCATACCTAGGTCCATGATAAATGCATGCCTGGTCCTTCTTCCTAAGGTGGAATTTCCTAACTCCTTAATAGAATTCAGACCTATCAGTTTGAGCAATTTTATTAACAAAATCATCTTCAATGCATCTATACCAGACTTGCACCTATTCTTCCTAAGAACATTTCATCTAACCAATCTGGATTTATGAAGGGTAGGATCATCTCGGAGAATATCATATTAGCACAAGAAATTGTTCAAGGCACAATGTTGTGATCAATCTTGACATGGCCAAAGCTTACGACAAATTTTTATGGGTTTTCACTTGTATAATATTGAGAAGAATGTGGTTCTGTGAAATGTTTATTTACATGGTCTGGAGGACCATGTCCAACAATTAGTATTCAGTCATTGTCAATGGCACCAAGCATGGATTTTTTAAATCTACTCGAGGTCTAAAACAAAGTGATCCACTTTCTCCAGCCTTGTTCATCATTGGAGCTGAACTCCTTTCCAGGATGCTTAATAATCTCACTCATAACCAATTCTTTAATGGTTTTTACATGGAGAAAAGAGGTCCTCAAATCAACCACCTCAACTTTGCAGATGATATTATCATCTTCACCTCAGGAAGCAGATACTCCCTCAATAAAATCATGACAATCTTGAGTAAGTACGAGCACATATCTGGTCAGAAGATTAATAGAAGCAAGAGTCATTTCATGGTCCCATCTTGTGTCTTTTAGTATAGTGTCAACATAATCTAACAGATCATAGGTTTTACTAAAAAAGACTCTCCCATCACCTATTTGGGATGCCCACTTTACATTGGTAGGAAGAGGATTATGCACTTCAAGAGTCTTATCTCCAAAATTGTTAGCCGAATTAGAGTCTGGAAAGGCAAACTACTCTCATATGGAGGAAAGTTCACACTGATCAAACATGTATTGTAGTCCCTTCCTATCCACCTCCTCTCAGCAATTTCTCCTCCTAAAACAGTCAAGCAAATTGAAAAATTGGCTGCTCAATTCTTTTGGGGTATGGGAAAAGACAGAAACAAGTATCATTGGGCCTCATGGAGCAAGTTGTCTTATCCACAAAATGAAGGAGGAATTGGGGTCAGATCTATCCAAGATGTGTGCAAATGTATGGAATTCAAGCAATGATGGAATTATAGGACCAAACAGCCCCTGTGGAGCAGTTTCTTGATGGCTAAATATTGCTAGAGATCACATCCTATCTCAAAAAAGTGGGACACTGGTCATTCTCAGGCTTGGAGGAGACTGATGGTTAACTAAAAAGAAGCAGAGCATTACGTCCATTGGAGACTTCATTCAGGCAGCTCCAACTTTTGGTAGGACAACTGGTTGGGTACTGGTCTATTAGCTGATCTCAGAACTGAAGGAGGAAGGCCTGGTGAGGTTAATGTTTCCTATTTCTGGGATGCAAGGCAGTTGGACATTCAGAAACTCAATGCTTTGATCCTAGCTCATCTAATCCCTCAAATCCTTCAAACACCAATCCATTTCAACTCTCAAGTCCCTAACAAATCCATATGGACACCTAATACAACAAGAAATATATGTGCTTCAGATAGGAATGTCATCAGAAAGAAGAAACAGATCCTTTTCTCCAATACCAAAACATGGCATAAGAAAATATCATTCAAATGGTCCTTTTGTATATGGAGAGCCCACAGAAATAAGCTCCCAAAAAATGACAGAGTGATTTTATTTGGAAGGCATATAGTCTCTAGATGTGTGTGTTGCATCAGGCCACAAGTTGAGTCAATCGACCATATGTTCAGTAGAGGGTACTTTGCTAGAGTAGTTTGGAGGAAATTTGCAAGCATATTTGGAATTCAGATTAATGATCTACTGTTTAGACTACTTCTGATGAAATGGTGGATGCTGAAGAGTAACAATGAAGTGCAGAAACTACTGCTGGATACCATCCCTATTATCATCAGTAGGAATTTGTGAAAAAATAGATGTGGTGCTAAGTATGGAAGCATGAGATCATCCATGTCCGAAGTTTTGTTCTCCATCCACTATGATATCTTTCTTCTTCTCAGAGCCAACTATCCATACTTTAAATGACCTCATAATTGGAACGAACTCTACACATTTGCTGAGAAAACTGACAATAATCTTGTGAAGTTGAACTCTAACGGTAATGCTCTCACCAACACTTGAATATTGGAGCAGAGGTCATTGTAAGGGATTATCAAGGTCAGTTATTCATGCCATAGCCTGTCTACTTGGAGTTGAAACCAATAGTTTAGCAGAAACGTAAGTAGCTACTATTGGGGTCAAGTGGTGCATTGATAATGGTTTCAACATAATTCACCTGGAAGTTGATTCCTCTCTACTGGTACATTAGGTCAACAATACTTCAGAACCTCCATGGACCATAGTCATGCAATTGCTGAAGCTACAAAATCTATGCCAACAATGTGAAAAAGTACAAATGCACACATGTCTACAGAGAAGCAACTTCCCTATTGATTCACTTTCTAAACTTAACCATGATCTTCCCCAATTGACACACTATTATAACACACTTGACCTACCCCTCACATTAGAGGTTAAATTTTTCTTGACCAATTGGGGACCCCGTCCTTCAGGCCCAAGAAAACAAGCAGAGTCCAGCCTCTTCCAAATATGGCTTCAAGTTCCAACGACTCTAATGGATATGGTTGACTATCACAAACACTTGGGAGCCGACTTTATTGGTCAAGTCAACTTCATGGTCTCTACAGACTCTGGCCAATGCAGCACGTGGTTCACTAGGAATCCACATAAGATTTTAGCTAACCTAATCTTCTGTTTTGCAGGTATATAAAGATGCTCAAAGCTTTGATGGAAATCCAATGTGTGATATTAGTATCTTTTATGCTCATTGTTGACGACCAATTTTGACCCTCCTTTATAAAGTTAATTTATTTATACTTATTGATTTCCAATAAATATGTTGAAAATATTTTCTAATTAATAATACCTATTTTTATATAAATTAAGTAATTAATGGAGTTAAATTAATAATTTAGTATTATATAATTATAAACATATTACTCTTACTATTTTTTGAAACTATTAAAATAACTTTTATTTTCATTACATAGGTTTATAATTAATTTAATAAGTTATTTCTTAATTTTGGTAAATTAGCCTACTATTTCAAAGTAATTCAAAATTAGTGTCACAAATAGGAAAGTAAGATATTTTGATAATTAATTAACTAATTACAATAATTAGTAGTATATTTGATGATTATAATTTCTACTATATTTTATTAAAATTAATTCTAAAAAGGTTAAAGACAAAAAGGATACAAATACAATTGCACAATTAAATACAATGTGGCTATTTGTTAAATTAATTTCAGCCCAAAACAGTGGACCAAATCCATTTGACCCAATCCCGGTCCACCCCTTCCATTCCACCTTAGCGATCTGGGCCATCTCCATTGAGCCAATGAATTTGTGCCACGTCTGCCGTCTCCACCACTCACACAAGAAATACATTCCATATGAGCCGTTAATTCATTTGATCAACGACCCATATTTCATCTCGTTTTTCCTTTAATTTTAACGCCTTATTGTGTTTTATCTTAACTGTTGGATTACAAGAATCCAACGACCACTGATTTTTCTCATTTTAAACCTTTAATCCTTTAATTAACAAGGCCGTTGATCTAAAGATCCAATGGCCCAGATCTCTCCTATCCTTCTTAACTCTTAGAGACGGCCTAACCTACCCAAAAAACTCTAATCATTCTCTATTGACTCGACGTCCCCCCTTTCCCCTTCATCTCTCTATCCTCTCAACTCTCACAGACAAATCAATCACAAACCTTGCACAAATTCGTGCAAGGTCATAAATCAACCAGTAAATCATCTTTATTGCCACTATAACCGCGAATCCCGCCGATTTCATTCCCGTTTTATCACTTAAAATTCAAATCCCTAATCTGAAACCCTAGACTCAAAGATGCAACATCAAATCTCCAAATTTCTCTTATGCTCTGTTAAATCGAAGCATGCATGAGCATATCTCTGAACCTCATCATGGTTATTCGAGGTCCAGAGGTCAAATGCAATGAACTCTGGACATTGGGCTTTTATCCGATGATTCTTTCCTTTAATAGTCAATTGCCCCATCTTAGGTAAAATACCTACTGCTTTCACCTCTATTCTTCTCTGATTTCACTCGATATTGCTTGCATTATCAACTCTCCGTCATCTTCTACTATCGTTTTGAATCTATTGAAACCTAAGGCATTGAATGCCTCTATAAAAGGAAGACTTCAATGCCCTTACTAACACGACCTAACTTTAGAAGTATCATTAACTGCACCTACAGTACTAAGTAGCAAAATCAAAGGCTAGGGTTCTTAACTGAGTTCTAATTTCTTTTCTCTTTCCGGTTCGGAGTTTACACTGGTTAAGGTTTAAGTTTTGATTCCAAATGTCTAAGAGAATCCTTGTTTAGTTTGCTACTCAAAGGAAGGTCAGTGTACTTTGACCTTTTCTCCTTTTGATTTTTTTAATTGAAACTGTAACGACCCGATCGGTTATTTTGAGCTCTAGCATGTCGTTCGGTAGTTTGAGGCCTTGAGTAGCTTAACTTCAGGTATTATAACTTGTACGTGCGGTTGGAATCGAATTTCGGGATTGATTTGGAAAGAAAATTCTAATTTCAGAAGTTTTAAGTTGGAAGAATTGACTAAGGTGTGACTTTTAAGTAAACGACCTCGGAATCGAGATTTGAAGGTTCCAATAGATTTGTATGATGATTTCGGACTTGGGCGTTTGTTCGGGTTGAGTATCGGATCACCCGGGAGCATTTCGGTACTTATTAAGGAAGGTTGGTATTTTAAAAGTTTAAGAAATTCCTAAGTTTGACTTGAAGTGGATTTTAATGTTATTGATGTTCATTTCGGATTTCGAGCCTTGGAATAGTTTTGTTATGTCATTTATGACTTGTTTTCGAAATTTGAAGTTATTTCGGATTGATTTGATATGTTTCGGCACAAGATATAGAATTGGAAAATTTGAAAATTTATAAGTTTGATTCGAGGTGCGATCCATGATTTTGATGTTGTTTGACATGGCTTAAAGCCTCGACTAAGTTCGTATTGTACTTTGGGATGTGTTGGTATGTTTGGACGGGGTCTCGGGGGCCTCGGGTGTGAATCAGATTGAAAACGGATCAAGTTTGGACTTGGGAGAAATCTTAAAGCTGTTTGCATCTGGTGTAACCGCACCTGCGAGGTTTTGGCTGCAAGTGCGGAGCCGCAAAAGTGGCCAAGAGGTTCGCAGAAGCAGTTCTGGGCGAGCTGGGCAGGAATGCAGGTGCGAAAAAATGTCCGCACCTATGAAGCCGCATATGCGGAGGGGAGATCGCAGAAGCGAAATTGGCCAAGAAAGCCTGGGGCCGCAGGAGCGGACTTTGGCACGCAGGTGCGCGAGCGCAAAAGCGCTTGTTGTCTGCAAAAGCGCTATTTGGGCCGCAAAAGTGGAGGCTGCTGGGTTGAGTTAGAGCCGCACCTGTGATGGATTTTTCGCAGGTGCGGAGCTGCAGGAGCGGCTATTAGACCGCATGTGCGAAGGTCGGGTTGGGCAGTGTGTTTCTTTAAAATGAGGGCTTGGCTCAATTTCACTACATTTCGCCCATGGGAGCTGATTTTGGAGCACTTTTGGAGTGCCATCTTCATCAACTATTATGGGGTAAGTGCTTTCTTCACATTATGAGTTAAATACATTGTTATATTTGGATTTTGACCCTGAAATTAGACATAAAATTAGGTATAAATTATATAATTGAGTTCGTGGTGTTATGGGTAAAGTTTATCTTCGAAGATTTTTAGAATCCGGACACGTTGGCCCGAGGGTTGGCCTTGTTGGATATTTGAGCGGAATTGGGAATCACTATAAATTATTAAATTATTATTAGGGTATATTTGGATTGGTTTGCACGTTGTTTGACTAGTTTTGGATTGACGGGTTTTGGTTCGAGGTGTTAGAGTGGCTTTGGAGACGGTTATGGAACTTCGGAGCGAGGTAAATCTCATGTCTAATCTTGTGAGGGGGAAACCACCCCTAGGTGATATTTATGGTTATGTGAAACTAGTTTTGGGTGCTACGTACGCATGAGGTGACGAGAGTCCGTACGTCGCTAAAGCATATTTATGTCCGGGTAGACTTAGGAACTTATCATGTAATATTAGAATTATTTGAAGTCATTTCGCTGGCTTAATTAATTGAAGTTATAAATTAAATTGATTTAGAAATAGATATATGCACACTAGGCCAAGCCTTAACACTTTGAGTTTTGAATGAGTTATTTGAGAAATGGTAAAGATTATATTCATTTTATGCTCATATGCTGGATTGTAAACATATGTCTCGTAATTCAGTAACTTCCTTCCTTTTCTTGTGGAGCGGGCCGAACACCTCGACAGTATATATATGCATCTATGGTTCGTGCCGCTCGACTCTCGGCATTGTACACATTATTCTGGATCGGGCCGAACGACTTCGGCAGAATCATGCATTATATCGCTAGTAGTCCGAATATTCACGAGCTAAACTTTTCACTGATGCCCAACATTTTATGGTATTTCTTATTTATTTGATATTGACATTTGGCATGTTCTGAGATATTAAGGAAGAATACAAGATTGAGAAAATTTATGCTTTAAAGGGAATAAATTGAAAAATTATGAGATTTCAGATTTACTTCACTATAGTTGTATACTTCATACCTGTTGTGAATTCTCATATTAATTATTTGGACCTGTAGTAAGTGTCGACGTCGACCCCTCGTCACTACTTCTCCGGGATTAGGCTAGATACTTACTGGGTACGCGTTGATTTATGTAATCATGCTGCACTTCTGCACTAAATGTGCAAGATATGACAGGTTCATTGATGATCTCCTTGGCACGTAGGCGCACCTATTGAGGAGACTTTATGTGAGCTGCATTCCGGGCTACGCATCGCAGTCCACCGAGTCTCCATTGTACTATTTATTTTATTCTGTCTTATTGCATTCGAGACAGATATTATATTATTATTATATTCTTTAGAAAAATGCTCATGCACTTGTGACACCGGATTTTGAGGGTTACTACGGGTTGTTCATTATTGTAATTGAGTAAATATTATCACTTACTCTGTAAAAATCTATTTCATACTATTTAATTAAGCAAAATTATGATTTCAAAATACAAAAATGGGTAATTAAGTTGATCAATCACTGTTGGCTTGCTGACGGCGATGTTAGGCGCCATCACGACCTTCAATGGATTTTGGGTCGTGACAGAAACCATGCCTACACTATTATTTTCTATTGATTATATCTGTTTATAATATTTGTCATTAGTTTATAATATTTGTCATTAGTTTATAATTGATTGTCTCTGTTCATGATGAGTTGTTATCAGTTTGCGGTCGACTGTTATGTTTTGGTATTGTGTGATTCAAGTCAATACTAATCGTTTATTGTGTGACCTGGGTGAGTATTGCTGTGGATTGAACCATCTGTGTGATTAGGCTTCTATAATTGGCTATAGTGGCCTTAGTGACCTTCTACATCTGTTCCGACTATAGACTTATTTGATGTTTTGCTGTAATCTTCATGTCTGTTACACTAATTCTGCCTTAGTATCACACATATCATTCACTTGAAGCCTTTGTCTGATAAAATGAACTAAATGAATATGAAGTATAAGGCTGGCATCTTAGTTGAAGCATATCAGTTGCTTGAGTTATTTTCTTTCTTCACATGTGTATCTATTGATTCTAAGATTTCTTGAGACGCTATTTGTAAAGGTTTTCTAACTTGCATAACTGTTTGATCACATCTGTAACTCTGATTGTATAAAATAGTGCCTTAAAGTAACTAGACTAACTTCTACTAAATCTCTGTAGTTAGTTTTATCTGTTGCTATCTACCTAGCTTAAGCCATGCCTAGAAGTTAGATTGAGTTGCATTTGTTATGGTTGAGTACTATTTGTTGAGTTGTTTTCATTGAACTTCATCACGTTAGACTAAATACATTTAACTTGAACCATGCTCACTTGACATAAAACTCTCACTGTTCTGAACTACCATAATGACACTGTTAGCTTGATCCCATATTGTTTAGTGCTCAATCATTTTTGTAATGTTACAATCTGACGGGAATGTCTCATGTATATATTTGAATACCATCTCTTGAGGATTCTGCACTCACTCGTGTTTAAAATAGGCCTCTGTTTGTCTTACATGTTCATGCGTGTACCTCCATCATCATTGAACCTTACTAAAGTTCATATAAGTCAACTGTAATTTACTTATAAACTTAGGAGAGATCCTCTGATGCTTATCTACCCTGTTTGAGTGTAAGACTGTGCATTAACTTCTAATGGTCTTAGTATGAATGAGAGATTTCTTTAGAGATCATGATATTTGTTTAAGTAAGGACCAATTTGTTTGCTTAAGTATCCCTGTTGATATTCCTTAAGGATTCTGAAATGGACCATTAACTCCTATACTCAGTGAGAAATGAAGTGTTAACCTATGTTTAGACTTTTACTAAGTGTGAACATAGATAAAATATATGACTGCAGTTAAGAATTTCCATAAGTAAGAATTTGCCAATAGGATTAGTAAGGTTAATGTACATGTATATTCTCTATCTCTCAAATCACATGACTTAATTGTTTGAGTTCCTAAAATAGAATGTTAATCTTCTTATCATTTGTCTGCGCTTGTAATTGAATATTTTGAGTACTATTGAGCATGTTTGACAGTATATCATACACTTGTGTCTGGGCTATAATCTCCCTAGTGTTATCTGTTATACTCTGAATAGTTCCTATAAGAAGTGCATATGTTTAAACTTGTGTATTGTTGCTACTGTTGTATTGAAACTTACAATGCCTCATTGGCACTTAAACCTATAGGGAAGAGTAAGTGTGAGTGGTTAAGGGTATTTAGGAGCAAGATTTAGTTTGTGGTTGAGATACTCTCCCTGACACAGTACTGCTCGGGATCCCTGAGACCCTTGTAAACTTTGAAGTGCTAGGGATCCAAAGGGTGTTTTGGCCATGAATAAAATTTTACCTTAAGCCCTTAATCATTGGTATTTTCTAATCACTTTAGGGTTAGTGTTAAATGAAAGAAAATGCTTCACTGTAATTTTCTTTACTCTATTTTGACTTCACATTAGTTTTATTTGTATTCCTAATTATTAATACTTGTTATAGTTCTGTCTTGGCCTTGCATTGATATGATTTGTGTTTAAGTGTCATATTGGGCCGTATATCTAATGTATTTCTGTTTCTTTTTACACATGTGACCGAACTGGGCCTACTGAGTTCTCAAGACTCAGGCCCAAGTTCTAGCTTGAATCTGGAGCTGTTGAAGCTACTGCCGCTTGTTCGCTGACCGCTGGGCCTAACTTCCTTCAGGCCCAAATCATGAGTCCATTCCCTTCTTTTATTGCTTTATATAATATGTTGCTACCTTTGTGTATATAACACTGATAATATTTGAGTGAATGTTTTTCTTTTATCGCTCGGAATTATTCTAGGAAACCTAGGGAAGCCTAAAACTATAGGTAAAATAAAAGAAGTACTATCTCTTTAGTAGTTACATAACTTCAATTTGTTAATTATTTCTATTATCCAGTTTCGATTCTCACTCGTACTAACTGTTTTCATGAAGCCATTTGAGAACTAAAACAGATTTGCAAGGTCGACAATCTCTCTTTCTAAAAACCAAAATCAGAAAAAAATTTCTAAGTTGGGCTTTCTATAAACCAAACGAACACAACGGCAAATCAAAGATCCTCAAGCGATTTTTCTTTAGGACGTGGGTATAAGATTTGAAATCAATTTCTAAGGTATATCTAAACTCATTTCCTTAATAGTCCTTATTTTACACAGATAGCCACCTTATTTCAAAAATCAAGTAGTTTAAACTTAACCACATATTCACAAAATTAGCTAGTATAAGCATTATAAACACATTTCCAAAACTTTTTCAATTACATAGATATTTCAAAGGACTTTCTTTTATATAAACTTATACTCTCTTTTTTTAAAGTATATATATACTTCCCATTTTAAATGATAGAGTTTAAAACATGACATAAGGTAAGCCATACACTTTTAAGCACTAAGTAGAATATAGATATTTAATTTTTCAAACCTAGTCTAAGTCCTATAGAGCCTTAGGTAGATTCTAGGGGGTTCTTAACACTTTTCCATTAGAAAAACAAGAACCCTTATCCAAATCTCACTAGTTAGCATATTAATAGGATCATGATTTAAAATTGAATAGGTACCCTAGTATACCTTTAAATATTAGGTGGCGACTCTCTTTTATCATCAACAAGGAAACCACTAGTTGCATCTTATTTTGACTCGTGCAAAATAGGGTGCAACACTCATTCTGTTGGAAATTCATCAAAGAAGTTGGACATACGTTGTTAATCTCCCTGTTGAACACCATCTATTAGCCACCAAGAACACCTTAGTACTCACACAAGAGCACCTTTGTTAACCTGTATTACAATAAGCAACACCATCACAGGGGAGAGATAGGGACCAACAATGTCAACAAACCACCATCTTATCAATCCTCTTACACCTCACACATAACCTCCCCATATCACCCTTGAAACATCATTTCGCAACATCAACTCTTTGTTCACCTATACCTCCAATAGCAACACCTCAACAAACACACCCTCAATACTCCACCCCAATACAACTTACACTCACATCAACCATTCATCACCTTCAAAGAACTAGCTCCCGGCCAATAGCTCACACCACCTCAAACCAGGTCTCAGAGAAAAATAAGAACTTGGATGTAGGGGTTAACCAGTTCCATATCCTTGCCAATAACTTACATCATCTAATCTCGTGCCTCAAAAAGCACAAGAACCTGAGTGCAAAAGTTCAAAAACTTGAAACTGAATATGGAATCAAGGAAAAGGGCAGAAATGCCCAGTTTTCGTCTAACTCTGTTTTCTTTTTTGCAGGTAACACATCATATACATGCTAAGCCATTTGATATCCCCTCAGTGTGTGGTATTAATAATTGTAATGTTTATTCTACTGAGGGTGCATCAATGGTTCAAGGCAAATCACGCCTGGACTGCCACACATGGACATTTTCACTTAAGGATCAGAACAAGGATCATAGAAGGAGATTCACATTTAAATCAGCTTCATCTAATGAACTGCAGGTGGAACACACACATAAATATTCAGCTACTCAGTCCAGAAACCACAACAGGAAGCCAAAAAAGTAGCAGCTCACTCCCCAGAACAGTGAATCACATCAAACTTTCCTTCAAAAATGTTGTGAGCCATTACTTGTTCACCCTCAAGAACTTCATTCTCATCTCCTCAGCTTTAACTCACATCCAAAATCACATGACTCCACAAGAACCTGAGAGTAGAGTCCCACACTCACAGGAATAAGGATAGAAATGACTAGAGCTTACAACAGTCCCACACAATCATAATTGACTGTAGAATCCTAGACAAGAAAAAACATTACCATGTCACTTTTCCATTAGAGAAGAGAAAGGGTAATCCTTTACTTCTAACATGTTTGTTGATTTTTGGAGGTACACTGGACATGCTTAGATCATTGTTGCACTTTTAGTGCGTGGTATCAACATTCCAGATACTCAGTCTACTGAAAGTGTACCAATTTATATGGGCCTTTCATTCTGAACGTGCCACTTTGATCCACACAAACAATCATCCATGACTGATAGATTCCTTGGGGACAAATCTAGGGGCCCAAACCTAGTTGTCCTCTATGCTACAACAATCAACATCTCCCATGTGACCACTACGGCACATAGAAGCAGAAATCACCACACCTGGTCATAGGCACCAGCAAATCAACATGCTTACATCAGTGCTATTGATCACACATTACATGTGCACATTGTTGAGACTCATTACTGGACATCTCAGAGGGCACAAAACATACAGCCACCTTCACAAATGCAGTGCTCCATCTCTTCTATCAACAACATCACACACAGAGAGCTTACTGCCAACTCTTTTTTGGTTACTATTATGCCTATCTTCACTTTGGCTTATCTCTAGTTATTGTTATGTCACGACCTAAAATCTCACATGTCGTGATGATGCCTATCGCAATACTAGGCAATCCGACAATGAGAAATAACCACGCATCTTTAAATTTGAAAACATAATAACATAAGCTTAAGAGTAAAATCTCATAAATAACTGAAAAGGAAATATATCGTGATGCAATACAAAATCCCCCAAAATCCGGGTGTAACTGAGTACATGAGCATCTAAATGACAACATAGTCTGACTGCTAAAACACTGTCTAGAAAGATAGAACAGTACAAATAACTGAAAAAGGAGTGTCAAGGTCTGTAGATGCCAAGGAAGCTACCTCGATAGTCTCCAACTGATAAAGCTCCAAAGCTAGCAGCCGCCGTACCCGGAAGTACCTAGATCTGCACACGAAGTGCAGAGTGTAGTATGGGTACAACTGACCCAATGTACTCAATAAGTAAAGAGACTAGCCTTGGACTGAAAGCAGTGACGAGCTCAACAGATACAGTCCAAATATAGATTTTAAACAGTACATAAATATAGACATGCTTTTAAGTTTAACAGTTTAAGTTCAACGCGGATAAAATATGCCAAGTGTGATTCATATGAAGAATGATACATCACTATATCTACATGTCAATTATGCATGCCAACCGTAATGTAACACAGTGATAAAGTCATATGCATGCTGTCGGAGTATTAAATCTCACTCAGCATGCTCAATCACTCAGTTATCCCAATCACTCAGTCCTCCCAGTCACTCATTCCTCCCAATCGCTCGGCACTCGCACTCAGTAGGTACCTGCACTCACTACTGGTATGTCAGACTCTGGAGGGGCGGATCCTGTCCAAGCTCTAAAATAAGCCCATCATGACATAAATCAATAAATCCTACTACGGCGTGCAGCCCGATCCAATAAATATCACTCACAATCAGGCCCTCGGCCTCACTCAGTCATCAATCTCTCCAGTCTCTCGGGTTCACAAATCTCATGACAATCAGCCCAAATAATGACAATATGATGTATCAATAAATGTCAACAGAGACATAGATATGATATGCAAATGATAGATTTAACTGAGTACATAATTGCAAATTAAGAAAGTAATTCAACAACAACATGTCTCTGTTGGTCCCAACAATACTAGCATATAGCCTAAGCATGATTTCTAACATGAATCACATCTCAATTCCTCTAACACGTGAAGAGTACACGAATAATACTCAGATTAGATGACTACACAGTTCCACGAAATTGACTGAGTCAAAATTTCTATGGTGCACGCCCACACGCCCATCACCTAGCATATGCGTCGCCTCAACACAAATCACATAACATGTAATTCAAGAATTCATACCCTAAGAACCAAGTTTAGAAGTGTTACTTACCTCAAACCGTGAAAATCTCTAACTCTAACAAGACCTTACTTCGCGAATCAGCCTCCAAACCACTCGAATCTAGCCACAAACAACTCGATACAATCAACATAAGCTATAGGAATCAATTCCATATGATAATGCTAAGTTCTTTAACAAAAGTCAAAAGGTCAAGTAAAAAAATTCAACCCTAGGCCCATATCTCGGAATCAGACAACATTAATAAAATTCGAACACCCATTCAACCACGAGTTCAACCATACCAAAATTACTCAATTCCGATCACAACTCGACCTTCAAATCCTCCAATTAAAGCCTATGAAGTTTCTACAGTTTTTCCAACCCAAAACACTAATTAAATGGTAAAAATAATGCTATATTCATGTATAACAACCGAATCCGAGTTAGAATCACTTACCCCAATCAACTCCTTGAAAATTACTTCAAGAATCACCCAAATCCGAGGTCTCTAGATCAAAATATGAAAAATGGGTTCAAACACTCGATTTTGATATTTAACACTGCTACCCAAAGTCCCTTCTTTGCGAACGCGACTGCCAAAAGTTTCTCTTACGCGAACGCGATGAAAAAACGACTCCATACTTCGCGAACGCGAATCCATAATCATGAACGCGTAGGTCTAATGAATGAAGTCCCCCCAGCCTGCCTCTCTTTGTCGCGAACATGGCTCCATGCTCGCGATCGCAATGCACAGCCTCACCAAGCCTTCGGGAACGCCTCCCTCTACTCGCGAACGCAAAGGGAAAACTTCTCCAGCCTCCCAGATTCCCTTCGCGAACGCGAAACCCCTCTCGCGAATGCGTATAAGGAAACCAGACACCAGAAATTTGCAGCTCTACAAGGCCAAATTCAATTCGTAATCAACCCAAAACTCACCCGAGGCCCCCGAGACCTCAACCAAACATACCGAAAAGTACTAAAACATCATATGACTTTGGTTGAAGCCTCAAATCACATCAAACAAAACTAAAACCACGAATCGCACATCGATTCAAGCTTATTGAACTTATGAACTTCTAACTTCCAAAACTAATGCCGAAGCATACCAAACCAATTACGATTGACCCCAAATTTTGCACACAAGTCATAAATGACACAACGGACCTATTCCGACTCCCAAAACCAAATTTTGAGCCCAGTAACAACAAAATCAACCCTCGATCAAACTTCTCAACTCTCCAAATTTTTCCATATATCGCCAATTCAAGCCAAAATTACCTACTGACCTCCAAATCAATAACTGGACACACTCTTAAGTCCAAAATCACCCTATGGAGCTATTAGAACCATCAAAACTCCATTCCGGGGTCATTTACACACAAGTGAACATCCGGTCAACTCTTTCAACTTAGGCTTCCAACCTTGGGACTATGTGTCCCAACTCATTTTGAAACATCCTCGGAACCAAACCAACCACCCCATCAAGTTACATAATAATAAATGAGCACAATATAAGCAATAAATTGGGGAACGAGGCTATAATACTCAAAACGACAGGCCGGGTCGTTACATTCTCCCCCTCCCTTAAACAAACGTTCGTCCTCGAACGGGTCTAGAATAATACCTCGAGTCTCAAATAGGTGTGGATATCTATTTCGCATCTCCATCTCAGTCACCCGAGTAGCCTCCTCAACTGGCTGACATATCTACTACACCTCACTGAAACTATATTCTTTGACCTCAACTTTCAAACATGCCTGTCCAAAATGGCCACCGGCTCCACATCATAAGTCAAATCACCATCAAACTGAACCGTGCTGAAGTCCAAAACAAGACAAGGATCGCCGAAATACTTTTGGAGCATGGAAACATGAAACACTAGATGAATACTTGATAGACTAGGCAGTAATGCAAGCTTGTAAGCCACATCCCCAATCCTCTCAAGCACTTCAAAAGGTCCAATATACTAAGGGCTCAACTTGCCCTTCTTCCTGAACCTCATAACGCCTTTCATGGGTGAAACCTTGAGCAATACCTTCTCCCCCACCATATAAGCAACATCACGAACCTTCCGATCGGTGTAGCTCTTCTGCCTAGACTTCACCGTGTGAAGCCGATCCTGAATCAACTTAACTTTGTCCAAAGCATCCTGAACCAAGTTAGTACCCAATAGCCTAGCCTCGCCAGGCTCAAACCAACCCACAGGAGACTAACACTGTCTCCCATACAAAGCCTCATATAGAGCCATCTGAATTCTCAATTGGTAGCTGTTGTTGTAGGCGAACTCTGCGAGCGGCACAAACTGATCCCAAGAACCCTCAAAATCCATGACAAAAGCGCGTAGAATATCCTCTAATATTTGAATAGTGCGCTTGGACTACCCGTCCATCTGAGGGTGGAATGTTGTACTCAACTTAACTTGTGTGCCTAACTCTCGTTGCACTGCTCTCCAAAATTGCGATGTAAACGGTGTGCCCTATCTGAAATGATGGACACTGGCACACCGTGAAGGAGAATAATCTCGCGGATATATATCTCAACCAACCGCTCCAAAGAATAGGTGGTCCCGACTAGAATAAAATGTGTGGACTTGGTCAACCGGTCCACAATCACCCAAATAGCATTAAACTTCCTCGAAGTCCATGGGAGGCCAACTATGAAGTCCATGGTAATACACTCCCATTTACACTCCGGAATCTCAAGCCTCTGAAGCAATCTGCCCGGCCTCTGGTACTCGTACTTCACCTGTTGACAATTTAGGAACCGAGGTACAAACCTCATTATATCTTTCTTCATTCCCCTCCACCAATAGTCCTTCCTCAAGTCCTGATACATCTTCGCGGCACCCGGATGAATGGAGTACCGCGAACTGTGGGCATCCTCAAGAATCAACTCACGTAGCCCATCCACATTGGGCACACAAATTCGACCCTACATCTGCAACACGCCATCATTCCCAATAGTAACCTCCCTGGCATCATTGTACTGAATCGTATCCTTAAGGACAAGCAAATGGGGGTCATCATACTGACGCTCTCTGATGCGATTATATAAGAAAGACAGAGAAACCACACAAGCTAGAACCCGACTAGGCTAAAAACATCTAACCTCACAAACTGAATGTCCAAGGCCTGAACATCTGATGCAAGCGGTCTCTCACCTACCGGAATAAAATCCATACTCACCGCCTTTCTACTCATGGCATCGGCCACCACATTGGCCTTCCCGGGATGATACAAAATTATAATATCATAGTCCTTTAGCAGCTCCACCATATTCGCTGCCTCAAATTTAGATCTTTTTGTTTGAACAAGTGCTGGAGACTCTGATTATCCATAAATACATCACAAGACACACCGTAGAGATAATGTCTCCAAATCTTAAATACATGAATGATGGTTGCAAACTCCAAATCATGAACATGGTAGTTCTTCTCATTAGGCTTCAACTGGCATGAAGCATAAAAAATCACTCTACCCTCCTGCATCAAGACACACCCAATACCAATCTGAAAAGCATCACAATACACTGTATAAGAACCCGATGCCGAAGGAAAAACTAGAAATGGAGCTATGGTCAAGGCAGTCTAGAGCTTTTGAAAGCTATCCTCACACTCATCTGACCACTTGAATGGAACACCCTTCTGGGTCCACCTGGTCAAAGGCACTGCAATGGACGACAAAATCCTCCACAAAGCGACAATATACGGCCAACCCGAGAAAACCCCGAATCTCGATAGCTGAAGACGGTCCGGGCAAACTCTAAACCGCCTTTACCTTCTTTGGATACACCTTAAACCCCTCACTGGACACCACATTCCCCAAGAACACCACCGAAATGAGCCAAAACTCACACTTGAAGAACTTGGCATAAAGTTTCTCCTCCCTCAACCTCTATAGTACAATCCTCAAATGTTGTGCATACTCCTCCCGAATACATGAGTACACCAGGATATCATCAATAAATACTATGACAAACAAATCTAGATATGGCTGGAATACACTGTTCATCAGATGCATAAATGTTGTTGGGGTGTTGCTCAGTCCAAAAGACATCACAATCCACAATACCACTGTGTTCTTACATGGAGTCTGATCTCGGCCCGATCGGCTAAGCCATCTCATTTGAGACATATACCATATTCACTATTTCATTCACAATACCACTGTGTTATTACACGGAGTTCGATCTCGGCCCGATCGGCTAAGCCATCTCATTTGAGACATCAACCAAGTTCACAATTTCACTCACAATACCACCGTGTTATTACACGGAGTTTGATCTCGGCCCGATTGGCAAAGACATCTCATTCGAGACATCAACCATTTCAATCAATCATCTTACTTCATATTTCTTTCCCATCTTTTCAGCACATTGGCACAAGTGGCTTTAATTATAAAGTCGTTCTTGGCACTTGGCCTTATTTCATAGTTCAAGTTCTTTTCCACAATCCAACATTATTATTATCATCAATAACAACGCGATTTTCATTCAAGACACTTTATTTCATATGTGAGCAATTTAGAATTCAAGGCACATAGAGGCTTTTCACACAATTTGGCGTAACAATCTTTAATCGAATTTGACTTGAAGTCTAGGCATATTAGCACATATTCTAAGTCTTGAACATTTCCTCAGATGACGAGATAACATGATGAAAGCATGGGAATACATATTACACATATATTTGCAAAGCAAGCACATTCGGGATAGTAATTTCTAGGACGTTCAATTTGGGACTTACGTCGATTGCATGAATACCGTGGGATTCAATTCTAAGAAGAGGGGGTTTAGTCAACATACCTCAATCGAGCCTCTTAAAACTCTAAGATGTTCTAGAATATTAGCATCATCAATCTATTTTAGCAATATAACAAAATTGAACCCAAAATTAGGAAAACGATCATAATTCTAGCTCACTTTAGCATTCTATCAAACACTATGTGTGTATTAAGGTTCCATGGCCCTTTTATGAAAGACTTCACCATCCCACACCCCATTATTTTCTATCTTTAACTCACAACATCCCCACATACCTTAAGAACACAAACATGCAAGGTAAGCACTCTCATCCCCATGAATTACCTTACTAATGGGCCATTCTAGTTACATTTTGAAATTTAAGAGTTTGGGTGATAGAATCTTACCTCTTAGGAAGAAGACCTAGGTGTCTCTCTTGATAATCTTTAAGGTTTTAAGTGAGAATTGAAGAGCAATTTGATGAAGATAACTTTCTCCCTCTAGGATCCTCTCTCTCTCACTCTAAAAATTTCAGAAAATAAGTTCAAAATGCTCCAAGGTAGGTGATTTAACAGAATAGGGTCGGGTTTAAAACCCCCAAAAATAAAGCTACAGAATAGGTTCTGTGGTCGCATATGTGACCGCATAATGGTTATGCGGTGTCATGACCCAAAACTAACCCCTGTCATGATGACGCCTATCGTGGAACTAGGCAAGCCGACTCATTTCCAAAACAAACCGATATTTTCATTTTAAAGATAATTTCAAGGTTATTTAACATAAAAACCTTCGTAAAGGAGTTCCAATCAAAATAAAAGTGCGGAAGGAAAAGCCCGACATCGGGGTGTCACTAGTCATGAGCATCTACTACAATCTGTCTAACAATATCAAGGCTAACTCAACCTGGAAAATAGCTAAATACAACTAGAGGAAGATAAGAGGGAGAAGAGCAGGGGCTGCGATCGCCAAACAGCTACCTTGCTATCTCCAAGAATCTGCAACCAGAACACTCAATAACCGCTACCGTGACCAGCTACAATTGAATCTACACACAAGGTGCAGGGAGTAACGTGAGTACGCCAACTCAGTAAGTAACAACAATAAATAAAGACTGAGCAGTAGTGACGAGCAATAAAGAATATAATATTCATATCGAAAAATCTCAGTAAAATACCACATGCTTTTAAAAATCAGGATTCGAATCAAAACATCTCGTTTAACCCAGTTCCAGTAAAAATCATTTAAAGATATTTTTTAACAGTTTTCAAACAGAGGTAAAATACAAAGGTGAGCAAAAATGATGAAATCATAAACAGCCCCTCGGGCAAAACATCACTCATAAACAGCCCCTCGGGCAAACCTCACAGTCACTCGTACCACTCGGGCATACCTCACAATCACTCATACCTCCCAATCACTCAGCACTCGGCACTCGCACTCAGTAGGTACCTGCGCTCACTGGGGGTGTGTACAGACTCCGGAGGGGCTCCTTCAGTCCAAGCGCTATAATCTGCACGGACAACTCACGTGTTACACGGACAACTCACGTGCCATAATAATAAAGTATACTGCAAGCGGGCAGCCCCGATCCACACTCATCCTCACAAATCAGGCCCTTGGCCTCACTCAGTCATAAACCTCTTAAGCCACTCGGGCATTTCAGTAAAACAGGGCATTCGGTCCAAAACATTTATATGCATCAAAATAGATTCATAAAACTGAGTTATATGGTAAACAAGTATAAATATGACTGAGTATAGATTTTCAATCGAAAACAATGAGAGGATGGTAAGAAACAGCCCCTAAGGGTCCAAACAGCATTGGCGCAAGGTCCAAACATGGCATTCAACCAAATTTACAAAAATTCTTTCTAAAACATATAAGTATCATATGGTTTCAATAAAGTATGCAACTTTAGAATTACTACGGGATGGACCAAGTCACAAATCCCCAACAGTGCACGCCCACACGCCCGTCACCTAGCATGTGCGTTACTAAAAATAGTAGAATGATACAAAGTTCGGGGTTTTATACCCTCAAGACTAGATTTACAATCGTTACTTACCTCAAACCGGTCAAATCTCTACCCCGCAATGCTCTTGCCTCTGGACTCGCCCTCCAAATGCTCCAAATCTATTCACAATCAGTATAATACCATCAATATACGCTAATGGAATGAATTCCACAAGAAAAGCTTCAAAATTAGACCAAAACCCGAAATTAGCTCAAACCCGGCCCCCGGTCCCACGTCTCGAAATCCGACAAAATTTACAAAACTAGAAATCTCATTCACTCACGAGTCTAACCATACCAAATTCATCAAAATCCGACATCGTTTGGTCCTTCAAATCCTTAAATTACTTTCCAAACATTCCAAGCCCTAACCCCTCATTTTCACTAATTACCATGATTAAACAACGGAAAATCACCATATATACAAGTATTAGGGCTCAAGTAACTTACCTCAATGAAACCCCCTTGATTCCCTCTTCAAATCTCTCCCAAAAGGTCCAAAAACCGAATAGAAATGGTGAAGAATGCACCAAAATCGCGAAGGGTTCTATTTATGGTTTCTGCCCAGGTTTTTCGCACCTGCGGCCATTTTCTCGCACCCGCGCAACTCACTTAATCCCCCAGCTTCCGCACCTGCGGACTCGCATCTGCGGTCCCTGGTGCGCATCTGTGAAACCAGCCCAAAATTCTCATCTCCGCATCTGTGCTCAAGGCCTCGCACCTGCGGGCTCGAAGATGCGGCCAATTCTTCGCACCTGTGTTCCCAGCCTTGGAGCAGCGTTGCCCGCACCTGCGCACTCCCCACGCGCACCAGCGGCCTCACACCTGCGAGGCTTTCTTCCGCATGTGCGAAAATAGCAGTAGCAGCAGCTCCAGCTGCAAATTCCAACTTTGACAAATCTGTTAACCACCCGGAATCACCCCGAGGCCCTCGGGACCTCAATCAAAAATACCAACAAGTCATATATCAACATAAAAACTTAGTCGAACCTTCGAATCACTCAAAACAACATCCAATCATCAAATTACCCTCGGATTCAAGCCTAAGAACTTCTAAATTTCCAAATTCGGCAACCGATGCCGAAACCAACCAAACCATATCTGAATGACCTCAAATTTTGCACACACATCACAAATGACACTACGAACCTACTCCAACTTCCGGAATTCCATTCCGACCCCGATATCAAGTTTTTCACTGCCAACCGAAATTGCCAAATTTCCAATTTCACCAATTCAAACCTAATTCTACCACGGACCTCCAAATCACATTCCGGACGCACTCCTAAGTACAAAATCACCTAACGGAGCTAACAGAACCATCAGAATTCAAATCCGAGATCGTTTACACATATGTCAACATCCGATTGACTTTTCCAACTTAAGTTTCTATTTAAGAGACTAAGTGTCTCAATTCACTCAGAAACCACTCCGCTCCCGAACCAACTAACCCGACATAACATAATATAGCTGAATAGCACAAAAAGAAGTAGAAATGGGAAAAAACGAGGCTATAACTCTCGAAACGACCGGTCGGGTCGTTACATGCGGTCCGCGGAATGATCGCGAAAAGTGGCCCTGGAAACTAGGATGGCTTGCTTCACTCTGCGGCTGTTATGCGGCCCACAGACCTTCTTTGCGGTCGCATAATGTGCCGCAAAACCTCCCACCGCAAAAGTCCAAGGATGATTATGCGGCCAAAGTGCGGCTCACAAAACGGTTATGCGGTCGCATAATTGGCCGCAGAATTTACCTCAAAATTGGCCAAAAAGGGTGCTTCACTCTGCGGCCATTCTGTGGCCCGCAGAGTGATTATGTGGCCACATAAATGCCTATTTCTGCAAAATTATTTCTTTCAACTCCCCAACGCACTGTTCAATCCAAAAAGTCCGAACTGCGGTGAGCTTTTCTACTATTATTAACCTCTATGCCTACTTCGGCATCACGAAATCCAGGTTTTTAGGAAAAAAATTACGGGGCCTTATAAAATCTGCAGCTTTACAAGGCCAAATTCAATCCGCAATCAACCTGAAACTCACCAGAGGCCCCTGGGACCTCAACCAAACATACCAACAAATCCTAAACTATCATATGAACTCGCTCTAAGCCTCAAATCACATCAAACAATAATAAAATCACAAATCGAGCATCGATTTAATCCTAATGAACTTATGAACTTCTACCTTCCAAAACTAATGCTGAAACATACCAAACCAACTCCGATTGACCTCAAATTCTGTACACGAATCATAAATGATACAACGGACCTATTCCAACTTCCGGAACTAAAATTTGAGCCCGGTAACCACAAAGTCAACTCTCGGTCAAACTTTTCAACTCTCCAAACTTCTATTTTTCCATTTTTCGTCAATTCAAGCCAAAATTATCTAGGGAACTCTAAATAAATAACCGGACACACTCTTAAGTCCAAAATCACCCTACAAAGCTATTTGAACCATAAAAACTCCATTCCGGAGTTATTTATACACAAGTCAACATCCGATCAACTCTTTTAATTTAGGCTTCCAACCTTAGGACTATGTGTCCTAACTCATTTCGAAACATCCCCGGAACCAAACCAACCACCCGGCAAGTCACATAATAACAAATGAGCATAATATAAGTAATAAATAGGAAAACGAGGCTATAATACTCAAAATCACCGGCGGGTTGTTACATGTTAAAGCTATGATGAAGATAGGTCTCTTGTGCTATAGAACTATTCCCCAACCACGTTTGTATACCCCTTTGTCACTCTACTTGGGGATAGTTTGCTCAATTTTAGAAATAGGATCTCTTGTAAATGAAAAGAGTCCTTCCATCATTTTTTACATAGTTGACCTAGGTTACATTTGTTTTTGGGGTCTGGTACCAATTTATAGGTTTAGCTACACACATTGTACATGATACAATTGTTTGTTGACTTTGGACAAACAATTGGCTATCCACTATAGGATTGGAGGTAAGGTTTATCCCCCCCCCTCCCCCCGCCGTTGTTGTACTCTTTTCTCTTATATTTATAAGAACTAGCCCTAGGCACAATGTCTAGTGGAATTGAATTTAAAAAAAAAAATCAAAGCTTTTGATATAGAATTCCATGAAAAATCATAATATAAATTCAAATCCAAGTGTAAATTGCTTACATGCAATGATGTAGTGAAGTAGCTCTCCAAATCTTCCACTCTCGAAGTCTAGGGCTCAAAATATGATAATGTGGGTAAAATCCCAAAATTTTAATCTTAAGCACTCTGCCCAGGCATACTCTTGGCGAACGCGGCACGTGCGTCGCATTCGTGAAGCACAAAAACCATTGCCCAGAAAAACTTTCTTCGCAAACGCGGCAAGAGTCTCGCGAACGCGAAGGGCAAAGGCCCCTTCCTCGACGTGAACGCACCCAAAAGCCTCGCGAGCGCGAAGGCCAACTGCCCATCTCAACTCCCTTCTTCACGAATGAAACTGTTCCTCCTCGAATGCGAAGTGCAAAATCCCCAGCACCCAAGACCTTCATTGTGAACGCGAAGGACATAAGACACCAGCAAAATCCAATGCCTTAAAACACATGGAAATGATCTGAAACTACCTCGAAACACGCCTGAGCTCACCGGGATTCCGTTCAATCATATTAACAAGTTCCAATACATAATCCAAACTTATTCAAATGCTCCAAACGCGATGAACAACATCAAAATCAAGAATCGACAATCAAAACACATGTTAAGCTTTTCTTAAGTTCATTAATTTTAAAACTTCGAACCAAGCATCCATTTCAAGGGTAATCAATCCGGATTAAACTCAAACTTTGCGTACAAGTACTAAATGACAAAACAAACTTATTTCACTTCCGAAACCAAAATCCGAATCCTATAACTTCAAAGTCAACCCCCGATCAAACCTATAAACTCTTCAATCCTGCAAATTGCTAACTTTCGACAAATAGCACCAAAACATCCTAGGTAACTACAAATTTAAATCCGAGCACACGCCTACATTTAAAATGACCATACGAAATCCGAGGCGGTTCACACAAAAGTCAAACCTTGATAAACTCTTACAACTTATGCTTCCATAAATGACACTAAGTATTCCAAATCACTCTCAAACCTTTCCGAAGTCAAACCAATCATCCCCACAAGTCACAAAACAACAAACACACATACGAGAAGCATCAAATGGAGAAACGGGGCTCAAATACACTAAACGACCGGCCGGGTCGTTATAAATTAAGAAATCAACTTGAAAAAAAAATCACCATGATAAGTCATATACATATTTCATGAATATAAAAAATATACATAATATACAAGTAATATATACACTATATGCGGGATAAATAGATATACATGAGGATATACACAAATATACACTGCATTTCAGCTCTTCTTTGATACACCAACTCTAAATTTTGAGTAGCGACTCTTCAAAGCAGCCCTAAATGAGTTTAAAATTTAATATAAGCTTCACACAAGTGTTATCAACAAGATTTTTAACACCTTCTTCGAGTTACAAAATTTATTGAATTTTGATTTTTAGATTTAGGAGCTTGAGGTTAAATAATGATGGGGTTTAAGGTCTTTTTCAAAATTGCGTTCGATTCTAGAATCACTTTATTTAGCTTCTTCTTGGTGTAATGAGAGTTCCAGCCTAAGATATACTATATGTAATCTCCTTATATTATGCTCTGGTAGACTCTTAAGATATAATAGTATGAAACTTTAGCTTTAAACGTTGGTCTATATGATATTATCTTCATTTATGCTTTTATAGATTCTTGGATTGGTTTAAGTGAGAATATTTTTTACTTGATTATTGTGTAAAAAGAAAATATGACTAAATCGGATAAATGACTGGTAGTTGGGACAAAATTAGTACTCCATCCATATCAATTTATGTGTCGTGTTTGGCCAGAAACGGAGTTTAAAGAAAAAAATATTTAAAAGTTCAAAATAAACTATATAGATTTGTATAGTATAAAATCATCTCATTAATCGTAAATCAACAACAACAACATACCCAGTATTATCGAGTTTTTAGCCAAAATTATCCCTTATCTTTAGGGGTAGGTTTAACTTTGTCCTCTAAATATAACCCTTAGCACTATTTGTCCTTTAAGTTTATAAATCTTGAGCACTTTTAGTCTCACTAACAGGGAATACTCACTCCCGTTAAAAACCCAACAGAGAAATAACACGTGATTTGCACGTGATGCGGGAAAGAAATACCCGCTCTTTCACTCCCTATTCAGTCGATTTTCCTCCTTTTTCAAGAGCCTCCCTTCTCCAATTCACTCATTTTATCTCTATTACAGTGGGTAAAAAAACCCTAGCATTCTTGATTACATTTCAAGTCTTTACTACTTGCGATCCCAGCAATGATTATTGGAGCAATGGTGAAATAAACCCTAGTTATAGTGAGTGTTCTTGCTACTTGTATTTTGCAAATATTTTTTCTTAATTTGTTTTCGAAATCTCCTCCATTTGTACAATACTTTATTGTCTTTTGAAGTTCTATAATATTGTGGTCCTTATCTCGAATTTTTGAAGTTATTCCTTTGCATAGCCTTTGTAATTGCAGTCCTTTTTCATATAGTATGTCTACATAAACTTTCAATTTTTTTTGTTTATGCAGATCCTTTGTACTGAGTTAGATTATTTTACCATTAAAATAACACATGGTGGTTTAATGAAACTCAAGCCCACAAGGCATTATGTTGGGGGCAGAATGAACTTTATTGACTATGTCAATGGGGCTGAACTAAAGTTATCGATATTCAAATCTATGGCTGAATTATGCGGTTATGGGAATGACTCGGTAACCTTTTGGCACAAGCCCAGGAGGCTAGGTGACAAAATAAGGCTAGTTTCAACTGATAAGGAAGCTGCCGTTGTTGCAAAAAATATTCCCAGTGATCGGGTAGTTGACGTGTACTTTGAACATTTGGATTCGTATATAGAAATGGGTATGCTGATTTTTGCTGCTGAAATACTGATTTGCTGCTGAAATGCTGATATTTTTGCTGTTGAAATGCTGGAATGCTGTATTTTTCCTGCAGAAATACTGATTTTGCTGCTGAAATACTGATTTTGTGCTGAAATGTTGATTTTGGCTGCTGAAATGCAGATAGCTTTGCACTTTGAATGCTTTTCTATTGCTGGAGTGCTGATTTTTGCTGCTGAAGTGCTGATACACTTGCAGTTTGAAGGCTTTTTTAGCATTACACATTTTATAAAAATTATTCTATTAGTTTTTTAAATGAAGTTATGATTTTCTGTTAGTGAGACTAAAAATGCTCAAGATTTGTAAACTTAAAGGACAAATAGTGCTAAGGGTTATATTTAGAGGACAAAGTTAAGCCTACCCCTAAAGATAAGGGATAATTTTGGCTAAAATCTCCAGTATTATCCCACACCGTGGAGGTTGGGGAAGGTAGTGTGTACGCAGACCTTACCCCTACCTTGTGAGGATAGAGAGGTTGTTTCCAATAGACCCTCGGCTTAGGAAAGAATAAGCACTACATTAATGAAAATATAGACAAGAAGGGACAGTACCAAAAAGCCATATAAAAGCAGAATAAAAACAAGATAGTAAGGTGATCAACAATGAAAGAAAACAACGGTTAGGCATAAAAACCACTACCAACAGAAAGCGAGACTTCGTGTCAATACTACTGTTATGAACACTCTAGACTACCTACTCTACTACCCTAATCCTCAACCTCCATATCTTTCTATCAAGGGTCATGTCCTCGGTCAGCTGAAGTTGTGTCATATCTTGCCTAATCACATATCCTCACCTCTTCTTTGGCCTACATCTACCTCTCCGTAGGCCCTCCAATATCAACCTCTCATACCTACTCAACGGGGCGTCTGTGCTCCTCCTCCTCACATGACCAAACCACCTGAGCCGTGCTTCCCGCATCTTGTCCTCAATAGGGGCCACACCCACCTATTAATCGTAAATCAAGATTTTTAAAATAATTTTTAAAAATTAAAATAGTATTCTTTTCGGGAAATTAGGACAGAGACTTGCCCTGACACATAGTGTAATTAATAAAAGGAAACTTTCATAATGATGCAAGTTAAAAATATATTAGCATTTCGTTAGCACCAATTTCTCATTTACATTCTATAGCAAAGATTAATTAAATCTGACATAAAATCCCCAAAAAGCTCCTAAATTTCAGTTTTCTAGCTTCGCTGTTAGTTTACAACTGTGACTAAAGCCCCTCATAAGCTCCTAAATTTCCGTTCCCTAGCTTTGTACAATAATTCTATCCAATGATTTATACAATTTCAATTGCGCAATTTTCTTTTTATGTAACAAGATTTCATTTAAACCTAGCAAAGTTATGCTGTATAAACCAAGTATTTCATTTATATTTGTTTATATGAAATAACATCTCTATCTTTTTAAATGTAGGGTAAGTTCTGCATACACACTATCCTCTCAGACTCCATTTATGGGATTACACTCGGTTTGTTGTTGTTGTTGTTGTATTTATGAAGGATATGTTTTACTACTTATATATTTATTTGTTTACCGTATACGTAATGTATACTCTGAAAATATAAAATACATATTATTTCATGGGAAATGTAAGACATATATGTGGTAAGTATACATTATAAAATCGTATATATGTATGGTATGATTACAATCTTAGGGATATTTGTGATTTTTATACAGTATAAACCATGTATAATTAATAATATTATATAATCTTAGAATTAATCAAGAATATTTTTTGTAATATATAATTTACATATGTACTTATTTTGTATTCTACGTATAATTTATCTATATTTATGTAAAATATATCATATCGGTTATATATTTATTTATATAAAATATACATCAGATTCAACCGAATGCCTCATTTGAAATAATAATCCCTTTTTGATAGAGTTCTTTGAACTGAGAGATACTGATAAATGTTGAGTGAAAATGGAATAGTTCCATTATAATTAAGAGAGAAAAGGAAAAAATTAATAAGGATCGAAATTGATATCTCAATCGGAAAAGGGTTAAATATACCCTTGTACTATGAGAAAAGACTTAAATATACCCCTTCTTATATTTTGGGTTCAAATATACCTCTACCGTTATACTATTAATTCAAATGTACCCCTCTTCCTTTAACTTTGTCTAAGGTGGATATACATTCCTATGTGGCACTGACATCTGAAGAGGTGGATGCCACGTGGCATGCCAGTTTAGCGCCCCAAACCCATTTTACCTCTCACTTCTATTTTTTTCTACCACTAAAACTTGCTTCCCCTCCGCTATAATTACCACCATTATAGTCATAATGAATAATATTGTATTTCAAAGTTTAGTCTTTTATATATGTTTGTTTCTTCACTCATCGCTCGTATTGGATTCAATACAATCTGAAGCTTCTCGAATTTCAGGTGAAGTTCTCTTACTCGAGAAACTAGATAATCTCTTTATCTACTACTAGTGTGCTTGATATTGGGGGTGATCAATTGAAGTATTCTTTTGCAAATCCAGGTGCTCAAAGCATTTGCAGATGGGCAACATTCAGTCTCATATTGTTCAAATACTCCGATTTGATTTGAGTTAACTAGCCAAAAATTCAATATTCTCCATGGTACCGATTATGGCGGTGGAGGAAAAGAAAATGTTAGTGGTGAAAAAATAAATAGAGGGAGGGGGAGGGGGGATAAAATGGGTTAGGGGTACTGAGGTAGCATGCCGCAAAGAACTCCACCTCATTAAATGTCAGTGCCACGTAGGATTAAATGTCCACATTGGACAAACTTAACAGAAGATAAGTATATTTGAACCAATAGTTTTACGGCAAGGGTATATTTGGACCCAAAGTATAACCAAGAGTATAATTAAACTTTTCTCATAGTACATTGGTATATTTGGCCCTTTTCCGTATCTCAATTAATAGGTTAGTATTTATTTTATAAAATTTTAAAATATGCCATAACCGTAAATAAATATGTTATTTTTGAAATAAATCATAAGTCATGTTATTTGTGATAATACTTTTAAAACAAGTATTGCACTGTGTAAAATCTCTTAAGAAAAAAAAGGAAGAAAACACCTCGCCAGATAATAATTTTCTTTTCCAATCTGGGAAATTGGGGAGAAATTAAAAAATAGCCAGATTTACAAGTAGTCATTCAAAAATAGCCACAATTTCAAAAGTCATCGAAATTTAGCCACTTTTCATGTAAAGATAAATCTGAACAAAAACACTGTTCAAAATCCGAAAATACTCCAACAATAATATACTGAAATTCCAGTATAATATACTGGAGTTTCAGCAAAGTATACTGGAACTCCAGTATATTATACTGGAGTTTGGAGTTCCAGTATACTTTGTTGTAACTCCAGTATAATATACTTATAATGACCCGGCTGGTCGTTTTTAGCATTATAGCCCTATTCCCCCATTTACTACTCAATTTATGCTTTACAGTTGTTCTATGACTTACCGGGTTAGTTGGTTCGGGTCCGGAAGGAATTCGGAGTGAAACGAGACACTTAGTCTCATAATTAAAAATTTAAGTTAAAAAAGTTGACCGGATGTGGACTTATATGTAAACGATCTCGAATTTAAAATTTGATGATTTCAATAACTCCATATGGTGATTTTGGACTTAGGAGCATGTCCGAAAAAGTATTTGGAGGTCGTTAGAGGAATCATGTTTGAGATGACAAAACTTGAATTTTCGGGAAGTTTGACCGGTGGATTGACTTTTTGATATTGGGGTCGGATTCAGATTCTAAAAATTGAAATACCTCAGTTATGTCATTTAGGACTTGTGTGCAAAATTTGAGGTCAATCAGACGTGATTTGATAGGTTCCGACGTCGTTTTTAGAAATTGGAAGTTTCAAAGTTCATTAGGCTTGAATATATGTGGGATTCGTGTTTTTAGTATTGTTGGAAGTGATTTGAAGATTCGACTAAGTTCGTATGTTGATTTAGGACTTGTTGGTATATTTGGTTGAGATCCCGGGGGTCTCGGGTGAGTTTCGGATGGTTAACGGATCAAATTCGGTCTTAAAACCACTGCTGAAATTTTTGCTTCTAGTAATTTCGCACCTGCGGAGGTTTGATCGCAGGTACGAAGTCTCATGTGCGCACCAACCATCGCAGAAGCGGATCTAGCCTCACAAATGCGAGCCCACAGAAGCGGCTCCTAGCTCGCAGAAGCGGCTCCATGTGATTATTTTGGAGGTGACGCACATGCTAGGTGACGGGCGTGTGGGCGTGCACCGAAGGGATTGTGACTTGGTCCGTCCTTGAAACTGTAAAGTTGAATAACTTGTTGTTAGCTATATGCTCTCTATGTGTTAAAGAAATTTGACTGTAAATCATGTTAGAAATCATGCTTAGGCTATCTGATAGTACTATTAGGACCCGCATAGGTCACGTACTTGTTGAATTATTTGCTAATTATTGTCATGTACTCAGTCATGATTTTACTTATGTATCATATCTCAGTCTTTCTTGATTTTGTTTATACACTATGTTATATTTGTTTGGGCTGATCTTTGTGATTTTCGAGAGCCGAGAGACTAGAGAGGTTGATGACTATTTAACGCCGAGGACCTATAGGTGAGGTATGAATATTACAGCACGTGAGTTGTCCGTGCAGGATATTATAGCACGTGAGTAATCCGTGCGGATTATAGCGCTTGGGTTGTAGGAGCCCCTCCGGAGTCTGTACACTCCCAGTGAGCGCAGATACTCATTGAGTGTGAGTGCTGAGGGCTGAGAGCCGAGTGGTTGAGTTGTTGTGACGAGTGGAGTGACTGTTGCCCTAAGAGGCCGTACTTGTTTTTCATTTGTTGTTGTATTTAGTTGCTATTTGTCATTGTTGTAAAATTCTCTGAAATATTTTATATCCGTATTACATGAACTTGAACTGTTTAAGTTGATTTAACTTAAACTGCTGGATTTGAAAGCATGTCTACTCTCTGTTGGAATTACTGAAAATGAACTATAACTGTGTAGCTCGTCACTATCTTCAATTCCTTATTTATTACTGTTACTTGCACTTCGTGTGCAGATCGTGGAATTACTGAGTGGAATTACTGTTACTTGCACATCGTGGAATTACTGAGTTGATTATACTCATACTACACCCTGCACTTCGTGTATAGATCCAGGTATTTTCGGATATAACGGGTGATTATTCTCTCACACAATTGATTTTTCGGAGATTCAGAGGTAGCTGCCGTGTTTCGCAGACCTTGTCTCTCCTTCCCTATCTCCTTGTTTAATATATTTGGTCTTAGACTATTATAGACCGTATTTTTCAAACTTGTATTCATACTAAATACTCATGTACTCAATGACACCAGGTTTTGGGAGTGTTTGTATTGGTATTTGCGAGATGTGTGGATTATATTTAAATATTAAATTTTCAAACTTAAAACATATGGGAGTTTATTGAGATTGTCAACTTGCCTAATATTGAGATAGGTGCCATCACGACGGCTGAGATTTTGGGTCGTGAAAAGTTGGTATTATAGTCTAGGTTGCATAGGTCTCACGAGTCATGAGCAGGTTTAGTAGAGTCTTGCGGATCGGCACGGAGACGTCTATACTTATCTTCGAGAGGCTGCAAAACCCTTAGGAAAATTTTACTTTCTTGTATTCTGTCGTGCGAAATTGTTGATTCCGGAAACTAAATTTCTGTTATTCTATTCTGTCACAGATGGTGAGAACACGTACTACCAGATCGGACGGTCAGCCACCAGTGCCACCAGTTAGGGCCGCGAGAGGCCGGGGCCGTGGTAGAGGTGGGGGCCGAGGTAGAGGTCGAGGTGTAGCTCGTTCCACAGTTGGACCAGCACTTGTAGTACCACAAGTTTCTACAGCTCAGGAGCAGATGCCAGATATAGCTGAGCCGACAGGACCAGCTCAGGCACCAGTTGTGTCCATTGAGATTCCAAGCTTTTAGGAGACTTTGGCCCAGATATTAACAGTTTGCACTGGCCTTGCTCAGGTGGTTTCGGCTCAGGCCGCACCTGCCACTTCTCAGGCTAGGGGAGGTACTCATACCCCTGTTGCTCGTACTCCAGACCAAGTAGTGCAGGGACTTCATACACCGGGGGCACTACCAGCCCAACCGGTTGCAGCTTCTCAGGCCACGGTAGTTCCTGTTATGGAAGACGATGATTAGAGGAGATTTGAGAGACTTGAGAGACTTAGACCTCTACCATTCAGCGATACTGAGTGAGAGGATGCTTAGGGTTTTCTGGATAAGTGTTAACGGATACTTCAGACAACGGGTATTCTAGAGACCAGTGGGGTCTCGTTCACTACTTTTCAGTTTTATGGGGATGCCTTCAGATGGTGGGAGGCTTACGAGAGGTGTAGGCCGGTCGGCGCAACACCTGTAGTACCACAAGTTGCTCCAGCTGAGGAGCAGATGCCAGATATAGCTGAGCCGACAGGACCAGCTCAGGCACCAGTTGTGTCCATTGAGATTCCAAGCTTTTAGGAGACTTTGGCCCAGGTATTAACAGTTTGCACTGGCCTTGCTCAGGTGGTTTCGGCTCAGGCCACACCTGCCACTTCTCAGGCTGGGGGAGGTACTCATACCCTTGTTGCTCGTACTCCAGACCAAGTAGTGCAGGGACTTCATATACCGGGGGCACTACCAGCCCAACCGGTTGCAGCTTCTCAGGCCCCGGTAGTTCCTGTTATGGCAGACGATGAGTAGAGGAGATTTGAGAGACTTGAGAGACTTAGACCTCCACCATTCAGCGATACTGAGTGAGAGGATTCTTAGGGTTTTCTGGATAAGTGTTAACGGATACTTCAGACAACGGGTATTCTAGAGACCAGTGGGGTCTCGTTCACTACTTTTCAGTTTTATGGGGCTGCCTTCAGATGGTGGGAGGCTTACGAGAGGTGTAGGCCGGTCGGCGCAGCACCTGTAGTACCACAAGTTGCTCCAGCTGAGGAGCAGATGCAAGATATAGCTGAGCCGACAGGACCAGCTCAGGCACCAGTTGTGTCCAGATTCCAAGCTTTTAGGAGACTTTGGCCCATATATTAACAGTTTGCACTGGCCTTGCATAGGTGGTTTCGGCTCAGGCCGCACCTGCCACTTCTCAGGCTGGGGGAGGTACTCATACCCCGGTTGCTCGTACTCCAGACCAAGTAATGCAGGGACTTCATATACCGGGGGCACTACCAGCCCAACCGGTTGCAGCTTCTCAGGCCCCGGTAGTTCCTGTTATGGCAAACGATGAGTAGAGGAGATTTGAGAGATTTGAGAGACTTAGACCTCCACCATTCAGCGATACTGAGTGAGAGGATGCTTAGGGTTTTCTGGATAAGTGTTAACAGATACTTCAGACAATGGGTATTCTAGAGACCAGTGGGGTCTCGTTCACTACTTTTCAGTTTTATGGGGCTGCCTTCAGATGGTGGGAGGCTTACGAGAGTTGTAAGCCGGTCGGTGCAGCACCTGTAGTACCACAAGTTGCTCCAGCTCAGGAGCAGATGCTAGATATAGCTGAGCCGACAGGACCAGCTCAGGCACCAGTTGTGTCCATTGAGATTCCAAGCGTTTAGGAGACTTTGGCCCAGATATTAACAGTTTGCACTGGCCTTGCTCAGGTGGTTTCGGCTCAGGCCACACCTGCCACTTCTCAGGCTGGGGGAGGTACTCATACCTCTGTTGCCCGTACTCCAGACCAAGTAGTGCAGGGACTTCATATACCAGGGGCACTACCAGCCCAACAGGTTGCAGCTTCTCAGGCCCCAGTAGTTCCTGTTATGGCAGACGATGAGTAGAGGAGATTTGAGAGATTTGAGAGACCTAGACCTCCACCATTCAGCGATATTGAGTCAGAGGATACTTAGGGTTTTCTGGATAAGTGTTAACGGATACTTCAGACAACAGGTATTCTAGAGACCAGTGGGGTCTCGTTCACTACTTTTCAGTTTTATGGGGCTGCCTTCAGATGGTGGGAGGCTTACGAGAGGTGTAGGCCGGTCGGCGCAACACCCTTTACCTGGAAGCAGTTCTCCAGTCTATTCCTGGAGAAGTTCGTGCCTCAGTCCTGCAGAGAGGAGCTGTGCAGGCAGTTCGAGCAACTTCGTTAGGGTGATATGTCCGTGATGCAGTATGAGATGAGATTTTCAGAATTGGCCCGCCATGCTATCTGGTTGATTCCCACAGACAGGGAGAGGATTAGGAGGTTCATAAATGGCCTCCCTTTTTAGCTGCGATTACTCATGACTAGAGAGAGAGTGTCTGGTGCTACTTTCGAGGAGGTTGTTGACATTGCTCGTCAGATTGAGATGGTTCGCAGTCAGGAACGGGTTGAGAGGGAGGATAAGAGGCCTCGTGGTTCAGGTGATTTCAGTGGTGTTCCTTCAGGTGGTCAATTTTACCGCGGTAGGGGTCGTTATTTCAGACACTCTCAGGCGACTCATCCAGCTCATCATGGTGCATCAGTTAGACACGGTTCTTATAGTGCTCACTCAGTCCAGTCTTCATTTAGTGCACTACCAGCGTAGAGTTCTCATCATGCCTCGTCCACTCAGGCTTCTACAGGTAATTCCCCGAGTTATCAGGAACAACAGTTCTGTCAGAAGAGGGGTTGTTTCGAGTGCGAAGAATGGGTCATTTCAAGAGAGATTGTCCTAGGCTGTTGAGTGGGGCTCTACAGCAAAGTTCTCGACCAACGGTACCAGCACCAGCAGTTATACCACCCGCCCAACCAGCTCGGGGTGGGGGTCAGGCATCTAGGGGTCGCCCGAGAGGGGGAGGCCGGTCAAGTGGCGATCAAGCCCGATTCTATGCTTTTCTTGCCAGGCCAGATGTTGTTGCTTCAGATACAGTGATCACATATATTGTTTCAGTGTGCCACATGGAGGCTTCTATATTATTTGACCCTGGTTCCACTTAGTCATATGTATCATCGTATTTTGCTCATTATCTGGATATGCCACGTGAGTCCTTATTTTCACCTGTTTATGTATCTACACATGTGGGCGATATTATTACTGTGGACCGTGTGTATCGGTCGTGTGTGGTAACTATTGGGGAACTGGAGACTAGAGTTGATCTCTTATTACTCGGTATGGTTGATTTCGATGTAATCCTGGGTATGGATTGGTTCTCTCCATGTCATGCTATTCTAGATTGCCTCGCAAAAACCGTGACGTTGACAATGCCGGGGTTGCCAAAGGTTGAATGGAGAGATTCTCTAGATTTTGTTCCTAGCAAGGTAATTTCTTATTTGAAGGCCCAACGTATGGTTGGAAGGGATGTTTGTCATATTTGGCCTTTTTGAGAGATGTTGATGCAGATACTCCTATTATTGATTCAGTACCGGTCGTACGAGACTTCCCGGATGTATTTCCTGCAGACCTGCCAGGTATGCCACCCGATAAGGATATTGATTTCGGTATTGACTTGGTGCAGGGCACTCAGCTCATTTCTATTCCTCCGTATCGTATGGCACCAGCTGAGTTAAAAGAATTGAAAGAGCAATTTCAGGAACTGATTGAAAAAGGGGTTTATTAGGCCTAGTGTGTCACCTTGGGGTGCACCGTTTCTGTTTATGAAAAAGAAAGATGGTACTATGCGGATGTGCATCGATAATAGGCATGTGAACAAAGTTACAATCAAGAATAAATATCCCTTGCCACGTATTGATGACTTATTTGACCAGCTTCAGGGAGCGAGGGTGTTCTCTAAAATTGATTTGAGATCTGGGTATCACCAGTTGAAAATTCAGGATTCGGATATTCTAAGGACGGCATTCAGAACTCGTTATGGCCACTATGAATTTCTTGTGATATCCTTTGGGCTAACCAATGGCCCAGCAACATTTATGCATTTGATAAATAGTGTATTCCAGCCATATCTTGATTTATTTATAGTGGTATTTATTGATGATATTATGGTGTACTCACATAGCCAGGATGAACATTCACAACACTTGCGTATTGTATTACAGAGGCTGAGAGAGGAGAGACTTTATGCCAAATTCTCTAAGTGTTAGTTCTAGCTTAATTCGGTGGCATTCTTGGGACATATAGTGTCTAGTGAAGGAATTGAGGTGGATCTGAAGAAAATAGAGGCAGTTCAGAGTTGGCCCAGGCCATCTTCAGTTACTGAGATTTGGAGTTTTCTCGGCTTGGCCGGTTATTATCCTCGCTTCGTGGAGGGATTCTCGTCTATTGCATCGCCTATGACTAAATTGACCCAGAAAGGTGCTCCATTCAGGTGGTTGGATGAGTGTGAAGAGAGCATTCAGAAACTCAAGACAGCTTTGACTACAACTCCAGTATTGGTGTTGCCTACAGGTTCAGAGTCTTATACTGTGTATTATGACGTGTCGCGTATTGGTCTCGGCGCAGTGCTTATGCAAGATGGTAGGGTGATTGCCTATGCAAGGTACATGAGAAGAATTATCCGGTCCACGACCTTGAGTTAGCTGCTATTGTTCATGCCTTGAAAATTTGGCGGCATTACTTGTACGGTGTCCAGTGTGAGGTATATACCGATCATCGTAGTCTACAACATCTGTTCAAATAGAAAGATCTTAATTTGCGGCAGCGGAGGTGATTAGAGTTGCTTAAGGATTATGATATCACCATTCTCTATCATCCTGGAAAGGCCAATGTAGTGGTATATGCCTTGAGTCATAAGGCGGAAAGTTTGGACAGCTTAGCATACTTACCAGTAACGGAGAGGCCTTTAGCCTTGGATGTTCAGGCCTTGGCCAACCGGTTTGTTAGATTGGATGTTTCCGAGCTGAATCAAGTTTTGGCTCATGTAGTTTCTCGGTCTTCTTTATATGATCGCATCAGAGAGTGCCAGTATGATGATCCCCATCTGCTTGTCCTTAAGGACACAGTTCAACACGGTGATGCCAAGGAAGTCACTATTGGAGATGACTATGTATTACGGATGTAGGGCAAGCTATGTGGGCTTAATGTAGATGGTTTGCGTGAGTTGATTCTCTAGGAAGCTCACAGTTCGCGGTAGTCAATTCATCCAGGTGCTGCGAAGATGTATCAGGATTTGAGGCAGCACTATTGTGGAGGCGAATGAAGAAAGATATAGTTGGGTTTGTAGCTCGGTGTTTAAATTGTCAACAAGTGAAGTATGAACATTAGAGGTCGGGAGGATTGTTTGAGAGACTTGAAATTTGGGAGTGGAAATGGGAGCGTATTACCATGGATTTCATAGTTGGGCTTCCATGAACCTTGAGGAAGTTTGATGCTATTTGGTGATTATGGATCGGTTGACCAAATCTGCGCATTTTATTCCAGTTGGTACTAATTATTCTTCGGAGCGGTTGGCTGGGATTTTATTCGCGAGATTGTTCGCCTACACGGTGTGCTAGTGTCCATCATTTCAAATTGGGGCACGCAGTTTGCATCACAGTTTTGGAGAGCAGTGCAGCGAGAATAGGGCACACAGGTTTAGTTGAGTATATCATTTCACCCTCAAACATACGGACAGTCCGAGCGCACTATTCAGATATCAGAGGATATGTTGCGCGCTTGTGTCATCGATTTTGGGGGTTCTTGGGATCAATTTCTGCCACTCGCGGAGTTTGCTTATAATAATAGCTACCAGTCAAGCATTCAGATGGCTCCGTATGAGGCTTTGTATGGGAGACGGTGCCGGTCTCCGGTGGGTTGGTTTGAGCCGGGTGAGGCTAGGCTATTGGGTACTGACTTGGTTCAGGATGCTTTAGAGAAGGTCAAAGTGATTCAAGAACGGCTTCGCACGACACAGTCTAGATAGAAGAGTTATGCCGACAGGAAGGTTCGTGATGTCGTTTACATGGTTGGGGAGAAGGCTCTGCTCAAGATTTCACCCATGAAGGGTGTGTTGAGATTTGGGAAGAAGGGCAAGTTGAGCCCTCGGTATATTGGGCCTTTTGAGATACTTAAGAAAATTGGAGAGGTGGCTTATGAACTTGCTTTGCCACCTAGTCTATCAGGTGTTCATCCAGTGTTCCATGTATCCATGCTCCGAAAGTATGTCGGGGATCCGTCTCATATTCTGGATTTCAATACAGTACAGCTGGACGGTAATTAGACTTATGATATGGAGCTGGTGATTATTTTAGACCGACAGGTTCAAAAGCTTAGGTCAAAGAACATAGCATCAGTGAAGTTACAGTGGAGAGGCCATCCAGTCGGAGAAGCTACTTGGGAGATTGAGCAGGAGATGTCGTACAAATATCCACACCCATTAGAGACTCCAGGTATGATTCTAAACCTGTTCGAGGGCGAACGTTTGTTTAAGAGGGGGAGAATGTAACAACTAGGCCGGTCGTTTTTAGCATTATAACCTCGTTCCCCTAGTTACTGCTCAATTTATGCTTTATAGTTATTCTATGACTTACCATGTTAGTTGGTTCGGGTCCGGAAGGAATTCGGAGTGAAACGAGACACTTAGTCTCATAATTAAAAATTTAAGTTAGAAAAGTTGACCGGATGTGGACTTATGTGTAAACGACCTCGGATTTGAATTTTGATGATTTCAATAGCTCCATATGGTAATTTTGGACTTAGGAGCATGTCCGAAAAATTATTTGGAGGTCGGTAGAGGAATTAGGCTTGAAATGGCGAAAGTTGAATTTTCGGGAAGTTTGACCGGGGAGTTGACTTTTTGATATCGGGGTCGGAATTTGATTCTAAAAATTGGAATACCTCTGCTATGTCATTTATGACTTGTGTGCAAAATTTGAGGTCAATCAGACGTGATTTGTTAGGTTCCGGCGTCGTTTGTAGAAATTAGAAGTTTCAAAGTTTATTAGGCTTGAATATATGTGGGATTCGTGTTTTTAGTGTTGTTGGATGTGATTTGAAGACTCGACTAAGTTCGTATGATGATTTAGGACTTGTTGGTATATTTGGTTGATGTCCCGGGGGCCTCGGGTGAGTTTCGGATAGTTAACAGATCAAATTCGGACTTAAAACCACTGCTGGAATTTTTGCTTCTGGTATTTTCGCACCTGCGGAGGTTTGATCGCAGGTACGAAGCCGCATGTGCGCACCAGCCATCGCAGAAGTGAGCTTTCCGCAGAAGTAGAGCTAGCCTCGCAAATGCGAGCCCGCAGAAGCGGCTCCTAACTCGCAGAAGCGGCTCTAGTGGAGGCTTGGCAAAACCGCATAAGCGGTTGAATTCTCGCACCTGTGAGACCGCAGAAGCGGCTAAGTGAGTCGTAGGTGCGGAACCCCTTGACAATATACATTTCGAAGGGGTTCTGAGTTTCTGCCATTTTTCGACCTTCAAGCACGATATTTGGGGCGATTTTGAGAGAGAATTCGAGGGAAAGTTGAGGTAAGTCCCTTGTGATCATTTCTACTCCATAATATTGAATTATCATCGAATAATCCGACTATATTACATGTTTTTGAGGTGTAAATCGGGGGTTTGAACTTAGGGATTTGGAAATAAGATTTGATGATTTGGAGGTCGAGTTGATGTCGGATTTTGGTAAAATTAGTATGGTTAGACTCGTAGTTGAATGTGCTTTCGGATTTTATAGCTTTTGCCGGATTTCGAGATGTGGACCCCACAAACGATTTTTGAGCTAAATTTTGAATTTTTATGGAAAACTTGCATTTTCTTATGGAATAAATTTCAATAAATTTTATTGACTGAATCGAATTATTCGTGACTAGATTCGAGGCGTTTGGAGGATAATTCACGAGGCAAAGGCTTAGCGGAATAAAAATTTTACGGTTTGAGGTAAGTAACAGTTATAAATCTGGTCCTGAGGGTATGAAACCCCGGATTTTGTGTCATGTGATTATTTTAGAGGTGACTCACATGCTAGGTGACGGGCGTTTACCGAGGGGATTGTGACTTGGTCCGTCCGTGAAACTGTAAAGTTGAATAGCTTGTTAGCTATATGCTCTCTATGTGTTGAAGAAATTTGACTGTAAATCATGTTAAAAATCATGCTTAGGCTATGTGATAGTACTGTTGGGACCTGCATAGGTCACGTACTTATTAAATTATTTGCTAATTATTGTCTTATACTCAGTCATGATTTTACTTGCGTATCATACCTCAGTCTTTCTTGATTTTGTTGATACACTATGTTATCTTTGTTTGGGCTGATCTTTGTGATTTCCGAGAGCCGAGAGACTAGAGAGGTTGATGACTGAGTAAGGCCGTGGGCCTGTCGGTGAGGTATGGATATTACAACACGTGAGTTGTCCGTGCATGATATTATAACACGTGAGTTGTCCGTGCAGATTATAGCGCTTGGGCTGTATGAGCCCCTCCGGAGTCTGTACACCCCCAGTGAGCGCGAGTACCCATTGAGTGTGAGTGTTGAGGGCTGAGAGCTGAGTGGTTGAGTTGCTGTGACGAGTGGAGTGACTGTTGCCTTGAGAGGCCGTGCTTGCTTTTTATTTGTTGTTGCACTTAGTTGCTATTTGTCATTGTTGTAAAATTCTCTGAAAGATTTTATATCCGGATTACATGAACTTGAACTGTATAAATTGATTTGACTTAAACTGATGGATTTGAAAGCATATCTACTCTCTGTTTGAATTACTGAAAATGACCTATAACTGTGTAGCTTGTCACTATCTTCAATTCCTTATTTATTATTGTTACTTGATGAGTTGATTGTACTCATACTCACCCTGCACTTCGTGTGCAGATCCAGGTGTTCCTAGACATAACGGGTGTTGATTCTCTCGCACAGTTGATTTTCCGGAGATTCATAGGTAGCTGTCGTGTTTCGCAGACCTTGTCTTTCCTTCCCTATCTCCCCGTTTAATGTATTTGGTCTTAGACTATTATAGACCATATTTTTCAGACTTGTATTTATACTAGATGCTCATGTACTCAGTGACACCAGGTTTTGGGAGTGTTTGTATCGGTATTTGCGAGATGTGTGGATTGTATTTAAATATTAAATTTTCAAACTTAAAAGATATGGGAGTTTATTGAGATTGTCGGCTTGCCTATTATTGAGATAGCCGCCATCACGACTGGTGAGATTTTGGGTCGTGACAATACTGGAGTTCTAGCAAAGTATACTGGAACTTCAGTATATTATACTGAAGCCAGCAAACCGATCCAGCATAATATGCTGGAAGTTCATACACAGGGGCACCGAACTCCAGTATATTATGCTGGACCGGTCTATGTTGCAGCAAAATAATGGCTATTTTTCAATGACTTGGCAAACGCCGACTATTTTGAATCAACAGTCCGAAAACTGGCTAGCCCGTGCTATTTGCACGTAATGGAGATTGCAGGATTGTACTTGGGCCTAAACCATAAATGGGCCATAACAGTGGGCTTTCTTATCCATTGGATTACATGTGCAATGGAAGTCTGGCCAGATAAACCAAAGTCGTAGCTTTGCAGGGTAATATGTTAGATGGTAGTTGCAATATTAGTAAAAATCAATAAAATTCTTCAAGCAACCTCAAGTTTATAACAAAAGAGACTGTTCGAGAAGATGTTAATAACCTATAGAAGCTCCTTAATGTCTATTTCCAATAATTTAGTTAGCAAGTCATAGGAGAGCAAAATCTTTGCAACTGATTTAATTCTCAGACATGTAGCAATGTCGGGCCAAGTACTTCAATTATTATCTAAACCTAATCATCAATGTTATTCAATTGGTATTTGCAACCCCAACTTTTATGAGAATTTGGTGCCGTGCATCAACTCATCCTATTAATTGGCTAGAGTTAACCCATTTATTACTTATTGGCATCAGGTAGCCAATATATATATATATATATATATATATATATATATATATATATATATATATATATATATAAAATACAATAATAACGTGTATACCTAAATATATATCACGACTTTATGTTGCTTCTGTATGTATATTAAAATATATATATCAAGACTTTATTTTTCTTCTTTGTATATTAAAAATATAAAAATTATAAATAGAGTTAAGTATAATTTATTGTTATCTCTATATCCAAGTGATTAGAACAAAAATAATTGTATTATTTATATGTCATTTCGAAGCTAGTTCTCAAATTCCTTTTGGACTTATACCCTGTTTGGCCAAGCTTCTAAAATCTACTTATTTTGAAAAACGCTTTTCTCAAAAGTGCTTTTCAAAAAAGTACTTTTGGTGAGAAGTAGTTTGTATTTGGATAATTAATTTGAAAAACACTTTTGAGCAATAATTAATGTTTGGCCAAGTTTTTTAAAAAATACTTCTAAGTGTCTTTTTCTCAAAAATACTTTTTAAAAAAATACTTTTGGAGAGAAGTTACTTTTTTCTTCTTGTGCTCAAAAGTTCGCACCTTCTGCCCTAGTTCTGCCCATGTGAGGGTGTGTGTGTGGGTGGGGGGGGGGGGTGGGGAGTTCCCTTCGATCTGATTTTCTATTGGTGCTTAATATAGGAGAATTAAGTGATAATAACTTCCTTGAGCTGATTTAACTCAATTGGGCCTAACCTCGGACATATATGTTGGATCGGATATAAGAAGAATTCCGGCTCATAAGTGTGATGGAGTTGCTCCTCCCTTAACCAGAGGTCTCGGGTTCGAACCCTGGGTATGAAAAAATCCTTGATAGGGAGCGCTCCCCCCGAATGGGGCCCTAAGCGACATGAATCCGGATATAATCGGACTTCAATGCGGGTACCGGACATCGGGTGAGAAAAATTAAAAAAATAAAAATTGTTTTAACAAAAGAATGATCATAATGTTAGCAAATCGGATAGTATTTTGACCGTCCGTATTTAAGAATGATAACAATATTAAGTGTTGCATATTAGAGCAATAATATGAAATTAAAAGTTGAAATTGTTGTGAATGAAATAGTTTCTATTCAAAAGTGAGGGAAATCATTTTCCCATTTGATAAAAGATGTTTTTCTTGAGAAACATTTTCCAGCAACCAAAAATAAAAAATAAATTATCGTCATGCGAAACACACCTTCAAGAGTTGCAAATTCAATAGGCCTTAAAATTTATTTCTTCGGCCTACCAAAAAGAGTAGTACTATATATTATTTTTGAAGATCTATTATTCACAAATATATTATAGAGCCAAGGAAACATATGAAGAATATATGTTATATTTCGATGACCTTAGCTAGAGGAGATGGTCTAGTGGGAAGAAATTAGGATGTTGAGAATATCTAGCACTAGTGTAAACGAAGGAAGATTTACATGATAATGGAAATTATAATAATAAAGCAGAACCTGTAGTAAAAACTTCAGAAAAATATATATGTAATTTACCATAGAGAAATCTTGCATTTCTCTTTAAGAAAGGAAAACAAATCAAAGAATTAAATCTTTTTATTTATCAACTGATGTAACAGGGAGTATAAAACTCCTGAGGCCTTAGAGGTGTCATGGGAAAGTTAAGATCTTTTCATCATTAATTAAATAGAGGTCTCAAATTTGAGGTTTATAAATGAATAACTTTTAGATGGGAGCATTTTATTCCTAGTGGACCAACCAATGCAAATCAAAATTAGTCGAACAATAAATTTTGAATACTAAATGCTTAATTAGAAAAAGAAAGAGTTGCACAATAACTTTACTTTTTGTCATTGAATTGAATAGCTAGCAGTACAGCAGTAGTAACCCATTAAAACACACTAGGGATATATTAGAGACTGGTACTCTTATATACACCTCAAAAGAAACAATATAATCCCCCTTTTTTCCTCCAAAAATATATCCACTACCTGGATATACATATACATATAATATATACACACACCCCCCAAGCCTCATCTCTGCCAGCACACTATTGAGGGGAATGTGGTGTACGTAGTGTAAGCTGAGCCAGATTCAGAATTTTAACGTAATAGGGGCATCACTATTTTTCTGAACAATCAATAGGCTTGGTAAGAATATTTGAGCAAATTGCTTAGTGAGCAAATTGCTTAGCTAGTATCCGACCCTAAATGCTTTTAGTGTTGAGGATGCAAAAGTATTTATATAATTTTAAGGTACACACTAGATTTCTGTCGATATTTACGGGTTCTGTAATCTTTCGATGGTGAACATAGGACCGCCTTTGAGTGTAGGGAGATTGACCGAAGAAAAAAGAGTTGCAATAATAATACAGAATGGTGACCGGCAATCATTCCTTGAATAATACATTTTCATTCAAATTTATTTCTGCAGCTGCTTTTCATGAACCACCATGCAATAAATTAAATCCAGCCAACGGCCACATATTATGCACGTACAATATTAGAGTCCTTATGCCTAAATCGAATTCAGAATTTTAAATTACATAACCACAATTGTTTTATTACTTAGTATTCCTCTATCACATTAAATTAGTAAAAATTTTGTGTGTATTTATATAAAGCTTTAATTTTAAATATTGAACCGAAACAAACTTAACTAAAAAGATATATGACCTAGCAGTGAAGATTTATAATTGGGATTAAGATGTTATTATTGGTTGTTTTTGTATATGTCGATTCACAAAGGTGCAGGATTCATGTCTTGCTGCTACTTATTAACAGTGAAGAAACAGGTACAATATTGTCAGTAGTTTGTGAATGTATGTGCGTTGTTTACGTATATGCATGATGCATGTCAGCCAGTACCGTGGAATTGACAAGTCGTAGGTACTTCATGTATAAGGTGATTGTGAAATGGCCTACAAATTGAGGAAACTTTCTTTAAAGATTGATTGAAATAATTGAGCCATAATTAGCAGAAATATATGTGACTACCTAATAGCATTTCTATTACTAGCAATTAGCCATGACAGCTAAAGAACTTCAAGTAGGAAGAGCTTCGGTCATGTTTTAAACAATTGCTAAATTATCTTATTCTCTCCCTTTCAATTTATGTAATATAATGTGACTTGATACAGACTAATAAGGAAAATGATCACATTAATTGAAATAGAGAAAGCATATATTATTTTATTGACATTTTGTCACGATCCGGATTCTCAACCTCGGGACCGTGATGACGCCTAACGCTTACTTGCTAGGCAAGCCAATATTAGATAACCAATTTAACATTTTACAGTTTAAAACAGAGTAATAACAGTTATTAACGATGATAAAGCTGTTATACATGAAATAAACCCATAACATAACACGGTCTATTCTAATCCCAAAAATCTAGTGTCACCAGTTTATGAGCAACTAGAAGCCTACAAGTATGGTTTGAACGAAATACTATTCTTCGAAATAAGATAAACAGTAAAGATAGAAATGGATGGGGACTTCAGGGACTGCGAACGCCAACAACTCTACCTCAGGTCTCCGTTGTATATGTGATCCGAGTAAAGTGCCACTAGACACTGCTGGGACCAATACCAATATCTGCACAAGAAATGCAGAAGTGTAGCATGAGTACAACCGACCCAATGTACTCCGTAAGTGTCGAGCCTAAACCCCACGAGATAGTGACGAGGCTATGACAAGACACCTACGTAAATCATGTACAGGTATGTAAATAAAGCAACAAAATAACAAGTAAGACAATTAAAATATTAACTGGGAGGGGACATATAAAAAGGGGAGTACGATAAGAACGACAAGTACAAAATCACCAAATAGCCTTTTTCTGAAAACAATAACAATGCATCCAATTAAATCATCAATCCGGAAATCAAGTAACGCAATAAATCAACAATGGCACGGCATTACCCTTTGTGCTTTTACTCTTGTCCTCACCATGTAATATCATAAATGAAATGGCATGACATCACTATTTGTACTTTTACTCTCTTCCTCACATGATTTGATAAATAATAATAAGCAATCAAATGCACTACATCACCCTTCGTACTTTAATCCTCACAATCTCTCAATCAATTATAATAATATGCATATAAGGCACAGCAACAATAACAATAATCCGAAATAGCAATGCAAGGTGGGAAGTAATTTCACTTCAATCATAGTGGCATGATAACCAAACTCAACTTTCAAAAATCCCAACAACTTTAAATTAAACAATAAATATGAAAGGGGAACAATTAAAGAAGTAATAATCTAACTAGGCATGGAAAACATAGTTAATGAAACAACACAGTACAATAAAATAATCTCCACTCGTATGCTTTAACCCCATGACAACGTCTATATACTTGTTACCTTACATATATGTCATCCCCACACATAATTCACGTAGCAAATAGACAAACAAGTCATAATCTCTCAAATCAAAGTTAACCACGATACTTAACTCACTCAACAACCAAGGCCTTGCCTTTTGAACAAACCTCCAAACCGATCAAATCTAATCAATTATGGATCAAACAATTCAAAATAAGCTTTAGAAACTACTCATGAGTGAAAAAGATTCAATATTTAATGAATTTAGAAAAAGTCAACCCCGAGCGTGCTTGGTCAAAACTCAAAATTTGGACCAACACCCGATTACCCATTCACCCCCGAGCCCAGTTATGTGATTTATTTTGAAATTCGACCTAAATTTGAGGTCTAAATCTTAATTTTACAAATTCTCTAATTTCTACCCAAATCCCTAATATCTACCATAAAAATCCTAGATTTGATGTTAAAAACACATGAAAAATATTGAGTAATTGAAAGGAAATAGATTAAAGTTGCTTACCAATGAATTTGGGAAGAAAAATCTCTTAAACAATCGCCTCTAGAGTGTTTAGGGTTGAGAAATCATGTAGAAAGAGCTAAGTCCCGATTTTTTCCTCTTTTACCCAGCTACAGATGTCACAATTGAGAACTCTTATTCGCAATTGCGAGCTCTTATTCGCAATTACGACCATTGCAAATGCGCGAAACAGGTTGCAAATACGAACTGTACTGTGCTCCCAGCCTGCTCTAGTCATAATTGCGACAAAACTATCGCAAATGTGATCAAAGGTTCGCATTCGCAAACTACCTAAGCACAGTGCTCAGTCGCAAATGCGACCAAGCCATCGCAAAAGCGAAGTCTGGGATGTCCGCAATTTCGAACATTTCTTCGCAAATGCGAAGACTACCTTTCCTAGTCCCCTATCGCAATTGCAAGCTCAACTTCGCAAAAGCAGAGTTCGCATTTACGAACAGGTCATCGCAAATGCGAGACCTGCAGCCCAGCACCAGAATTGAAGCACAACAACAATCCTCACACTATCCAAACTCATCCGAAACGCGTCCAAAACTCACTCGAGCCCCTTGGGCTCCAAACAAAACATGCATACAAGTGAAACAATATCATATAAAATCGCTCGCGTGATCAAAACGCCAACATAATATCTAGAACCACGAATCGGACATCAAAATGCATGAAATTCAAAGTGAAACTCAAGACCCTCTAGAATTACAACTAAGCGTCTGAATCCTATCAAACCAACTCTGAATTGCACCAAATTTTGTAGATAAATTTCAAATAACAAAACGCACCTATTCCAAGTCACAACATCAAAATCCGAACCTGATTACCATAAAGTCAACCTACGGTCAAATCTAAAAAAATTTCAAACTTTCAAATTGCTAACTTTGGGCAAAACAAGTCAAATCAAAATGAGGCTAGAGTTGATCACGGTCAATATTTAGTCAAAATTTCTATTATTATCAAAATTTCATATAAAAGCTTTTCGAAAAGTGACACGGACCATGCACGCAAACTAATAAATATAAAATAAAGCTAATAGAGGTCTCGGAACATGAAAATAAGGGCTAGTACTCAAAACGACCGATCGGGTTGTTACATTCTCCACCTCTAAAAGAAATGTTCGTCCTCAAACGCTCATAGAAAAGTACCCGGGCTGGTAAAATAGTGGGGGTATCTGCTTCGCATATCGGATTCGGACTCCTACGTAGATGCCTCTATAGGCTGACCTCTCTACTACACTTTCACAGATGGAAAACTCTTAGACCTTAACTTTCGAACATGCGCTAGAATAGCCACCGAATCCTGCTTATAGGCTAAATTCTCATCAAGATGAACCGTGCTGAAGTCTAGAATGTGCGAGATGTCCTCATGGTACTTCTGAAGCATAGAAACATGGAATACCGGATGTACATCTGATAGGTTGGGTGGCAGAGCAAGTCTGTAGGCCACCTCGCCAACTCTCTCAAGGATATAAAAAGGACCAATATACCTAGGTCTCAACTGCCCTTCTTCCCGAAGCTCATCATACCCTTCATGGTTGAAGCTCTGAGAAAAACCCTCTCTCTCACCATCAATGCTATATCACGATCCTTCCGATCCGCATAACTCTCCTGTCAAGACTGAGCTATACGAAGTCGTTCTTGAATAACCTTAACCTTTTCCATAGCATCACGGACTAAATCAGTGCCCAACAACCTAGCCTCTCCGGGCTTAAACCAGCCAATCGATGAACGAGATCGCCTCCCATACAAGGCCTCATATAACACCATCTGAATACTCGACTGGTAACTGTTGTTGTAGGCGAACTCTGCAAGAGGAAAGAACTGGTCCTATGAACCTCTGAAATCCATAACATAAGCACGTAACATGTCCTCCAAGATCTGAATAGTGCGCTCAGACTGTCCATCTGTCTGAGGATGAAACATTATGCTCAGCTCAACCCGTGTGCCCAACTCATACTGTACGGCTCTCCAAAAGTGCTATGTAAACTTCGTGTCTCGATCAGAAATGATGGAACTGAGCACATCGTACAGGCGGATAATCTTCTGAATGTAAATCTGAGCCAACCTATCTGAAGAATAGGAAGTCGCCATCGGAATGAAGTGCGCAGAATTATTTAACTGGTCCACAATAACCTAGACTGCATCATATTTCTTCAAGGTTTGTGGAAAGCCTACCACAAAATCCATAGTGATGTGCTCCTACTTCCACTATAGTATCTCCAATTTCTGAGTCAGTCCACTCGGTTTTTGATGTTCACACTTCACCTGTTGACAATCCAAACACCAAGATACATAAGCAATGCTGTCTTTCTTCATTCTTCACAACCAATAGTGTTGTTTCAAATCACGGTACATCTTCGTGACACCTGGGTGAATAGAATAGCGTGAACTATGTGCCTCCTCAAGGATCAAATCTCTCAACCCGTCAACATTTGGAACATAAATCCGGCCTTGAAGATGATAACATCATCATCTCCAATCACAACCTCCTTGGCACCACCCCGCTGCACTGTATTGTTGAACACTAACAAGTGAGGATCATAAAACTAGTGAGCCTTGATACGCTCCAAAAATGAAAACTATGCCACAACACAAGCAAGAACATGACCGGGCTCCGAAATATCCAATCTCACAAACCGATTGGCCAAAGCCTGAACATCCATGGCTGATGGCCTCTTAGGTGCCGATGAATACGCCAAACTATCCATGCTCCTCGTCTTCCTACTCAATGCATTAACCACTACATTGGCCTTCCCCGAATGATATAATATGGTGATATCATAGTCTTTCAGCAACTCTAACCATCTCCACTGCCATAAATTAAGGTCTTTCTACTTGAACAGGTACTGGAGACTCCGATGGTGGGTATAGACCTCACAATGAATGTCGTACAGATAGTGCCTCCAAATCTTCAACGCGTGAACAATGGATGCCAACTCTAAGTCATGAACAAGGTAATTCTTCTCATGAACCTTCAATAGACGAGACGCGTAGGCAATCACCCTACCATCCTGCATCAATACCGCGCCAAGCCCAATATGCGATGCATTACAATACATGGTGTAAGATCCCGAACCAGTATGCAACACCAACATTGGGGCTGTAGTCAATGCAGTCTTGAGCTTCTGAAGCTCAACTCACACTCGTCAGACCATCTGAAAAGGGCACCCTTCTGGGTCAACTTGGTCAATGAGCCTCATATAGATGAAAACCCCTCCACGAACCAGCAATAATAACCCGCCAAACCCAAGAAGCTCTAAATCTTTGTAGGTAAAGTAAGTCTAGGCCAATTCTGAACTACCTCAATCTTCTTACGATCTACTTTAATGCCATCGAAAGATACAACATAGCCCAAAAAGGCATCTGAGTCCAACCATAACTCACACTTTGAAAACGTGGCATATAATTGACTATCCTTAGAGTATGAAGTATGATCCAAAGATGCTTCTCATGCTCTTCTCAACTGTGGGAGTAAACCAAAATATCATCAATAAGGACAATCACAAAAGAATCCAGATAAGACTTGGACACCCGGTTAATCAAATCTATAAATGTTGTTGGGGCATTAGTCAAACCAAATGATATCACTAAGAACTCATAGTGGCCATACCGAGTCCAAAAAGGTATCTTAGGGACATCTAATGCCCTAATCTTCAACTGATAGTAGCCAAATCTCAAATCAATCTTCAAAAGCACCTTGGCACCCAGAAGCTGATCAAATAAGTCATCAATCCTCGGTAAAGAATACTTGTTCTTGATAGTAACTTTGTTCAACTGCCGATAGTACACATCCTCATCGTTCCATCATTCTTCTTCACAAACAACACATGTTCACCCCGGGGAAAGGGGGGGGGGAGAGACACTAGGTCTAATGAATCCCTTGTCAAGCAAATCCTGCAACTGCTCCTTCAATTTCTCCAGCTCAATTGGGGCCATACGATATGGTAGAATGGAAATAGGCTGAGTGCCCGGAACCAAGTCAATATAGAAGTCGATATCTCTATCGGGTGGCATGCCTAACAAATCTGTAGGAAACACCTCTGGGAACTCAGGTACAACTGGTACTGAATCCATAGAAGGAACCTCCACACTAAAATATGCTAGACACCCCTTCTCGACCACACACCGAGCCTTCACATAAGAAATAAACCTGCCAGTATAATGGCCAGGAGTCCCCTCCACTCTAATCGGGGCAACCCCGACATGGTCACCGTCTTGGCATGACAGTCCAAAATAGCGTGATAAGGTTACAACTAGTCCATGACTAAAATAATATCAAAGTCCACCATATCAAGAAGTAGAAGGTCTACCATAGTCTCAAAGCTCCCAATAAAAACCACACACGGGCGATACATACGATTTAGCACAATAGAATCTCCCATAGGCGTGGACACATAAACAGGCGCACTCAAAAAATCACGAGGGATAGCCAGATATGAAGCAAAATAGGATGACATGTATGAATAAGTATAGCTCGGATCAAATAAAATTGGGGCATCTCTATGGCACATTGGAACAATACATGTGATGACGACATCAGATGACTCTGCCTCGGGTCTAGCTGAAAATGCATAAAAATAGGGTTGGGCCCCACCACTCTGACCTCCACCTCTCGGATGGCCTCTAGCTCGATGACCTCCACCTCTAATGGCTTGACCTCCACCTCTAACAGCCTGACCACCGCTTCTAGCTAGATGAGCGGGTGGTGCAGTAACCAGTACCGGGACCATGGCACGAGCACTCTGCTGTGGCATGCTGCCCTGTGACTTAGGGCAAAACCTCGCGATGTGCCTTGGATCTCCACAAGTATAACAAATTCTCGTCTGCTGTGACTGCTGACCCTGGAACTAACCCTGTCGACCCGAATAAGCACCCTGATAACTCTGGATTGAAGGTACAATGATAGGAGCTGAAGGTGCATTGTAGACTAGCTGCTCAGGATGATACCCATAAGAACCATGACTGCTTGAAGCATTGTGGGATGCCTGGAGTGCTGACTGAATCGGTCTGGGAGGATGGCCTCTACCAAATGAACCCCTACCTCCAGACGAGGCACCACTGAAACTACCAAAATGACAAGGCCTCTCCTCATATACCGCCTCTCTACCCTGTTCACGAATCATCTCGATCCATCTAGCAATCTCTACTGCCCGCTGGAAAGAAATATCATCCCTAGTCTCCTTGTCAATCTGTAGCCTGATACCAAAAGTAAGACCATCAATGAATCTCCTCACTCTATCCCTCTCAGTAGGAAGCAAGATAACTGCATGATGATCTAAATCCATGAATCTGATCTCATACTGGGTAATAGTCATGCTACCATGTTAAAGGCTCTCAAACTGCCTGCGGTACTGCTCTTTTAGAGTAAAAGGAATGAACTTCTCCAAAAATAGCTGTGAAAATTGATCCCAAGTGAGCGGCGATGAACCTGCTGGTTTGCTCCGCTCATAATCCTGCCACCACCTCTTGGCAGAATCGGTCATCTGAAACACTACAAAGTCGACTCAACTGGACTCCACAACACCCATGTTGTGCAACACCTCGTGGCAACGATCAATGAAATTATGTGGGTACTCAGAAGGTGTGCCACCAAAGCGAATATGAAATAACTTTGTGAACTTGTCCAATCTCATCAATCCCTTAGAAGACATCGCTGGCCTCTCTCCAGTCTGTGTAGAAATAATAAGCTGATCCACCCCAGCTGGCGGAACTTTCGGAGTCTGATATCTGTGAGCCATCTGCCCTGGTTTGTGTGTAACAGGAGTCTGTGCTCCCCCCAACCTGAGAGACAGCTGGTGCCACCGAAAATGCACAAGTCTAGGCCACACTCTCCATAAGGCCCACCAATCAAACTAGAGCATCCTGAAGTACCGGGGTAGCAACAAACTGCTCCGGGACCTGAGCTGGTCCAACTGGCATGGTCTGAACAGGAACCTTCTCCTCCTGCTCGATTTGAGGCTCTAGAATAGGTGCTGCTGCACATGCTCTAGGCTAAGCTCTAGCTCTGGCTCGACCTCGCCCACGGCCTCTACCCCTGGTAGTGGCAGCAACCTAGGGCTCCGGCTCCTGACCCACCGTGGATGTTGTGCATGTCCTCACCATCTGTGAGGGAACAAGAATGGGATGATTCAAACTTCAGTGATAGAATAAAATCGCACGATGGAGAACGAAAGAAGTAAAATTTTCCTAAAACTCTGTAGCCTCTAGAAGATAAGTACAGACATCTCTGCACCGTTCCTCCAGACTCTACTCAGCTTGCTCATGAGTCATAAGACCTAAGCAATATAGTGCTCTGATACCAACTTGTCACTACCCGGATTCTCAACCTCGGGGGCGTGAGGGAGCCTAACGTTTACTTGCTAAGCAAGCCAACATTAGATAACCAATTTAACATTTTTACAGTTTAAAATAGAGTAATTACAATTATTAATGATAATAAAGATGTAATACATGAAATAAACCCATAACATAATACGATCGGTTCTAATCAAGAAATCTAGTGTCATCAGTACATGAGCAACTAGGAGTCTACAATTATGGTTTGAATGAAATGCAACTGTTCGAAATGAGATAAACAATAAAGATAGAAATGGATGGGGACTTTAGGGACAGTGAACGCCATCAGCTCTACCTCAAGTCTCCGTTGTATATGTGATCCGAGCAATGCACTACTAGACACCGCTGGAACCAATACCAGTATCTGCACAAAAAGTGCAGAAGCATAGCATGAGTACAACCGACTCAATGTACTCCGTAAGTGTCGAGCCTAACCCCGACGAGGTAGTGACGAGTCTATGACAAGACACCTACGTAAATCCTATATAGGTTTATACATAAAGCAACAAAATAATAAGTAGAGCAATTAAAATATTAACTGGTAGGAGACATATAAAAAGGGTAGTACAATAAGAACGACAAGTACAAAATTACCAAATAGCCTTTTTCCGAAAACAATTATAATGCAACCAATTAAATCCCCAATCCGGAAATCAATAAAGCAATGAAATCAATAATGGCACGACATCACCCTTCATGCTTTAATCTTCACATTCTCTCAATCAATGATAATAATATGCATATAAGGTACGACAATATTCTTCGTACTTTTCACTCTTTCTCACCATTCAACAACAATAATCTGAAGTAGCAATGCAAAGTGGGAAGCAATTTCATTTCAATCATAGTGGCATAATAACCAAACTCAATTCAAAAATCCCAACAACTTCAAATTAAACAATAAATCTGCAGACGAGCAATTAAAGAAGTAATTATCTAACTAGGCATGGAAATCATAGTCAATGAAACAATATAGTACAATAAAATAATCTCCACCCGCATGCTTTAACCCCATGACAACGTCTATATACTCGTTACCTTCCATATCTGTCGTCCCCATATATAATTCACGTAGCAAATAGACCAATAAGTCTTAATCCCTCAAATCAAAGTTAACTACGATACTTAGCTCACTCCGCAACCAAGTTAATCAACCAACCATGGCCTTACCTTTTGAACAAACCTCCAAACTGACCAAATCTAACCAATTATCGATCAAATAATTCAAAATAAGCTTTAGAATCTACTCACGAGTGAAAAAGATTCAATCTTTAATGAATTTGAAAAAAGTCAACTAAAAGTTAATTCCGGGCCCACTTGGTCAAAATTCGAGATTTGGACCAAAACTCGATTACCCATTCACTCTAGAGCCCGATTATGTGATTTGTTTCAAAATTCGATCTCAATTTGAGGTCTAAATCTAAATTCTACAAAAATTTCTAATTTCTACCCGAATCTCTAGTTTTTACCATGAAAATCCTAGATTTAATATTGAAAACACATGAAAAGTAATAGGTAATTGAAAGAAAAAATGGATTAAAGTTTCTTACCAACGGATGTGAGATGAAAAATCTCTTGAAAAATCGCCTCTAGATTTTTAGATTGAGAAATAGTGTAAGATGAGCTAAGTCCCAATTTTTCCTTCTTTTACCTAGCTACTGATGTCACAATTGCAAACAAGCCATCACAAATGCGAGAAACAGGTCACAAATGTGACTTGTGCCCATATCCTGCTTTAGTCGTAATTACAAAAAATCATCGCAAATGTGATGTCCCATCTATCTGCCTAAGCCTAGTGTTCAGTTGCAAATGCGACCAAGTCATCACAAAAGAGAAGTTTGGGTTTCCGCAATTGCGAACATTTCTTTGCAAATGCAAAGACTACCCTGCCCAGTCCCCTATCGCAATTGGGAGCTCACCTTCGCAAAAGCGAAGTTCATTTTTGCGAATAGGTCATCATAAATGCGAGACCTGCAGCTCATCGCTAGAACTGAAGTACACTAGCAGTCCTCACACTATCCAAACTCATCTGAAACGCGTCCGAAACTCATCCGAGTCCCTCGGGCTCCAAACCAAACATGCACACAAGTGTAACAAATATCATATAAACTCGCTCGTGTGATCAAACACTAAAATAACATCTAGAACTACGAATTAGACATAAAAAGTATGAAATTCATAGTGAAACTCAAGAATCTCTAGAATTACAACTAAGCGTCCGATTGCTATCAAACCAAGTCCGAATTGTATCAAATTTTGCAGACAAGTTTCAAATAACAAAACGGACCTATTCCAAGTCCCAACACTAAAATCTGAACCCGATAACTATAAAGTCAATCTACCATCAAACTTAGGAAATTTTCAAACTTTCAAATTGCTAACTTTCGGCAAAACAAGTCAAATCAACCTAGGGACCTCCGATTTTAATTTTGGGCATATGTCCAAGTCCAAAATCACAATACGAACCTACCAGAATAGTCAAAACACCGATCTGGGGTACTTTACCCAAAATATTGACCGTGGTCGACTCTAGCCGTATTGTTAGTCAAAATTTCTATTTTTATCAAAATTTCATATAAAAACTTTTCGAAAAGCGGCACTGACCACGCACGCAGACCAGAAAACATCAAATGAAGCTAATAGAGATTTCGGAACACAAAAATAAGGGCTAGTACTAAAAATGACCTATCTGATTGTCACACATTCATACTAAATTAGCTTACATGAGGTGATATTTAAATTATATATTCATATTCAAAATGAATTATCTATTGTGCGTATAATCTTATTTTGTTTCTCCTTTGGTGCTCGCTCGGTACCATTATTCTGGCAACTGGTTACAAAAGATCATGACGAGATGCTAGAGTACAACTACTAGCAGATAAATTCAACAACGGGTTCTTAGTTCTCCACGTGGCCACAAAATCATGAAAAAGAATTATGTGAACTTTGAAAAACTCTTAGTCACATCTCTTTATTTTTCATGATTTATTTTGATTCATTTGGTTTTTCCTTAATCAAATAAAGAAGCTGCTCGACCAAGGATAGCAATACAACTTTTCTCTAATTAGGAAAGAGTGGATTTGGAAGTTGCAGTCTGTTTTATATTGTTATTTGTTGAAAATCTTTTATTACCTATGGAAAACAAGGATTAAATAGAAGTCCACACAGTTATTAGATTGAGTCAAAGTAGGATTAAGAACAGACTATATACCAAAAATAGACGTATATTAAGAAATAATTGGACGTCACTATATATTTCATTTTTATCTTAAAACAACAAACTAAATGATCTGACTATAGCGAAATTCTTGGGTCATCTCAATGATTCAGAAACCACACGGTTTTTAGTGGTTAAACCGGGCGAAGATCTTGTTGACTTGGGACAGTGGCGAATCCAGAATTTTCAGTAAGGGAGGTCAAAATATAAAGTAAATCCATCAAGAAGCCAATTGGTGTCAATATATAGTTAGTATATATATATATATATAAACTAACTACACAATGTAATTTTTCGACGAAGGTTGTCAGTAATTGACACCCTTGAGTACATGTGACTCCACTCGCTTGGGGATCCAAGAATATGACCTAGTGATCAATAAAGTAAGTTGAGAATCATGAGGTCTCAAGTTCAAATTCTACCAAAAATAAAAACAATAAATAATTTTTTCTAATTTGTCTAAGTTTTGATAAATTGAGTTACCTGAAATTAGTCCAGCTCAAAACACCATGATTATAAAATATAAAAAAGAAAAGAAAAGAAAGGTGGCTTGGGAACTATTCTAGACATGAGGCTCCACTCCAAAAAAGCTACGAAAATGGGGTTGGAAGGTTCTGATTGGCAGTTTCTATTGCATTATAGTCTGAGATGATTAGTTGATTTCAGATTATGCAAAAAGGTCATTCATGTGGTAACGACCCGACTGGTTGTTTTGAGCTCTAGCGCGTCGTTCAGCTATTTGAGGCCCTGAGTAATTTCACTTCAGGTATTATGACTTGTACGTGTGATTGGAATTGAGTTTCGAAAAAGTTCGGAGTTAATTTGAAAAAATAATTCTAATTTCGAAAGCTTTAAGTTGGAGGAATTGACTAAGATGTGATTTTTGAGTAAACGACCTCGGAATCGGGATTTGAAGGTTCCAACAGGTTTGTATGATGATTTTGGACTTGGGCGTATGTTCGTATCGGGCTTTGGATGACTCGGGCGCATTTCGACGCCTATTGTGGAAAGCTGGCATTTTTGGAAGAATTTCAAAAATTTGGTTTGAAGTGCATTTCAATGTTATCGATATCCGTTTGGGTTTTCAAGTCTGGGAATAGCTCCGTAAGGTGATTATGTTATTAGGAGCACGCACGAATGTGGATTTGAAGGTCCGTAGGTCATTTGGAGGTCAATTGACGAAAGTTAGAAATTTGAAGGTTTTTGAGAAGTTTGACCGAGAGTGGACCTTTTGATATCGGGGTCGCATTTCGATTCCGAAAGTTGGAGTAGGTCCTTAATGTCGAATGTGACTTGTGTGCGAAATTTGAGATCAATCGGACATGATTTGATAGGTTTCGACATCGAATGTAGATGTTTGAAGTTCTAAAGTTCATTAAGCTTGAATTGGGGTGCGATTCATAATTTTGGTGATGTTTGATATGATTTGAGGCCTTGAGAAGGTCCGTGTTATAGTATGGGACTGTTTGGTATGGTTGGACTAGGTCCCGGGGATATCGGGTGTGTTTCGGGGTGGTTTCGGATCTATTTGAGCTGTTTTGGAACTGCTCTTGCTGGTATCTGGTTTCCTTCTTCACGAATGCGAAGGGTGTCCCGCGTTCGCGAAGTGGAACTTCGAGGCTTCTGGGATTTGGCCTTCGTGAACGCGAGGCAGTGGACGCGAACGCGAACACGAGGCAGTAGCTGGGAAGGCCTTCGCGAATGCGGCCAAGGTTATGTGAACGCGAAGAAGAGAGAGGGAGCGGGGGCCTGGAGCAGTTTGGCCTTCACGAACGCGGCCAAGGTGACGCGAACGCGATAAGTAGATTAGAGGCAGTGCATTCTGGCCTTCACGTTCGCGATGGTCGTGCCGCGAACGCGAAGAAGGGTGGACCTGGGCTGGGCAAAATGTTTTTAAAGTGCGGTTTGGGTTCATACAAGGTTGTGAGTTACATACAAGGTTTATACATGGATTTAGGCATGAAAATTTGTAGAAATTTAGGATTTTGGTAGAAAATCTAGAAATGGGTATTTTTAGATTTTGACCACAAATATGGACATGGAATTGAGAATAAATTATATATTTGAGTTCATGGGGTTATGGGTAATGTTTATCTTCCAAAATATTCGGAATCCAGGCACGTGGGCCCGAGGGTGATTTTTATCGACTTTTTGAGCGGAGTTGGGAATTGTTGTAAATTGAATTATAATGAGTATTAGAGTATATATTTATGGATTTGCACATTTATTGACTAGTTTTGGAGTGATGGGTATCGGTTTGAGTTGTTGGAAAGGCTTTGGAGCCGGTTATGGAACTTCGGAGCGAGGTAAGTCTCTTTTCTAACCTTGTAAGAGGGAATTAACCCCATAGCTGAATTGAATTAATATGTGCTTTCATTTGTGTGTGTGTGGGGGGGAGGGGGGGGAGGGGGCTATGTACGTACGAGCTGACGAGAGTCCATATGTAGCTACTAGTTATGCCTATGTTCGGGTAGTTATAAGTTTACACCATGTCTTGTTAAAAGTTTTCATTTAATTTTGCATTTTTGAAAAAGAATTTAAGAATATTATAATAACTTAAGAAATCTATGTGCAACCGCATCGCAAATATATTCCGCGAGCGGGGTAAATTTTCACTACTCTCATAGGAGCGAGTTGTTCGCCTCGGCAGGTTAATAGATGCATCTATGGTTCGTGCCGTTCGACCTTCGGCAGTGAACAATTTATATTTATATGTTGGTTCGTGCCATTCGACCCTCGGTAGTGCACAATTTATATTTATATATTGGATCAGGCGGTACGACCTAGGCATGACTTGCGCATGATAACTCTTTGGAAATAATAATAATTGATACTGCTTTATTGACTTGAGATATAAATTGTTAAATGATGATAATGAATCTGGAAAGTTCTATTAGTAAAAAGAATTGTTGATTATTTTCGGTTATTGAATTTTATGCTATGTTATGTATTCCATGCTTAAATATAAGATTGTCATTTTATTTTTAGCCCATAGTAAGTGTCGAAGTCGACCCCTCATTACTACTTCTTCGAGGTTAGACTGGATACTTACTGGGTTCGCATTGATTTACGTACTCATGCTACACTTGCTGTACTTTTTTGTGCAGGTCCATGTATATCTAGTGGCCTCGTGAGAGCAGAGGCGTGGTTAAATACAGGGACTTAGGTGAGCTGCATTCCATACTACGACTCGCAGCCAGTAGAGTCTCCTTCAGAGTATTTATATTTTTTCTGTCCAATTTGTATTCCGGATAGATGTTGTATTTTATTTTGTTTCCAGTTCATGCTCATGCACTTGTGACATCGGGTTTCGGGGTGATTATGAGGTTTTTTTTAAGCAACTATACCACTCGGCATCACTTGCCTAGTGGCTAATATATAAATAAAATCCCAAAATGGGTCCAAAGCTTACAAGATGTCCAAACCAAAATAGAAGTTGCATGAAGATTCTAGCTATTAAAAAGATAGAAAAGCTAAAATCTAATGAACTAGCTATTACAGCTTGATAAGTTGAATGCTTCCTTCTCCTATTAGTGTAAATGAATCCAATTGTCATTGGAAAATACCAAGCAACACATATCAAGCTCTTACCAGGCGCCAGGGTATACTGTCCATAGGCTAAAATGAATTCCAAACATCTCCACCACAGAGTTGAAGCCATCATATTCTTCCAAGTGTAGCTACTATATGATCTCCATATGCAGTGGACTGATTTTGTCCAAGTATTAATCATGTGCTCACTCATCAAAATTAATATGTAGAAGAGGAGCCTAGCTTTAGGCAGGCTTTACAAGGCAAAAGCCTGGCTTGAGCTGGCTTTAGGAAGGCTTTGCAGGGCAAAAGCCAGGCTTCAGCTGGCTTTAGGCAGGCTTTGCAGGGCAAAAGCCAGGCTTGAGCTAGCTTTAGGTAGGCTTTGCAAGGCAAAAGCCAGGCATGAGCTGGCTTTAGCCAGGCTTTGCAAGGCAAAAGCCAGGCATGATCTGGCTTTAGGTCGACTTTGCAAGGCAAAAGCCAGGAATGAGCTGGCTTTAAGCAGGCTTTGCAAGGCAAAGGCCAGGCTTTGAAATTGTGCCTTTTTGTGATCTTATAAGCTCAGATCCTTCCCTACTAGAACCTTTAATGTAGACATCTTTCTAAACATTGCTAACCATCCTCAGATTGAGCATGAAAGCATGCTAATACCACTGAGAAATGATTCAACAATCTCCAAAAATATCATATGATGGGTTCAATATTTTCCTTAGCATTTGGACATATCAGAAGTAGGATAAATTTTACCATCCCACACCTGCTTATCGCATTTTTTCTGTACACTATCAAAGCACCCCCAGAATGAGCATGGGGCCATGCTAATACCATTGGAAAGTACCTTAATAGCATACTGAATGAGACAAAGAAACATGCAGGTTTGTGCAGAGTCCAATCCTGTGAAGCCATCAGCCTGGGGTTCTTCTCTTTGCTATCCTAACCCTAAGGTTAGGTGATTGAGATTTGTCTAGATTGATCAACCTTCTCCCTGCACTAGGCAGTTCAGAGAATGAATGAAACTCAGATGTACCTACAAAAGAGAACACAATGTTAGCTATAAAATCCGCCACTGAGTTGCCTTCTCTGAACACATGTTGAACGATCACATTGAAGTTGTCCTTCATCTCTATAATTTTCTTCACATCCTGTGCAATTACCCAAGGAGGATCCCATTCCCCTTCTATCGCCTTCTTCATCACCAATGAATCAGTCTCCAATATGAGAGGGTGAAAATCATGCTTCACACGGTATTCCAACCCTTGAAGAATAGCCTTAGCTTCAGCTACCACATTAGTTGTCACTCCCAGGTCTACTGCCCTAACATACACCACATCACCTTCATCATCCCTCATACAAAAGCCTAGGGAGCTAGGTCCAGGATTGCCCTTTGTAGCTCCATCAGTATTACATTTGTACCAACCATGAAAAGGAAGCTGCCATGTTACTCTTGTAGTGATCAATATAGGTTTATATCCTTCAAAGTATTGAATCATGTCTGGCCATAATAATGGAATATTAGGGATCCAAGCATACCTCACCCTTGCCAGTTGATGCAATATCCTATTTATCTCATGAATCACCCTATTTGTGGACACTGAACCACCATGTTTACCTGCATTTATTCTCTTCCAAAGCTCCCAAGTGATGATAGCTGGTACTTCTTGAAACAGTGGCTTTAATTTTGGACAACACTGAGCATACCACCAATGCCTTATAATCTTCTTCAATTGAATCGATTGCACATAAATTCCAGCAACCCCCATGAATAAGTTCCATACCTTAGAGGCAGTAGGACTTGTGACAAATATATGCTCAATCGATTCCTCTTGGGGCTGCTGATAACACCAATACCTAGACATCACCATTTGCCCTTGCCTCCTCCACATGTCATCGGTGGCTATTTTCTGCCTCCACAATCTCCACAAGAAGAAGGATATCTTGAATGGAAAACCTTTAATCCACATTAACTTGAATTCCTGATTAGGATCAGCCCTATGCCTTAATATTTGCCAAGCACTGCTAACACTGAACTTGCTTGAAGGAGTTGGCATCCAGTATGGCCTATCCCAATATCCCTCACTGCCTTTATAATGCACATTTAGCCTTATATGTTCTGCAATTTCCTCATTGAAAGTTTGATCTAGCAACTGATCATCCCATGTTTCCCCTTGTCGCAATTCTGCCACCTCCTGAAGATCTTCATTGATTGGAAAGTCTTCAGGTAATACGTGATAAAGTGCACCCAATCCAGTCCAATTTTCATGCCAAATATTAGTTATTCTACTCTTCAATTCCCATACAATCTCATGTTCTACTTCTTCCCTAGCATTCGGCATTTGTCTCCAAACATGAGACCCTCCCCTAAAATACACCACTGTTGGTAGCTCCTTCTTGTAATACTTATTCCACATGAAATTAGAGCACGAAGATTTTGTGGTCCTAAACCTCCACCATAGTTTAGCAAACAGTGCCCTTGAGACATCATGTAAGGACCTAAAACCTAGGCCCCCTTCCTCTTTAGGAAGGCAAAGATTTTGCCATGAAGCCTAGTGTCTGCTTCTCCCTTCTTCCTTTGTGCTCCAAAAGAACCTAGCAAAAGTTTATGTAGATGCCCCAGGATGCTGTTTGGTGGATCAAGGACTGATAACATGTGAACTGGCATACTTTGCAACATACTAGAGATAAGTGTTGCCTTTCCTCCAAATGACAGCAACTTTCCTTTCCATGAATGCAATTTAGCCTTCACCTTCTTGATAAGATCCTCATAATAGTCCTTCCTCCTTCTAGTGTAAAAAATAGGATACCCTAGATATGTGAAGGGGAATTTACCTCTTGCAAATCCTGTAATAGCTCCAACTGCCTGAAATAATCCATTAGCAACCTTTGAATGCATATAGTATGAACTCTTATCTTTGTTAATCATCTGACCTGATATCTTCTCATAGTTCCCCAACACTGCCATAATCTTGCTCAAAAAGGGAGGATGAGCAGATGCAAAGATTATCGTATCATCAGCATATGCCAAGTGGTTTAAAGGATCAGACCACTTAGGCATTCCAAATCCCACAAATGACTTGTCTTCAAAGAGCTTATTCAAAGACTTGGAAAGTACCTCAGCTGACAGAATGAACAATGCTGGAGATAGGGGATCCCCTTGTTTCACACCCCTTGTCGACTTAAAGAACCCTGAGGACTGCCCATTCACCAATACTGAATACCAGTTATTTGACTTCAAGTTCCACACCATGTTGATGAAGTGTTCAGAAAATCACATCTTCCTTAGCACATGCAATAAGTACTTCCATGAAACCTTATCATAGGCCTTAGCCATATCAAGCTTGATCACCACATTAGCTGGCTTTCCCCTTAACCTTATGTCAGTGATAATTTCTTGAGTCAATAAGGTATTCTCAAATATACTCCTACCCTTTACAAATCCGGATTGATTAGGAGTTATTAGAGATGGCAAAAAACTCTCCAATTTGTCATGTAACACCCTAGACAAGACCTTGTTAATGAAGTTGCTCAAACTAATAGGTCTTAAGTCAGAGAAGGTCTCAGCTCTAGGTTTCTTAGGCAGCAACACTAGATTGGTGTGAGTGATGGATTTAGGCAATGCATCTCCTCCATAGAAGTGTAGCACCATGTTGTGTATATCAGCACCAATAACATCCCAGCAAGTTTGATAAAACAGGCCAGTGAATCCATCAGGACCACTAGAACTCTCCCCACTAAGCTCAAAAATTGCTGCCCTTACTTCTTCATTTGTTGGCAATCTGCTAAGTTCCAAATTCTGATCCATAGTGACCATTCAAGGTACATTATTGAGCAAGGAAAATTCAGAAGCATCACCTTCATTTGTGAACTGTTTTTGATAGAAGTCCATTACAGTTGTAGCCAATTGCTACTGGTCTTCAATCCATACCCCACTGTCACTTTTGATCCTCTTCAGTTGCAATTTCTTTCTTTTGCCATTGACATGATTGTGAAAGAAACTTGTATTCCTATCTCTTTCAGCAAACCAATTCATCCCAGCTTTTTGCTTCCAATACTACTCCTCAATACTCAAGTATTTCTTCAATTCAGATTGAGCCTTTTGAAGCACAATCCTATTTTCAGTTGTAGGCTCTTCTTCAAACAACATCTCTTTCACCCAATCAATGTCCTCTAAAATAGCCAATTGCTTGAAGATATCACCAAATATTTCCTTACTCCATTTTGAGAGTGCTGCCTTCACCCTCTTGATATTCTGCTTGAACATCAAAAACGGATCTTCTATGAAATCAGCTTCCTAGTTCTACCTCACCACATCCATAAATATAGCATGCTTTGTCCAAAAGTTCAAGAATCTAAAAGGCTTGACAAAATTGGTTGTCTGCACCCCACATATCATTAGCAATGGTGCATGATCTGATCCAGTTCTGATTAGATGCTCAACTTCAATACTTGGCAACATGTTCTGAAATGGCAAATTCACAAAAATCCTATCCAATCTCTTGAATATGCACTCAACATTAGATCTCCCATTCCATCATGTGAATGGACTTTCTTTGTACCCTTGCTCAAACAAACCACAAGAGTTTACACAAAATGCAAAATTCTCATATTTAGGAGGGTGTACTGGAAGTCCCCCTATTTTCTCATCTTCATGCAATATCACATTGAAATCTCCTCCTACCAACCATGGTAATTCCATATCACTTGATAAGTAATACAAATGATCCCACAAATCCAACTTCTCCATTGCTAAACATTTTGCATAAACAAATGTCATCATCATGTGCTGCCCAGGTCATGGTGAAACAGTCTCACAATCACATGTTGCTCAGTATCATCCACTAATTCCCATTCCACCACTACATCGAAGAACAACCATATTTTCCATTAATATTTGTATAATCAGTCTCCATATTCAACATCTTTTTATATCTATCAATGAGTCCCTTCTTTTGAAAAGGCTCCATCAATGCAACTACACAAAAATTATGCTCCCTATTCATGTAGATAATCCTAGGAAAGGCCTATTGTGTATTCACAAACCTTATGTTCCATATTAATGTTTTGATCATCATCATTTAGATAGAGAAGCTGCCCTCCTGGGTATTATTCTTGAAGGTTGTGGTGGATCTTTACTCTGATTCTTCTTAGTGTTTTTACCTCCTTTAGCACTAGTTGTGGGTGATAAATCCCCATCCCTAGCCACTTGTTTGAAGTTTTCTGCAGTTGATTCATCATCTCCTTCATCCTCCATTGGATTTTGTCTCAATAAGTCTTCATCAATTGGTGTCACATTGTGTGTAACTAAATCATGTAAATGTTGTAGAGGAGTCTTAAGTGGAACATTAAGATGTAGCTGCATAATTTGATCTGTGCCAGATTTCATAGGCACTTCCTCTATTTGCCCCGATTCTTTTGGGACAATTGCCCGCTTATCAGCTTGTTCATACTCCTTGAATTGTAGCTCATAGACACTGCCTAGCCTAGGAGTTACTGTAGCAGTCTGCTCTAAAAACACTATTCTAGTGAGATCACCACCCTTTCCATTGCCTGAAATTTGGTCTCAACCTACTATATCATCCCTAATCTTCATATCAACATCTCTATCAAGTTTGTTCTCTGATGCATACACCGGAACACCATCTACATAGGCCAAAATCTCTCCAGTTGCACTAAGGTTGGGGTTTACTGTAGCTGTCTCATTAGGTGAACCCGGATTTAGGCCTGGCGCTGCAAGCCTAACACCTGGGGAGCCTGGCTTTAGCCCTGGCGTCGCCAGCCTAATACCTGGGAAGCCTGGCTTTAGGCCTGGCATTGCCAGCCTAACACCTGGGGAGCCTGGCTTTAGCCCTGGCATCGCCAGCCTATCGCCAGGTGAGCTTGGCTTGTTGTCCTTATTCACCTTGTCTTCTGTTGTCTTAGTTTTGCCCAGCTGATCATCCTTAGCCTCAACTGCATCGCTCCATAGGACCTTTGTAGAGTTTACCTCATCAAGATCCTCAATCTGCCCAGAATCTTTAAATGTTTGAGATGGAATCTCATGACAAGATTGGTTTGTGGTCACATTGAGTTATTTTAGCTCCTCTTTGCTAGTCCCAAACCTTCTATGAACCTAGTCGATTGTGGACTGTATCCTAGAAGGACTAGGACCATCTTTAGAACTGAAGACTGGTTTTCCCCCCACCAAAACCAGTTGGTTGTTCTCGTTTATATCACTTTGTTCCTCCTCTAATACTGCAAATTTATTCCTTGCTTGAACCTTGTTTGTCTGATCTTCTTCGACCTCCACCAGTGCAAAGTTATTAGTAGTGTGCACCTGCTGTACATCAGCATTCACTGGCACGATTGCATTGCCAGTTTGCCCTTGTACCTGGGTTTTGTTATTTTTGTTGGTTCCCCGATTATCCCGAACTTCCTTTCACTGTTCGCCTACATTATCGAATACTTTTCCACTCGTGAGAATCATTAAAGGGGTAATGTGATTTTTGGGTTTTCCTTGTTCATCAGCAGCAGTATTCCAGTTGTTCGACTCAGCAAGATTATTCCTTTTCTCGCTGCTTCGATTCTCAATAAGTTCGGGGTGCAAACGCCAACATTCAATTTCATCATGTCCTTGTAGTTTACACTCCTTACAATTTTTTGGCAGCATGTCATACTGAATTCTCACCCATTCTGTTCGAACACCACCAGTAACTTCATCATCAATATCCAATCGCACCTTTTTAGGTAGTTCGGCCAACAAATCGACAAGAACTTTTACTCTTGCGCAACTCGGCCTAGTTTTGTTTGTAGTTACCGCATCAAGACACACTGGCCTTCCCACAGCTATAGCCAAAGAAAATAGAGTTTCCTTTACAAAAAAGGTAGGCAACAGTCCAAGAAAAGAAATCCACACCATCGCCATCGGAGTTTCTTCACCCGCCTTAAATTTTGCATCGTAGATAAGAGTACGCAATTGGTATTCGTACCCATCTTTGGCTTTGATGTAGTACGTACTCTTTGATGTGAAATCGAGAAAGTCTTGCCATAAAGTTAATCTAATTAACACATGATGATCTCTAAGGAATCCGATATTACACTCACATTTGATACCACATTGAGTTGGAATTATTCGGCGAAGCTCGTGAATCTCTGGAGATCCATATGAAAGCTTGCCAACGACAGCATATTGGAGGCCTTCAATCACATTCATTCAATCTACTTCTGCCTCTGTGAATTTAACCACTGGTTGGCCATTCAAATACACTGCTCGTCGCAGTGGAATGGGTTGAATTGAAGCTGCAGCAGTAGTCATCGCTAGAGGATTTAAAGAATTTGGTTTCAAAATCTTAGAGTAATCTAGAGGAGCTGGGTTGGAGTTAGTTGTTTTATGTTATTGTGCAACGCTGGGGGAGGGCAGACCAGCCGGAAAAGATGGCTGGTCGTCGGCCATTGTGGCCATTGAAGCCTAAAGCTCCAGCTTGTCCGCGATGAACAGTAACGAAGTCACTATTCACGGTACTGTGTTAGTACTATTCACTGCTACAGTTACGTTGGAAATTTGAGAGAAAATTCTAGAGAGAGAATTTTGGTTTAGGGTTTCTCTTTTTTTAGAACCTTATTATGGGTTGTTTGGTATTGAATTTGTGAAAATATTTTTATTTACTCCGTAAAGTCCATCTTTTATTATTAAATTAAAGGAAATCATGATTTCAAATACTAAAATAAGTTAATTAATAATTGTTGGCTTGCCTGACAGCGGCGTTAGGCGCCATCACGATCTATAATGGATTTTGGGTCGTGACAACATGGTATCAGAGCACTAGGTCCACTTAGGTCTCACGAGTCATGAGAAAGTATAGTAGACTCTTGCAGATAGTTACAGAGACGTCTGTACTTATTTTTGAGAGGCTACAGGACTGTTAGGAGCACTTCCATTCTTGATTCCTTATCGTGCGATTTGATTCCTTTGAGGCTTATGCCTTCATTTTTTTCCTATTCAATCTTATGCGACGTGAAGCGCTTGTTATAAATTAGGAATTGAGGAAATTTTAATGGTATTGTAGATGTGGTGCGGGATGTTTATCCCTGCGTAGTTGATCGGGCTATTGTCGTCGCCTTATGGAAGGTTGTTCTGTCATTTCAGCTTAGTATCAGTATTGCCTATGGTTTGAGATTTGGCACTGATTGTTATGATGATTCATGCGTTGCTATCGCATAGTGTTGGTGTAATGGTAGGGTGCTTATCTATGGATCACAGCAAAATGACTTGATAGAAGGACTTCTCATTTCACGGCTTAGAGGTTCAACATTTAGTTCCGGCGGAGGAGAGGCAATCGGATTACAAACGTTCAGGTTTGGGTTGATGGAGTAACGAGACTTGGTATTTCGAGCGCGGTAGAATTTTTATCTGTGATGTGGTGTCGTCGTCCTTGATTGGATGCGTTAAGTTTGCCGGTGTTGTGGTCTTCTTCAATTTGCCTTTGGGACAGGGTATTGTAAAATAGTGTCGGGGAAGTGGCTGTCAGAGATCGCGGTATGTAGTGGTTCAGGATCGAATCAGTGTTCCTAGTGTTGATGATTCGAGAAGGATAATCTTCAGAGAGGCTTTAAAGTTGGTAGCGGTCTATTGGTTCAAGTGATACAGAGATGAATTTTTATTTAAGGCAACAACTGGACAGCGGAGGATGAGGAAGGACATGTGGGAGGTGTCTTATGGTGGTTAAATTACTAGAAGGCCAAGTATGTAAAGTAGAAGTCGGGAAGTTTCCTAAAGGAGAGGGTTTGACCAAAGTGAGAGAGTGGCAGAGTAGCATATGGGTTCTGTGGTAGGATAGCTGCACACCTTGAGGAAAGTTTAGAGTGATTTGGAACTCATAGTGGACAGTGACTAAGTCTACGAACTTAATTTGGAATATTAGCTGCTATACGGAGAAAGTTTGGATACGACGGAAATGAGTTGCTTGATATAGAGAAGGATACAATATGACTTTGGATTGGAATGTATTGTTGCACCTTTAGTTGATGTCCATGAGGAGTGAACGGACTTGTACGACTGGTGAACGAGCACATGCTCAGGATGGTTTATTGGTTTCGTGGTAATTGTACTCGGTGCAATGTTGTTGCAAGATGTCGGCATGGAATTTCCACAGGCAGGTTATTTCTAGTGAGCAGGTTAACGATTGCGTGGTGTTGACGAAGCTACTGCGAAGAATTCTACTGGTTACCCGGTAAGAGGTCGAACATGTGAATGTGGTTAGGGATTCAGAGCGTTCATGAAATGGTTAACATGAAGATTTCAAGAAATTTGGCAGGTCGATTGTGCAAGGTCATGTTAGTGAGGAAGAAGGAATCTTGGTAGGTTCCAGGGTTATGTAATGGTAACTTCAAACTAAGTGGGAGATCCCTATCGTCTACGATTGGATTGCATGGTTATCTACTTGTGAGGTTTCTGGTTATCGACATATTTGTGGGTTATTACGACTAAGGAAAGAAACATCAATGGTAATTTGAGCAAAGGATTTGAGGAATCTGTGCTGTAATTGGCCTTATCGATTCATGTTCAGGCTTTGGGAAGAATCAGGGTTTATGCTTCGTGTGGAGGTGATGTACAACGAAAGTGATCTAGCTGGGTTCTTCTTTGAGAGGGTGTTCATGTGCTAGCAGGGCCTTGGAGTTTGATTATAGTCGGGACCAAGCCAGAGTGGGTGACTCACAACAACGGTCCTAGTGGATTCAAAAGTTAAAGTGCGGTGCCTAAGGATTTCGAGTCTGTAGTATGGTTAAGTATCGAGCTTTAGCAGCGGATTATGAAAGTGGCTTGGAGTGTTCTACGTTTCCTTCAGTCTGCGGTGTGGCATTGGAGAAATGGGAGAAAATAACTTCGGATTCATAGAGGGATTTTCAGAATGGGTGTACCAGTTGAAGATGAAAATATACGCATAAGGAGGGTATGAGATGGTTCGTGGGTTTTGGAGACAATGTTGTCTCGTGAAATAAGGTCACTCAGGATGAGTGCGGATTTGGGTTCATGATATTTTGAATGGAGCTATTATTATTCCTAAGGCAAGTCCAGAGTAAATTGGAAGAAGCTGGATCGGTTAGCAATGGTTGAATTAGCATGATGGTGGCAATGATCAGTTCCTTCAGGTGTTAAGTTATACATGTGATTTGTGGCGGTACGTGCAAGGCTTGACGGCCGCCATAATTGATTTTATTTGGTGGCATTCAAGTATTATGGCTTGTTATGTGTAGATGGATCCCGAAAGAGTTATGGTGGTTTAGACCACTACTTGAGGATTATATTTTCTGTGGTTATGGGAATTCAGTCGCGTGTTGCAATTATTCTTCTGAAATGAGTTAAGTAAAATATTGCTATGTGATGGAGTGTTTAGTCTATTAGTGGATCAGGAGTCATGATGGATTTCTTGTACTCTCACGTATTGGTATGTTAGGTGCAGTGAGCGGCATAGGAATTTGAAGTTGAGGATCAAGGTTACAGTTTGGTGTCGACAAGAATGTCAAGAGCTAGGATGAGCAGGAAAGGATTCAGATGGTTAGAGTAAGCTGGTATTGTCTTTAGCGTCACCTGAGATCGGTGTTATGTGTAAGAGGCTTTACGTACTGATCGCGGATTCTTGATTTGTTTTACAACATTAGTGTGGCCGGTGGTATGGAGGTGTAGACTTGTTACCCGGTGAGGAAGATCGTGGGAGCGTATTCCACGGGAAGATTGTATAAGTGTGACATGTAGTCACTTGATTGATTAAAGATTGAAATCGAGTATGGAGATTTTTGTACTATCGCTAATGTGAGGGTTTAGGCCTGGAAAGGCGCTCTATTCAGTTGGTTGTGAATCGTGGAAGTTTTTTCCGGATTCGACAGTTGTTCTTGAGTGTCATGGGAAAAGGGTCATTGTGGATCCTTGAGAGGTTATTTGTCCAAGCATGGTATGATCAGAATCGGCTTGAGGACCGTTGATGGGTCCAAATGTGGATGTGTACTCTACACCAGCCTGGGTGTGTCATTCAGTATAGCATTCCTCATGGAAAAGTATTCGGGTGTGGGATGCTAATTTCGTCGCAAGCTATTTCATGTAATAGTCTATTGTGCCATGTGGGTCATGAGACAGCTTGATTATTTGTATGATATGTTGAGGTCCCGCTTAGCGGTGGTGTTATGTGAGCAGGATGGCTCTCGAGATGCAGATCATATATCGCACCTTAGTTTTGTTTACGTTTTATAGCGTATGATGCTACTTGTCTCCCCAGTATTGTATTATGCATTTGGCGTGCTTATGGTTGATATTTGGGCATTTTGTGAGTATAAGCGTTACGGCTCGATGTATGTTTTCTTTAGATTATTATGTGTGGATCGGGTGGCACGCCGCCATGTATATGTTGTTTGGATCGGTGGAATGCTGCCACGGGTATCATGGATGGATCGGGTTGTACGCCGCAACAGTATCATATGTGGATCGGGTTGCATGCCGCAACAGTGTGATGTTGTGTAATATTCCCTATACCTATTCTTGTGTGTTTTGCTTCTCATTTTCTGAGGAAGGTTTATAACATCTTTTCGGTTGTTTAATTAGTCACGTGGGTTGAGCAGTTCTTTCCAGAGTTTATTTTTCCTTATGTATCACATGCGAGTTTGTAACTTGTTGGCGCATTGTGGCATCATATGAGACTTTTGGCAGTGTCTGAGATGGCTTATTGCCTGAACAACTTATACTGGGTGAGACAAGGTTATTGGACCTGAGATAAGTGCGATCAGATTATATGAGGCATATTAAAAAACAAATATCGTTATTTGGTTCATAATGGGGTAATGGTCCTTGTTAGGAGGAGGGACTTAATGATTTGTCGACTCGGTAGTTGGTTAAGAATTTCTACACATCTTTTCCGTTGTGTCAATATTGCAAGGGTTGGAACAGGACTTATATGCGTCGTGAGGTGGGTTGTGGGCATCAGATTCGTGGGATTTTGGCTATTATTGTCAGTGGATTCTATTATGGTCATGTGAATTATGCGGTGCATGATGTGAATCCAGTAAAGGGTATACAATCATGCTTGATGCAGTGTGTAACGATTGATACGGTGTTCATATGTTGGGAACATACCTAGTAGAGAATTTCAGATATTGGAATTTGGCTCTAAGGCTAACTTGACTAAATAAAAAGGGAGAATCTTCAGATTTGCTCGATCCAATGTGCTCAACTGGGTTGTGGTAGAACGGGTAGGTACATGAGGTGTTAAACAGTGATTTCAGATAACTCCAGAGCAGTTCTTAGCACGTTCGAGGACGAACGTATGTTTAAGTGGGAGAGAATGTAACGACCCGACCGGTCGTTTTGAGCTCTAGCGCATCGTTCAACAGTTTGAGGCCCTCAGTAGCTTCACTTCAGGTATTATGACTTGTACGTGTGGCCAGAATTGAGTTTCGGGAAAGTTCAGAGTTAATTTGGAAAGACAATTCTAATTTTGGAAGCTTTAAGTTGGAGAAATTGACTTAAGTGTGATTTTTGAGTAAATGACCTCGGAATCGGGATTTGAAGGTTCCAACAGGTTTGTATGATGATTTTGGACTTGGACGTATGTTCGGATCGGGTTTTGGATGACTCGGGAGAGTTTCGACGCCTTTTGTGGAAAGCTAGCATTTTTGGAAGAATTTCATAAATTTGGGTTGAAGTGAATTTCAATATTATCGATGTCCGTTTGGGATTCTGAGTCTATGAATAGCTCCGTAAAGTGATTCTGGTATTGGGAGCACATCCAGATGTGAATTTGGAGGTTCGTAGGTCATTCTGGGGTCATTTGACAAAAGTAAGAAATTTGAAGGTTTTTGAGAAGTTTGACTGGGAGTGGACCTTTTGATATCGGGGTCGGATTCCTATTCCGAAAGTTGAAGTATGTCCGTAATGTCGAATCTGACTTGTGTGCAAAATTTGAGGTCAATCGGACGTGATTTAATAGGTTTCAGCATTGAATGTAGACGTTTGAAGTTCTAAAGTTCATTAAGCTTGAATTGGGGTGTGATTCATGATTTTGGTGATGTTTGATATGATTTGAGGCCTCGAGCAGGTTCGTGTTAGGTTATGGTAGTGTTTTGTGTGATTGGATGAGGTCCCGGGGACCTCGGGTGTGTTTCGAGGTGGTTTCAGTTCAATTTGAGTTGTTTTGGAACTGTTGTTGTTGGTATCTGGTCTCCTTCTTCGCGAACGCGAAGGGTGTCCCGCGTTCGCGAAGAAGAACTTTGAGGCTACTGGGATTTGGCCTTCGTGAATGCGAGGCAATGGACGCGAACGCGAGGCAATAGATGGGAAGGCCTTCACGAATGCGGCCACGGCTACGTGAATGCGAATAAGAGAGAGGGAGCGGGGGCCTGGAGTAGTTTGGCCTTTGCTAACGCGGCCAAGGTGACGCGAACGCGATGATTAGATTGGAGGCAGTGCATTCTGGCCTTCGCGTTCGCGATGGTCGTGCCGCGAACGCGAAGAAGGGTGGACTTGGGCTGGGCAGAATATTTTTAAAGCGGGGTTTGGGTTCATTTCACCCATTTTTCACGCGGCCTGGGCGATATTTTGGAGCTTTTGAAGGGGGTTTTCATCATCAAACATAAGGTAACTGATTTCTACTAGTTGTGAGTTACATAAAAGGTTTATACATAGATTTAGGCATGAAAATTTGTAGAAATTTGGGATTTTGGTAGAAAATCTAGAAATGGGTATTTTTGGATGATGACCATGAATTTGGGTATGGAATTGAGAATAAATTATATATTCGAGTTCGTGGGGTTATGAGTAATGTTTATCTTTGAAAATATTCGGAATCCAGGCACGTGAGCCCGAGGGTGATTTTTATCGACTTTTCGAGCGGAGTTGGAAATTATTGTAAATTGAATTATAATGAGTATTAGAGTATACATTTATGGATTTACACATTTATTGACTAGTTTTGGAGCGATGGGCATCAGTTTGAGTTGTTGGAAAGGCTTTGGAGCCGGTTATGAAATTTCGGAGCGAGGTAAGTCTCTTTTCTAACCTTGTAAGAGGGAACTAACCCCATAGGTGAATTGAATTAATATGTACTTCCATTTGTGTGGGGCTACGTACGCGCGAGGTGACGAGAGTCCGTACGTAGCTACTAGTTATGCCTATGTCCAGGTAGTTTTAGGTTTACACCATGCCTTGTTGATACCGTTATTTGATTATGTTATTATTTGCCTTGAAAAGAATTGAGATCGAGTATGCTTATTAAATGCCTTGAAAAGAGTTAAAATTGAGGATTTTGAGACTTGAAAGTTTTCATTGAATTTCGTATTTTTGAAAGAGAATTTAAGAATATTATAATAACTTAAGAAAACTATGTGCAACCGCGTCGCAAATATATTCCGCGAGCGGGGTAAATTTCCACTACTCTCATGGGAGCGGGCTGTTCGCCTCGGCAGATTAATAGATGCATCTATGGTTCGTGCCGTTTGACCCTCGGTAGTGCACAGTTTATATTTATAAGTTGGTTCGTGCCGTTCGACCCTCAGCAGTGCACAGTTTATATTTATATGTTGGATGGGGCCGTACGACCTCGGCATAACTTGCACGTGATAACTCTTTGGAACTAATAATAATTGACGCTGCTTTATTGGCTTGAGATATAAATTGTTAAATGATGAAAATGAATCTGGGAAGTTCTATTAGTAAAAAGAATAATTGATTATTTTCGGTTATTGAATTTTAAGCTATGTTATGTATTACATGCTTAAATATAAGATTGGCATTTTATTTTTAGCCCATAGTAAGTGTTGGAGTCGACCCCTCGTCACTACTTCTTCGAGGTTAGACTGGATACTTACTGGGTACGCGTTGATTTACGTACTCATGCTACACTTGCTGCACATTTTTGTGCAGGTGCATGTATATCTACTCGCTTCGTGAGAGCAGAGGCGTGGTTAAATGTGGGGACTTAGGTGAGCTGCATTCCATATTACGACTCGCAGCCAGCAGAGTCTCCTTCAGAGTATTTATATTTTTCTTGTCCAATTTGTATTCTGGGCAGATGCTGTATTTTATTTTATTTCCTAGTTGATGCTCATGCACTTGTGACACTGAGTTTTGGGGTGATTATGGGTTGTTTGGTATTGAAATTGTGAAAATATTTTTATTTACTCCGTAAAATCCATCTTTTATTATTAAATTGAAGGAAATCGTGATTTCAAATACTAAAATGAGTAATTAAGTTAATTAATTATTGTTGACTTACCTGACAGTGGTGTTAGGTGCCATTACGACCTATAATAGATTTTGGGCCGAGACACTTGTTATCCGAAAGATGGAGTTGATTACACAAATATGATCGAACTTACAATTTAATTGCAGGGAAATCATTAAGTAATTTTTGTAACCCTAAAATCACTTAACTGTCACTACATAATCCAGAAAATCAATTTGTTCGGAACTATCTGTCACGATCCAAAATTTCCACCTTCAGACCGTGATGGTGCCTAATATTTCACTTGCTAGGCAAGCCAATATTAGAATAATATTATCTATTTTAAAATAATTTTTAAATTTATTTATAACAAAGAAAGAAATGCGGAAGTAAATTCTGAAATGTAATGAATAATCCATAAAAACAATGACGTCTAAATACAATCCCAGAATTGGTGTCACGAGTGCATGAGCTTCAAGAACAATACAAATAGAGGTCTCAATAAAATAAAGATGTCTGAAAACAAACACACAGCTAAAGTAAAGTAGACGGGGACTTCAGAACTGCGGACGCCATGCAGTTATAGCTCAAGTCTCCTCTGATAGCTGAAATCCGAGCAAGTCTATGGTACACGTCTGGGACCAACTCCGAAATTTGCACAAGAAGTGCAGAGTGTAGTATGAGTACAACCGACCCCATGTACTGGTAAGTGCTGAGCCTAACCTCGACGAAGTAGTGACGAGACTAAGGCGAGTCACTTACATTAACCTGTACGCAATATTAGTAACAACAACAAATAATAGAAATAAATCAGATAACTCATTTATAATAATTGAAGCCAACTCAGTAGTCATAACCTATTATTATTTCACCCAATTTCCGTTGCATCGTGCAAACCGCTCCCACAATATATTCATTTTCAATCCTCTCATATATTTATTTTAATCAAGCATATATAGATTTTTAAATAAGTCTGTTGCGGCGTGCAATCCGATCCCCCAATATATATATATATATATATATATATATATATATATATATGCTTTCATTTTCATTGCGGCGTGCAACCCGTTCCACCAATATAATTTTAAACAACTCATATTATAATAAAAATTACTCCAATAAATACCACGTTCAATGGAAAACTATTAAGCATCAAGACACACGATAATTATAATTTATTTATGAACAAACAATGGCAATTAGCAATTAATTATAAAAATCGTGGAGAAAATAGGCAGTTTAATATTTAATATGCTAAATGTCAAATAGCAATTAAGACACATAAGTCAAATAAGCATGTACAATTATTACAGAAATTCAAGAAATAATATTTGACAAGGAATATGAGTGAAACAGTTAATATAATAATTCATTCATGATTTAAAATAATTTATGATTTTCAAATAATTATGTAAACAATTAATTTGACAATGTATAGACACTCGTCACCTCGCCTATACATCGTTCACATGCATTCACATAACAATTAATTTAAGGGTTCTATTCCCTCAAGTCAAGGTTAACCACGACACTTACCTCGCTTTGTAAATTCCAATAAATTATTCGACCACAACATTTCCTGTTAAATTTGTCTCCAAAAGCGTCAAATCTATTCACAAACAATTCGATATACTTAATACGAATCATAGGAATTAATTCCATATGAATTTACTAATTTTTCGGATAAAAATCTGAAATTCATTTAAATATTCGACAGTGGGACCCACGTCTCAAATCTCAGAAAAACTTACGAAATTCGAACACCCGTTCCGATACGAGTTCAACCATACAAAATTTATCCAATTCCAATGTCAAATTGACCTTCAAATCTTAAATTTCCGTTTTTGGAAGATTTTATAAAAATCTGATTTTTCTTCCATAAATTCACGGATTCATGATGTAAACGAGTATGGAATCATGAAATATATTCAATATAGGATAAGTAACACTTACCCCAATGTTTTCCCGTAAAAATCGCCCAAGAATCGCCTTAACCGAGCTCAAAAATTAGAAATGGTTGAAAATGGGTCGAAACCCCATTTCCAGAACTTAAGTTCTGTTTTTTAGATTTTTATTCATCGCGATCGCGGAAAATCGTTCGCGATTGCGTAGAACAAAGTTTTCCCAGGTCCATTTTACTCTTCGCGATCGCGAAGCACATTTTTGCACAGGCTGCCACTTTGCTCTACGCGAACGCGACATCACACATGCGAACGCGAAGCATAACCCCGTAGACCTACGCGATCGCGGACCGTTTCCTGCGAACATGAAGAACAAATTTGAGTACCCCAGCTTCTGCCTCATTTCCTCTTCGCGAATGCGAGGACTCGATCGCGAACACGAAGCTTTGCACTTCGACCCTTCGTGAATGCGTGCCCTCGATCGCGAACGCGAAGCACAATTGTGCCAGTCCAACTTTCCTCTTCACAATCGCAGGAATGGGTTCGCGATTGTGAAGCACAAAATACCAGATGACAGCAGAAGCTAAAAACTAGATTTTTCTTAAAGTTCAAATGGTCCGTAGGCTATCCGAAACTCACCCGAGCTCTCGGGACTCCAAACCAAATATGCACACAAGTCCTAAAACATCATACGAACTTGCTCGCATGATCAAATCACCAAAATAACACCTAGAACTATGAATTGAACCCCAAATCGAATGAAATTTTTAAGAAAACTTTAAAACTTATATTTTCACAACCGGACGTCCGAATCACATCAAATCAACTCTAATTTTCACCAAAATCGACATACATGTCATAAATATTATAGTGGACCTATACCGAGTTCCAGAACCAAAATACGGACCAGATGTCAATAAATCCAACATCAGTAATTTCTTAAAAATCATTAAGCTTTCAAACTTTTAATTTTTTATCAAAATTCCATATCTCGGGCTAGGGACCTCGGAATTCGATTCCGGGCATACGCCCAAGTCCCAAATCACGATACGGAACTACCGGAAATGTCAAAATACTTATCTGAGTCCGTTTGCTAAAAATGTTGACGAAATTCAACTCAGTTGAGTTTTAAAGCTCTATTTCATATTTTAATCCATTTTTCACACAAAAACTTTTCCGAAAATTATACGGACTGCGCACGTAAGTCGAGGAATGATAAATGGTGCTTTTCGAGGTCTTAGAACAAAGAATTACTAAATAAATTTAAATATAATATTTTGGGTCATCACATTCTCCACCTCTAAAGTAAACGTTCGTCCTCAAACGAAGTTAGAAAAGGTACCTGAGCTGGTGAATAATTATGGATATTTACTTCGCATGTCCGACTCGGACTCCCCGGTAGATGCCTCTACCGGCTGACCTCTCCATTACACTCGAGCTGAAGGATAACTCTTAGACCTCAACTGCCGGACTAGAATAGCCACCAGCTCCTCCTCGTAAGTCAAATCTTTGTCCAATTGTACTGAACTGAAATCTAACACATGGGACGGATCACCATGATATTTCTGGAGCATAGACACATGGATCACCGGATGAACTGCTGATAAACTAGGTGGTAATGCAAGCCTGTAGGCTACTTCACTCACCCTTTCAAGAATTTCAAAGGGTCTGATATACCTAGGGCGCAACTTGCCCTTCTTTCCGAACCTCATTACACCTTTCATAGGTGAAACCCGGAGAAATATTCTTTTTCCAACCATGAATGCAATATCACGAACTTTACGGTCGGCATAACGCTTTTGCCTAGACTGAGTTGTACGAAGTCGATCCTGAATAACTTTGACCTTATCCAAAGCATCCTGTACCAAATCGATACCTAACAACCGAGCCTCTCCCGGTTCAAACCAACCAACTAGCGATCGACATCGCCTTCCGTATGATGCCTCATATGGAGCCATCTGAATGCTCGACTGGTAGCTATTATTATAAGCAAACTCAGCAAGTGGCAAGAATTGATCCTAAGAACCTCCAAAGTCTATAACACAAGCGCGAACCATATCTTCCAATATCTGAATAGTGCGCTCTGACTGTCCGTCTATCTGTGGATGAAATAATGTATTCAACTCAACCCACGTGCCTAATTCACATTGTACAGCCCTCCAGAAGTGTGAGGTAAATTACGTACCACGATCTAAAATACTAGACACGGGTATACCGTGTAGGCGGACAATCTCACGAATGTAAATTTCAGCTAACCTCTCTGAAGAATAGGTAAATACCAGTGGAATGAAATATGTTGACTTGGTCAACCTGTCTATAGTGACCCAAACTGCATCAAATTTTCTCTGAGTCTGTGGGAGCCCAACAACAAAATCTATAGTGATACGCTCCCACTTTCACTCAGGAATTTCTAACTTCTGAAGAAAACCACCAGGTCTCTGATGCTCGTACTTAACTTGCTGACAATTCAGACATCGAGCTACATATGCAACTATATCCTTTTTCATTCTCCTCCACCAATAATGTTGCCACAAATCTTGATACATTTTGGCGGTACTTGGATGAATAGAATACCTGGAACTGTGTGCCTCTTCAAGAATTAATTCACGAAGCCCGTCAATATTAGGCACACAAATACGGCCCTACATTCATAGAACTCCATCTTCCCCCACAGCAACTTGTTTGGCATCACCGTGCCACACCGTATTCTTAAGGACAAGTAAATGAGGATCATCATACTGCCTCTCTCTGATGCGCTCATATAAAGAAGACCGAGCGACTGTGCAAGCTAGAACCCGACTAGGTTCTGAAACATCTAACCTCACGAACTGATCAGCCAAACTCTGAACATCTGCAGCTAATGGTCTCTCACACCCCAGAATATGCGCAAGACTGCCCATACTCACAGCCTTTCTACTCAAACCATCGTCCACCACATTGGCCTTTCCGGGGTGAAAAAAAATGGTGATATCATAGTCTTTCAACAACTCCAACCATCTTCTCTGCCTCAAATTAAGATCTTTTTTGTTTGAACAGATACTGAAGGCTACGATAATCAGTAAATACCTCACACGAGACACCATAGAGGTAATGCCTCCAAATCTTCAGCGCATGAACAATGGCTTCCAGTTCTAAGTCATGAACATGATAATTCTTCTCATGAACTTTCAACTGCCGCGACGCATATACAATCACCCCGCTATCTTGCATTAATAGTGCACCAAGCCTAATGTGAGATGCGTCACAATATACCGTATACGATCCTGAACCTGTGGGTAATACCAACACTGGCGCCGTAGTCAAAACAGTCTTTGAGTTTTTGAAAGCTCAACTCACACTTGTGTGACCATCTGAATGGGACACCCTTTTGGGGCAGTCTGGTCAATGTGCTTGCTATAGATGAAAACCCTTCCACAAACCGACGATAATAACCTGCCAAACCCAGGAAACTCCGGATCTCTATAACTGAAGTATGTCTAGGCAAATTCTGAACAGCCTCTATCTTCTTAGGGTTCACCTTTATGCCTTCTGTCAATACAACATTCCCCAAAAAGGCGACTGAGTCTAACCAAAACTCACATTTTGAAAATTTGGCATATAACTGATATTCTTCAAAGTCTGAAGTACACTCCGAAGATGATGCTCATGCTCCTCTCAACTGCTGGAGTAAATCAAGATATCATCAATGAATACAACCACAAAAGAATCCAAATATGGCTTGAACACCTGATTCATCAAATCCATAAATGTTGCTGCGGCATTTGTCAACCCAAATAACATCACTAGGAATTCATAATGCCCATACCGAGTCCAGAAAACTGTCTTAGGGACATCAGATGCCCTAATCTTCAACTGATGGTAACCAGACCTCAAATCAATCTTCAAAAATACCTTGGCACCCTAAAGACGATCAAATAAGTCATCAATTCTTGGCAACGAATATTTGTTTTTGATAGTGGCCTTGTTCAACTGCCGATAATCTATACACATCCACATAGAGCCATCTTTCTTCTTTACAAATAATACTGGTGCACCCCAGGGCGAGACACTGGGTCTAATGAATCCCTGATCAAGCAAGTCTTATAACTGTTCCTTCAATTCTTTTAACTTCGGTGGGGCCATACGGTATGGTGGAATAGAAATGGGCTGAGTGCCCGGAGCCAAATCAATACAGAAGTCAATATCTCTGTCGGGTGGCATCCCCAACAAATCTGCAGGAAATACTTCTGGAAATTCATGAACAACTGGTACTAAGTTCATAGAAGGAACATCCGCATTGGGATCGCGAATATAAGCCAAATAGGCTAGACACCCTTTCTCGACCATACGCTGAGCTTTCATATACGAAATAACCCTTTTGGTGGAATGACTCGGAGTTCCTTTCTACTCTAACCGAGGTAACCCCGACATGGCTAGGGTCACTGTCTTGGCATGACAATCCAATATAACATTATAAGGGGATAGCCAATCCATACCCAAAATGACATCAAAACCTACCATATCAAGAAGTAAAAGATCCACACTAGTCTCAATACTACCAATAGTCACCACACATGAATAATAGACATGATCTACTACAACAGAGTCTCCCACCGGTGTAGATAGACATACAGAAACACTCAGAGAATCACAAGGCACAACCAAATATGAAGCAAAATAGGAGGACACATAGGAATAAGTAGATCCTGGATCAAATAGAACTGAAGCATCTATATGGAAAACTGGAATAATACCTGTGATCACAGCATCAGATGACTCGGCCTTAGGCCTAGCTGGAAATCCATAAAATCTGGGCTGGGCGCCACCACTCTAAACTGCGTCTCTAGGACGACATCTAACTGGCTGGCCTCTACATCTAACGGTCTGACCTCCACCCGTAATGGCCTGACCTCCACCTCTAATGGCCTGACCTCCACCTCTAGCTGTCTGACCCCCACTTCTAGCTGGCTGAGCAGGCGGTAAATAAACCGGTGCCGGTATGATGGCACGAGAATCCTGCCGAGATCTGTTACTCGCCAACCTAGGGCAATACCTCCTGATGTGACCAATGTTCCCATACTTATAACACCCATCCTGATACCGTGGCTGCTGAAGTTGAAGCTGGCCCAAATGGGCCGGATAACTGCTGTAGTAACTCTGGAGTGGTGATGCACTGATAGGAGCTGAATGTGCACTGAATGTTGGCTGCCCATAGTAAGGCATAATAGGACCGTGACTCCCTGATGCACTGTGAGATGAATGAAGTGCTGAATGAAACGGTCTGGGAGGGTGACCCCTACCAAAATTACCCCTGCCTCCAGACGAGGCACTACTGAAACCACCAAACTGACGAGGCCTCTTATCAGCCCTTTGCCCTCTCTCCTGTGCAAGAATCATCTCGATCCTCCTCGCGACATTAGCAGCCGCCTAAAAAGAAATCTCACTTCCGGTATCCTTGGCCATCTGAAGCCTGATGGGGTGAGTGAGTCCCTCAATAAACCCCCTCACTCTCTCTCCCTCGGTAGTTAGTAAAAGGAGAGCATGACGGTCCAAATCTACAAAATGGGACTCATACTGAGTAACAGTCATATTGCCCTGCTGTAGACACTCAAATTGCTTGCAGAATTCCTCTCTCAGTGTTATAGGAAGGAACTTCTCCAGAAATAGCTGAGAGAACTGCTCCCAAGTAAGTGCAGGCGATCCAACTGGTCTATTCAATGTATAATCTCTCCACCACCTCTTAGCGGAACACGACATCTGAAATACAGCAAAATCAACCATATTGGTCTCAACTATTCCCATGTTCCGCAGCACCTCGTGGAAGCGTTCAAGATAACCCTGTAGGTCTTCAGAAGGTGTACCACTGAAGTAAACTGGAAAGAGCTTAGTAAACTTATCCAGTCTCAATAAGGCCTCAAAAGACATGGTGGGCATATCACTGGTCTGTGCCACAACAACTGGCTGGACTACCCCAACTGGCGGGGTTGCTGGAGCCTGATTCTGGGGAGCCATCTGCTCCGGAGCGGGAATAGTGGGAGTTTGTTCTCCTCCCCCAGCCTGTGAGATAGCTGGTGCCACTAGAAACATACCATTCTGGGCCACGCCCTCCATAAGACTCACCAAACGGACTAGAGCGTCCTGAAGCACTGGAGTAGCTATAAATCCTCCCGGGGCCTGAACTGGTCCAACTGGTACATTCTGAACTGGAACCTCCTCCTGAAGGTCCACCTGAGGTTCTACAATAGGTGCAGCTGCTCGAGCTTTGGACTGAGCTCTACCTCTGCCTCTGCCTTGGCCTCTAGCACGACCTTGACCTCGACCTCTACCCCTAGACATAGTTGCCACCGGGGGCTCTGGTCCCTATCCATTGGTAGATGTATAATGTGTTCTCACCATCTGCAAGAGAATAAGAGTAGAATGGTTCAATTATCAATGATAGAATAAATTTGCACGACGGAATAAGAAAGAAGTGATATTGTTCCTAAACTTCATAGCCTCTTATAGATAAGTATAGACGTCTCCGTATCGATCCTTCAGGCTCAACTAAGCTTGTTCGTGACACGTGAGACCTATGTAACCTAGCGCGCTGATACCAATTTTCACGACCCGAAATTCCCACCTTCGGACCGCGATGGCGCCATAACATTTCACTTGCTAGGCAAGCCAACGTTAGAATAATATTATCCATTTTAAAACAATTTTTAAATTTATTTATAACAAAGAAACAAATGCGGAAGTAAAGTCTGAAATATAGTGAATAATCCATAAAAACAACGGTGTCTAAATTCCATCCCAGAATTGGTGTCACCGGTACACGAGCTTCTAGAATAATACAAATAAAGGTCAGAATAAAATAAAGTTGTCTGGAAACAAACACGCAACTAAAGTAAAGTAGACGGGGACTTCAGAACTGCGGACGCCATGCAGTTATACCTCAAGTCTCCTCTGATAGCTGAAATCCGAGCAAGTCTATAGTACGCCACTGGGACCAACTCCGAAATTTGCACAAGAAGTGCAGAGTGTAGTATCAGTACAATCGACCTCATGTACTGGTAAGTGCTGAGCCTAACCTCGACGAAGTAGTGACGAGGCTAAGGCGGGTCACTTACATTAACTTGTACGCAATATTAGTAACAACAACAAATAAAAGAAATAAATCAGATAACTCATTTATAATAATTGAAGCCAACTCAGCAGTCATAACTCATTATTATTTCAACCAATTTCCATTGCAGCGTGCAAATCGCTCCCACAATATATTCATTTTCAATCCTCTCACATATTTATTTTAATCAAGTATATATAGACTTTTAAATAATTTTGTTGCGGCATGCAATCCGGTCCCCCAATATTGACTTTTAAATAAGTCTATTGCGGCGTGCAATCCGATCCCCCAATATTGACTTTTAGATAAGTATATTGTGGCGTGCAATCCGCTATATATATATATATATATATATATTTCATTTCCATTGCGGCGTGCAACCCGTTCAACCAATATAATTTTAAACAACTCATAATTGTAATAATAATTATTCCAATAAATACCACATTCAATGAGAAACTATTAAGCATCAAGACACACAATAATTATAATTTATTTATGAACAAACAATGATAATTAGCAATTAATTATAAAAATCATGGAGAAAATAGGCAGTTTAATATTTAATATGCTAAATATCAAATAGTAATTAAGACACATAAGTCAAATAAGCATGTACAATTATTACAGGAATTCAAGAAATAATATTTGACAATGAATATGAGTGAAACAGTTAATATAATAATTCATTCATGATTTGTAACGATTTATAATTTTCAAATAATTATGCAAACAACTAATTTGATGACGTATAGACACTCGTCACCTCGCCTATACGTCGTTTACACGCATTTCACATAACAATTAATTTAAGGGTTCTATCCCCTCAAGTCAATGTTAACTATGACACTTACCTCGCTTTGCAAATTCTAATAAATTATTCGATCACAACTTTTCCTTTTGAATTTGTCTCCAAAACTGTCAAATCTATTCACAAACAATTCGATATACTCAATACGGATCATAGGAATTAATTCCATATGAATTTACTAATTTTTTGGATAAAAATCCAAAATTCATTTACATATTCGATAGTGGGACCCACATCTCAAATCTCAGTAAAACTTACGAAATCCAAACACCCGTTCCGATACGAGTTTAACCATACAAAATTTATCTAATTTTGATGTCAAATTGACCTTTAAATCTTAAATTTTCGTTTTTGGAAGATTTTATAAAAATCTGATTTTTCTTTCATAAATTCACGGATTCATGATGTAAATGAGTATGGAATCATGAAATATAATCAATATAGGATAAATAACACTTACTCCAATGTTTTCCCATAAAAATCGCCCAAGAATCGCCTTACCCGAGCTCAAAAATTGGAAATGGTTGAAAATGCGTCGAAACCCCATTTCCAGAACTTAAGTTCTGTTTTTCAAATTTTTATTCATCGCGATCGCGGAAATTCGTTCTCGATTGCGTAGAACAACTTTTTTCCAGGTCCATTTTACTCTTTGCGATCGCAGAATTGGCTTCGCGATCGCGAAGCACATTTTTGCACAGGCTGCCACTTTGCTCTACGGGAACGCGACATCACACACACGAACGCGAAGCATAACCCCGTAGACCTACGCGATCGCAGACCGTTTCATGCGAACGCGAAGAATAAATTTGAGTACCCCGGCTTCTACCTCATTTCCTCTTCGGGAACACGAGGACTCGATCGCGAACGCGAAGCATAATTATGCCAGTCCAACTTTCCTCTTCGCGATCGTAGGAATGGTTTCGCGATCGCGAAGCACAAAACACCAGATGATAGCAGAAGCTAAAAATCAGATTTTTCTCAAAGTTCAAATGGTCCGTAGGCTATCCGAAACTCACCCGAGCCCTCGGGGCTCCAAACCAAACATGCACACAAGTCCTAAAACATCATACGAACTTTCTCGCACGATCAAATCGCCAAAATAACACCTAAAACTACGAATTGAACCCCAAATCAAATGAAATTTTTAAGAAAACTTTAAAACTTATATTTTCACAACCGGACGTCCGAATCACGTCAAATCAACTTCGATTCTCACCAAATTCGGCAGACAAGTCATAAATATTATAGTGGACCTATACCGGGCTCCGAAACCAAAATACGGACCCGGTGTCAATAAATCCAACATCAGTAATTTCTTAAAAATTATTAAGCTTTCAAACTTTTAATTTTTCATCAAAATTCCATATCTCGGGCTAGGGACCTCGGAATTCGATTCTAGGTATACGCCCAAGTCCCAAATCACGATACGGACCTACCGGAATTATTAAAATATTGATCCGAGTTGGTTTGCTAAAACTGTTGAACAAAGTTAACTCAGTTGAGTTTTAAAGCTTTATTTCACATTTTAAATCTATTTTCATAAAAACTTTTTCGGAAATTATACGGACTGCGCACGCAAGTCGAGGAATGATAAATAGTGCTTTTCGAGGTATTAGAACATAGAATTACTAATTAAATTTAAAAATAATATTTTGGGTCATCACACTACCTAACCCAGATTTAAAATAATTTCCTTCTATTAAAAATCATTTTGGACTAAAAAAGGGCTCCCTCCAAAACTGTGCACAATACACTTCAAATTTTTACAAAATTGTAGGTAAAATTTAGTGACTATGCTATTATAGTAGGTAAAATTTAATGAATTTACTGTTTTAGTAGTAAAGTTCAGTTACTTTTATTTGACATAATAATTTTGTGACGTTACTTTTTCGTATATTTATTTTTATATATTTTTACACCCCTAAATAAAAATATTGGCTTCGCCATTACTATCAATAATGTCTATACCAAACATCCAATACCCAATTTGGAGATGTTACCATCTTATGTCCTTCAAATTAAATGCATGCGATATCGATTTTGCCATTTTATGTTGACGTCGTCTCCTTCAAACAATTGAAGATACGTCTCTAGTTTTTCTTGGCTGAATGACTATGCTAAAGTTCTTATTCAATATGTTTTATTTACAAAAATGCTCTATTGTAGTTACCATAAGTTAAGCCTTCGTTCTTCCTCATGATGTGTAACATTCCCGAAAGAATCAAATAGGAAATATAAATGGATACTTTGACTCTTGGCAAGCTGTGAAATTTTGAAATTTTCAATGTTGGAAACTAAACAAAGATTAATTAGTATTCCTAAGTTGTCTAGGATTTGATATTTGGTAGTTTATTTAATTCATGTCTAGTTAGGTTTTGTTTACCAATTTTATATTGGAATAGATTTTTGGCTTTGTAGTATTATAAATAGGGGTGCTACTACTTGTTTTCTTGTAGAGAGATTCAAGAGTTTATGAGTTGTGAAAAAGCCTCCTACCACGTTCTCTCCCTAGTTTAATAAATTTTTTCTATATAGTCTTTGCTGAATTTTTTGCTTGTGTTTAAATTATTCTTGGAGTATTTTAATCCTTCAAATTGGTATCAGAGCTTGTGTGAGATTCTGTCAGAGCCTGTGTGAGATTCTGTCAGAGCCTGTGTGAGATCCAACAAAAAGAATATGGATACTCTATTACCTAATTGTTCCGTTTTTGTATTTGATGGCAAAAGTAATTTTGAAACTTGGTATCAACAGATGAAGAATTTTTTTAAGGCTATTGGATTATGGTCCACCATTGATGAAGGATTTGAGGAACCCCCGGAAGGTACAACGTTGACTGGTGATATAGCTACAAAATTATAGAAGAAGAGACATTTAGATTATATGGCACGCTACTATCTCGCTATCAAGGTTGAGTTGCATGTATCTAAAAAAATATTTGCATGCAAGGTCATCAAAGGAGACTTGGACAATCTTGGTGAAATCATATCGAAAAGTTGCTGAAATAAAGAAGGAGAAACTGCAAGAGTTTGTGAGTCAATTTGAGTTGGCTCGTATGAGACCAACCGAGTCTATCAAAGAATTCTTTACAAGAATTAAAGAAAGTCAATGGTCTAAGGACCAATGCAGAAGTATTGGAAGCAGTTAAAGTTGTTGAAAAAATATTGCAGTCTCTAAGTTTAAAGTTTCACAACAAGAAAGTTATTTTGGAGGCTACCAAAGATCTTAGCATGCTTAGACTTGATGATTTAAAAGGTGAATTGGTGACATACGAGATATCAATGAATCAACAAAAAGATGAGACATTGGAGGAAGCATCGCAAGAAAAGGATGATCAACCAAAAGAAAAAGAAGACACACCAGATCTGGCAGAAATAAATCAAGAAGGCCAAAATTCAGAAATAAAGGAGAAAATAAGAGAAGGTATATGTAATTTTTATTGTGATAGAGATTCCATTGAAAGTGAAGAGAAGTCAAATAATGTTCAAATTGATCTGCCAAGAATTTCTGCAATTGTTAAAAAGGACGATTTGGTTGTAAGAGATGCTCGTCCAAAAGAGATTGGTGTTTTACAAGAAAAGTTATTTGATGGTTTGCCTTATATTGATTTTTCTGACAAGAAGTGTTAGTCGTGTGTTTTGAAAAATATGTACAGAGAACCTTTTCAAAAAGGCAAGGCTTGGAGAGCTAATGCACCATTATAGTTAATTCATTCAGATTTATGCTCAGTTGAAGTTTCTTCTAATGGTGGTAGTAAGTATTTTATTACTTTCATTGATGATTTCAGCCGAAAGACTTGGGTATATTTTTTTTAAAATAAATCTGATGCATGTGATATTTTTAAGAGCTTCAAAGTTTATATGGAGAAGAAAAGTGGGTATTTTATTAAAACATTGAGGACTGATAGGGGCACTGAATTTCTTGTTTGTGATGATTATTTGAAAAAGTATGGTATTAAGCATCAATTGACAACTAGATATATACCGCAGCAAAATAGTGTGACTGAAAGAAAAAATAGAACAGTGATGGACATGGTGAGATCTATGATGCATTTCAAAAATATTTCAAAAGGTTTTTGGGCAGAAGCTGTTTCCTCTGCAATTTATGTATTAAATAGGTATCCTACACGGTCTAATTTTGGAAAAAACTCCACAAGAGATCTGGACAGGTAAGAAACCAAATATTTCTCATCTAAAAGTATTTAGTTGTCTTGCTTATGCTAATGTTCCTGATGCTTTGAGAAAGAAATTGGATGATAAAGCTGAAAAGTATATTTTTATTGGTTATAGTCATGAGACAAAGGGTTACAAGTTGTTTAATCCAGGTACATTAAAAGTGATTATTAGCAGAGATATAACTTTTGATGAGAAGAGTTCTTGGGATTAGTCAAAGAAGGATTCTGAACCATCTTGGTCTCAACGAATAATTCCAGTCATAGAGGAAGGAAGTTCTAGCAGACATCAAGAGGAACGTGCAGTAGATCCTGTTCAAGCAGAGACGTTCAGTCGCCCGCAAAGACAACACCAATTACCAGCTCGTTTGCAAGATTATGTTGTTGGTGATGATAATGATTTATCCGATGAAGATATTGTAAATTTTGCCTTATTTGTAGATTGTGATCCAGTTACTTTTGAGGAAGCTGTTAAATATGATCGATGGGTTCATGCAATGAATGAAGAAATTCATGCTATTGAGAAAAATAATACATGTGAATTGACAACTTTACCACCCTCAAAAAGACCAATTGGAGTCAAGTGGGTATACAAGACCAAGTTCACACCAACTAGAGAAGTGAATCGCTTTAAGGCAAGATTAGTTGTTAAAGGATACAAGCAGAAGGCAGGTATTGATTACTTTGAGGTATTTGCACATGTTGTTAGACTTGATACTATTCGTATGATAATTTCTCTTGCTACTAATAATTGCTGGAAATTCTTTCAAATGGATGTAAAATCTGCTTTCTTAAGTGGTGTACTTGAAGAAAAAGTGTATGTTGAGTAGCCTACTGGTTATGTCAAAAGGGTTCAAAAAAATAAAGTTTATAGGCTAAAAAAGGCATTATATAGATTGAAACAAGCACCTAGAGCTTGGTACACTCGTATTGATTGTTATTTTATTGGACATGAATTTCAGAGATGTCCATATGAGCGTACTTTATATATCAAACTCAAGCGTGGCGAAGATATTCTCATTGTGTGCTTATATGTGGATGATTTAATTTTTACTGGCAATAATCTTAAATTAATTTCTGAGTTTAGAGAAGCAATGATTAGCCAGTTTGAGATGACTGATTTGGGTTTAATGTCTTATTTTCTTGGCATTGAGGTATCTCAATTAGATAATGGAATATTTATCTCTCAGAAAACATATGCCAGTGATATTCTAAAGAGATTTAATATGGATAAAGCCAAATTAATTTTGACCCCTATTGAAGATAAATTGAAGTTGGTTAGAGATGGGACTGGTGACTTTGTTGATGCTACATATTTTAGGAAATTGGCAGGGAGTCTAAGGTACTTGACTTCTACAAGGCCTAATATTACGTATGGAGTTGGATTAATTAGCAGATTTATGAAGACTCCACGTCAATTCCACTTGCAAGCAACAAAGAGAATTTTGAGATATATTCAAGGTAGGCAGACTGATGGTATATTTTATTCAAAGACTAATGATAGTAGTCTTGTGGGATTTACAGACAGTGATTGGGGTGGTGATACGATACAAAGAAAAATTACTTCTGGCTATGTATTTTATTTGGGTTCTGGTGAATTTTCTTGGTCTTCCAAAAAGCAACAAGTTGTTACTTTATCAATAGCTGAACCAGAGTACATGGCTGCAACAAGTAGTGCTAGACAAGCATTGTGGTTAAGAAGAATGCTTGGATTTCTTCAACACAAGCAAGACAACCCTACAATAATTTTTTGTGATAGCAAGTCTGCAATTGAGTTAACAAAGAATCCAGTTTTTCATGGGCGTAGCAAATACATTGATATCAAATTTTACTTTATTCGTGATTTGGTTCAAGACAAGGAGATAGTTATTGAGTATTGCAAGACTGGAGAACAAGTTGTTGATGTTTTCATAAAGCCACTAAAATTGAAGTTATTAATCAAGTTGAAGAAGATGTTAGGCATGATCAAATTTGAAGATCTTGGTTTAAGGGAGGCTGTTGGAAACTAAACCAAGATTAATTAGTATTCCTAAGTTGTCTAGTATTTGATATTTGGTAGTTTATTTAATTCATATCTAATTAGGTTTTGTTTACCAATTTTATATTGGAATAGGTTCAAAGTGAAAAACAAAGAAAGTAAACGAGGAAATATATTCCATAATAAGTGTAGTAAAAGTGCAATTACCATTCGGGCTTTGTCATCATATTCCAGGTTATTGCTCGATGATCTTGGAGGACTTCATGTGCAATATTGTCACGACCCAAAATCTGACTAGTCCTGATGACACCTAACCCAATCCGCTAGGTAAGTCAATTAATCACTAATCAATTCCAATAATAATTAATAAAATAATTAAGTAAAGAAATATCTGAATCTAATACATTCCCCAAGAGCTGGTAGTACAAATCATGAGCTTCTAAGAATAGAGTTTACAAAACGGAAATAAAATACATACATAGTCTATTTGAAAAGTACATAAATAGCGTTTTATAGATCTAAGGCTACCACGAACAAGAGGCAGCTACAACCAGGACGCAGGTACATCTTCAATCCACCTCCCACCGAACACAGCAACATCAACAGCCAACATCTGCACGCAAGGTGTAGAAGTGTAGTATGAGTACAACCGACCTCATGTACTCAATAATTAACAAACCTAACCTTAGGTTGAAAGTAATGACGAGCTACAGAAAGGTCGGGTCCAACACCAATATTCCACGATAGTTCATAACAACATAGTACACGTAACAAAAGAGTATCTCAAAAATAAAAGGCTCAGTCCATTCACAGTTTCCAGAAAAATAGGCATTTCTTTTCAAGTATCTCGGTGAAAATCCAAATATTTTACCGAAAAGCAAAAATACGAGTAAGTTTGAAAATTGTGATTTTTCCAAAAATCCTTTCAACAAATAGTAAGATGCTTCATTTTCAGATAGCATGAGGAAAGTACTTCTCTATGCCTACATGTCAATATACAAGTAAAATCATAAATGTCCCAAAACTGGGAAGCAGAAGGAAATGCATCTCTATGCATGTATCTCAAATACGCATATCAAATGCAATGCATCTCAAGGATGAACTCATGTACTCACACTCTCAGAGTACTCAATCTCACTGACTCATATTTTCTCTCACTATGCTCAGCAGACTCAATCACTCAGTGCTGTACAATTCCCGCTGCGGCGTGCAACCCGATCCCTATGTATAGTTGACTGCGCTCACTGGGGGTGTGCAGACTCCTGGAGGGGCTCCTTTCACCCCAAGCGCTATATTACTGTGGCGTGCAGACCGATCCCATAATATATAAATAGCCATAAGGCTCGTTGCATCGTGCAACCCGATCCATATACATATACAACCTTAAGGCTCGTTGCGGCGTGCAACCCGATCCCATAAATGTAATCAATATATCATGCTGCGGTGTGCAGCCCGATCCCAAAATATCACTCTAACTCAGGCCCTCGTCCTTACTCAGTCATCTATCTCTCCAGTATCACTCTTGGGCTCACAATGTCATGAAACTAGCCCGACAACAATGATATGATGTATCAATAAATAATAACTGAGACTGAGGTATGACATGAATGCATGGATATGACTGAGTATGAAATATCAATGAAATCAGTGAGGTGACAGTAAGAAACGACCATTATGGGTCCAAACAGTATCGGCATAATGCCTAAACATGATATCTAGCAAGATTGACAGCTTAACTACTTTATCACATAGTGAAAACATGGATATCAAAAAAGTAGGACCACTATACAGTTCCATGGAACACAACAGAGTCCTAATTCACATGGTGCACACCCACACTAAGATAAGAAGAGTTACTTACCTCGAATAAGCCAATTCCAACACCGAGCAAGCCAAGCGATGCTCCAAAATGCCATCCCGTGTGTTCCGACCTCCGAACGGTACGAAACTAACCAAAAATAACTCAAATACATCAAACAATGCTAAAGGAACCAATCCCGATCGAAAAGATCAAATCTTGAATCAAAAGCCTAAAATCGGCCAAAAGTCCAACCCAGGCCCGTACCTCGGAACCCGACAAAATTTACAAAATCCAACAACCCATTCAATTACGAGTCCAATCATACTAGTTTCACTCAAATATGACTCCAATTCGATGTTCAAAACTCAAAAATTCATATTATGAAACTTTAGGCCAGAACCCCCAATTTCCTCTTTACAATTCCCAATCCAATTACCAAAAACGAAGGTAGATTCATGAAATATAATCATAACCTAGTAGAGAACACTTACCCCAATCCTTGTGATGAAACTTGCTCCAAGAATCGCCTCAATCTGAGCTCTATATCGATGCGTCGTGCAGATCGGTCCCATAATATATAAATAGCCATAAGACTCGTTGCGTCGTGCAACCCGATCCATATACATATACAACCCTAAGGCTCGTTGCGGCGTGCAACCCGATCCCATAAATGTAATCAATATATCATGCTGCGGCGTGCAACCCGATCACAAAATATCACTCTCACTCAGGCCCTCGGCCTCACTTAGTCATCTATCTCTCCAGTCTCACTCACGGGCTCACAATGTCATGAAACTAGCCCGGCAACAATGATATAATGTATCAATAAATAATAACTGAGACTGAGATATGACATGAATGCATGGATATGATTGAGTATGAAATATCAATGAAATCGGTGAGGTGACAGTAAAAAACGACCACTATGGGTCCAAACAGTATCGACATAATGCCTAAACATGATATCTAGCATGATTGACAGCTTAACTACTTTATCACATAGTGAAAATACTGATATCAACAAAGTAGGACCACTATACAGAGCCATGGAAACAACAGAGTCCCAATTCACATGGTTCACGCCCACACGCCCACACGTCCGTCATCTAGCATGTGCGTCACCTCAATACCAATCACATAACACGTATTTCAGGGTTTCATACTCTCAACACTAAGACCTCCGAACGGCTCGAAACTAACCAAAAACAACTCAAATACGTCAAACAATGCTAAAGGAACCAATCCCGATCCAAAAGATCAAATCTTGAATCAAAAGACCAAAATCGGCCAAAAGCCCAACCCGGACCCGCACCTCGAAACCCGATAAAATTTAAAAAATATAATAACTCATTCAATTATGAGTCCAACCATACTAGTTTCACTCAAATCCGACTCCAATTCGATGCTCAAAACTCAAATATTCATATTATGAAACTTTAGGCCAAAACCCCCAATTTTCTCTTTAAAATTCACAATCCAATTACCAAAAACGAAGGTAGATTTATGAAATACAACCACAACCGAGTAGAGAACACTTATCCCAATCCTTGTGATGAAGATTACTCCAAGAATCGCCTCAATCCGAGCTCCATAGCTCCCAAAATGTAAAAAGTACGAAACCTTCGAAATAGAGTACTATATACACTGCCCAGACGTCCTCTTTCACGAACGCAGGAAGACTATCGCGTACGTGATGAACAAAATACACACTGCCACAAAAGACTCTACGCGTTCGCGATTCACCCCATGCGAACGCGATGAACACTGCTACCAAAGATTCGCGAACGCGACTGACCTTACGCGATTGCATAGAAGAACGCTCAAATTCCCAGCTGCCAACCTCAACACTACGCGAACGCAATCCTCTATACGCGAACGCGAAGAGAACTTTCCCCAACTCTACGCCAACGCGGGACATACTTCGCGATTGCAAAGAACAATTTGCTGCTGCTATCAAAATGCACTACGCGTTCGCGACACTTGCCATGCAAACACGATGAAGAACTGAGATACTAGAAAATAACAGAAGACATCTGTACCAAAATGAAGAAAAATGATCCGAAATCAATCTGAAACACGCCCAAGCCCCTCGGGACCCTGTCCAAACATACCAACAAGTCCCATAACATAACACGAACCTACTCAAGGCCTCGAAACACATAAAACAACATCGGAATGATGAATCAGACCTCAATTCAAATTCAATGAATTTTGAAACTTCAAACTTCCACAACCGATGCCGAAACCTATCAAATCACGTCCGATTGACCTCAAATTTTGCAAACAAGTCACATTTGACATTAAAGACCTTCTCCAACTTTCGAAATCAGAATCCGACCCCGATATCAAAAAGTCCACTCCCAGTCAAACTTACCAAAATTTTAACATTTGCCATTTCGAGCCAAATTCAACCACAGACCTCCAAATCACAATCCGGACGCGCACCTAAGTCCAAAATCACCCAACGGAGCTAACGAAACCATCAAAATTCCAATCCGAGGTCAAATGCTAAAACGTCAAACTTGGTCAACTCTCCCAATTTAAAGCTTCAACAATGAAATTCATTCTTCCAATTCGATTCTGAATAACCTGAAAACTAAAATCGAAGATTCACACAAGTCAAAATACATCATACGGAGCCACTCACGCCTGTAAACTACCGAGCGAAGTGCAAATGCTCAAAACGACCGGTCGAGTCATTACAAACACATCTTTAGAGAAGTTAATAATGTGGTTGATATTTTGTCTAAATATGATTGTGCTAATAATAATACTTCTCTCCTACTACGTTTTACTTTAGGCAGAATACATACGGAGACACCTGAAGTTGGAACTATTTTTCCTTTAGACACTTAAACCGTCTTTTTCCATCTGAACACATTTCGTAGGCATATAATGTACCAATTAGACAGTATTTTTTCGGGCTTATGAATTCACCAAGCGCGTGCTTGCAATATCTGTCTACGTGTAATTAATAGCTATTAAAATCGTACCACATCATTTAATTGTCCACTTCATCTATATAGTCTTATTTCCAATCAACCACAAAAATAAACGAAAGACCTAAACAAAATTATCTCTGTTCCTTTTCCATCGATGGTATCGAAGAAACCACCATTACTTAACAAGATTCTTCTTCTTTCTGTCTATGGTGTTGGTATCTACTATTATGTACTGATGTCTTGCGGTGTTTTCAACGGTTAATGTCCAATCTCTCCTTTATTTATTTTCTATTGCTACAGTTAGGCTTCTTTTATTTATGTTTTTGATAAAGCTAGGGTTTTTTGGGGTTTTCCTTTGTGCTAGTCCTTTGGCGTTTATCTAAGGGAATATTATGAATGACTATATTTTAACTAGTTTTCACCACGGGGGTACATTTATCGAAGAATCTATCCCAATATACAAAGGGGAATTAGATGCCTTTTCTGTTGCTTTTGATAAAGACCATTTCAGTCTTGTGGAGTTGTCCGCTTATGCTAAAGACCTTGGGTATACAGTTGTCGAAGGGTTTTTTTTTTGTCAAAAGGAAACAAATGTTGAATTTATCCAAGTCGTATCTGATTTTCAATTATTTGAATTTGTGAAAGATTTGTAACATGGTGATATTTTATGTTCATTTGAGTCATGTGGTGAGTCAGCCTGAAGTACTCGAAAACTCAAGTGGTCTTTTATTGTAACGACCCGACCGGTCATTTTGAGTATTTGCACTACTCTCGGTGGTTTGAGGCCATGAGTAGCTCTGTATGATATAGTATGACTTGTGTGTATTGTTGATTTCGGTTTTCAGGTGATTCGGAATTAGTTTGGAAGAATGAATTTCATGTTTGAAGCTTTAAGTTTGAAGAATTGGCCAAGTTTGACCTTTGTATATTTGACCCCGAAATGGAGTTTTGATAGTTTTGTTAGGACTGAATGACGATTTTAGACTTAGGCGTATACCCGAATTTGCATTTGGGTATTTCTAGAAGGTTTCGGCACTATTCGGCGAAAGTTAGAAATTTAAAGGTTTGGAATGTTCATAAGTTTGATCGGGAGTTGACTTTATTGGTATCGGGTTCGGATTGTGGTTCCGGGATTTGGAATAGATTCGTTATATCATTTGAGACCTGTGTGCAAAATTTGGTTTCATTTGGAGTTGGTTTGATATTGTTCGGATGCTTGGTTGTAATTCTAGAAGTTCTAAAAGTTCATTGTGATTTTCATGTGTTTTAGTGTTCGATTCGTAGTTATAGATATTATTTAGGCATTTTGATCGCGAGCGAGTTTATATGATATTTCTAGAATTGTGTCGATATTCGGTTTGGAGGCCCTAGTGCTCGAGTGAGTTTTAGATTGTTTTGTTAAGAATTTTGTGTGATGGTGCTGGTGCCATCGCAATTGCGATGAGCAGGCCGCAAATACGGCCATCGCATTTGCAAGTACTTTCTCGATTTTGTGAACTAGGGTATGATTGGGCATTTATCGCAAATGCGATGCTGGAGTAGAATTTATGACTCTGGGTTGTCCGCTTTTGCGATGACAATGTTTGCTTTTGTGACTGCGGTTGCTTCGCATGTGCGAAGACTTTGATCGCAAATGCGATCTTCGTATGGTCTGTCGGGTGTCGCTTTTGCGATACTTTGTCTGCATTTGCAAACTCCATGTCGCAAATGTGACATCTGCAGCTGGTTTATAGCTGAGCACTTCGGGACTAGCTTCATTTTAACATACTTTGAATCCTAGACTCGGTAGGAAGCGATTTTGTGAAAAGATTTTCATACCAAACTATTAGGTAAGTGATTTTAATCGATTTTCAATTATATTTCATTATTATATATTAGATTTAACATCAAATTCATAAGAATCTAAGAGAAATTTTGGGAATTGTTTTTGTCAAAGTTTTGAAAAATGAAGATTTGAGTTTTAAGAATCGATTTGGACTCGGATTTGAAAACAAAATACATATATGAACTCGTGGGGTTATGGGTAGTCAAGACCTACCCTTGGACTCAGGTTTTGACCGAGAGGGCCCGGGGTTGACTTTTGCTGACTTTTGAAAATTGTATAAAAAGCATAGCTTTATTAATATAAATTATTTTCTCTGGCATGGTTTGATGTTATTAAGCCGTTTTTTGCTAGATTTGAGCCGAGCGGAGATGAATTTTAAATGAAATGATATTTTGAGTATTGATTTGGCCACATTGATGTAAGTATCTTATCTAAACTTGGTTGAGGCAGTAGTTGCTTGAATTATTTGTGATAACTACATGCTATAGGTGCGCACATGTGTGGGGTTTGAGCCATGTGCTAACACCGGGGGTATTTATCTATGCTCGGGTTGTGCTTAGGCTATGATAAGCCTAGAATTGACTGTTAAGATTTAAACTATGATGTTTCTCATATTTGTAATATTGTGTGAACTTTTTGAGCCATATTTGAGGCTTCATAAAGGTTTAATCCCTGAATGAACTTGGATAATGCTATTATGTGATGAAATTGCCCATTTGAGCTATGATAGCATACTTTGAACATGCCTACATTTTAGCATGTCATTTATACCACCAGTCCAAGAGCATGATATTTGTTATTCATTCATCATGTACATGTATTATTGTTTATTTGCTCCTGTGTGATATGATTGGACTGGATGCATGTGACCATGCCAGGCGGATTGTGTTGTTATGCATGTGACCACGTCGGGCGGATTGTGTTGTTATGCTTGTGACTAATCTGGTGGATTGTGTTGATATACATGTGACCACGCCAGGCGGATTATGTTGTTATGCCTGCGACCACGCCTAGCGAATTGCGTTGTTATGCTTGTGACCACACCGGGCGGATTGTGTTGTTATGCATGTGACCACGCTGGGCAGATTATGATATTTTGTTTATGACCATGTCAGGCTGGTAGCATGTTGAATTAGCCTTGATTGCGTGTGGATACAGATCTATCCCCCTAGGGTCACCCTCTCATGTTTCTCTCTTGATGGTGTTCACGCGGATTGTGAGACACCGGCGCGTTTCTGGTTGATGTGAGATCCGGGAGAGCTGGTTACTATTATTGGATCAGATTGTATACCTCAACATGCCTTATCGGCTTATGGTTCTATGTAATGATACGGCCGATCGTTTCGAGTATTACTACCTCGTCTCCCCATTTACTGCTCAAATTGTACTTTACGGTTGTTATTTGACTTACCGGGGTAATTGGTTCGGGCCCGGTGAGGTTTTTAGAATAATTTGGAATACTTAATTCCAAGGTTTAGAACTTAAGTTGAAAAGGTTGACTGAATATTAACTTATGTGTAATGACCCTGGAAATGTTTTGCTAAGGAAATTAAGGTTTCGTGGTGCCACAGAGTGAAGCAGGTTAGGCTAAGTTTAGAGATCAGGTTTGCAGCGCATTATGCAACCGCAGACCAGTTCTGCAGTGCATTATGCGATCGCAAACAGGTATGCAGGTCGCATAATGACAGCATAAGGAAGCAGTGTTGCCCAGTTCCGGAGGGCCTTTTTTTGTAACCCATTATACGGTCCGCAAAAGCATTATGCGGTCGCATATGCGACCGCAAAGTGTGTTTCAGAGCTTCATTTTTCTGGTTCTATAAACCCGACCTCATTCTTATAAAACACTATTAGGGGTCATTTTGAAGGGTTTCATCTGATATTTTAGAGAGAGGTGAGAGCATCTTAGAGAGAGTCATCTGATGCTGTGATCACATGTATTATTCCAGTTTGCCATAGAGATGCTTCAGTTCTATTTGATCCAGGATCGATTTATTCCTATGTCTCCTCCTATTTTGCTTCATATTTGGTTGTGCCTTGGGATTCTTTGAGTGCTTTATATGTATCTACATCGATGGGGGACTCTGTTATAGTAGATCATGTCTATCGTTCGTGTGTGATTACTATTGGTAGTCTTGAGACTAGTGTGGATCTTTTCCTTCTTGATATGGTAGATTTTGATGTCATCTTGGGTATGGATTGGTTGTCACCTTATCATGCTATATTGGATTGTCATGCTAAGACAGTGAACCTAGCCATTCCGGGGTTACCTCTGTTAGAGTGGAAAGAAACTCCTGGTCATTCTGCCAGTAGGGTTATTTTTTATATGAAAGCTCGTCGTATGGTAAGGAAAGGGTGTCTAGCCTATTTGGCTTATATTCACGATCCCAGTACTGATGTCCCTTCTATGGACTCAGTACCAGTTGTTCGTGAATTTCCAAAAATATTTCCTATAGATTTTTCGGGGATGCCACCCAACAGAGACATTGACTTCTGTATTGATTCGGCTTCCGACACTCGGCCCATTTCTATTCCACCATACCGTATGGCCCCGCTGGAGTTGAAAGAATTGAAGAAGCAATTACAAGACTTGCTTGATCAGGGATTCATTAGACCCAGTGTCTCGCCCTGGGGTGCACCAGTACTATTTATAAAGAAGAAATATGGATCTATGCGGATGTGTATAGATTATCAATAGTTGAACAAGGCCACTATCAAAAAACAAATATCCATTGCCAAGAATTGATGACTTATTTGATCAGCTTCAGGGTGCCATGGTATTTTAGAAGATCGATTTGAGGTCTGGTTACCATCCGTTGAAGATTAGGGCATCTGATGTCCCTAAGATAGTTTTTCGGACTCGATATGGGCATTATGAATTCCTAGTGATGTCATTTGGGTTGACAAATACCCCAGCAGCATTTATGGATTTGATAAATCGGGTGTTCAAGCCCTATTTGGATTCTTTTTTGGTTGTATTCATTGATGATATCTTGATTTACTCCAGCAGTCGAGAGGAGCATGAGCAACATCTTCAGAGTGTGCTTCATACTTTGAAGAATAATCAGTTATATGCCAAATTTTCAAAATGTGAGTTTTGGTTAGACTCAGTTGTCTTTTTGGGGCATGTTGTATCCGCAGAAGGCATAAAGGTGGATCCTAAGAAGATTGAGGCTGTTCAGAATTGGCCTAGACCTACTTCAGTTACAAATATCCGGAGTTTTCTGGGTTTGGCAGGTTATTATCGTCGGTTCGTGGAAGGGTTTTCATCTATAACAAGCCCATTGACCAAACTGACCCAGAAAGGTGTCCCATTCAGATGGTCAGACGAGTGTGAGTTGAGCTTTCAGAAGCTCAAGACCGCTTTGACTACGGCGCCAGTGTTGGTATTACCCACAGGTTCAGGATCATATACATTATATTGTGACACATCTCACATTGGGCTTGGTGTAGTATTAATGCAAGATGGCAGGGTGATTGCATATGCGTCGCGGCAGTTGAAAGTTCACGAGAAGAATTATCATGTTCATGACTTAGAATTGGCAACCATTGTTCATGCGTTGAAGATTTGGAATTGTTGAAAGACTATGATATCACCATTTTGTATCACCCCGGAAAGGCCAATGTGGTGGCCGATGCTTTGAGTAGCAAGGCTGTGAGTATGGGCAGCCTTGCTTGTATTCCGGTTGGTGAGAGATCGTTAGCTGCAGATGTTCAGACTTTGGCTAACAAATTCGTGAGGTTAGATATTTCAGAACCCAGTCGGGTTCTAGCTTGCACAGTCGCTCGGTCTTCTTTATATGAGCATATCCGAGAGCGACAGTATGATGATCCTCATTTACTTATCCTTAAGGACACAGTGCGGCACGGTGATACCAAACAAGTTGTTTTGGGGGAAGATGGAGTTCTACGAATGTAGGGTCGTATTTGTGTGCCTAATGTTCACGGGTTTCGTGAATTAATCGTTGAAGAGGCATACAGTTCCAGGTATTCTATTCATTTAGGTACCGCCAAAATGTATCAAGATTTGTGGCAACATTACTGGTGGAGGAGAATGAAAAGGGATATAGTTGCATATGTAGCTCGATGTCTGAATTGTTAGTAAGTTAAGTACGAGCATCAGATACCTGGTAGTTTGCTTCAGAAGTTAGAAATTCCTGACTCGAAATGGGAGCGTATCACTATGGATTTTGTTGTTAGACTCCCACGGACTCAGAGAAAATTTGACGCAGTTTGGGTCATTGTGGACAGGTTGACCAAGTCAGCACATTTCATTCCAATGGCAATTACCTATTCTTCAGAAAGGTTAGCTGAAATTTACATTCATGAGATTGCCCGCCTTCACGATGTGTCCGTGTCTATTATTCCAGATCGAGGTATGCAATTTACCTCACACTTCTGGAGGGCTGTACAACGTGAGTTAATCACGCGGGTTGAGTTGAGTACAGCATTTCATCCACAGACAGATGGACAGTCAGAGCGCACCATTCAAATATTAGAAGATATGCTTCGCGCTTGTGTTATAGACTTTGGAGGTTCTTGGGATCAGTTCTTGCCACTTGCAAAGTTTGCTTATAATAATAGCTACCAGTCAAGAATTCAGATGGCTCCATATGAGGCATTATACGGAAGGCGATGTCATTCGCCAGTTGGCTGGTTTGAACCGAGAGAGGCTCGATTGTTAGGTACCGATTTGGTACAGGATGCCTTGGATAAGGTCAAGATTATTCAGGATCGACTTCACACAGCTCAGTCTAGGCAAACGAGTATGCCGGCCGTAAATTTTGTGATATTGCATTCATGGTTGGAGAAAGAATATTGCTCCGGATTTCACCTATGAAAGGTGTAATGAGGTTCGGAAAGAAGGGCAATTTGAGCCCTAGGTATATCGGACCCTTTGAAATTCTTGAAAGGGTGGGTGAAGTAGCCTACAGGCTTGCATTACCACCTAGTTTATCAGCGGTTCATCCGGTGGCCCAAAAAATATAAATTTGTATCAAATTCGAACAGATTGGGGAGGAAGATTAGAATTAGAAATTGTTCCATGTGTCTATGCTCTGGAAATATCAAGGTGATCCATCCCATGTGTTAAATTTCAGCTCAGTCCAATTGGATAAAGATTTGACTTACAAGGAGGAGCCGGTGACTATTCTAGCCCGACAGGTCCGGTAGTTAGGTCTAAGAGTTATCCTTCACTTCGGGTGCAATAAAGAGGTTAGCCGGTAGAGGCATCTACCTGGGAGTCCGAGTCGTACATGTGGAGTAAATATCCACACCTTTTCTCCAGCTCAGGTACTTTTCTAACTCCGTTCGAGGACGAACGTTTGTTTTAGAGGTGGAGAATGTGATGACCCAAAGTGTCATATTTAAATTTAATAAGTAATTTTGTGTTCTAAGACCTCAAAAAGCACTATTTATTATTCCTCGACTTGTGTGCGCAGTCCGTATAATTTTTCGAAAAATTTTTGTGTGAAAAATGGATTAAAATGTGAAATGGAGCTTTAAAACTCAACTAGTTGACTTTGGTCAACATTTTGAGCAAACAGACTCAGATCAGTATTTTGACAATTCCAGTAGGTCCGTATCGTGATTTGGGACTTGGGCGTATGCCCGGAATCGAATTCCGAGGTCCCTAGTCCGAGATATAGAATTTTGATGAAACATTAAAAGTTTGAAAGCTTAATCAATTTTAAGAATTTACTGATGTTGAATTTATTGACACCGGGTCCGTATTTTGGTTCCGGAGCCCGGTATAGGTCCACTATAATATTTATGATTTGTCTGCCAAATTTGGCGAGAAACAGAGTTGATTTGACGTGATTCAGACGTCCGGTTGTAAAAATATAAGTTTTAAAGTTTACTTGAAAATTTCCTTTAATTTGGTGTCTGATTCGTAGTTCTAGATGTTATTTTGCCGATTTGATTACGCGAGCAAGTTCGTATGATGTTTTAGAACTTGTGTGCATGTTTGGTTTGGAGCCCCGAGGGCACGGGTGAGTTTTGGATGTTCAACGGGCCATTTTGGACTTAAGGAAGATGGCAGATTTCTGGTGTTTTGTTGCAAAATTTTTACTCATCGCGATCGCGTAAGGCAAACTAAGAGACCAGCCAAAGTTGTTCTTCGCATTCGCGAATTTGAGGACGCGATCGCGTAGGAGTGTGAAGTTGTCATGACCCGAAATTCCCACCTTCGGACCGTGATGGCGCCTAACATTTTACTTACTAGGCAAACCAACGTTAAAATAATATTAACCATTTCTAAACATTTTTTAAATTTATTAATAACAAAGAAATAAATGCGGAAGTAAGGTCTGAAATACAGTGAATAATCCATAAAAATAACGGTGTCTAAATACTATACCAGAATTGGTATCACAAGTGCACGAGCTTCTAGAATAATACAAATAAAGGACTGAATAAAATGAAGCTGTCTGGAAACAAATACACAACTAAAGTAAAGTAAACGGGAACTTCAGAACTGCGAACGCCGTGCTGTTATACCTCAAGTCTCTTCTGAGTAGCTGAAATCCGAGCAAGTCTATGGTGCGCCGCTAGGACCAACTCCGAAATCTGCACAAGAAGTGCAGAGTGTAGTATCAGTACAACCGACCCCATGTACTGGTAAGTGCTGAGCCTAACCTCGACGAAGTAGTGACGAGGCTAAGGCGGGTCACTTACATTAACTTGTATGCAATATTAGTAACAACAACAAATAATAAAAATAAATCGGGTAACTCATTTATAATAATTGAAGCCAACTCTGCAGTCATAACCAATTATCATTTCCATCAATTCTATTGCAGCATGCAACCCGCTCTCACAATATATTCACATTCAATTCTGTTGCAGCATGCAACCCGCTCTCACAATATATTCACATTCAATTCTATTGCAGCGTGCAACCCGCTCTCATAATATATTCATATTCAATCCTCTCATATAATTATTTTTAATCAAGTATATATATTGACTTTTAAATAAGTCTATTGCAGCGTGCAATCCGATCCCCCAAATATTGACTTTTAATAAGTCTGTTGCGGCGTGCAACCCGATCCTCCAATATGGACTTTTAAATAAGTTTGTTGCGGCGTGCAACTCAATCCTCCAATATATCCATTTCAATCAATTCTGTTGCGGCGTGCAACCCGATCCTCCAATATATCCATTTCAATCAATTCTGTTGCGGTGTGCAACCTGATCCTCCAATATATCCATTTACCAATTCTTATAGAAGAAATTTCCCCAATAATTGCAACAATTAATATAAAATTATAAGACAACAAACATACAATAATTATGATTTAATTATGAAACAAATAATGACAAATAGCAAATTATTATGGAAATGAGGGAGAAAATAGGCAGTTTAATATTTAATATGCTAAATATCAAATAACAATTAAGACACATAGTTCAAATAGCATGGAACAATTAATGCAGTAATTCAAGAATTAATATTTGACAAAGAATAGGAGAGAAACAATTATTATAATAATAAATTCATGATTTAAAACGATTTATGATTTTTTAAGTAATTATGCAAACAATTAATTTGACGATGTATAGACACTCGTCACCTCGCCTACACGCCGTTCATATGCATTTCACATAATAAATAGTTTAAGGGTTCTATTCCCTCAAGTCAAGGTTAACCACGACACCGGATGAACGACATGAGGAGAGAAAATAAGCAGTTTAATATTTAATATGCTAAATGTCAAATAACAATTAAGACACATAATTCAAATAGCATGGAACAATTAATGCAGTAATTCAAGAATTAATATTTGACAAAGAATAGGAGAGAAATAATTATTATAATAATAAATTCATGATTTAAAACGATTTATGATTTTTCAAGTAATTATGCAAACAATTAATTTGACGATGTATAGACACTCGTCACCTCGCCTACACGCCGTTCATATGCATTTCACATAACAAATAGTTTAAGGTTAACCCTTAAATTATTTGCTATGTGAAATGCATGTGAACGACATATAGGCGAGGTGACGAGTGTCTATACGTCGTCAAATTAATTATTTACATAATTATTTGAAAATTCTAAAATTGTTTTAATACACGAACTAATTGTTATGATAATTGTTTCTCTCATATTCTTTGTCAAATATAAATTCTGAAATTCCTACAATAATTGCTACATGCTACTTAAATTATGTGTCTTAATTGTTACTTGACATTTATCATATTAAATATTAAATTGCTTTTTTTCTCCATGATTTTTACAATTTATTGCTAATTGCCATTGTTTGTTCATAAATAAATTATAATTATTGTGTACCTTGATGCTTAATAGTTTCTCATTGAACGTGGTATTTATTGGAGTAATTGTTATTACATTTATGAGTTGTTTAAGGTTATATTGGGGGAACGGGTTAGATGCCACAACGGAAATGAAAGTAAATATATGAATATTGGTTGATCGGATTGCACTCCGCAACAGACTTATTTAAAAGTCTATATTGGGGGATCGGATTGCACGCCGCAACAGACTTATTTAAAAGTCTATATTGGGGGATCAGATTGCACGCCGCAACAGACTTATTTAAAAGTCTATATTGGGGGATCGGATTGCACGCCGCAACAGACTTATTTAAAAGTCTATATATATACTTGATTAAAATAAATATATTGGAGGGTTAAAAATGAATATATTGTGGAAACGGGTTGCACGCTGCAACGGAAATTGGTTGAAAGAATAATTGGTTATGACTGCTGAGTTGGCTTCAACTATTAAAAATGAGTTACCTGATTTATTTCTATTATTGTTGTTGTTATTATTATTGCGTACAGGTTAATGTGAATAACCTGCCTTAGCCTCGTCACTACTTCATCGAGGTTAGGCTCAGCACTTACCAGTACATGGGATCGGTTATACTGATACTACACTCTGCACTTCTTATGCAGATTTCGGAGTTGGTCCCAGCGGCGTACCATAGACATGCTCGGATTTCAGCTACCAGAGGAGACTTGAGGTATAGCCGCATGGCGTCCACAGTTCTGAAGTCCCCGTCTACTTTACTTTAGCTGTGTATTTGCTTCCAGACAGCTTTATTTTATTCAGACCTTTATTTGTATTATTCTAGAAGCTTGTGCAGTAGTGATACCATATTCTGGGATGGTATTTAGACACCGTTATTTGTATGGATTATTCACTACATTTCAGATCTTACTTCCGCATTTGTTTCCTTGTTATTAATAAATTTTAAAAAATTATTTTAAAATGGATAATATTATTATAACATTGGCTTGCCTAGCAAGTGAAATGTTAGGCGCCATCACGGTCCCGAAGGTGGGAATTTCGAGTCGTGACATTTGTTTTGGAGCCCGAGGGGCTCGGGTGAGTTTCGGATAGGCTACGGGCCATTTTTGGACTTAGAGGTTGCAGCTTCAGTTGGTTTTGGACTGGGGCGGATTTCTTCACCACAAATGTGATGGTTTGGTCGTGAACGCGAAGCACTGGAGGGTTTACCCTTCACGAACGCGACTAGCCTCTCATGAATGCGTAGGGTTATGGGGCTAGGAAGGGAGCTGTGTTGTATTCTACGCTAACGCGATCCTAGGACCGCGAACGTGAAGGCCAGGGGGGAGAGGCCATCACGAATGCAAAGATCATCTCGCGAACGCATAAGCCAGTTGGGCCGCAGTGCTTCGCGATCGTGTCAGGTCTTTCGCGAATGCGAAGAAGACCTGACGCAAGTGATTAAAACAAACCAAAAGTCGGGATTTATCCCTTTTTTTTACCATTTCCAAGTTTGAGTTCGGCCTAGAGGCAATTTTGGAGAGAATTTTCATCTCAACTTCATAGGTTAGTAGATTCTAACTTGTTTTCTTCCATTTCCATAAACACCCATTGATTTTACCTTTAATTTATGCTTTGTCATGGTATAAATTAGGGATTTAGGTAAAAATTAGGGATTTTGAGAATTTGAGATTTAAACTTCAAATTGAGGTTGGTTTCGAAACTAATCATATAATCGGGCTCGGGAGTGAATAGGTAATTGTGTTTTGGTCCGATCTCGGGTTTTGACCAAGCAAGCACGGGGTTGACTTTTCTTGACGTTTTTCAAAATCATTAAAGATTAATTTTTTTCACTCGTGGATTGTTTCTAAAGCTCATTTTGAGTTATTTGAACTATATTTGATTAGATTTGATTGGTTTGGAGGATAATTCTAGAGAAAAGGCCCCGGTTGAGCTTTGATTTGATTGTGGAGTGAGGTAAGTGTTGGATCTAACCTTGATTTGAGGGAATTAGGAATTTTTGAACTATGTGTTGTGTGAATTATGTGAGAAACAGCGTATATGCGAGGTGGCGAGTGTATATATGCCGTCAAGATATTTATTTTCCATGTTTTTCGTTATTTCATGAATTATCGTGTTCCATGCTTTAATTGTTATATGCCTGATTTTTATGCCATAATTATTATTTATAATTTAATTATTCTCGTACTAAATTGTTTGTCCCTTCCATAACTCCATGCTTATTTGCTACTTGTCTTTAATTGTTTTACTTGCATATTTTGATTGTCACATGTGTTACTTGTCCTATTATTTTTTTCTAATATTTGTTGCATTCTTTGATTATTATGTGATCCTTTATTGCCTTGTACCTTTACTCTCTTGATATAGAAATTCTTGTAAATTGGGCTATCAGATTGTTTATGCTAATAGAAATTGTTTGTGGAGAGGGTTGGATGCCGCAACGGAAATTGAAAGGTAATGAACTAAAATGGTGGAATAAGGATGGATTTTGACATTGATAAATGGTGATATGGTGTGATCGGGTTGTGTGCCGCAAAGGATTATATATGTGGTACTTGACATTGATAAATGATGATATGATGAGAACGGGTTTCACATTATAACAATTTTTATGTTAAACTTGTTGTTATTGTTGAGTTAGCCTCAGCATTTTTATATGAGATTATGAGACGTGTTATTCTGGACTTTCTGATATTAAGGTTTGAGTTCACTTTCATAAGTTAATTGTTTTACTTCCACTTCCTGTTTCATTTCCTGTTATTATTATTATTATTATTATTACTGCATAAAGGTTATTGTAAGTGGCCCGCTTTAGCCTCGTCACTAATTCGTCGAGGTTATGCTCGGCACTTACAGAGTACGTGGGGTCGATTGTACTCATACTATACTCTGCACTTCTTGTGCAGATACCGGAGTTGGTCCTAGCGGCGCTCAGTAGCTTTTGCTTGGATTCAATCGCTGTCGGAGACTTGAGGTATAGCTGCACGGTGTCCGCAGCCCAGAAGTCCCCTTCCCTTCTATCTTTACTGTTTTATTGAGTTTCAAAATAGTGTATTTTGTTAAGACATTGTTTATAGCACTCTAGATGTTCGTGTACTCCTGACTCCAGATTCTGGGTTATGTTTAAACTTCGTTGTTCGATATTATTTTACTCTACTTCATACTTATATTATTATCATTGTTAATATTTTGTCTTCAATTGTTAAAATCAGTTAAATTTTCGGTTTCACGTCGGCTTGCCTATCAAGTAGATGTTAGGCGCCATCATGACCCCGAGGTTGGGATTCTGGGTCGTGACAAATAGGTGCTGGATTGAATCAATAGATACGAGATTTACTCATCAGTTATAGAATTAACCCAGCAATTACAGAATTAACTCATCAGTTACGAAACTTCATCATTTACTTAGCTGTTACAAGTCTTTCAAAAGTAACATATGGATTGAGTAAATGCTCATAATGGACCTATAATTCAAGGAGAATAGTTATCTAGATCTTGTTTTATAAATAGAGACATTTTACCACCATAGTAATCATCTAATTTTCTTCTCTACAATTTTATACATTGTAATTCATAGCATCTTACTCTCAAGTTAGCCATAGTTCGGCTCTTCAAGCTCTATTCGGCTCATCATCCAATAAGAGTTATTTATTCTCTCATTTATTATATTATTTGTCATTGAATTTATTTTTCACTTCTCTATCATGTTGTATTAACGAAAATTTATATCTTTCGGATCGAATTCGGTTGCTTATGGCTCGTCATATAAAATTAATTTCTTTGACCTTGAAAATTATTTTTTGGGTTAACATTAATATTATATGGTTTTGAAAATTTCATCTCAAGAACTAATTTTTTCGGGAGAGTTTGGCCCAAGCTAAGGTTTATCTTTTTATCATTGTATCAGAGTTGAACGCATTTCTATTTTTTGTTTATTCGATATTGGACACACATGTTATATTGTCCATTTATCCGGTCATGTGCATGTTGTGGAGGGGGGAAGGGAGGGGAGGGGAGAGAATGTGTTGATGGTAGTGGTGCCAAAATGGATTAAAAAATAGTTATCCATCCATATTATCCACTAAAAATGTGTTGGATAATGAACTTATGTAATGACCCAACCGGTTATTTTAACTTTTAGAATCCTGTTCCCTAAAATAAAACTTCCCGTAGGTGCTTGTAATGATTTATGACTTGCGGGGATGGTTAGTTCGGGATTTGAAAGTGTTTGGGGTGAAACCAGAACATTTGGTTCCTTAAGTTGACCTTAAACTGCTAAGTTTGATTTCGGTCAACATTTTTAAAAAATGACCCCGGAATAGAATTTTGATGATTCCAACAGCTCCGTATGATGATTTTGGACTTAGGAGCGTGCTCGGAATTTTATTTGAAAGTCCGTAGTTAAATTAGGCATGAAATGGCTAAAAACAAGAATTTAAGTTTGGAAGTTTGACCGATGAGTTGACTTTTTGATACCGGAGTCAGAATCCAGTTACGAAAAATTTTCATAGCTCCTTTATGTAATTTATGACTTGTGTGTAAAATTTGAGGTCAATCGGAGTTGATTTGATAGGTTCCGACATTGAATGTAGAAGTTGAAAACTCTTAGTTTCATTAAGCTTGAATTGGGGTATGATTCATGATTTTAGCGTTGTTTGATGTGATTTAGAGGTTCGACTAAGTTTGTATGATATTTTAGGACTTGTTGGTATATTTGGTTGAGGTCCCGAGGGCCTCGGGTAAGTTTCGGATGGATAATGAATCATAAGTTGGACTTAAAACGCTGCTGCAATTTTCTCTTCTGCTGCATATTCTGGGCTGTGAATGAGCCTCAGATCGAGCCCCAGATCGAACCCAGATATCGAGCCCACGATCGAGGCCTGAGTCGAAGCCAGGGACGAGGCTCAGTATCGAAGCCTCGATCGAAGGCAAGGCTCGAGAGCATGATCGAAGGTAAGGCTCGAGGGCTAGGATCGAGACCCATGCTCGATGCTCTGATCGAAGGCTCAAGCTCGATGCCATGATTGAGGCTATGATCGAAGGCCTAGCCTCGATGCCCTGATCGAGGCCATGACCGAGGTCCATGCTCGAGCCTGTGATCGAAGCCCTGATCGAGGCCTAGTTCGAGGACCAGTTTCGAAGGCTGCTGGGCAGTTTTATAAAAAGAGAGCATTCGTCTCATTTGCCATTTTTGACGAACTTAAGCTTTAGCAGAGACGACTTTTGGCAGATTTTCAAGGGAAAAATATTGGGGTAAGTGATTCTAACTCGGATTTGATCTACATATACAAGTATATCATTATTTTCACAATTTAATTAGTGTTTTGAGATTGAAATTTGGAAAAGTTTAGAAATCTCATAGAAACGAAATTTTGAGATTTCGGTATCGATTCGGAGTCGGATTTGAGTGTAACTGGTATGGTTGGACTCGTAATTGAATGGGTTGTCGGATTTCATAACTTTCACCGAATTCCGAGATGTGGGCCCTGCGGGCGAATTTTTAATTAATTTCGGGATCTTTTCTTAAAAATGTAGTATTTTCTTATAGAATTGATTTCTACAATATTTAGTGATTGTATCGAATTATTTTGGCTAGATTCGATCCAGACAGGGTTGGATAATCGTGGAAAAGGCAAAATTATGGATTAAATTGGAGCAAGACGAGGTAAGTCTCTTGTCTAATCTTGTGAGGGGGAAATTACCTCATAGGTGATTAAAATTAAATAATTGTTGCTAATTGTGGGGGGGCTACGTATGCACGTGGTGACGAGAGTCCGTGCATAGCTACTATTAATGCTAAAGTCCGGATAGTTTAGGACTCAAAGCATACCTTACTTGTGTAAATTATATTCTTTAATTTATTTATATTAATTGATATCCATATGAATATATTGTGAATTGTTAGATAAAGATATTAAAGGATGGAAATCTCATAGGCTTGATTATCTGTTTAAATCAATTAATTATTAAAAGAAATTGTTCTCCTCCCAAATTCATCTTATAATGAATATACTCTCCTTCCGGAGGCACACAAGAAAATGTCCTCCTTTCTTGTGGAGCGGGCCGAACGCCTCGGCAAGATAGATGCATCTATGGATCGCGTCGACGTCCCTCGGCAGCGTACACGACACTCTGGATCGGGCCGTACGTCCTCGGCAGAAATCGTGCTTAATAATAATAATTACACGATACTTTAATAATTTATTTTAGCTTGTGAAGCTAAGTAATAAATTGGAAAATCCTTGGAATTTAATGAATTATTAATCTTGCTTGTTTAGGAATTAATTGCTACTCCTGTAAATGAGATTTAATTGATAAATTAGAATTTATTTGAATTAAAGGAATTTAATTAATATATTGAGAATTGTTACATTTGAAGGAATTTAATTACTTTCGCTGATTAAATAAATTATTTGTAAATTCCGTAAATCATGCTGATTTCAATATTTTAATTTTATTTCAATTATTATTGACCCATAGTGAGTGTCAAAGTCGGCCATCTCGTCTCTACCACTTCGAGATTAGGCTTGATACTTACTGGGTACAAGTTGTTTACGTACTCATACTACACTTGCTGCACTTTTTGTGCAGGATCTGAGACAGGTACTAGTGGAGGACCTATCATCACATACCCACGTCATCCCGAGGCATAGTGGTGAGCTGCCTTTCTGAGCCGTTCTGCAGCTACCAGTGTCTCTTCTGATATTTATATTCTATCTATTTCATTTCAGACAGTATTTGGAGTTTTGTATAATCTACTAGATGCTCATGCACTTGTGACACCGGGTATTGGCACACACATTGGTAGAAATTGGTATTTTATTATTTATTATTTTTTGAATAAAAGTTTAACCAATGTACGTTTGACTTATTAGTTGGCTTGCCTAGCTGTAGTGTTGGGCGCCATCACGACCTATAGGTGAAATTGGGTCGTGACAATATGGTATCAGAGTACTAGGTTCACGTAGGTCTCACAAGTTATGAGCAGACCTAATAGAGTCTTGCGGATCGGTACGGAGACGTCTGTACTTATCTTCGAGAGGCTATATGGTGTTAGGAAACTACATTTCTTCATATTCTATCGTGCAATTGATGTAGTACTAAATATCCTTATCTTATTCTCTCACAGATAGTGAGAACACGCTCTAATGAGATTCCAGACCAGGGAAGAGCTACTCCCCCAGTTGCTAGAGGCTGAGGCAGAGGCCGAGGGAGGGGTCCAGCCCGTGGTAGAGGACGAGGACGTCCCAGGACTATTCCGGTTATGCCGCCAGTGGATCCAACAGAGAATCCCATTATTGAGGAGCAGGGTGAGGTGCCTGTGGCAGAGCCAGCTCCGATGGACTTCACATCTGCACCGGGATTTCAGGATGTCATGGGTCGTATGCTGCGATTCATGGACAATATAACTCAGGCCGGTTTATTTCCGGCAGACCCAGCCATATCTCAGCGGGCGGGGGAGCACAGACCCCTACCGCGTAGGCTCATGGACAGGCAGCTGCTGTATATCATACCCAGGTTGCACTACCCGTGGGTGGAGTCCACCCAGTGGCAGCAGCTACACCTGAGCCCAGGCCAGCTGTAGCCGCCGATCCTCAGAAACTATTGGACAGATGGACTAGACTACATCCTCCTGTCTTCGGGGGTGAGCAACATGAGGATCCACAGGATTTCATTGATCGTTGCAAGGATAGACTGTACAACATTAGGATATTGGAATCCCATTAGGTTGAGCTTGCTACTTTTCAGCTAGAGGGTAGAGCCCGTAAATGGTGGCAGTCTTATGCTCTTGGCAGACCAGCAGATTCTCCTCCCATGACTTGGGATAGGTTCACCCGTATCTTCTTGGACAGGTTTATTCCACCCTCCCAGAGGGAAGAGTTGCAGTTTCAGTTTGAGCAGCTCCAGCAGGGTCAAATATCAGTGACTGATTATGAGGTGAGGTTTTCTGAATTATCTCGGCATGCACTAATGATACTCCCTACTGAGGCGGAGAGAGTGCGAAGGTTTGTAGCCGGTTTACATACTGGTATTCAGGCCACTATGTCTCGAGAAGTTGAGATGGGTACTTCTTACGAGCGAGTTGTGGAGATAGCCCGGAGGATTGAGGGTGTACGTCAGTGGAGCCGAGAGCAGATTATGAGAGATAAACGGTTCAGGTACTCTGGAGAGTTCAGAGGTGCTCCGTCCGGGGGCAGAGGTCAGTTCGTGAGGGGACAATCCAGCAGACCCCCATATCCAGCACCACCACCTCCTCGAGGTGCTCCAGTGCGGCCTTATCTCAGTGCTATCCCAGAGAGTTCTTATCGCCCACCAGCTATTCAGGGTCCTCCCAGTGGGTATTCACGTCTCCAGGGCCAGACACTTAGTCAGCAGCCCATCACACCGAAGATTTGTTACGAGTGCGGGGATCCTAGTCACATGCGGAGGTTTTGCCCCAGGCTTCGGGGTAGACCAGTACAGTAGGGTCAGCAGCCTATGCTTACCGGACCAATTGCTCCACCAGTAGTCTGACCACCAAGAGGTGTAGGACAGGTGGGTAGGGGTCGTCCTAGAGGTGGAGGTCAGCCAGGCGGAGGCCAGACAGTTGGCACTCCAGCTCGGTTCTATGCTTTTTCGGCTAGACCAGATGCAGAGGCCTCAGATGGCATGATTACAGGTATTATTTCTGTTTGTGGCAAAGATGCCTCAGTATTATTTGATCCAGGATCTACGTATTCATATGTGTCATCTCTATTTGCTCCATTCCTGGGTGTTTCTCGTGAGTTCTTAAGTATTCCTGTTTATGTGTCCACTCCTGTAGGCGATTCTATTGTTGTGAACCGGATCTACCGGTCCTGTATTATTACATTCTGTGGTTATGAAACTAGAGCAGATCTTCTATTGCTTGAGATGACCGATTTTGAAATTATTCTGGGTATGGACTGGTTATCTCCATATCATGCTATTCTAGATTGTCATGCCAAGACTATTACCTTGGCTATTCCAGCATTGCCTAAGCTGGAGTGGAAGGGTTCGCCTATTAGTTCATTTAATCGAGTTATTTCTTTTATAAAGTCTCAACACATGGTTGAGAAGGGTTGTTTGGCTTATCTAGCATATGTTCGGGATACTACTGCAGAGACTCCGGCTATTGATTCAGTGCCTGTAGTTCGGGAGTTCCCCGATGTATTTCCGTCAGATCTTCCAGGTATGTCACCTGATCGTGATATTGATTTCTGTATTGACTTGGCTTCAGATACCCAGCCTATATCTATCCCACCGTATCGCATGGCTCTGAAAGAATTGGAAGAACAGCTTGAAGAGTTACTAGCCAAAAGGTTTGTCAGACCGAGTGTATTGCCTTGGGGTGCACCAGTATTATTTGTGAAAAAGAAGGATGGAACAATGCGGATGTGTATTGATTATCTCCAAATGAACAAAGTCACTATTAAGAACAAGTACCTGTTGCTGTGTATTGATGATCTATTTGACCAGTTTCAGGTTTGAGGTCGGGGTACCATCAGTTGAAGATTCGGGATTTGGATGTTCCGAAGACTGCTTTCCGTACTAGATATGGTCATTATGAGTTTCTGGTAATGTCTTTTGGTTTAACTAATGCCCCGGCAGCATTTATGGATCTGATGAACAGGGTATTCAGGCCATATATTGACTCATTTGTCATTGTTTTCATTGATGACATTTTGATCTACTCATGTAGTAAGGAGGAGCATGAGCAGCATATGAGAGTAGTGCTTCAGACATTGCAGGAACAAAAGCTATATGCTAAGTTCTCTAAATGTGAGTTTTGGCTAGAGTCTGTAGCATTTTTGGGACATATCGTATCGGGCGAAGGTATTAAAGTTGATCCCAAAAAGATTGAGGCAGTTCAGAATTGGCATCGTCCCACTTCGGCGACGGAGATCAGGAGTTTTCTGGGTTTGGCAGGTTATTATCGTCTGTTCGTGGAAGGTTTTTCATCTATTGCAGCACCTTTGACCAAATTAACCCAGAAGGGTGCTCCTTTCCGATGGTCCGATGATTGTGAGGTGAGCTTTCAGAAGCTCAAGACATCATTGACTACAGCACCAGTGTTAGTGTTGCCTTCCGGTTCGGGGATGTATACAGTGTATTGCGACGCTTCGCGCGTTGGCTTGGGTTGTGTATTGATGCAGGAAGGGCAAGTTATTGTATATGCTTCATGTCAGCTAAAGCCCCACGAAAAGAATTATCCGGTACATGATTTGGAGTTAGCTGCGATTGTTCATGCTCTTAAGATTTGGAGGCATTATCTTTATGGGGTGTCTTGTGAAGTTTACACTGATCATCACAGTTTGCAGCATTTGTTCAAGCAAAGGGACCTAAATTTGAGACAGCACAGATGGATGGAGTTACTAAAAGATTATGATATTACTATCCTGTATCATCCGGGCAAAGCAAATGTGGTTGCAGATGCCTTGAGCAGAAAGGCGGAGAGTATGGGTAGTTTGGCTTTCATTTCAGCAGAGGAAAGACCATTAGCCTCAGATATTCATTCCTTGGCTAACAGACTTGTGAGGCTGGATATTTCAGAGCCCAGCCGAGTTCTTGCATGTGTTGTGGCTCGGTCTTCACTATTTGAACAGATCAAGGCTCGCCAGTATGATGACCCACACCTGGTGGTTCTTCGTGAAACGGTACTACAAGGTGGTGCCAAGGAAGTCACTATTGGTGTAGATGGTGTTCTATGACTCCAGGATCGTCTGTGTGTTCCTAATGTGGATGAACTGAGGAAAAAGATCCTGGAAAAGGCACACAGTTCTCGATATTCTATTCATCCAGGTGCTACGAAGATGTATCGTGACTTGAGGCAGCATTATTGGTAGCGACGAATAAAAAGGGACATAGTTGAGTATGTAGCTTGGTGTCTAAATTTCCAGCAAGTTAAATATGAGCACCAGAAGCCAGGTGGCCTACTTCAGCAGATGACTATACCAGAGTGGAAATGGGAACGAATTACTATGGATTTTGTAGTTGGGTTGCCACGGACCTTGAGGAAATTTGATGTAGTTTGGGTGATTGTTGACAGGCTGACTAAGTCGGCACATTTTATTCCTGTTGTGACTACGTATACTTCAGAGAGGTTGGCCCATATTTATATTCAGGAGATAGTTCGGTTGCACGGTGTGCCAATTTCCATCATATCAGATAGAGGTCCTCAGTTTACTTTACATTTCTGGAGAACAGTACAGAGTGAGTTGGGGACCCGTGTAGAGCTCAGCACAGCCTTTCATCCGCAGACCGATGGAGAGTCAGAGAGGACAATTCAAATTTTGGAGGATATGCTCAGGGCATGTATGATTGACTTTGGAGGTTAGTGGGATCGTTTCCTGCCTTTGGCTGAGTTTGCTTACAATAACAGTTACCAATCCAGCATCGAGATGGCTCCATTTGAGGCTTTATATGGTCGGCGATGTCGTTCACCTATCGAATGGTTTGAGCCAGGTGAGGCTAAGTTATATGGTACTGATTTGGTGAGGGATGCCTTGGAAAAGGTAAAGTTGATTCAGGAGTGACTTCGTACAGCACAGTCCAGACAAAAGAGTTACGCGGATCAGAAAGCGCGTGATATATCATTTTTGGTAGGTGAAAAAGTTCTCTTGAAGGTTTCGCCAATGAAGGGAATTTTGAGATTCGGGAAGAAGGGCAAGTTGAGCCCAAGGTTTATAGGCCCATTTGAGGTGTTGAAACGAGTTGGGGAGGTTGCTTATGAGCTTGCATTGTCTCCCAGCCTATCGGGAGTTCATCCGGTTTTTCACGTATCTATGCTCCGGAAGTATCATGCCGACCTATCACATGTGTTAGACTACAGCACAGTTCAGCTAGATAATAGCTTGGGTTATGAAGAGGAACCAATTGCCATTGTTGATAAACAGGTTCGCCAGTTAAGGTCCAAGAGGATTTCTGTAGTAAAAGTCCAGTGGAGGGGCCAACTAGTCGAGGAAGCGACTTGGAAGGCCGAGGAAAACATGCGGAGCAGATATCCAGACTTATTCAGCACTTCAGGTATAATTCTAAACCCGTTCGAGGACGAACGTTTGTTTAAGAGGTGGAGAATGTAATGACCCAACCGGTCATTTTAACTTTTAGAACCCCGTTCCCTAAAATAAAACTTCCCGTAGGTTCTTGTAATGATTTATGACTTGCGGGGATAGTTAGTTCGGGATTTGGAAGTGTTTGGGGTGAAACCGGAACATTTGGTTCCTTAAGTTGGCCTTAAAGTGCTAAGTTTGACTTCGGTCAACATTTTTAGAAAACGACCCCGGAATAGAATTTTGATGATTCCAACAGCTCTGTATGGTGATTTTGGACTTAGGAGCGTGTTCGGAATTTTATTTGGAAGTCCGTAGTTAAATTAGGCATGAAATGGCTAAAAACAAGAATTTAAGTTTGGAAGTTTGACCGATGAGTTGACTTTTTGATACCGGAGTCAGAATCCAATTCCGAAAATTTTCATAGCTCCGTTATGTAATTTATGACTTGTGTGTAAAATTTGAGGTCAATCGGAGTTGATTTGATAGGTTCCGACATTGAACGTAGAAGTTGAAAACTCTTAGTTTCATTAAGCTTGAATTGGGGTATGATTCATGGTTTTAGCGTTGTTTGATGTGATTTAGAGGTTCGACTAAGTTTGTATGATATTTGAGGACTTGTTGGTATATTTGGTTGAGGTCCCGAGGGCCTCGGGTGAGTTTCGGATGGATAACGGATCATAAGTTGGACTTAAAAAGCTGCTGCAATTTTCTCTTCTGCTGCATATTCTGGGCTATGATCGAGCCCCAGATCGAACCCAGATATCGAGCCCACGATCGAGGCCTGAGTTGAAGTCAGGGACGAGGCTCAGTATCGAAGCCTCTATCGAAGGCAAGGCTTGAGGGCTAGGATCGAGACCCATGCTCGATGCCCTGATCGAAGGCTCAAGCTCGATGCCATGATTGAGGCTATGATCGAAGGCCCAACCTCGATGCCCTGATCGAGGCCATGACCGAGGTCCATGCTCGAGCCTGTGATCGAAGCCCCAATCGAGCCCAGTTCGAGGACTAGTTCCGAAGGCTGCTGGGCAGTTTTATAAAAAGAGAGCATTCGTCCCATTTGCCATTTTTGACGAACTTAAGTTTTAGCAGAGACGACTTTTGGCAGATTTTCAAGGGAAAAATATTGGGATAAGTGATTCTAACTCGGATTTGGTCTACATATACAAGTATATCATTATTTTCACAATTTAATTAGTGTTTTGAGATTGAAATTTGGAAAAGTTTAGAAATCTCGTAGAAACGAAATTTTGAGATTTCGGTATCGATTCGGAGTCGGATTTGAGTGAAACTGGTATGGTTGGACTCGTAATTGAATGGGTTGTCGGATTTCATAATTTTCGCTGGATTTCGAGATGTGGGCCCTGCGGGCGAATTTTTAATTAATTTCGAGATCTTTTCTTTAAAATGTAGTATTTTCTTATAGAATTAATTTCTACAATATTTAGTGATTGTATCGAATTATTTTGGCTAGATTCGAGCCAGACGGAGTTGGATAATCGTGGAAAAGGCAAAATTGTGGATTAAATTGGAGCAAGACGAGGTAAGTCTCTTTTCTAATCTTGTGAGAGGGAAATTACCTCATAGGTGATTAAAATTAAATAATTGTTGCTAATTGCGGGGGGGGGAGGACTACGTACGCACGTGGTGACGAGAGTCCGTATGTAGCTACTATTAATGCTAAAGTCTGGGTAGTTTAGGACTCAAAGCATGCCTTACTTGTGTAAATTGTATTCTTTAATTTATTTATATTAATTGATATCTATATGAATATATTGTGAATTGTTAGATAAAGATATTAAAGGATGGAAATTTCATAGGCTTGATTGTTTGTTTAAATCAATTAATTGTTAAAAGAAATTGTTCTCCTCCCAAATTCATCTTATAATGAATATACTCTCCTTCTGGAGGCACATAAGAAAATGTCCTCCTTTCTTGTGGAGCGGACCGAACGCCTCGGCAGGATAGATGCATCTATGGATCGCGCCGCACGTCCCTCGACAGTATACACGACACTCTGGATCGGGCCGTACGTCCTCGGCAGAAATCATGCTTAATAATAATAAATACACGATACTTTAATAATTTATTTCAGCTTGTGAAGCTAAGTAATAAATTGAAAAATCCTTGGAATTTAATGAATTATTAATCTTGCTTGTTTAGGAATTAATTGCTACTCCTGTAAATGAGATTTAATTGATAAATTAAAATTTATTTGAATTGAAGGAATTTAATTAATATATTGAGAATTGTTACATTTGAAGGAATTTGATTACTTCCGCTGATTAAATAAATTATTTGTAAATTCTGTAAATCATGCTGATTTGAATATTCTAATTTTATTTCAATTATTATTGACCCATAGTGAGTGTCAAAGTCGGCCATCTCGTCTCTTCCACTTCGAGATTAGGCTTGATACTTACTGGGTACACGTTGTTTACGTACTCATACTACACTTGCTGCACTTTTTGTGCAGGATCTGAGACAGGTACTAGTGGAGGACCTATCATCACATACTCACGTCATCCCGAGGCATAGTGGTGAGCTGCCTTTCTGAGCCGTTCTGCAGTTACCAGTGTCTTTTCTGATATTTATATTCTGTCTATTTCATTTCAAACAGTATTTGGAGTTTTGTATAATCTACTAGATGCTCATGCACTTGTGACACCGGGTCTTGGCACACACATTGGTAGAAATTGATATTTTATTATTTATTTATTTTTGAATAAAAGTTTAACCAATGTACGTTTGACTTATTAGTTGGCTTGCCTAGCTGTAGTGTTGGGCGCCATCACGACCTATAGGTGAAATTGGGTCGTGACATTTTAACAGTGGGCCAAATATGGATAAGATTAATATTATCCTCGTAAAAAATAGATAGCCAATGGATTTAACTTTTACATTTGCAAAGACTCAAATTGGGGGTTCCTCAAGTTTGGGAGATAAAGAATTCTCCCAAAAGTGATCATTTTTAAGAAGTCATATTAACCAATTTTCTATCCGTATTAAATATGAATTGGGTGAAATATTTTATTCGGTTTTGAATTACCTTTTTTCGATCCGCTCATATCCGATCCGATCCGACCAATCCGTTTGCCACCTCTAATTGATGGTATGGGTTTTAATCTTGGGTAATCGCTATTTCATAAACTAAGGTTTGAGACTGACACACACAAATTAGGGGATAAATGTGGGAAATCGATAAAAAGTGGACAAATGGTATTACTCGATTTTAAATGTTTGCTTGAAAAAGCTAGCTAATTATGAATAAAACTTTGATAATACAATTGTTTGAATCTCAGATAAATTTGTAAATCTAATGAAGCTACGAATATTTTATGGTCCATATATATTTCAATAAAAAAAAAATAGTCTGGCAACCTTAGGTGGCATTTATGGATGACAAAACAATTTGGTCTTGTTTTTATTCCATGTATTTGCAAAACATAAAACAGAAACATCCCTTTTATAAGTTTAAAGTTATTGTCCTTTTTTTTGTCCATTTCATTTTATTGCAATCTCACAATATAATTATTTATTAAAACTCACGTTGACCCTCTTCACAATTTGATATCTTGGTGTAGGTACTGTCATTTTCCTATATCTAAGGAATTGAATGAATCTACAATTACAGTAGCTAATCTGGTTTAGAATATTGTCGTCCTATCAATTGAAAAATATCATTGTTGGACTGCAATTTATTCAGGTTATTGATTAGAGAAAATGTCATTGTATAGCCGCTTTCAAAATAATAACCGAAAAATATATTTATTTTTTTGTATATATATATATATATATATATATATATATATATATATACAAAAAATAAACAAATTTTATATATTTTTACGGATATCGGATCTAAATAGTTTCGCTGCGGGCTAAATGTGATCTTTGCCCTATTTATTAAAGCTTAAATACATAGCAACAGTTTACTTTTATTATTTTAATTTTTTGTAACAATTATTTTAATTTATTTTTTTATAAATTGATAAAGAATATAATTTGACTGATTTTCCCTTCCTAACATTTTGCTCTTTTGATTAATTTATTTTAATGAATATATTTCTCAAATTCATGGTACTCCCTCCGTTTCAAATTAGATGAGGTTCTTTCCTTTTTAGTGTGTTCCAAAATAAATGATACATTTCTAAATTTGGAAATAATTCAACTTTACACTATTCATTTTACCCACTTTATCCTCAGTGAGAAACATTTATAACCACACAAATGTCATGGCCTCACAAAGCTTTTAAGACCACAAGTTTCAAAAGTCTTCTTTATTTTCTTAAACTCCGTGTCGAGTCAAACTATCTCATCTAAATTGAAACTGAAGGAGTATATATTTTTACTAAATAGTAGTGTTTGGGTCAACACATGCGCACATCGATTAATCTACCGAACAACTATTATCATCCACCAATACAGATAATGAGTATCTTTGTCCATCAAAGCTTAAATATATTGAAATAAATATATTTTCTTATCTCTACTGAAATTTAAAAATTGATCTCCGATGGTTCAATGAATAAACTGCTAAAGTGGGCGCTTGGACATAAGAATTATGAAATTCCGGAAAAAGGTGAAAGAAAATTTCAAGTAAAATGGTATTTGAAAATTAGAGCTGTGTTTGGACATGAATACAATTTGGAGCTGTTTTTGAATTTTTGTGAGTGATTTGAAGTGAAAATTTTGAAAATAGCTTTTGGAGTTTTTCAAATTTCCGAAAAAAAATCAAAATTCGTTATGTGTTGATATATCATCTGATATGTTGATTTTTGTACATATTTTTTTGGTACTGTAAATGTCGTTAGAGTTTATTATTCAAATTTCCTGTGACAATATAGGTAATAATAAAAGAAGGAAGTGGATCAAATAGTGCCAAATGGTCATATTATTGGCGAAAGAGATGACAAATAAAGATGTGGAAATGTGGTGTGTCTATATCTGAAAGGGCTATTTATTATGCCCCAGACATGGAAAACGACCCACCCTAACTGCTACATCCAGCCCAATTATTTATATCTCTGACCTTATTTTCCTTAGGCTTTATATATTTCGAACTTCAGTTGTATGAATTTGCTTACATTATCATTTCAAATTCAGATAAAGAAGAAGAATTGCAATAGATTGAGTCAATGTACGTTAATTTTATGGTAAACACATCAAATGAATGTGGAAATTGTTTGGGCGTACTTGGTATAGATGAGAAGGGATACATACATATATATAGAGACGATAACAAATCTAGGTTGAGGTATAGTTGTTTAGGATTATATGGTTTTCTAATAGTAGACGAAAGATGTTATTAACTTTTTTCTAGTTCTGGTGAGTGGTGACGATTTATTTAATTTTCTGGAAAAGCAAAGACAAACATATTTAATATTCTCAAACAAAATAAATTAAACAGTTTTAATTTAATACTTAATTTATCTTGCCACCTTTTTGTTTAAAGATCATAAATTTTTTAACATTTTCTATATATATATATAAAAAAAATGCTTTTAGATGACATCTTTAGTTATTACTTATAAAGAAAATCAAAGAGTCAATGGAGTTTATTTAAGCAATAAGCGCCAAAAATATTTTAAAATGTCATAGAAAATTTATGCGGGGGGAGTTGTTAGGAAATAACCCGTTGATCAATATTTTTGTTTGTATAACATAGCTGCATTCATGTTAATTCGAATAGCATGGGATTTGATGGTGAAAATAAAGGAACTTTTATAAGATTATTCAGGCAGGGGAAAATAATTATTCACGTGTAACCATTTATAAAATTCACCCATTAACAAGTTAAAGAACATAATTTTATATGTTGTATATCTTTGGAGTGTAAATCAAAGAGTCATGGGGTTTATTTAGGAAATTATGAGAATTGTATACTCTGAAGATATACAACAGTAAGAATAGTTGAATCACACTGTTGTATACTATTAAGGTATAGAACAGAGAAAATTGCATACACGGAATATATACAATGTACATACCTGTTAGATACTGTAAATATCTTTTCCTGAATAGATATGAATTGTAATATTTTTTTAAATAGATATGTTTGAGTAATTATTTTTACCGTATGGGCTCGTTAATATTTCAAAAATAAAAGGGGTAAGTTAGAATTTGTCACGACCCGAAATTCTCACCTTCGTGACCGTGATGGCGCCTAATATTTCACTTGCTAGGCAAGCCAACGTTAGAATAATATAATCCATTTTAAAATAATTTTTAAATTTATTAATAACAAAAAACAAATGCGGAAGTAAAGTCTGAAATGTAGTGAATAATCCATAAAATAACAGAATCTAAATACCATCCCAGAATTGGTGTCACAAGTGCACGAGCTTCTAGAATAATACAAATAAAGGTCTAAATAAAATAAAGCTGTCTAGAAATAAACACACAGCTAAAGTAAAATAGACGGGGACTTCAGAACTGTGGACGTCGTGCAGTTATACCTCAAGTCTCCTCTGGTATCTGAAATCCGAGCAAGTCTATGGTACGCCGCTGGGACCAACTCCGAAATTTACACAAGAAGTGCAGAGTGTAGTATCAGTACAATCGACCCTATGTACTGGTAAGGGTCGAGCCTAACCTCGACGAAGTAGTGACGAGGCTAAGGCAGGTCACTTACATTAACTTGTACGCAATAATAGTAATAACCACAATAATATAATTAAATTAGGTAACTCATTTCTAATGGTTGAAGCCAACTCACCAATCATAACCAATTATTTCAATCAATTTCCATTGCACCGTGCAAACCGCTCCAACAATATATTCATTTTCAATCCTCCAATATATTTATTTTAATCAAGTATATATATAGAATTTTAAGTAAGTCTGTTGCGGCGTGCAATCCGATCCCCCAATATGGACTTTTAATAAGTCTATGCAGCGTGCAATCTGATCCCCCAATATAGACTTTTAAATAAGTCTGTTGCGGCATGCAATCCGATCCCTCAATATAGACTTTTAAATAAGTCTGTTGCAGCGTGCAATCCGATCCCCCAATATAGACTTTTAAATAAGTCTGTTGTGGCGTGCAGTCCGATCTTCCAATATAGACTTTTAAATAAGTCTGTTGCGGCGTGCAATCCAATCCCCCAATATATTTATATTTACTTTCATTTTCTTTGCGGCGTACAACCCGTTCCCCCAATATAATTTTAAATAACTCATAAATGTAATAAAAATTACTCCAATAAATACCACGTTCGATGAGAAACTATTAAGCATCAAGGCACACAATAATTATAATTTATTTATGAACAAATAATGACAATTAGCAATTAATTATGAAAATCGTGAAGAAAATAAGCAATTTAATATTTAATATGCTAAATGACAAGTAGCATTTAATACACATAAATCAAATAAGCATGTAGCAATTATTGCAGAAATTTAAAAACTAATATTTGACAAAGAATAGGAGAGAAACAATTATCATAACAATTAATTCGTGTATTAAAACAAATTTAGGATTTTCAAATAATTATGCAAACAATTAATTTGACGACGTATAGATACTCATCACCTCGCCTATACGTCGTTCACATGCATTTCACCTAATAAATAATTTAAGGGTTCTATTCCCTCAAGTCAAGATTAACCACGACACTTACCTCGCTTTGCAATTTCAATCAATTACTCGACCACAACTTTTTCTTTTAAATTTGACTCCAAAAGCTTCAAATCTATTCACAAATAATTCGATATACTCAATATAAATCGTAGGAATTAATTCCATATGAATTTACTAATTTTCCGGATAAAAATACGAAATTCACTTTAAAAATTAATAGTGGGGCCCACGTCTCAAATCTCAGAAAAACTTACGAAATCCGAACACTCATTCCAAGATGAGTATAACCATATAAAAATTATCAAATTCTGATCTCAAATGGACATTCAAATCTTAAATTTTTGTTTTTGAAAAATTTTATAAAAATCTTATTTTTCTTCCAAAACTTCACGGATTCATGATATAAATGAGTATGGGATCATGAAATATAATTAATATCGGATAAAGAACACTTACCCCAATGTTTTCCCGTAAAAATCGCCCAAGAATCGCTTTACACGAGCTCAAAAATTGGAAATGGTTGAAAATGGGTCGAAATCCCATTTCCAGAACTTAAGTTCTGTTTTTCAGCTTTTTATTCATCGCGATCGTGGAAATTCGTTCGCGGTCGCGTAGAACAACTTTTGCTCAGGTCCATTTTACTCTTCTCGATCGCGAAGCACATTTTGGCTGCCCATTTTATTAACTCTACGCGATAGCGTAAATGGCCATGCGATCGCAGAGAACATTTTCTCAGCCTTACGCGATCGCATACTGACTTGTGTGACCGCGTAGCACAAATTTGGTGCTTCCGTTTCTGCCTCATTCCTTCTTCGCGAACACGGCTTTGTCCACGCGTTCGCGGTGCCTTAGCTTTTCCAACTGTGCGATCGCGTACAATACTATGTGATCGCATAGTACAAATTTCCATCAGTGCTCAACAAGCCTTCGCGATCGCGGATGAAGTTATGCGATCGCGATTAAGGAAACAAGAAATGGAAATACGAGATTTTTCTAAAGTTTCAAAACACCCATAACCTATCCGAAACTCACCCGAGCCCTCGGGGCTCCAAACCAAACATGCACCCAAGTCCTAAAATATCATACGAACTGCTCGCGCAATCAAATCGCCAAAATAACACCTAGAACTACGAATCGGACACCAAATCAAAGGAAATTTTAAAGAAAACTTTAAACTTATATTTTCACAACCGGACGTCCGGATCATGTCAAATCAACTCTGTTTCTCACCAAATTTGGCAGACAAGTCATAAATATTATAGTGGACCTATACCGGACTCCGAAACTAAAATACGGACCCGGTGTCAATAAATCCAATATCAGTAAATTCTTAAAATTATTAAGCTTTCAAACTTTTAATTTTTTATCAAAATTCCATATCTAAGGCTAGGGACCTCGGAATTAAATTCTGGGCATACGCCCAAGTCACAAATCACGATACGGACCTACCAAAATTGTCAAAACAGTGATCCGAGTCTATTTGCTCAAAATATTGACCAAATTCAACTCAGTTGAGTTTTAAAGTTCTATTTCACATTTTAATTCATTTTTCACACAAAAATTTTGCGAAAATTATACGAATTGTGCACGCAAGTCGAGGAGTGATAAATAGTGCTTTTCAAGATCTTAGAACATATAATTAATTATTAAATTTAAAGATGATATTTTGGGTCATCACATTCTCCACCTCTAAAACAAACGTTCGTCATTGAACGAAGTTAGAAAAAGTACCTGAGCTGGTGAATAAGTATGGATATTTACTCCGCATATCCGACTCGGACTCCTAGGTAGATGCCTCTACCGTTTGACCTCACTAGTACACCCGAACTGAAGGATAACTCTTAGACCTCAATTGTCGGACCTGCCGGGCTAGAATAGCAACCGACTCCTCCTCGTAAGTCAAATCTTTGTCCAATTGGACTGAGGTAAAATCTAACACATAGGAAGGATCACCATGATATTTTCAGAGCATAGACACATAGAACACCGGATGAACCGCTGATAAACTAGGTGGTAATGTAAGCTTGTTGGCTACTTCACCCACCCTTTCAAGAATTTCAAAGGGTCTGATATACCTAGGGCTCAACATGCCCTTCTTTCCGAACCTCATTATACCTTTGATATGTGAAACCCGGAGCAATATTCTTTCTCCAACCATGAATGCAATATCATGAACTTTATGGTCGGCATAACTCTTTTGCCTAGACTGAGCTGTGCGAAGTCGATCCTGGATAATATTGACCTTATCCAAGGCATCCTGTACCAAATAGGTACCCAACAACCGAGCATCTCCCGGTTCAAACCAGCCAACTGGTGAACGACATCGCCTTCCGAATAATGCCTCATATGGAGCCATCTGAATGCTCGACTGGTAGCTATTATTATAAGCAAACTCCGCAAGTGGTAAGAACTGATCCCAAGAACCTCCAAAGTCTATAACACAACCGCAAAGCATATCTTCCAATATCTGAATAGTATTCTCTGACTATCCGTCTATCTGTGGATGAAATGTTGTACTAAACTCAAGTCGCGTGCCTAATTCACGTTGTACAGTCCTCCAGAACTGTGAGGTAAATTGCGTACCTCGATCTGAAATAATAGACACGGGCACACCGTGTAGGCGGACAATCTCACGAATGTAAATTTCAGCTAGCCGCTCTGAAGAATAGGTAACTGCAACTCGAATGAAATGTGTTGCCTTGGTCAACCTGTCCATAATGACCCAAACTACATCAAATTTTCTCTGAGTTCGTGGGAGTCCAACAACAAAATCCATAGTGAAATACTCCCACTTCCACTCAGGAATTTCTAACTTCTGAAGAAAACCACCAGGTCTCTGATGCTCGTACTTGACTTGCTGACAATTCAGACACCGAGCTACGTATGTAACTATATCCTTTTTCATTCTCCTCCGCCAATAATGTTGCCGCAAATCTTGATACATTTTGGCGGTACCTGGATGAATAGAATACCTAGAACTGTGTGCCTCTTCAAGAATTAATTCACGAAGCCCGTAAACATTAGGCACACAAATACGACCATGCATTCGCAGAACTACATCTTCCCCCATAACAACTGCATCACCGTGTTGCACCATGTCCTTAAGGACAAGGAAATGAGGATCATCATACTGCCTCTCTTTGATGCGCTCATATAAAGAAGACTGAGCGACTGTGCAAGCTAAAACCCGACTGGGTTCTGAAACATCTAAACTCACGAACTGATTAGCCAAAGTCTGAACATCTGCAGCTAATGGCCTCTCACCAACCGGAATATACGCAAGACTGTCCATACTCACAGCCTTTCTACTCAAAGCATCGGCCACCACATTGGCCTTTCCGGGGTGATACAAAATGGTGATATTATAGTCTTTCAACAACTCCAACCATCTTCTCTGCCTCAAATTAAGATCTTTTTGTTTGAACAGATACTGAAGGCTACGATGATCAGTAAATACCTCACATGAGACACCGTAGAGGTAATGCCTCCAAATCTTCAGCGCATGAATAATGGCTGCCAATTCTAAGTCATGAGAAGGATAATTCTTCTCGTGAACTTTCAACTGTCGCGACGCGTATGCAATCACCTTGACATCTTGCATTAATACTGCACCAAGCCCAATGTCAGATGCATCACAATATACCATATACGATCCTGAACCTGTGGGTAAAACCAACACTGGCACCGTAGTCAAAGCAGTCTTGAGCTTCTGAAAGCTCAACTCATACTCGTCTGACCATCTGAATGGGACACCTTTTTGGGTCAGTCTGGTCAATGGGCTTGTTATAGATGAAAACCCTTCCACGAACCGACGATTGTAACTTGCTAAACCCAGGAAACTCCGGATCTCTGTAACTGAAGTAGGTCTAGGCCAATTCTAAACAGCCTTTATCTTTTTAGCATCCACCTTTATGCCTTCTGCCGATACCACATGCCCCAAAAAGGCAACTGAGTCTAATCAAAACTCACATTTTGAAAATTTGGCGTATAGTTGATTATTCTTCAAAGTATGAAGCACACTCCGAAGATGCTGCTCATGCTCCTCTCGACTGCTGGAGTAAATCAATATATCATCAATGAATACAACCACAAAAGAATCCAAATAGGGCTTGAATGCCCGATTCATCACATCCATAAATGTTGCTGGGGGCATTTGTCAACCTAAATGACATCACTAGGAATTCGTAACGTCCATACCGAGTCCGAAAAGCTATCTTAGGGACATCGGATGCCCTAATCTTCAACTGATGGTAACCAGACCTCAAATCGATCTTCGAAAATACCTTGGCACCCTGAAGCTAATCAAATAAGTCATCAATTCTTGGCAACGGATATCTATTTTTGATAGTAGCCTTGTTCAACTGGCGATAATCTATACACATTTGCATTGAACCATCTTTCTTCTTTACAAATAATACTGGTGCACCCTAGAGCGAGACACTAGGTCTAATGAATTCCTGATCAAGCAAGTCTTGTAACTGCTCCTTCAATTCTTTCAACTCCGGCGGGGCATACGGTATGGTGGGATAGAAATGGGCTGAGTGCCCGAAGCTAAATCAATATACAAGTCAATATCTCTGTCGGGTGGCATCCCCGGTAAATATGTAGGAAATACTTCTGGAAATTCACGAACAACTGGTACTGAGTCCATAGAAGGAACATCCGCACTGGGATCGCGAATATAAGCCAAATAGGCTAGACACCCTTTCTCTACCATACGCCGAGCTTTCATATAAGAAATAACCATGCTGGTAGAATGACCAAGAGTTACTTTCCACTCTAACCAAGGTAACCCCGGCATGGCTAGGGTCACTGTCTTGGCAAGACAATCCAGTATAGCATGATAAGGTGACAGCCAATCCATACCCAAGATGACATCAAAATCTACCATATCAAGAAGCAGAAGATCCACACTAGTCTCAAGACTACCGATAGTAACCACACATGAATGATAAACATGATCTACTACAACAGAGTCTCCCACCAGTGTAGATACATACACAGAAGCACATAGAGAATCACAAGGCACAACCAAATATGAAGCAAAATAGGAGGACACATAGTAATAAGTAGATCCTGGATCAAATAGAACTGAAGCATCTCTATGGCAAACTGGAATAATACATATGATCACAACATCAGATGATTCGGCCTCAGGACTAGCTGGAAAAGCATAAAATCGGGGTTGGGCCTCACCACTTTGAACTGCGTCTCTAGGACGGCCTCTAACTGGCTGGCCTCCACCTCTAACGGTCTGACCTCCACCTCTAATGGCCTGATCTCCACCTCTAATGTCCTGAACTCCACCTATAGCTGCTTGACCCCTACCTTTAGCTGGTTGAGCAGGCGGTGAAGCAACCGGTGCCGGTATGATGGCACGAGAATCCTGCCGAGATCTGTTACTCGCCAACCTAGGGCAATACCTCATTATGTGACTAATGTTCCCACACTCATAACACCCATCCTGATGTCGTGGCTGCTGAAGCTGACCCGAATGGGCCGGATAACCATTGTACTAACTCTGGAGAGGTGGTGCACTGATAGGAGCTGAATGTGCACTAAATGTTGGCTGCCCATAGTAAGGAAAAATAGGACCGTGACTCTCTGAAGCACCGTGAGATGCCTCAAGCGCTAAATGAAACAGTCTGGAGGATGACCCCTACCAAAATTACACCTCCCTCCAAACGAGGCACCACTGAAACCACCGAACTGACGAGACCTCTTATCAGACCTCTGCCATCTCTCTTGTGCAAGAACCATCTCAATCCTCCTCGTGACTTTAGTAGTCGCCTGAAACAAAATCTCACTTCTGCTATCCTTGGCCATTTGAATCCTGATAGGGTGAGTGAGTCCCTCAATAAACCTCCCCACTCTCTCTCCCTCAGTAGGTAGTAAAAGGAGAGCATGACGAGCCAAATCCACAAAACGGGACTCATACTGAGTAGCAGTCATACTGCCCTGCTGTAGATGCTCAAATTATTTGCGGTAATCCTCTCTCAGTGTGATAGGAAGGAACTTCTCTAGAAATGGCTGAGAGAACTGCTCCTGGGTAAGGGAAGGTGATCCAACTTGTCTGGTCAATGTATAATCTCTCCACCACCTCTTGGCTGAACCCGTCATCTGAAATACAGCAAAATCAACTCCATTGGTCTCAACTATTCCCATGTTCTGTAGAACCTCGTGCCAGCGGTCAAGATAATCATGTGGGTCCTCAGGAGGTGTACCACTGAAGTGAACTGGAAAAAGCTTAGTAAAATTATCCGGTCTCAATAAGGCCTTAAAAGACATGGCGGGCCTATCACCGATTTGTGCCGCAATAACTGGCTGAACTACCCCAACTAGCGGGGCTGCTGGAGCCTAATTCTGGGGAGCCATCTGCTCCGGAGCGGGAGTAGTGAGAGTTTGTACTCCTCCCCCAGCCTGTGAGACGGTTGGTGCCACTGGAAATGTACCATTCTGGGCCACCCCCTCCATAAGACTCACCAAGCGTACTAGAGCGTCTTGAAGCACTGGAGTAGCTATGAATCCTTCTGGGACCTGAACTGGTCCAACTGGTACATTCTGAACTGGAACCTCCTCCTGAAGATCCACCTGAGGTTCTATAACAGGTGCAGTTGCTCGAGCTCTGGACAGAGCTCTACCTCTACCTCTGCCATGACATCTAGCATAACATCGGCCTCGATATTTACCCCTGGCCATAGTTGCCACCGGGGGCTCTGGTCCCTGTCCATCGGTAGATGTATTATGTATTATCACCATCTGTGAGAGAATGAGAGTATAATGGTTCAATCATCGATACTAGAATAAATTTGCACGACAGAATAAGAAAGAAGTGATATTGTTCCTAAACTTCATAGCCTCTGAGAGATAAGTACAGACGTCTCTGTACCGATCCTTCAGACTCTACTAAGCTTGTTCGTGACTCGTGAGACCTATGTAACCTAGTGCTCTAATACCAACTGTTCCGACCCAAAATTCTCACCTTCGGGACCGTGATGGCGCCTAACATTTCACTTGCTAGGCAAGCCAACGTTAGAATAATATAATCCATTTTAAAACAATTTTTCAATTTATTAGTAACAAAGAAACAAATGCGGAAGTAAAGTCTGAAATATAGTGAATAATCCATAAAATAACAGAATCTAAATACCATCCCAGAATTAGTGTCACAAGTACACGAACTTCTAGAATAATACAAATAAAGGTCTAAATAAAATAAAGCTGTCTGAAAACAAACACACAGCTAAAGTAAAGTTGACAGGGACTTCAGAACTGCGGACGCCGTGTAGCTATACCTCAAGTCTCCTTTGGTAACTGAAATCCGAGCAAGTCTATGGTCCTCCGTTGGGACCAACTCCGAAATTTGCACAAGAAGTGCAGATTGTAGCATCAGAACAACCGACTCCATGTACTGGTAAGAGTCGAGCCTAACCTCGACGAAGTAGTGACGAGGCTAAAGCAGGTCACTTACATTAACTTGTACGCAATAATAGTAATAACCATAATAATATAGTTAAATCAGGTAACTCATTTCTAATGGTTGAAGCCAACTCAGCAGTCATAACCAATTATTATTTCAATCAATTTTCGTTGCAACGTGCAAAACATTCCCACAATATATTCATTTTCAATCCTCCAATATATTTATTTTAATAAAGTATATATATAGACTTTTAAATAAGTTTATTGCGGCGTGCAATGCGATCCCTCAATATGGACTTTTAATAAGTCTGTTGCGGCGTGCAATCCGATCCCCCAATATAGACTTTTAAATAAGTCTGTTGCGGCGTGCAATCCGATCCCCCAATATAGGCTTTTAAATAAGTCTGTTGCGGCGTGAAACCCGATCCCCCAATATAGACTTTTAAATAAGTATGTTGCGGCGTGCAATCCGATCCCCCAATATAGACTTTTAAATAAGTCTGTTGCGGCGTGCAATCCGATCCCCAATATAGACTTTTAAATAAGTCTGTTGCAGCGTGCAATCTGATCCCCCAATATATTTATATTTAATTTCATTTCCGTTGCGGCGTACAACCTGTTCCGCCAATATAAATTTAAACAACTCATAAATGTAATAAAAATTACTCCAATAAATACCACGTTCGATGAGAAACTATTAAGCATCATGGCACACAATAATTATAATTTATTTATGAACAAACAATGACAATTAGCATTTAATTGTGAAAATTGTGAAAAAAATAGGTAATTTAATATTTAATATGCTAAATGTCAAGTAGAAATTAATGCACATAAATCAAAAAAGTATGTAGCAATTATTTCAGGAATTCAAGAACTAATATTTGACAAAGAATAGGAGAGAAACAATTATCATAACAATTAATTCGTGTATTAAAATAAATTTAGGATTTTTAAATAATTATGCAAATAATTAATTTGACGACGTATAGATACTCGTCACCTCGCCTATACGCCGTTCACATGCATTTCACATAATAAATAATTTAAGGGTTCTATTCCCTCAAGTCAAGGTTAACCACGGCACTTACCTCGCTTTGCAATTTCAATCAATTACTCGACCACAACTTTTCCTTTTAAATTTGACTTCAAAGCTTCAAATTTATTCACAAATAATTTGATATACTCAATGCAAATCGTAGGAATTAATTCCATATGAATTTACTAATTTTCCGGATAAAAATCCGAAATTCACTTTAAACATTGACAGTGGGGCCCACATCTCAAATCTCGAAAAAACTTACGAAATCCGAATACCCATTCCAAGACGAGTTCAACCATACAAAAATTATCAAATTCCGATCTCAAATGGACCTTCAAATCTTAAATTTTTATTTTTGGAAGATTTTATAAAAATATGATTTTTCTCCCAAAACTTCACGTATTCATGATATAAATGAGTATGAAATCATGAAATATAATCAATATAGGATAAGGAACACTTACCCCAATGTTTTCCCGTGAATATCGCCTTACCCGAGCTCAAAAATTAGAAATTGTTGAAAATGGGTCGAAATCCCATTTCTATAACTTAAGTTATGTTTATCAGATTTTTATTCATCGCGATCACGGAAATTCGTTCGTGATCGCGTAGAACAACTTTTTCCCAAGTTCATTTTACTCTTCGCGATCGCAAAGCACATTTTTGCTGCCCATTTTATTAACTCTACCCGATCGTGTAAATGGCCATGCGATCGCAAAGAACATTTTTTCAGCCTTACACGATCGTGTATTGACTTGTGTGATCGTGTAACACAAATTTGGTGCTTCCGTTTCTGCCTCATTCCTTCTTCGCGAACACGGCTTTGTCCACGCGTTCGTGGTGTCTTAGCTTTTCCAACTTTGCGATCGTGTACAATACTATGCGATCGCATAGTACAAATTTTCATCAGTGCTCAACAAGCCTTCGCGATCACAGATGAAGCCACGCGATCGCGATTAAGGAAACCAGAACTGGAAATACCAGATTTTTTCAAAGTTTCAAAACACCTGTAGCCTATCTGAAACTCACCCGAGCCCTCGGGGCTCCAAACCAAACATGCACCCAAGTCCTAAAATATCATACGAACTTGCTCGCGCGATCAAATCGCCAAAATAATACCTAGAACTACGAATCAGACACCAAATCAAAGGAAATTTTCAAGAAAACTTTAAAACTTATATTTTCACAACCGGACGTCTGAATCACGTCAAATCAACTGTTTCTCACGAAATTCAGCAGACAAGTCATAAATATTATAATGGACCTATACCGGACTCCGAAACCAAAATACGGACCCGGTGTCAATAAATCCAACATCAGTAAATTCTTAAAATCATTAGCTTTCAAACTTTTAATTTTTTATCAAAATTCCATATCTCGGGCTGGGTACCTCGGAATTAAATTACGTGCATACGCCCAAGTCCCAAATAACGATACGGACCTACTAAAATTTTCAAAATACTGATCTGAGTTCGTTAGCTCAAAATGTTGACCAAATTCAACTCAGTTGAGTTTTAAAGCTCTATTTCACATTTTAATCCATTTTTCACACAAAAACTTTCCAGAAAATTATACTGACTGCGTACGCAAGTCGAGGAGTGATAAAATAGTATTTTTGAGATCTTAGAACATAGAATTAATTATTAAATTTAAAAATTGATATTTTGGGTCATCACAGGATTCTATTTAAGAACAATTAATGTGAAAACATGCAGCACTGAAGCATGTTATATCATTTATTTACTCCAAGCTAGAAAATTACCCATGCTTATAAGCCAAGGATAAAAAAAATAGGTATAATGGTTACCTTTTAGATAATAGTTTTATAGCTAGTAATCGAAATTTGTTGAGTTTGAGGTTTTGAAAATTGTACAAGGACTAGTAATTTGTGATAGATTGAAAGACTTTCCAAATTCCACGTACCTCTAGGGGCTCATCAAGCTAGAAATGAATTATCCTTCATTTAGTTTTTATATCCTCCATATGTTGTGCTAATTGCATACTTTGTTAAATGTATGTCATTCATAATATTGTTATTTTGTACAACTGCACATCTATTTTTTTATACGTTTTTTTGAATATGTTGGGCTTGTAGGCTAAAATTCTATAATGAATATGTTAAATCAGTTCATAAATATGAATTTTCTAAAATTCGTCATCAGTTCATTGGCTAAAATTCTAAATCAGATTAGGCTAAAATATGATTTTAGAATTTTCTTCATTGGGAGTGCCAATATAACAACCTAATCTTCTAACATTTAAATGGTTTAACAACTAATAATGTAGCTTATAATAGTTTAAAACTTCAAATTATTTGAAAAATAAGTGCATCATTTTAAATAAGGGTCACATGATACCACGAGCGAACTTATATGTGGCCAAGGGTGGTCAACTGAATACCATTCGCGGAAAAATTATATAGTGTATAAGGTAAAATACTATTTATTATTGATCAGAAAATAGACTTTCAACACTCTTGCATAGCCCACTAGCAAAGTACGTTCAACCTTTGAACACCCTTATTGAATTTTCTGGTTCGCTACTGCATGATGCACAAGAAAGGAACTCAGGTCAAGTTCTTTAAATTTCTTTCTGAGGATGAAGTCTTAGTTTTGACTATTTTTAATTGTAAAATCATACTTGTAATCTTTTACATAAATTTTTCTCCTTTATTTTTCTTTTTATAATTTATTTTGACATTCTTCTCGTCCTTACTGAAAATCATATGGAGTATAATTTTCAAATCCAAATAGAAAGTAAAAAGTATGCTTGAACCTCTATATTGTCTTTTTGCTAATAAGGTTTTAGCTGGCATATAGAAAGCAAAGCTAGCTGGTAATCCGACTTTAAAAGTTGGTTGATATATAGAGTATCAAGAAACAATGAACAAAAAAGGAGTCAGAACAAAGAGAGATGCTTTAGAATAAAGTACCAACAAAATCTGATACTTTAACCCTGTTAGACCTCATAGCATTTTCTTGTAGATATATATTGTTACTATAAATAATGCATAAATCGTCATGTGTTTTTATATGGACTTAATTTACACACACCGACATTAAAACAAATTACAATGTCAATGTAACTAAACCTTTTGTGTGGGAGTTATTGTATATAATTGTATTTAATACAATATTAATTGACAATCTAGAATAAACGTAAGTAATCTATTATAACAGGTTAAAGTACATTGACGATGTAAAATGTTCATTGCATTGCCAATATATATAACTTAAATTTTATAGGGATTTAATGTACACACCAACAGTAAAAAATTACAATATTAATGTAATTTAACCTTTTGTGGGGACCTACCTTATTTGCTAGAATTTATGTACTATGTATTAACAGTATAAAAATATTTATACAATCAGATTGTGTTACCACATATATAACGATATTTAATACAATATTAATTGATAATCAAGAATAAATGCTAAGTACCCTATTATAACAGGTTAAAGTATATTAATGGTGTATATAACTTAAATTTTATTTCTCAAGTTACTAATTATGCATTTTATGGACAGTTAATTACCTCAATAATCTTTAGGTGTCCAATAATATAAAAATTCTTTCACATTACAAGTAGATAGTACAGTAACATGTTGTATTGCTAGATCTAGTAGCGGTTATTAACTTATTATACATACACATAATGAAAGAGAAAATGACAAATACATTAAAATAATAATAATTATTATTATTATATGAAGATAATTACAGGTCGAAATTTCGCCCCCCTCGTCCGCTGTGGTGTTTCAGAGGTAGGGAAGGGAATGGCCACACCACACTTTTTTCAATCAATATTACAGCATATCGTAATGGCAAGAAACAAACAAACAATACTGCGCCCCCTACCCCACCCCCACCCCCACCCCCAACTCTCTACCCCTATCTCCTCCACCAAAAAAACAATAATAGAAAATTTAAAGAAAAATTTAAATTTAATATATCGACGGAAATTTACTATAATAATAAACGTTAGCACTCAGGATTATGGTGAAATTGTAAGTATATTTTCATCCTTAACTAGGCGGAGGCGAATTCATAGTCTAAACCATGGGGCACGTGATCACATGGTCTCACCGTCAAACAGGTATTTTATATATGTAGCTTTTAGAATTGGCTAATGATTATCTGTTGACACATATGCTCCAAAAAGATTGAATGTTGTACTTGATTAAATATTGAATTATTTACTTTGAGGAATAAGGATCGATTCCCACTTAATATTTATTTTTTCTACCTTTTTAGTAGTGCACCCATATTCAAAAAATTCTAAGTCCGTCTTTGATCAAAAGTCTTAGGTTTCGAGCAGGAGTCGACCGGGTACCGGATACCGAATAGAAAACCAAAAAATAAAAAAAAACTAAACCCTCCTTCTACTTCTTTTTACCATCTTCTTCTTCTTGACTTATTCGGTTGTAGACTGCTAAGCTAGTATAATGCAGCCAAAAACTTTCTCTTCCCTCTTTCCCCCATGAAACCCTAGACTCTTATTTGGCTAATACATAATCTGACAACTTCTGAAAAGAGCCCACCTTAAAATCCCTAGCTTAATTCCTAAAAGCCCAGTTTTCTATGTACCATATCCTCTATATATACACCATATAATAGCTTAATTCTATTTCTCTATTTCCTTATTACCGTGGGCACTATTAAACATATGATCAGATTAATTAATTAGCAGAAGCTATATAGCCCATTTTTTTCGCTTTTCTTTAGTAGGCACTAAGCTAGTGTTGTGTTTCTATACTTAGGTCTATACTGTATAGGAGAAAAGGGGGAAGAAAAGGGAAACCCTGATAGGGAGTAAAAAGAAAGGACCAGTTTATGTTTGGTTTTTGTTTTGCTTTCTAAAGATAGATGTATTTAGTAGGGAATAGTATTATGTCTTTCTTTATATATACACAAGTTTTACCGTTTTTGATAGTACATTATATTAGCCCTTCTAAAAAGCTACATATAATAGAGAGAGAATAAATAAAAACTTTTTTCTCTTTAGTAGTGTCTAAAAAGTTCTATATATTTGTTGTTGTTCCTTCTTCTTCCTTCTTGAATTTACCCCTTCACTCATCATTTCTTCCTCTTCTTCTCCTTTATTAATTAGCTGCAAACATTTTCCATTAAAATGGCAAGCTGCATCGATGTTGCTTCTGAAAAACTTTGCTATATCCCTTGCAACTTTTGCAATATTGTTCTTGCGGTATATTTTTTGCAATTTTCTTTCTTGGTTCCAACTTTTTCTTGTATTTTGTATGAACGTTTTTATCTAGTCCGTGAGCATATACACGATTCAGGATCTAGAGTCAGTGAGTTCAAAATTCGTATAATTTTGTATTAAATTCGTTTTGCATATGTATATATAATTTTAACAGAAAGTTTTGAGATTAGTTGAACCTACGGAACTCATTCTTAATCCGCCTTTTATATGTGAGTGTGCTTGTATGTGAATTTAGTGCTTTTTCTATTTTCTTCTTTTTGTGCTTGAACTTTCTTTGTCATGTGAGAGGGTAGTCTAAGAAGAGAAAAAGATGTTACCAAGCTGAATAAAGCTGATTTTGAGAATTCAGAGATAGTTTGGTGGTATTATATATACACAAATCAAGTGATCTAGTTTCTAGGTGTTTTCTTTGTTTTTAATTTGCTTTGAGAAGTCAAGTCCCCATCCATATATAGACTTTTCTTTTTCTTCTTCTTCTTCTTCTTCTCTTGATCTTTTGCAGTCAAAGAAAAAAAAAAGTCATACCCTGAAAATTCTGAACCTTCCAATCAGCTGATAGAAAGAGAATTCTAATTTCCTCTGTTGAATTTATGATTTTGAAGATAATTTGATGAAGACAAGTCCTTTAATTTCTACTTATTAGAGATTTAAATCTTTCTCTCTCTCTCTTTCTTGCTCTGTGCTATATACCTTTCTTCTTCTTTTTTCTACTGAAAAGATTGCACTAAGTGCAGGCACTATATAGCTAGCTCACTAACTTCTGATGAAGTGTGCTATAAAAAAGATAAGCTTTTTCCTCATGTATTTTTCAATAATCAAATTCTTCCCCTTACTTTAACAGATTTAGGGTTTGTTCGTGATCTTTTTCAAGAAATCACTCAACTATATTCCACAAAATAGCTATATTTTGTAGGTTTTGAAATGTTGTTGTACATAAAAGGATGGGTTTAGGATGAGTCTGGTCTTATTTGTACATTATCTTTTTAAGCACAAATATACATAGTTCAAGTCGAAGTTAACATGTTTAATTGAACTCAAAAATCCACCCTAAATCCGCCTCAACAAAGAGATCTCAAGATTTAGAAACCCCATCTCTCAAGAAGTGTTAGTAATCTTGATCTTTAATTTTGTGAGGTTTTAAGTGGTTTTTTCCGTCTTGCACGAAGCGACTTGTCTATATTGTCTAAGAGAAAAAAAAAACATATGATTATGTTCTTTTTTATGAAGATTCTGTTAATGTTTTTTTTTATATTTGGATAATTTTTACAGGTGAGTGTACCATGCAGCAGCCTATTTGATATTGTGACAGTTCGATGTGGTCACTGTACAAATATGTGGTCCGTTAATATGGCAGCTGCCTTTCACTCCTCTTCTTCTTCTTCTTCCTCTTGGCAAGACATTCATCATCTTCAGGTTTTTGTTTGGTCCAAAACAATATGATAACTTTTATTGTGTTTTTTTCTTTTTGCAGCTCAAATTGTGGGCGTTTTGTTCATAGGCTGGCTTCTGAATTCTAGGGTTTCTTTGGTTTTTTACTTCCCTTCTTTTGAGGGAATAATTAACTACTATATGCAGACATATTGATACTCAGATCGAGTTTTTCAAAAAATTTCTAGTACTACTACTAATATAGCCGCCATAACTAAAACCTATCTATTCATTTTTCTATTTGAAGGTTGCAGCTTTTATAAACTAGGGACTGTCCTTTGACCCACTTAGGTTACTTTTTTCTTGTGTAATTGTTTGATTTGATAGTTTAGGTTGTTTGAATTATATTTATTTATTAATGATTTTATTTTCTATCAGGGGTTTGTCCTCTACTGTAGAAACATAGCCTCAAACCTAGAGTATAGTATTTTATGGGTTTCCTTTTGGATGGTCTTCTCATCAAATCTTTGCAACAACTACCTATTTGGGTTTCATTTATCATTCAATATATCCTAACTAATTCAGTCACTTCAATGCTGTTATGACATCTTTTTTCATAAAACATCACTTCAACCTTTTTGGTCAAAACAGAAACAAACCCTCTTAAACCCACCCCCCTCACCACCCACCCCAAGCAGGAGCGGATTTATAGCTTAGACTATGGGTTACGTGAACTCATGCTTTCTCTGTCAAACTAGGTATTTTATGTATGTATTTTTTAGAATTTGTCTAATATTAAATACTAGCACCCATGCTTCAAAAAAGTTGAATGGTGCACTTAATTGAATACTGAGTTATTTACCCAAAGAAACAAAGATCGATTCGCACTTTATACTTTTTTTTCTCCTTTCTTTAATGGTGCATCCATGTTTTATAAATTCTAAATTCACCTCTGTCCCCTCCTCTTTTACCACTAACCTAAAAAGAAATCGAGGTTCATGAATTATGATAATAAAAGGAAAAATAAAGAGAATTCCTCTTACCTGTACTTATTAGTAGCAAAAAACAAAAAGATTAAGGGAGCTGCATTACATATTCTCCTGTTGATTGCTTCAACTCTTACTCATTAAGAAGAATTTGGATCTTGGAAACTCCCCATAAAGGAAAACAATTTATGCCCGGCTTCTAAATTTAGGTTTGGTGTAATCAATATAATAGTCGGGCTTGACTTTATTTAAAACAAGGTATATAGATAAAATATTAGGATTTTGAGGTATATATTGAATACTTTTTATCGGCAAATTTTTTTACTTCTTTGAAGTTTGAACCCCTGAGTAAAATCTTGGCTTCGCCACTGATCGAAGAAGAAGAAAAAGGGAGAATAACTCAAAGAATTGATAGTTGAGTGATTAGACTGATACTAGTACATTAATTAAAGTATGCCAATCAATAAAAAATAAGTAGCAAGAGTTTAAGTTTTTTTTTTTTGACAATTAATTTGTACTTTGTATTAGCAATTTCTCTTTGTTTTGGCAACACTTATATTAATAATAAAGTCATGTATATTTTTGACTTAATTTTGTAGGTGCCAAACTACACTGCTCCTGAGTATAGAATGGATTTTGGTTCATCAACTAAATGCAACAACAGGATGACAATGAGAACACCAATCACAAACAACACTCACGAGGAGAGGATTGTGAATCGACGTAATTATTTATATATAGAGACTCCTAATTAAATTCTTTTGTTTTAAATTAGGACATTTATTCTCTTCATATTGTTTTAACTATTTATTTATTTATTTACTTATTTGGGGTTATTAATGGTTGTTGTGTATTCTTTTTCAGCTCCCGAGAAGAGGCAGCGAGTACCTTCTGCATATAATCAGTTCATAAAGTAAGGCAGCTGTAACACTGATGACTTGAATATATGTAGAGATATCTTTATTAAAGCTGTGGAAAATTAACCACTATATATCAATTTCTTTTTGTCACAAAATGCCTAAATATGCAGAGAAGAGATTCAGAGGATCAAGGCTAATAATCCAGACATCAGTCACAGGGAAGCATTTAGTACTGCTGCCAAAAATGTAAGTCTTTTATCCTTAGATTCTTGAAATATGACTTTATTACTTTAATTTTACTTCCTCCATTCTTTGCTTATAATTTTTCGATTTAAGTTGCATACACTGACCCGAAAAAGTTATATATACTCTAAAATAATATAGAAATTTTATATTATCAATATAATTTAATCTGTTATAACATGTTATTTACTCTGTTTTTCGAATTACAAGATCATGTTTGTTATTAGGAGATACATGTTATTGCAGGTAATTTAACCTGATAGTGTAAAAATATTATACACTGTCAGGTATAGATTTTAAACTCAAAGGTTTTTTATTATATCTTTTCTGGATTTAACTTATATATAGTAATCGTGTAAATAATTTTTAACTATAAATAAATTTTAACAACAGGTAATTTGTTTGGTTTTCTAAGTTACTAATCACACTTTATATGAATGTAATTATTTTTTAGACGATCTGGTAATTTAAAATTCTATTATTTTGTGTATATATAGAATAGTTAAACTCTATTTATTGAAGAGTTGGGTGATGACTGATTAGCTTTGTGTGGTGTAGTGGGCACATTTCCCTCACATTCACTTTGGACTCATGTTGGAGAGCAACAATCAAGCCAAACTCTCTTGTGGTAATGCACCTACAACTCAAGTAAATTCCCTCTTTTAGTAGTCTATCCACATTCTAGAAAATTAAACTAAATGGTAATGTCTGAAATTTGACTACTACTATTAGACAATATAAATTTTTTAAGACTCTTAGTTTTTTTAACTAATTATAACAAGTTATTTATACTCAACTTGTTCAGGATTGAGGCGATGTTGTTGTTATTGTTGTATAACAGATTATTTGTTTCAGTTTTAGATTACGCGTGCCACAATAAGTTTTATGTTAGACTATATATAGTTTTCTTTGGCTGCAACATTTCCTTAAGGGGTTTTGTTTTCTTCCTTTACAATTCTCAGGGAGCAGAAAATTGTCCAAATCATAGAGCTCTTTGCTAAAGAAATAAAGATCTTCAATTTATGGAGAGTTTCTACAAGCTGTGTGTTGAATTGAGGACAAGAGTGTGACCTCAAGGTGTTCTATGGAGTGTGGACATAAAACGATATATTATAGCCTTTCTAATTCGTTGTATTTCACTTATATATTATGCAAGTTGAAAAACTAAGTTCCTTTAATTTATTGTCTATCTCTATCAATTGTCTTTCTCTAATGAGAGGAATTTAGAGAGTGTTTCCATATATCTCGTTCGTTAACTTATATGAAATTGATCGTTGAATGCTTATATATCCCATTGAAATCATGTTAAGTTACATGTTTGATATAATAAGTGAGGAATTTAAGTTAGTTAGAAAAATTAAAGGTATCAAGAAATGAAGTCAAAGATAGCAACAAGTGGTCAGCGCAAAAATGTTTATAAATGTTGAAATATGAGAAAGTATATAAAAACTAAAAGATTTCTTTGTTAAATGTTGAAATATAAGTTGGTGTAAGGATATCCATAAATGTAGTTGTAAAACATCTTCATCTTCTAAGTAAGGGGTGTACAAATAAAATCGACAAACCGCACCAACCTGATAATCCGAATCAATCCGAGAAAATAAATCCGACTATATAGTTTGGTTTGATTTGGTTTGGTGTTGGAAAAAAAACTGACCATATTTGGTTTGGTTTGGTTTTAACTAAAAAAAAAAAAGTCAAACCGAAACCAAACCAACCCGACATTATATGTATAGAAGTTTTAAATAAATGTACTACATAAAAATATTTATTGTCGTGTAGTTTATAAATATTTCTTAAGCTTTTTCATAGTTTTATCTTTTAACGTATTATTTTAAACTTGGGCTTATAATTTTTGGATGCTCCAATAAGTTTTATAATCCATAAATGTTAGTAACTCAAATAAATCCTAAACCAAAATTAAATCAATACTAATGCTAATAAAATACATTCAATTCAATTGTACTATGAATGAAAATAGTTTTGGATATCTATTTTTTAGTTTTTTCATGGTTTAGATAAAATGTACAACTTATTTTCTTTTAGTGGTTAGTCATGTAAATAATAGTATTTATTAGTCGTAATTTTAAATTATATTTGTTTTCATTATGGCTTATTAATAATATTTATTTTATGCTATTTTATTATCTTTATTGTTGAATATTTTAGTACAATGTCATGACTCATCTCATATTTATGTTATTTTTGAAAAACACCTTACATAGTTCTGTCTTACTAGGATTAAAGAAATATTTGGAGCACAAATTTTACGTTTTGTGCTATGAAGACTTTATGAAAAAAAATTGAAAAAATCCGAAAACCCAAAAAATCCGAGAAAACCCGAGATTAAAAAACCTGACTTTTATTGGTTTCGTTTGATATTTAGATTTAATAACCCGATACAATTGGATTGGTTTGGTAATTAGAAAATCTGAACCAACCTAACCTATGTACACCCCTACTTCTAAGTAAACAGATTAGTGAACCTGTTCATGATTCATCCTTAGTCTAAGCATGTTTAAAATAAAATTTAGCTAGCGTTTGGACATAGATTTGATTGAAACTTGAAAAAAGAGTTTTTGAAGATGTGTTGAAAAATAAGTTTTGAAAATTGAAGTTGTATTTGGGCATGCATTTTATTTGAAAAAATATTAAAGTTTTGTGAGTGAAAGAAAAAATTTCACTCAAAAACTATCCATTTTTGGGAACTTGAACTCTTTTTTTTCAAAAACTGATCATATTCCATGAACAAACAATGTTTTCAAATTTTTTTGAAGAAAAAAAAACATCCAAAATCTATAACCAAACGGGAGCTTAAAGGGCAGTATATTAAAACTTCTATCATATCATTTCATTATGTGAAACCCCTACCATAACCGGAGGTGAAAGCTTGGATGGACAGATTTAATTAAGAAAATAAAAAAATCACTTCATTACCGATTACCACCTTTTCTTTTTTACCAATTACCACCTTTTTTAACATCCAAATATCAAGTAATAAACATGGCAATTATATAAGCTTCGGTTACAATTTGAAATCCAAATATAGAAAAACTTTTTACTGAATTATATTATAAAGTAACAAAGGTGAAGTTATTTATGTCTTGTAGCTTGATGAATGGTCTTATCTTTAGTACTTATGTTCATTATAAACTTCCTCTAAAGTCTTGTCAATGGGAAATTTTGAATGCTGCAGATGTACCACATTTAGAAAATGTGTATCCATTCCATTTTGGTTACTTCTATTTTCTATACTTCACTCGAATTATGTCCTATAACATCATAACCAGAAATTAGACCTTTCATTTTAGGACAAGCAAAAACCTAAAACCTTTTGACATGTTAGTGTTAAGCTGTTAGGTCTTACTTTTGGTCGGACGATACATGACTTGGATTCCTACTTCTTAATTACGCCCCTATCACGGTAAAAACTTATTCGCATATACCAATATTATCTATTTTACAATAGTTAAATGATAAATAAAGGTAAGTTAGTAGTAACTATATTTGTGAAGGTATATGTTATGTATTTATTGATTTTGTATAAATACTCCCCCTCCTATCTGATCTTTCATTTTGAAATTTAAAAATCATCGTGAAAGACACGAGTTAATAGTTGTTTACATTTTGTTAAAATAAGTAGTGTATATGGTTTTTTTTGTCCAGTAGAACAAAAGGTTTTAACCTAGACAATAGGATAATAACATGTTATATCTAATTAAATTGTATTAATAGCGTAAATATTCTTTACACCATTAGGATATATAACTTAAATTTTAAGGGCACTTGAAAAGAACTTGCTTTCTTTGTATATGTTGAAAAGACATAATTAAGTAGATAAAATTGTATTATCTCTAGCAGTTTAGGCCTTTCAATTAGATGGCCATGATCTTACAAGGATAAGATACCTTTAGAGGAAGTCCTTTTTTTTTTACACAAGTTGCATGCAATTAAAGAAGATGCTTACTGCAGTTTGTTATTTATTTTTCCTTAAACACAAAAAGAGCCTTTCTTATTTTCACCCCCTTAATTTCTCTTTAGAGTTAATTGGTTCCAAGTATCAAACTATTGTCTACCTTTTTCATGAAAAGGAAAATATTTGGAGAAAAATAGCATTTAAAATATAGTGCTTTCAATTTGAAATTTGATATTGAGTTGAAAAAAGATCACCAGAACTCTTATTCTTTTGAAATATCACCACTAACACCTTATACTCGTTTTTCTTTGTTACTAAAATGGATTAATATTATATAATATTAAGTTGCCTCATTATAAAATAGATTTATATTATATAACACCTGATACTATGTTGTACCAAGTTCTCAAACATCACTGTTTGACTTTGTGCACCCAGATCACTGTGTGTGTGTGTGTGAAATTATTTTATGTAACATTCTCTTGTAAGTTGGAGTGATATTGATGGCAAAAGTTGTTTTCTTGTTTTTCACCCAAAGGTGAACATATCTAGTAAAAGACCTTTTATGTCCAAGCATATCATCATATAGTTTACAACTCTCCAACAAAATGAATCAATAATACCTCTCTGAAAATGGACCACAAAATGCCTACTGCCCTGGCATCAAAGCACTAAGAATAAATACTTTAGCAATTTGCTTCACAATAGCTTACTCAACATTTTTGAAAATGAAACTGTATAGCCGTTCTCAAAATAAAAGCCTAAAAAATATATATTTTTTGTACATTTTTTGTATATACTTACATTTTGTATGACATATATAAATTTTATATATTTTTTCAACTATATAATATAAATAGTTTCTGGCACTGGCTAAAAGTGATAATACCCCTTTTCTTTTTTCTTGTACTTTTCAAAAGAATAGGTTGTTGTGGTCCAGAACTTTTACTACATGACTGTGTTTACCAATAAAAGGGGATCAAGATTATATGTCATCAATTGTTTCCCACTTTTGATGAGCACTTGAAATATTGCACCTTTTATCATGGAGCACCTACTTCACTGTTTTGTGGAGTATATAATTTTTACGCGTAAACTAAAACATAAAGTTATGATCAACCATAGTTGGTTAAATTGCAATCATAGTGTAATAATTAATATTGACATTATTAATTAATAGATATAACTTAAATCTATTATAAAAAAAAATCAAATTATGGTGGATGTCTACTCTTCCTCCATGATCTTCTCAAATGCTTAATGATATATTCAATGACATATTTTTATGCTTAATGACATATTTTTCTTCACTTTTCATGCCTATATAAAGGCCTTGTAATAGATAGGAAAATACATACAATTGAAGAAGAAATACTCTTCCTTCTCTCTATCTCTATTTCTTGTTTATGTTTTACTAAATTGCTTTTATTTCATAATTTGTTCTTGTTCATGTTTTACTAAATTGCTTTTATTTCATAACACGTTATCAGCACGACTGTGCTCCCATTTTCGTACACCTCCATATAGGCATAGACTGTGCTTTGTATTTGCTATCCTTATACCAACAATTTTGTGGCTATCAAACAAAATAAAGATAGAAACCAATGGGCTGGATACTAATACAAGATAAGTTTTCATCTTTCTAGCTTATTCATATTTTTATTTTTATCTTCCACTAATCTCAAATTTTTTCTATTTTGCCATGATAACTCACAATAAGCTTTCAGTATTTTATTTCTATTTTGTTATAGCTTGAAAGTGTGTGAGCCCTGCATTGGCCAGTATAGTTTTTGCTTATTCTTTCTTGACGTCTGATATGAATTTTTAGTTATCGTTTGGCTATCCTTCAAGGGATCTATTCATGAACCAAATCAAAATGCATGAATATATATTTTGTAATTAAATTTTAAAACAGGTACTCTTTACTCAATTCTTTAACTTATATTTAACGTGCTGAATAGTGCTTACATATATGTGTGCAGATATCAGACAACCAATGTGCCCTTTACCCTTTTCACGCTAAGATGAATGTTACTATGGTAATATTTAATGAATAGAACTAAACTGGTACTATTCCTGCATAGTTGGTTAAATGCATGCATAAATAAACATAATATTGTGGTAGGATAGTTGTAAGCATAATAGATATTTTGATTTACAGTCAATCTTAGCCTTTGACTATCATCTATAATCCATATATTGTGATGTGAATTGGATCGCATATGTAGATACTGGAAGTACTACAGAAATAGAATGTGCTTCCAAGTCCTAGTCTTTATTCTTACTTTATTGATTTGGTTTATCGTTTACAAAATTGGTAAGTGTTCTAAAAGATTATCTAGTATTTATTTGAATGCACTTCTATTTGAATTCACGTAAATCTAAAAGTGATAACACTTAGAAGGAATGAAACGTTTTCGTCCTACAACCTTAAAAAGTGGTTATATTTTTAAATCTTGTTATAACTAATTTTGTTTATGTTTCTGACCACAAGATTGATAATTTAATCTTGTACTTTGGCCTATTATGCAACTAGTTAAGACATATTTAAGTTCTGGTGCACTATAATGATAAGAGTTGGGTTTGAGTCCCAACACATTTTGCCTAACATGCCTTTATATGGGTAAGGCATTGGATTTGAGTCACAATGCACAGTATCGATGAAAGAATCATGAAGCCCGCCCTACTTGATATGCTCCATTTAGTGAAGCAAATGTGGCAACAATATATGATAAGTTTGAAAGACGACAAAATAATTTTTCATGATTGTATGAATGTACGAAGACATGGCAAGGGACGAAATAATAATTTATCTTCATTATGGTAACTATAAAAGGAGAACAATAAGGGTTCTCGATGTAATCCTTCAAAAAGGTGAAGGAAATATTTACCATCAAAATGGTATGAAAAATTTATAAAGCATGTCACAATAATTATACTCCATTTTTTTAAAGAGAATGTGACTTGTGATAAGCATTGAGAATGCAGACTCATTCCTGAAGGTGAATGTAGCAGTATGTGATAAAAGTAATGAATAAAGACGTGCAATGCATGATTGGATACATACCACAACTCACCTCTAAGGGAGGTTTGAGACAAAGAAAGATAATGAATATTACTGTGTAGTTACATGAATAAATCATTGGTCGCATACAGGTGATACGCCAAAAATATTTGGTCATGCCTTATGAAAGTTATTAAAAGCAAAATTAAAGCAAAAAATTATTTTGCTTATGATGATTTTGAACATGACAATTATTATGATATGATTCTCTTTGTGAAGGAGACATTCATTATATGGATGGTGTGACAAAAGATCTTGTAGTACAAAAGCAGTTAAGAGCTCTGAAAGAACTAATTTGTTACTACCAGGATGAATCAAATTGTTCATGACATTAATATTGTAGTAAGTCTCAAAAGAAACATTTTGATTTACAAATATATTAGCCAAAGTGGTTGGCATATTGAGACTATAAATGAAAAGAAGATTGAATATCTTTATATTACTATAATCATACCGGGTAAATATAAAAGGTTACCAAACTTTTCTTCTATTTGTACTACACAAGTATAAGCATGATGATGCAATCACAAGCCACAAGTAAACTAGAGGTTTACTGAAATAAATATTAGTTGGCATGACAGGTTGACCATCTCGGTTCAATTATGATGCGAAAGTTTAATTAAAAATTACACTGGCATATATTGAAGAAATATAAGATTCTTCAATAATTGTGCTGCTTATTCTCATGATATACCAGTTAAGGTTGGGATTGAATCACTTGATTTCTGGAATGAATAAAAGGTGATAAATATATGGGCCCAGTCACCTTCCATGTGGACCGTTTACTATTATATGATTTTAATAGATGCATCTATTTTATGGTAACATGTGCATTTGTTATCAACTTGCAGTTTGGCTTTTGCAAGATTGATTGCTCAAATTATTAGAGCACAGTTCCAGAATATAAATTATGATGATTTATCTTGATAATATTGGTTTAAATCCAAGTTGGTTTAGCAGAAATTGTATGCCTCCAATTATATCTAAACCATTGGTTATGAGAACAAAACTGCCAAAATAAAATTTGGTATGTGATGTATTATTTAATATACAACAGCACTTGTACGCATCTAGCCAAGTTATGATAAGTTCTCCCTATCACAATCGGTTCAGGGTCAGGAACCAAATAATTTCCATCTAGAAATATGAATGTGCTATATGATTTAATTATTCCATCACAATGCACAAAGATGGATCCCCAAATAAGGCTAGGGATATGTGTTGGTGATCCCAAGAATAGGGGAGAAAATGGGCAGCTGAAAAAGTAATGCATGTAATGAATTATTATGAGTACATCTAGATTCTCGTACGGAAAAATGTGAACTTGAAGTTCAAGTGATAATTCATTTGCAAAATATTGCCAGGCGTATTTGCTAACCCAAAGCTAAATGTCATATTCAACTGCTAATGCTCCAAATAAAATAAAGTTCATAATGAATAGAGTCTATGGCATGCATGAAGCATAATAGACTAATCGGTTCCAAAGATAAAACTCCTTGAAGAAGGAGAGGAGCAAATGTTCAAGATGGTCATAATAAGGAGGCAAGTGCTCTAAAAGAGCACCACGACATAACACTTCATAAGACCTCATGGGAGAGGCTCAGGTACCTGAAAATAATAAGATAAAGAAATCTCAATAAGTTATGTCTTTATTGGGTAATAGTAGAACCGATATAAAATGATCGTCGACGATATTGTTAATATAATGTAGCGCTCAATATTATTAATATTGACGAGGATCTTGAGCTCAAATCTGTCATGAAATTTGGACAATTTGGCCAAATGAAAAATAAGTAATGAAAATTGATTTCATCTGAAAAATATGAAGTTGGACGGATAGTCCCAACACCTGAAAGTATAAAGCCAGTGGAGGTATAAATGTGTTCTTGTGCGAAAAAAAGGTCAAGTCGATAGACATAAAGACGACTTGTGTCACAAGAAGATTTGTAAATAACCTGGCGTTGATTATATAGAGACATGTTCTCCTGTGGTGGATGTCGCCATTTCAGGTTTTAATCTAGCAATACAAGAAAAATGTGATATGCGTATAATGGAAATCATTGAAGGATTTAAATTGTTCTGAAGCGTATTAAGGTTTCCAAGAAATCTATTAAATAAAGCTTCAAAAATCCTTATACAGATTGAAACAATCAGGGCGCATGTGGTATAATCGCCTGAGTGAGTACCTGTTGAAAGAAGGGTACAAGAATGATTCAATTTGTCCTTGTGTCTTTATAAAAAGATATGGATCTAAATTTATTATAATCACCGTGTATGTTGATGATTTAAATATCATTGGAACTTCTAGGGAGCTTCCTAAAGCAGTAGAGCTTCCTAAAGCAGTAGACTATTTAAAGAAAGAATTTGAAATGAAAGATCTTGGAAAGACAAAATTTTGTCTTGGTCTACAAATTGAGTATATGAAAGATGGAATTTTTGTTCATCAATCAGCATACACTAAAAAGATTTTAAAGAGATTCTATATGGATAAAGCACATCCATTCCGACCTTATGAAAATAATAAAGAGCTTCTTGGTCCCGAAGTACCATATCTTAGTTCAATTGGTGCACTAATATATCTTTCTAACATTACAAGGTTTGACACAATTTTTTCAGTTAATGTCTTAACAAGATATAGCTCTGCTCCTACAAGGAGACATTAGAATTAAATCAAACACATATTGCGGTATCTAAAAGGGACTACCGATATGGGATTATTTTATGGCAATGATTGCAGTCCCGATCTTTTTGGTATACTGGGTATTTATCTGACTCACATAAGGCTCGATCTCAAACAGGCTATGTGTTTACATATGGAGGCACTGCCATATCTTGGCGATCGACTAAGCAATCAATCGTGGCTACGTCATCTAATCATGTTGAGATAATTGCTATTCATGAAGCAAGTCGAGAATGTGTATGGTTGAGGTCTATAATACACCTTATTCGAGACAAATATAGTTTGAAGTGTGACAAACTACCCACAATTTTATATGAAGACAATGCAGCATGCATAGCCCAATTGAAGGGAGGATTCATAAAAGGGGATAGGACAAAGCAAATTTCACCGGAGTTATTTTTAACGCATGATCTTCAAAAGAATGGTGATATCAATATGCAACAGATTCGTTCAAGCGATAATATAGCTGATTTGTTCACCAAATCTCTACCGACGTCAACCTTCAAGAAACTAGTGTACAAGATTGGGATGCGAAAGCTCAAGGATGTGAATTGATGCTCTCATCAGGGGGAGTTAATACGTGTTGTACTCTTTTTCCCTTACAAAGTTTTGTCCCACTGGGTTTTTCTTGCAAGGTTTTTAACGAGGCAACCAAAAGGCGTATTTCTAAACATGTGTACTCTTTTTCCTCCACTAGAATTTTTTTTCCCATAGGGTTTTTTCCTAATAAGGTTTTAACGAGGCACATTATCTATGGACATCCAAGGGGGAGTATTATAAGAAAAATTAAATTATGGTGAATGTCTACTCTTCCTCCATGATCTTCTCAAATGCTTAATGACATATTCAATGACATATTTTTATACTTAATGACATATTTTTCTTCACTTTTTATGCCTATATAAAGGCCTTATAATAGATAGGAAAATACATACAATTGAAGAAGAAATACTTTTTCTTCTCTCTATCTCTATTTCTTGTTCATGTTTTACTAAATTATTTTTATTTCATAACTTGTTTTTGTTCATGTTTTACTAAATTACTTTCATTTCATAACAAAATCCGCATTTTGTCTAGCCTAATAAGATTTTAAGGAGAGCGAAGATTTCATCTTATTGTGTACGTTTGGAGCACGTATCATTAGTTGTTACAGTGAGATGAAATGCAGGGGAGGTAGAAGCTTAAGTACGGATTTGGCTGAACTCAATCGCTTTTTGTTCAAATGAATATGTATGTATTAACAAATTCATTTTTAACAAATTCACTATATCTACACATATTATTTAGAATTCAATTATTAACACTTGAAGTTGTCGTTCTAACATTCAAATAAAGTTGAAATTTTAACTCTGCTTGTGATGAAAGAATTCTTAAATCAGACAGTGAAACAAATTAATTAGCAGAATAAGTGATGCTGAACATTGACCGACTAGGGAACTCAAGGCATTTTAACAGAAATATTGAGCTAATTCATCACCTTTAATTTATCATTTATTTTCGTACTTCTCCAATCCTTATACAGGTATGAATAGTCTAATCAGTTAATATATCTATTATATCGATAACGAAGAAGTACAAGAGTAGAACTCCGACAACAAAAGGAGAAAAGGAAATGACTACCACCATGAGTAATAAAGAGTTAAAGAAAACTACTCTCTCCGTTTTAAGTTATGTGTCCTTTTTTTAAAAAAAAATATTTAATAAAACAATACCACTTTCTAATGATGAGTAAGTTTTGAATTCTAACATTTTATTTTATTTTTAATGATATTCAGTTTCCTTATTGGAAACCATAAGATTTAAAAGGTATACTTGATATATTAATACATTATAAGATTTAAATTTTTGCGTTTAATTTATAATGAAATAAATGAAGAATAGGACGTACAAATAAAAAGATATTATATGGTTGGCATGAAAAGAATTTGTGAAGTACATATATGTGGTTATAAACATTATAAACATGTAGGTCCATTTAGCTATTAGCATCTTTGAACCCTTTGGTTGATGACTTATTGACCAAAGGATGAAACCCTGCATTTATGCATGTGAAAACACACAAAGTTAGAAGGAATTTATGAGAGAAAGAGAAGAATATATTTGTAACAAGAAATGCAGTAAAATAATATAAAGAATGATTGAGACAAAGTCTCCTTGGGATCTGCAAAGTTGGGTAGAATAACTTAACAAATACTAGTAAATAGGAATAGTTGTAAATTTTTTATCAAGCTAGCAATGTCACACTATTGAGAAAACCATCAAAAGTGGTATGTATCCTTTATGCTTAATTAATTAGAGGTCAAACCTTCCGGTCGAGGATCTATCGCAAATAATTTTCTCTATCTTATATTCCTCCGTTTATTTTTAGTTGTCAAGTATTCTAAAAATAAGTTTTTATTTTTACTTATTACTTTTCGCATATCAAGAGAAAAATAATTTATTTTTCCTGTTTTTTCCTTAGCATTAATTACTCATTCCAAATCATTTTTCAAAACCATTAAGACTACAATAATTAATATAAGTATCATGATAAATTATGCATTTAATTTTTTATTTCTTAAGGGGTGTACAAAGTCAATAGTACACAAGTAAAAATAAACGGAGAGAATATAAGGTAGGGCTAAAGTTTGTGTATACTTTACCGTCCTAAGACCTCACTCGTGTAATCAAACCGAGTATGTTGTTGTTATTGTAAATTTGAATATTGAGAATGAAGCCGTCTTTAGTGAAAAGTGTTTTGCTTCAAAATAAAATTTTAGACGCAGATTAGTTGGATTCCACAGTAACTATTGAATACTGAATGAAAACCAACAAAAAATTGTTGACAGAGAGAAAGAAAAATATTTCTACTGTACTACTACTATTGTAGATAGTAGATAGAGAGAGAGAAGTATGAATACAAAGGACTGTAGCATAGAATCTGAAATGTCAAATTCATGTCTGCTTAGCATTCATTTCATTTCTTGTCATTTCATCTCTGACTTTACACCCATTTTCCCAGAACCCCATTCTCTGACTAGTGAGCCTTCTTTTGGACACATATTCTGATTTTTTGTAGTTAATAAATTCATATACGTACACATGCACTTTTATTTAATTTATTTATGGTACGATTTTAGCAAAAGTAACTTTGAAATTAATCTCTCATCCTAAATTAGGACCAAAAATGCATACTATCCTACTTTGCTTTAGGAAAATTTTTAACCTGATTCCATGAACAACTAATCAATACTCTATTTATTTGGGATTAAATTAGAGTGTGATTAATAGTTGCAATTTCATCTAGCAACATTAAATGTACGATTCAAATCACATTAAAAAGTTATTTTCTTTTATTCTTATCTCTTTCCCGGGTATTGTTTGACTTGTAATTTTAGTTTGTCCCAAAAGTTGCATTTATAAAATCTACAATATTCTATGAACTAACTTGTCAGTATGATATTAAAACGTGTATTACATTCAAAATGGTGTGATATATTTGTATGTACATACTTCAGATCTTAAAACTAATTATTGTAAAAAAATGTCTATCAAACACGATATTTTTCGGTACAGCATTTGAATAGATTTAATCCTTTCTTATTTTTGTTATCATAGTTTTGCAAGAAGCTAATGTATCACTCAAAGAAAAAGATCCCATTCTCAATGATTTTGGATATTAAAGATGTTACTACAAAAACATTGGAACTAGGTCACATCAAATCCAACACTCCATATCTTGATTATAGTATAAAGTGAACATGTATGTTAGTCCATTTTCTTGAAGAGATAAGAGATCATCTAAAGCTCTTCCCTCCATTTGAGGAAGATATTTCAGGTAATCATGTGAATCTTTGACATAATATAATCCAGACGTCAATTCAGAATTTAAATTTGATTGGTTTGAATACTTATTCTCACAAGTGAGCGTGTTGCACTTTCGTAATTACGGGTTCAAACCTTATTATTTATTAAAATTTTAGTGATTTTTTTATATATATTTATGTTTTGTGTAAAATATATTGAGTTCAATTAAACCCGTTGAAGTTATATTGCATCTGTCTTTGTAGCCGATAAAAACACTAGGGTGAACAAGATCATGTGTGAGTGGGGCCATGTTTTGGGGCCATATTATCAACAACTTAGGATTTATATATCTTACAAAAAGGATCAATTCCTTTATTATAAAGGTTGTGGTGGAGTGGTAAGTATTCATTTATCTTAACCAGAAGTTTTGAGTTTGAACTTTAAGTATGAAGTTATCTTTGTTAATGAGCGATTTACCCGCAATATGGGATTTACTGGATGAATCAGAATTTAATCGAACCCTAATACGAATATCAAATACCGGGTGGGAAACCAAAAAATAAAGGATAAATTCCTTTCAGTTGGAAAAAGTTTTGAATATTTAGTACAATTCCTGATTATTGAGGCATCATGTTCTCTAGTTATGTTTAGACTAGAGAGTTCAAATTCCTTTTATGTGACCGGTAGACCCTAGTTATAACCGAAGGATATTGAACTAGACTTCGTTATGTTTGGTTGGGCTAAAGGGAGGGTAAGTAAGAGAAAGGGAAATCAACCAAGAATATTATAAGTCATTTATGCTTCTTCATCTACTTTTCACTAGACGCAAATTTAAGAGATTTATATATTTGTGAAATTTGACAGAGATAACATTAATTACTTTAACGTTTAAATTTGATTCGGCCTTGTTCACGAAGTAGAGGAGGAGGGCCACGATCCTCCACAACGATGGGTGGATTTTTCCGAGGCACACCTCTTACCTCTTGCAAAAGTCTAGAACAATCGGGTCTATGGGGCCCAGTGTGAAGAGGTAAGTGTAAACACTTAAGTACCCCTCCACATGGGTAGTAACGTCATTCTCGGGCCCGGGGACTACTACGTTTTTGTCTTCCCAATTGCAATCCTTACGAACTATGGGAAGAATATCTTCGATCACAGAACATATGTACCTCGAGACTCCTTCACCCCGGTCCTGTTTGCGCGAGGTTTTCTCGATTTTAAAGTCATCTGCAATTGAGCAGCCCCCGGGAATGAACGTTGACAAGGGAGGCTCGGCGACCGGTTCGTTAGCAGCAACAATAGGGGAAGTCGTTTTGAGGGCAACCACCTCAGGGGTAACCGTTTCAGTACCAGCGGCTGGTTGAGAAGATGAAGAGGCAACTTGTTGAGGAATAGTTTTCGATGTTTTGGCCATTGTCATCTGGGGGGTGTTTGAAAACTTGAGGAAAGAACACGAAGTTTTGGAATAACGGGTTTTGAAGATGAAGAACAGAGTATGAAGAAATGCTAGGCAAAAATCTGGAGATTACTACGGAAATTGAAGAACAAGGATGAAGATATGAAGGTTTGAAGAAGGTTTGATGATGGTTGGAAAGCTCGAAGGTAGTGATTTAGTCGAAAGGTAGAAAAAGGACAAAAGGAGGAAGCTTTTATAGGGAAACAGTTGACGCTTCGCATTCGGGAGCAACCTGCCGGTGAGAGACACGTGTCCGAAGTCATAACGACGCGATTGATGGGACGTTTCGGCTCCCTCGTCGTAACGTACGAAGGAAGGAACCGGAGTCATCTGTCGTTTCCCATCGTTTCGGCAAGCCTACTCTCTGAGAAACGATGGGACTATCTGTATACGGGTAAAACCGAACCCACTAAATACCCCGATTTCTCGGTAAGGCAAACGGAGCAGGAACGTGATCGCAATAAATCGGAGTCAGAGCGAGGAGCCCCTCGTATCGGGGATCGGGCAAAACACCTTTCCTCGGGGGTATTAGGACTATGTCCTCCGGGTCGGTTCGAGGATCAATACTTCGGGGAGCATTACCAAACAGCTGCACACGACTAACAAAGGGTCGTGATGTCCGTGCCCAACAGGATATCACGGTGTGAATCTCGGCCCGTATCGGCAGAAAAAGATTTTTACCTTTCTTAGAATTGTACTTGGGGTAAAACTCTCTTCTATATAAAGGGAGAAGCTTATTATTCATGAGATACATTATAACACGCATACCAAGGCAATTTATTTCAATTCTCTTTGTTGTTCAAAGTTCTTATTTTTGTTCTTAAGTTCTTCATAAGCGCAAGTTTGGAATCGAAGGCAGGTTCCTCATTGAGCCTTTAACCAAGCTCGGAATCATCCTTATCATTGGTTTGGCCATTTATTACATCTTTCATTTGTTTAATCTAACGACATTAATCACTTGTATTGAATTAATCCACATATCCTTAAAACCACATATAAATTCAATTGTTATCTGTTTTTTTAGGGCAAACAATACTGAGAACGCTCTTTTACCAAACAACTACTTTTTTTTAGATCAAGTGGTCCTATAATAAGAATAATCGAATCATACAAATTAAATGAGTGGTGCTAAACTAATTGTAAGGGAGGGAATATCATATAAATTAGGACCTTGAAAGAAAAGACAAATTTGGTATATCTTCGGAAAAATAGTTATTATTCTGGAGTTCCAAATTTCACAAGTAAAACTCCAGAACATTTTAAACTCCATGACAAATCACTATTTTTCATTATAGGGGCTGAAAATGACTATTTGTTAAACTCCCCCACACGCACATTGGATAAAAGAGAAAGTACATGTGTTTTATGTCGTTCTACTTGACTACTTTCACTCTCCTATTCTAATTTGAAACTAAATACACTGTAAGATGTAATTTGAATGAGAAACAAATAATTACAAGTCGAAACAAAATATAAAATCATAACCAGCGCTGGTAAGACTGCGTGACTAGAATAATGTCGCGTGCTGAATTAAAGATTTGACAAACAAAATACGCTACTTCTAATATATTTTCTCTAGTACTAGTGTTTGCTATATTAGATAATTCATAGCATTGTTAAACTCTAGCTTGACAATTGAGCAAACATTGCAGAAAGGACTCAACGCAATAACCTCATATGTATAAGAAGACAACCATATTCAAATCGATCCCCAATTATTTGTTTACTAAAATGGGGCTTAGAGCTTGCAATTCACAATCAGTCAATCTGCAATTACATGTTCACTGAAACTTTTAATATCAGGTATTCATCCATCCTATAAAATGAAAGCTGTGGCAAAAAACAAGTATCAAGATCCTAAATGTGGGTGAGAATACAAAAAAAAAATTATGAAACAAGTCTCCCATCATGGGGTGGATCCTGCAGCTGAAGTATTACCAAGTTTCACCTAGCATGTTGCTTTCCCTACTGCACTGAAAGATAGTCTTGATCTCCTGTCAGTTCCAAAGCTATACTTTAGATCTGAAGCATTCACAGGGACAGACACATTGCTCGTAGAGGGAAAAGAGAAGACCAGGCGTTCAGCTGATTTTCCCGTGCCAAAGCTGTATGCTGGAACAGTGGATGCATCCGCGGGCTGAGAGAGGACACTGGCTGAGGACGATGGCATGATGGACGGTGTTGGTGGTTCTGAAAGTGCACCAGATGATGCAGCTACTGGAAAAGTGAATCCAAACCCATTGTCAGGGAATGTTGCATTTCTAGGATTCGGCTTATTAATAGAAATGGATGGCAAAGTAGGTTTCGTTCCAGAGGCCTGTCCAGCAGCATTTCTTGGTAGCTCAAAACCCGTGGAATTGGATAACGTTGTGGCATTCTGCCCATTACTTTGATTATGAAAAGGCCACCGGGGGGTAGTACCTTTATCTTTCTTTCCTTCATCAGTACCTACGTAGTCCTGCAGCATAGTACCTTTATCTTTCTGTCCATCACCAGTGCCTGCAGAGTCCTGCAGCATAGACATACCATGTTAAAGTGGTGATCCTATAAAATAATTAGTAATGCTTAAAATCAACATCCTCTGATGTTTTCTAACTCTTGCACCCTCCATTTCAAATACATAAATTTATTTTTTTAACTCTGTAAAGAAAGGGTTATCTTTTTTAACAAACTCGAGATTGCCAGGAAGGTGCAAAATACTGTCATTTGTAAATATAACTTTCAATAACAATTAAGTACCTGGTCCAAACTTGCAGTGCGAGAACCAGAAAAGAAATTTTTAACTTGGGAATCAGCATCCTTAAAAGTGAATGAAGGCACTGTATCAACTCCAGTCGTCGCAACAAATACACCAGCTATGCTAGAAGCTTTAGCACTAGCATGCTCCTGAGATATTTCCACGTGACTGACTGTGCCAATATCTCCATCTTTGGACGATCGGGCAGCTGCCAGCCCATTGTTCCTACGCATACCAAATTCTCCTAAATGCGATGATTTCGTTTTACCATTTGGAGTGGAATCAGAGATTTCATTGCGGGGATATTTCTTCCATTCACTGGCCATCTTCAATTCAGCTTCCTTTTCTGCAGGAGTGGGCTTATGTCTATCAAGTTGCTCTAATATTTTTCTTACAGTCTCATTGAACGGCATAGCTTCTTCAGACCTGCCTGCTCTATGCTCCACTGATTGGTCCTTCTCGACACCACTAGGTTGACCAACTTCCAAGTTCTTCCTAGCAGCAGGCAAGAAAACTTCAGAAGCACCAATTTTTCCTAAAGGTGAAGAAGCATTTTTGGAATTCAGGAATATGGATCTCTTAGGCCGAGATTCTGAGCCAAATTTATTCCGTATACGCCGAATGGGTCCCGCAGATCCATAGCTTAGATGAGGTAAATCACTCCTAGTCTTCTCCTGAAATTTTTATAGCATGATAACATTCAGAAAGATCCCAACTGCTCCTTGAAAGTATTCTAATTAGATTACAATAAAGATTAATGATCACAGAAAATCTTATAAACATGCAAAAACCGTTAAATCAGTACAGGAAACTTCAAATAAGAAGTTGCTTTGATAGACAGGAATTTTGTCATTGAATTAATTTTAGACTTGCTAAGACAAACATATACCTGGCTGTATATTGATGATTGAGATTGTTGGAAGGTTTTCGCTGAGAGATCTGGCCACCTGCTACCAGTCTGCGAATGAGTCTGCTGACAAAATGCAAGTGCAACAAGAATAAATATTCCTGGATTAACAAAAGTATGCTTGTAAACACATCTAAATTTTGTCACAATACAAACCCTATCTCTGGATTTCGGCAATAAAGTTCTAGAGTATGGAGTCCTCGGAAACTCAACAAGCCCATATCCTCTCTGACTCTGTGGAGTAATATGACTATGCTGATCTTGCAGCATGGCAGCTGGCCAACAAGTCGATGACTTAAGCGAAGGTGGCGGATGAAACCTGTTTTGTGGAGCTTGTTCTCCCTTGGATACAAGACTGCAAGAATCGTATCCTTTTTCTAACCTACGACTTCCCATGTAAGCTCTTGCAATATCAATAGGTGATGCTCCAACTTCATCTTGTACCTGCAGTAGTGGACTATTTGATAAATACATCCTAGTATCAACACCAAAACTCCGGAAGAAGACTGCATCAATGAGGGTATTTCATGAAATAATTATTTACACTTGTTACTTCCAAGCTATTCCAGACTTTATTCGCTAATGCACTTTTCACCTTTTAAGGCTTCATTTGAGACCATCTCTCGAGATGAAGTTCAACAGGCTAAAGTACTATTATCATGGACATTTCACAAAACAAATATGTGCCAATGACAGAAGGGTTTATAGTGATAATTAACTTACATTTGTTTGGGGAAAAGGTGTTGAAGTTCCTGGCATAGCAAAATTTGTTTGGGGAAGAGGTGTTGAAGCTCCTGGCATAGGAAAATTTGTTTGGGGAAGAGGTGTTGAAGCTTCTGGCATAGCAAAATTTGTTTGGGGAAGAGGAGTTGAAGTTCCTGGCATAGCAAAATTTGTTTGGGGAAGAGGTGTTGAAGTTCCTGGCATAGCAAACTCTGCTTCATCCTGCTTCCTGTGATATGGTCTTCTAGGTGTCTCGTGTGTTAAATGAAACCTTCCAATGTCTCCTTCAGCTGTTTTGCTAGTTTTCTTTTCTTGGTCATCAATAACCCTTGAGTTTAATATCTCTGTCAAACGCATTATTTCATCCCTGCATATAGTGAAAGACTAGTTTTGAATAAGAAAGTTTAACTGACAAAATTCAAACGATATACATGGTGAAAAGAGTTTCCTGAATGTACACAAGACATAGGAATCCAGCATCAAGTCTGGACCTGCAAAGCATTGGAGGATCACCAAAAAGAGGAAAGGGTGATAATGTCAGAAGCTCAGTTCCTAGCAATTATAGAGAACTGCATTCTCAAACCAATGTGGGCTTACGAGGAAAATAAGCAATTTTAAAGGTGCATGCATTTTTCAAATGAAGCAGGAATTGGTTCCTAACTCTCTCTAATGAGGTAGCACTGCAACAACATGATAGAAAAGAACACAGAGACGTGAAGAATGATATGCTACCTTGAAAATGATTTCCCCTGCATGAGCCGCTCAATTCTGGAAATCTCAGATTTATCAGTGGAATTCTGTGGTTTCTCTTCTTCCTGCTTCACTGCTTCGGATATCCCATTCAATTTTCCCATTCTTTGATCCTCTTCCTTTCCTTCAGAAGATCTGGATATCACATACTGCATAAACATAATATCCAACACTCTGAAGAAATTCTTTTTACTAGAAACAATCTTACATAAAAAATTCACTTCCTTTTCCTCTTTTTTTTTTTGTGGTTTGGGGAGGGGGGAGGGGGGAATGAGGGGCACTTTCCTTTCACAGCATCAATTTCTGGTAAGGCCACAGAATTAAACATTCCCTCCTCACATACTTGACCTAGCAACCTTTTTAGTCCAGTAAAATGTGTTTCAGTCCCTTCTCCATTGGTACCAAAGAAAAAATATCAAAATTATAATATGACATCATCCGTTCATGGGAGCCAAAAAATTTAGACACGCTACTGACAAATATTATTTATGCAACTTTAACGAGTTTCAAAAAAGAAATAACTATTCTCACAAAACCCATTAGAAGTAGCCCTCACAAAACACTATATGCTCCTAACCCTGAGAATACAATCCCCCGGGTTTCCCCTTATTTTTCATTATCATACTTAAGGTTGGTCACCAGGGGCGGATCTATTCAGTCCCAAGGGGGTGGTACGCCACCCGCAATCTTCGGTCGAAACTTTATATATGTATGTATATATACTTAAGAAATAATATAAATGATTAAGTTGCCACCCGCAGTAACAAAAGTATCCAAGGTGCCAGTGGCAAAATCTTGCCTTTTCCTCCTACAAGATGAAAGTTCAAACCCCGTTGCTTTCATTCAGTACAAAATGAGTTATCTCTCTTTTTTTTAATTCATCATTGACTTTTCTTTTATTTAAAATAGAATAAAATACCTCTTAATTTCTCTCTCTCTCAATAAAACAAAACCCCTCCCCAACAGAAGTAACCCATCACCTCGTCTCTCTCGTCGACTGTCGCCTCCGCTTTCACATCCCAGGGCCGCTTCTCTACACTCTACTTCCATTCTTTCACCGGAGTTCAGACCATCGTCTCTATCTTCCAACACCCAACCATTGTAAGGCACTACAGGTTGATTCTTGTCTATTTCCTAGCCCTATTTGCATTTTTTCCCATCAAATATCTGTTCAATTTTTGTTTTCTTCTGTTTTATTTAGTTAATCAAACATCTGGTCCATCTTGTTCTATTTGGTTGTGTATTACAATATTGTTCAATTTTAGACTTTGAATCTGTGATATCTAATTGAAGAAAAGCAACGGTTTAGACTTTAGAGCACACAAGGTTGATGGAACTTAAAGCAACAAAAGTTAGTTAATCAAGTATTTGTTTCGTCTTATTCAAATCCTATGTTGTTGCTGGCCGTAAGTTTATTTTATTTTGCTTGGCCGTAGTCAGTAGATGAGTAGAACTGTAGAAGTGTAGAACCCAAACTTCTAAGGATTCTTTAAGATAAAGAAGGATGCTCTTCTAGACTTAGTATATAACTTGGATTTCTACTATCAAATTGTTCTTGCATTTCTGCTAGAGAGGAAGCTTTCTCATTTAATTTATTTCTTACTTAGTGACTGAGAGCATATAACATGAGGTAGAATGAACTTTATTTTACAGAAAAGTGATCCTAATATTTGTGATTGAGATGGATAAATTTGTCACGAGGTTGGATCATTCTCAACCAAGTCCATCCTTGAGCCAGGTGAATGCCAATCTTTCTCATCTAATAGATGAACTCAATTTGGAATCACTTGAACCCGATCCAGGAGAAAGAATACCAATTGCTGACTATAACCCTCGAATACGAGATGAAGTGAGAAGACACTATATTCAAAAAGGGCCTTGTCAACCTTTCGAGCATCAATTTCCCAAAACTAAAATAGGAGGGAGAATGCGTCAATTTGTTCCAAGTTGGTTCAAAGGTCAATTTTCTAGATGGTTGGAATATAGTGTGAAGAAAGACGCGGCATATTGCCTATGTTGTTATTTGTTCAAAAATAAATTTATCCATGGAAGTGCGAGTGAATTCTATACAAAGAATGGTTTTAGGGCTTGGAATAAGGGTCTTGAAAGATTGCGTCTACATGTTGGTGATGTTAATAATGTCCATGATAAATGTTTTAAAAAGATGCTAGATTTATCAAATCATCATCAATCAACAATCAATTCAAGTTGTTTTTGATAAACACTCTGAGAAGTTAAAAAGTGAGTATCGAATGCGTTTAGAAGCATCAATTGATGTGGCAGGACTTCTATTGCTTTATGGATTGCCTTTTAGGGGTCATGATGAAAGTGAATCTTCAACAAATCAAGGTCTCTTTCTAGGATTTTTACGATGGCACGGGGACAAGCATCCGGATGTGGGGGAAGTGATATTAGAAAAGGCTCCGCAAAATGATACTTTAACTTGCCCTATGATCCAAAAGGATATTATCAATGCTTGTGCAAAAGAAACATTGAAAGCTATAATTGGAGACTTAAATGGAGATTACTTTAGTATATTGGTTGATGAATCCAAAGATATCTCACACAAAGAACAAATGGCGCTTGTTTTGCGTTACGTTGATAAGAATGGTGAAGTTGTAGAGCGATTTGTTGGTCTTGTCCGTGTTAGCGATACATCGACATCATCATTGAAGGAAGCAATCTATTCTTTACTTTCAGAGCACTCACTAAGTCCATCTAAAATACGTGCACAAGGTTATGATGGGGCTAGTAACATGAGGGGAGAGATAAATGGTCTTAAGACTTTGATTATGAAAGATAGTCCATCGGCATATTACATTCATTGTTTTGCTCATCAATTGCAATTAAAACTTGTAGCTATTGCTAAAAAGCATTTGGATGTTGAAGATTTCTTTTGTCATGTTACTAATGTGTTGAATGTTATTGGAGGATCTTTTAAGCGTAGAGATTCGCTTCGTCTTCTTCAAGCTGAAAATGTGCTGAATGTTATTGGAGGATCTTTTAAGCGTAGAGATTCGCTTCGTCTTCTTCAAGCTGAAAAGTTGGAGCAATTACTTGAGTCCGGTGAAGTTCATATTGGACAAGGATTAAATCAAAAACGGGGGCTTCAAAGACCAGGTGATACTCGTTGGGGATCACATTTCAAAACATTAGATAACTTTATTGTTCTTTTCTCATCTATTGTTAGTGTGCTTGAAGTGATTAAACATGAAGGTTCTACCTCAAATGATAGAAATCAAGCTAAATATCTTCTTAGTGAGATTAAAACACTCAAATTTATTTTTATGCTACACTTGATGTTGAAAGTGTTGGCATTGTCAAATGAGTTGAGCAAGACCTTACCAAAAAAAGGATCAAGATATTGTTAATGTTGTGGAGTTTCTTAACATTACAAAGAAAAGATTGCAAGATATGAGAGAAAGTGAATGGGAATCTTTGTTGGAGTGTGCTTCCTCATTTTGTGCTATGCATGATATTTTGATTCCCAAGATGGATGAGTTTTATTTTCCCGGAAAGTCAAAGCAGAAGTCTTCTAGTATCAGTTATTCATACCACCACTTGCGTGTTGAAATATTTTGTGTTGTGATTGATGTGCAACTTCAAGAGCTTAATGACCGTTTTGATGTAGTGAGTAGTAATTTGCTTCTCGGGATGGCTAGCTTAAATCCAGTCAATTCTTTTGCTAATTATGATAAAGGTAGAATAATGACTTTAGCAAAGTGTTATCCAAATGAGTTTGATGAAGTACAGATTCGGGATTTGAGTTATCAACTCGATACTTTCATAATTCATATGCGAGGTAGTAATGCCAAGTTCTCCAACTAGCAAGGAATTAGTGATTTGGCAAAAGCATTGGTTGAGGCAAATCTTGTGGAGACTTATTCATATATTACTTACTTTTGAAGTTGGCTCTTATTTTACCTGTTGCTACCGCAACTGTGGAGAGAGCATTTTTATCCATGAAGCAAATAAAGAATGATGAGCGGAATAGCATAGGTGATCAATATTTAAATGATTGTTTAGTTTGTTACATAGAGCGGGATGTATTTACAAATGTAAGTAATGATGTTATTATTGACCGTTCCCAGAATATGAAAATTCGTCGAGGACAATTGTAAAGGGATGATGTATATTTATGATATTAGTAGTATTTTTGGAAATTTTATGCTTTGCGCCAAGTTGGAAATTTTGGACCAACTTGGCACCCGGAACCTTCGAATCCTGGATACGCCTCTGTAATGATCACCAACCTTGTTAGCTCAATAAACTTCTTATTCTTTGTTTGATTCCCCATTTCCATTTAATATCCTCTTCGAATATTGAAGCAAAGAGATTCCTTGCTTTCTTCCCACTAGTCCAATTTTTACTTGCAAAAATTCCTTAAAAGCCTTAAAACTGTTGTAGTTCATAGTATGACATCGGACACTAATCCAGAGCGTTGTTTTGTGATTATAATGGCAAAAATATTCCTCCACCTCAAACTAAACCTCTTAGTAACAGACTTAATCTTTACCTAAAAAGAGGCATAGAATATGACATAGTTACACCATAATGTTATTTGGGTCTTGAACTGTATCTTCTCAACAAAGGACTTCGGGGTTTCAAATATATTGCAACTATTTTCTTTTTGATGAAGTAATATTGCAACTATATTCAAACACATACTGACAAAAAGCTTGCATACTAACCTATTCAAGCTTTCTTTATTTAAGCTCTGTGCAAAACATAAAAGGGAATGGAGCAGAGAGTAACATGCCTAGGAATTAGTAGTACCACGGCCACAGACAACCATTAATCATAAAAGAAACAATATTTGGCCTACTTTGGCTTTCAGATGGAACATTATTTTTGCACCTTCATGAAATCTCATCAGATTCCATTACGCAGACCTACCTTTTTTTAATAGGTAAAAGGGATAAATTGACTTCACAGAATAAAATTTGGCAGGAGCCTTTTATCTTCTTTTTTTATTACTGCATAAGTATTGATTTCAGCTACGATTGCTGCAAAGTAATTAGGCACAAACCTACTTATGGTAGTTTCTTTGAAGGATTAATCAGAAAAGCATATATAGAAGGTTTCGAACATAATATGCCAGAGCAGCCAGACAAATACTAAAAGAAACTACAAAGAGCCCATTTGGATTAGCTGAATAAAAGTAGCATCTAAGCACCAAGTGCTGAAAAGCGCCTTTTTAAGTGTTGAAGCTGATTTTATGAATACGTTGTTACGTGTTTGGATAGATAAGTTGAAACTGAAATTAATAATCAACAGTTTTTCAGTGAAAAAGACCAAAAATATCCTTAAATCTGTCAACACTAAAAATAAGATGATTACTGGAGGATTTTAATTCTAACTTGATTCAACAAATTAATTTATATCTTATTGTACATGTGTTGGTGTAACACAATGCACATGGATTAGTATCGATACTAAAGAACTCAATAGCACAACGAAAATGAACTATTCATCTAAAGTTTTAAGTCACAGTAATCTCCACTTTGTGGACATACTAGTGATCAACTTATAAGTACGTAAAACTATTCATAAATGTGAACATATATGTCTGAAGCTTTCAACAATTTAAGAGAAAACACTTCGTGTGAAAAAAATATTACAATAGAGAAAAAAAAGTGTCAAGAAAATATTCGCACTTATATGTAGGCACGAATCATTTTGTTAAAAGAGAATCATCCGTTGAAATTTTTTTTCTTTTTTTGAACTCCAGCTACTAATAACTTTGCTAAATGCCAGCAAAGAGGAAAAAACAAATGGGAAACTAAAGACAAAAGCAGCCAAATCACATTTTTGGGCACGGTAAATGGAAAAGAAATAGAGTTGAATTAGGGGTATTCTAGGGATTATAAGAAAATGCAAGGGATAGCAAAACAAATTACTTGGTCAAACAAAAAAGCTTTTAAGCTGAAATCCCATAAGTTGGGGGTACCCAGCTTATGGCTTATTAGCTTTGGTGTTTACCAAACACCAAAACAAGCCAAAACCAGTTTTTAAGCCAATCCAAACACCCTCAAAGTTAAGTTACCTAAAAGCTGCCATTCTCCACAGTTTCTTGCCATAATTAAGCTTTGCAATGAACTGAGAAGTAGGTCATGATAATTTTAATCAGCAAATTGTAGAGCCTTTTCTAAAGTTTAACTCTAAAGCATTTTATAATTCATAATACCTCGGTATAAGTTTATGAAATGATTTCCTTTCCAGGACGGTATGAGGTATTTTACATACTCTAACAGATGAAAAGTTGTTTCTGTTAAGAATACAGATTCACAATAATATATTTGACTATATATTTTCTTTTTTGAGAATGGTAATATTTTGTACTATTTGATTAAATATTTTCTTGAATATAAACTAGTAAGAGCTTATTTCATGTGATTTTGATGTGCCCAGAACGAAATAAACTTTGCACTTCTCTTTATTAAGATGAACTTTGCATATGAAACTATTGTAGCATTGTTTTTGTGTAACACCACTAACATAATATAAGCTCTCACCCCATTTCCTCTAACACTTTCTATTGAGAAAACACAGAAGTTTGACAAAATCCAACAACCAAGAAAGTAAAGAGTATATACAAAATTTAAAAATTAAAATAATAATCATGTTATGATACTGATTCCTCCCTAACTCCCCACAAAAATTTTAACAATCCATTTGAAATTTTTGTTTAAATCATAATCATGATATGATGCAGCTTTCAGGTTTCTCGTCGATTCTAAGATAAAATTCTAAGCATTAATTTGTTATTTTCTTAGTGTACCAAAGATAATATACAGGTCAGATTGGCTTCTAACTCTAAACCAGTCAACTGTGTCCATGTAAACAGTGATCAACTTTGTGGTTCTCATAGCCTAAAGAGCATATTTACTCTTTACCATGTTTATTTGGTAGACTACTTTTCCTGGAGTATCTGATCAGGATGGAAAATTGCTAATTGTTTTTTTATAACTAATGCATCAGCAAGTAAGAATTAGTGCGTAACAATGACTTCAGCAGAGATATATCATTATGTAACCCATGTCTTTAAATTTTCAAAGTAACCTCTGCCTCCAAATTCTATTCTTGTCCAACAGTTAATGGCCATCCAAACTAAGTGTTAGATAATTTACGTGTTCAATTACATTTCGTGCCCCTTTGTCTCATGTGGTAAGACTGCCACATAATAACAGAGGAACATCTTCATCTTCACATGCTTGCCCATAAAATGGAGATATAACAGAAAGAAATTAACAAAGCAAAATGAGTCAAAGAAGTTGCCAAAGCTTACACTTGGAGTACACTTCTCGTCATTCCCTACATCTTGTGCTGTTGCAGGATCTTCTTTATCTGTCCCAAAGAATTTTTGTAAGATTGCCGATCAAACAGAGGAAACAAAATAAATGATAATAAGTTTAATGATATCCCTTCTGCAAACTGAGACGTGCTGAATTATTTGAGTTTCTTAAGTACAATTCCAAGTAAAAGTTTCACTTTTTTCAAAATTCAAACTCATTTAAAAGATCTTCTTTAAAAAAGTGACTTGAAATTTCCCATAACATCGACTATTCGCTTTTTTCAAAACTTACTAACATAATACACAAATCAAATATATCTTAACATTTTGCTTCAAGCTACATAAGATAATATGGATAAAGAGAGTATTCCGTACAGAGTAAAAGTTTCACTTTTTTCAAATTCAAACTCATTTAAAAGATGATCTTAAAAAAAGTGACTTGACATTTCCCATAACATCGACTATTCGCTTTTTTCAAAACTTACTAACATAATACACAAATCAAATATATCTTAAGTAGCATTTTGCTTCAAGCTACATAAGATAATATGGATAAAGAGAGTATTCCGTACAGAGTAGAAAATATATCCCATACTTATAATCATACATTTATTAATCTCGTGCAGCGTTACAATATGCATGTTCGTTTACTGTTGGTCTTGAGTGACATGGTTGTTTTATGTTCTTAACTCATTCTCCCTCTACCCAAATTTATGTGAAGGACTTCGCCGTAAGAGGGTCAACAACACCTAATTTTCAATGTGAATTTGGACATGAATTCTTCAAGTTTTTAAAATTAAAATTTACATATTTGAAAACTACATGAAAGTTTGAAGGGGAGCCTTGGCGTAACTGGTAAAGGTGTTGCCATGTGACCAGGAGGTCACAGGTTTAAGCCGTGGAAACAGCCTCTTGCAGAAATGCAGAGTAAGGCTGGGTACAATAGACCCTTGTGGTCAGCCCTTCCCCGGACCCCGCACATACGGGGAACTTAGTGCACTGGGCTGCCCTTTTTTTTGCATGAAAGTACTACTTCCTCTGATTCAAGTAATGTGATCCAATTTTGACTAGGCTATAATATTTATATGGCTATAAAGCTTTTGAAAATTGTGGTATTAGACATGACACAACATTTGTGTTGCTATAAAAGATTATCATTAAGGGTAATATGGAAGTATCAGTTAAATTCTTAGCAAATTTAGAAAGAGGTTAGGGTCAAATGGTTTTGTGGGTCTTTACAAACTTTTTTTTAGTTTTATGACCTTATTTCTTTTTTTACACACGGAAGATCTATCTTTTACACATAACAGATCTATCTTTTACACAAAAGAGATCTAAAAATAATACTTTCTTAATTTTAATATTATAAATTGAGATCTAAAAATAATACTTTCTTAATTTTAATATTATAAATTGAGATCTATAATATTGTAAATGGCCATGAAGACCCATTTACTCTCATTATTTTTGGAACAGACTAAGAAGGAAGTAAGATTACATAAAAAATCAATGAGTATAAGTTAACATAGTTAATAATTCAAAATATTTAAAAAAAGGTTTAAGAAAATCGTAGATAAATAAAAAATTGTTTGACTCTCGAAATACTAGCGCATTCATATAAAATGGGACAGTGGGAGTACTATTTATACTTAGTCCATTTTATTTTGGCAATGTCACGTATTTTCAGGTGCCAACGTACATTCATTTATCGACAAGTACTCAGAAAACCTATGGGGACAACAAAGTAGAAGTTGCTTAATGCTGGTTGGTTCTTTTCAAAGGAAACATTAGAAAGACGTTGCTAATGTGGTATAGTAGAAGGACCGCATGGAAGAAAGTTGATATCCACGAGACGCCTATGCCATAGGCCCGATAATCAAGGAACTAAAAGCGAAATCACTTCTAAACACCAACTTCTACGTATGCAATAGCAACACTTCTTTGGTCCCATTTAACATGATGGTATTTAACATAACAAAGACATGAATCTGATTTATATTATACTAATGATAATGGAAGAAATGTTGAAAATAAAGATTAAAAACTAATTCAAGAAAAAAATCACATAAATATCTAAAGTTTTCAAATTTTGAAAGTCGTGAAAGTTAATTAAATAGAATGACCATAAAACATTTCGGGACATCCCAAAAATGGAAAGCAAGTCATGTAAATTGAAACAAAGATAGTCACAAATATTAACTACGATGAGGGATGTAAGACTTAGTCCAACTAGAAATTAAAGAACAAGGAACAAAAAAAACCAAAGTAAAAGCGGCGCCAGCAATTCCGTAATCAAGATGCTTCGCATGTACAAAGACCAGGAAAAGAAAAATCAGCAAAGCCTTGATTGACCTCAAACATCAAATTCAAACCATTTGCCAAACATGTTGAACTCTGGCTCACTCTATCTCGCTATAAACCCAAACGATTATAGTAACCTGGGAGTACGGAAGGGAAGGAATGGGAACAAAAGCAAATGGTAATAGTTTCTCTTTTCATGTTTAGTCTGACGAAAAGACCAAATAAAAAAGAGCAAGGTAACTAAAAATGAGGGAAAAATTCACATTGGCCCCTTGCAATTTTTTTCACGGCCGAGAAATCCAGAGGGCAACTGGCGTAAGGTTCGAACTCGATGAATAATTGGTTTGTCCCTCTACCTTTTTCCACTTAAATGCTAGGCAGGTTCGAAACTCGATGGATAATTGGTCCATCCCTCTACCTTTTTCCACTTAAATGCTAGGCTTTTATCTACAATAGTGTTCGAATCTGTGATGTGCGCCTAATCCATACATCACGCATTGTCCTCTTACCACTAGACCAAAGACTTGAGGGCTACCTCCTTGCAAATTTTTATCTCCCTTTCTAGATGGAAGAGATAAGAGAAAAGAAAACCTCGGAGTGTCAACCGAAGGAATTTTATAATAGTTCTTACTACATTCTTGGAACAAATCAAAAATAGGTTGGCAAAAGAAACAAAAGAGTTCTCACAACCAACACTTTAAAGTAGAGCCTATTTTGAAGCACCAAAAGTATGTTTGGTCAAAGTGAAAACTATGTCACCTTCAGGTCCAAAGCTCAAATTATCGTTACAGCACTTGATAAGAGCCCGTTTACAACCTTAGAGGTCAGGATTACCCGACACCTATACTTGTAGGCAAGCTATAAGTGGGTTTTTCGAGGTGGCACGAGCAAACCAAGACGACGACGTTACAACAACGACATCTAATTCCCAATCTCAAACACGTTAAGGTCGGCTATATGAATCCTCATTGACCATGTCGCTTCATTTAAACTCATCTTAAACCAGTATTATACAAAAATATGAATAGAAAGTAATAGAGGTTTCTATAGCTTCCACTAGTTAGAAAGCATAGGACCTAAAGTAAAGGTACTAACATGAATAAAACATGTTTCTAACTAATTAGTATATCGCCTATATAGATCTATCCTTCTATTATGCCTTACTTTTTGCTAAAATTGCATGATTACAAGAGATTGAATGTCTTTCGAGACAACTTTCATGTGATTTTAGATATCTCGTCCTTTTTTAACACCTTAATTGACTACGGTTTCATACCTATGAACCGATGCATCTGGAGGTCAACTAAGGACATGACCAAACTATCTCAAGCGACTTTCTCTCATTTTATCCTTGGTGTGTGCTACATGTACCTTCAATTGCATGTGATAATTCTTTATGTTGTCTCATCTTGAATGACCACACATCCATCTTAGTACCACATCTTTGCAACACTCATCTTGTGTATGTGTTTGACTTTAGCAGCTGTTTCATGCACATTTAACATTGTTGGTCTTATGAGTTGTACTATACAACTAACCTTTTTACTTTAGTGGACATCCTTCTATCACATAACACTCCAATCGCACTTCCCTATTTCAACCATCCAGTTATTATTCTATGTGTAACATCTTCGTCTATCATGCAATCCTCCTTCGATACCAAGCCAAGATATTCGAATTTTTTGCATTTAGGCACCGCAATCCCGTCTAATCTCACCTCAAATTCACTCTTCTTAAGCTGACTAAACTTGCAGTGCATATTTCTTTTGGTAACGGCAGTAAAACAATACCACCATTACCGAAAAGAAAAACATCACAGTCTAATGCAATGAGATCCCTTCTTCGCTACTAATAACAATAATTTGAAGAAAGTAACCAGCCAAAACCCCCTTTCTCCCATGCTCAGTGCTACTTTTTGTAACAAGCCGTAGAAAAAATTGTGATCACAGTAGGTATTAGGAAATGACTATGCGCTAGATGTGGTGTTCATTCGAGCTAAGTAGCAAGTATAACTCACCGGCCTAGAAAAGCTAAACTTCTGCCAGCTTTTGTCATTTCAACTAAACAAAACTACAATGCTATTACAATTCATAACACTTGAACAGTTACCATTAAACTAAATTAAGCTAAAGATTCACGAAGGACAAAACTGGAAATCACCAGGTTTCATGCAAGGTCATAATGACATGGGAGATGCAAAAACCTAAAGTTTACACCTAAACAACAACAACATCCCCCCCCCCCCCAAAAAAAAAAATAAAAGACACACACACAAAGAGAGAGAGAGAGAAATCCCTCCTGCAATTTTATTTGATAAACCTACTTAGTTCCAACATAAGTAAAAAATTACTAAAGTTACATCTAATAACAGGAAAGTTGTAACAAATTGAGATTAAAAACTCAAATTGCAGCAGAGTAACCAAAAAGGTGAAACTTGCTCCCTAGTTCACCAATTGCAGCAAAATAACCAAAAAGGTCAATTCTTGCAACACCAATTCACCAAGAGACCAACATATTTCATCACCATTACCAAAAACATAACAAAGACACATTCTTGGAATCCCTATATGGCACATAACATGTTCGATGCACAACAAATCTCATACCTACTATAGTTACATTTCATAACAGATCAAGTGTAACTAAAATAACCAAAAAGGTTAATTCTTGCAACCCTAATTCACCAAAATACCAACACACTCCATCACAAATAGCAAGAAAAACATAACAAAGACAATTTCTTGTAATATTGCATATAACTACGTAGCTACTAGAATTACATTCCACAAAAGATCAGGTGAAACTAGAATAACCAAAAAGGTTAATTCTTGCAACTTTAGTTCGCCAAAAGTCCAACATAATTCATCACAATTACCAAAAAAGAGAACCATAAAACAACAACAACACACAGTAAAATCTCACTAGTGGGGTCTGGGTAGGGTAGAGTGTACACAGAACTTACCCCTACCCGGAAGGGTAGAAAGAAACAATAATATCAGAAAAGAAAAAAAAGAATAGATCCATAACAACAAAAGAAATCAAGAAAATAATAACAGCTTCGTAAGAGACAGCAAATAAGTGGAAGGAAAATAACACAATACTATGCAAAACAAAAAAAATAGTATGACAAAAAAATAGTGTGATAAAAAATTCTTAGAAACCCTAATATAGTAAAATTGCACATAACATGTTCAATAAAAGTAAAAATCACATACCTAAGTCACTGTGAATTTCTTCAAGAGGAGGAGGAGGAGTGGAGGCAATTGCATTGGAGATGAACGACGGGAGGATTCTGATGGCACTGCCGGAGATAATACGGTAAGCCGGATCAACTAGTTTCGCTAACCAGCCGGTCCGACCGCCGGTCTGGTTCAGTTGTGGACGGTCGTAAGGAGTTGCCGGAGGTTTCCTCGCCGCCGGTTTCTTGAACTTCCCTCCTGCGCCTCTCTCGCTGGCTCTGTTACCGTAATATGACGGCGTCGTATTGAACTCCATTGTCTCTCTTCTACTATGGTACCTCAACGAAACAGTGGGAGCCAAAAAAAACAGGGATTATATAATGGTACTCTTTTTTGTTGTTTACGGTTTAAGGAAAATAACGGTTCGGTCCCTAACTCTTAAAATAGCTACACTTTGGTCCTTTAATAGGCTTATAGAAATCTACTAGAGGAGGTATCTAAAATTGTTTTGAGGTGTTCGAACATTTTGAAATAACTAGCTTTAGGATATACCCTATATCCATGTGTATAAAATTATAAAAAATATAATCCCTTAAAAATGAAATTTTAAAAAATATAAAAATGACGAATACTGATCTTATTTAGTCAATAAGTAGCGAATGACCTAGATAAGCATGAAAATAACCAAGAATCTTGAAAGATCAGTGTTCTATTATGTATCCCCTCTTTTATTTTAATTTCGAGTCAAAATGATCGTCTAGGTACTTAATATAGACATGTCAATAAGGGTGGCATGTGGGCCGGTTAGGATCGGGACCGGCCCAGGACCGCAAGCCCACATGGGCGGTGGGCCTAAACGGTCCTAACCGGATAGGACCGGGACCGTGGGGTGATGGGCCTGGTAGTGGACTGGTCTCATAGGCGAGGTCCGCGAGACCGGGACCGGCTGAGAAGTGGGCCGGTTCAAGCAGTCCTAAACGGGCCCAACGGATAATTTTTAAAAATAAAATAAAAAATTCACCATTTAGCCATTTAAAAACTAGCCGTTTGATCTGCCAAAATAGTCGTTGGCTATTTGCAAAATAGCCATTTAACCCCCCAAATTTTGTTTTAACCCAAAATTTTTTATAATTATACTTTTTTCCTATTTTCAACTATAAATACCCCATCATTCTTTCATTTTTCTCACAAAATCATCAATCTCTCTCTAATATTCTTCTATAATTGCTTACTTAATTGTTACAATTTGTGCAAAATTGTGAAGTTGGTGAATTGAAGTTTTCAAGTCTTCAACGATAATTATTTTTCAACAAGTTGTTCGTCAATTCGGTAAACTCATTCCAACTCTTAAGTTTTAATATTATAGTTTTGTTTGTTTTATCTACTTTGCTTGATTAATTAAGATGGCTTATTCCTTAAAAAAAAATATTTAGTAAAAATAAGGAAAAATCCAAGAGTGGTGAATCTAGTGGCCAATCTGTTCCTCCTCCACTTCCCCCGACTCCCCGGCCCAAACCTGTTACCCGTCCTACACCTCCTATTCTTGATAGCGATAATAGTTTATTATAATTTACCGAGAGTCAATTTTGCCATAATATTGCACCCGGTAAACAAATTAAACTATGAATATATGAATGCTCTTTATGGTAATCCAACTATTGATGAAAATGATGATGAAGAAATAGATTTTGATGAAACGCAACCGGATGACGATACACCCACTAGTCCTGCTCATGAAGTTAACCCGACTAATAATAATCCAAATGATCCCCGTCTGACCCTCCTGTTACTGCCCCTACTTTTTCTAGACAACCTTCTAAACGGGCAAAAACATCTCTTGTTTGGCCATTTTTTACTCAACTAAGAGAAAAAAAAATAGGGCTAAGTATAAAACTTGTGGCAAAGAGTTAGTTTTTAAATATGTTGAAAGTCGGGGGGGACGGGAAGTTTGACTAGACACATATTACTACACCCTCAAGATAAAGCTAGATATTTTTGTATGAAAACTTTGGCCGAGGGGACAAGTGCACCTAGTCAGGCTGACCTTAGCACCGGGTCAAATCAATTTCAACCGGGAATTAACACTGTTACCGGTGGTATTTTATATTATGATCCAAAAAAAGATCGGAAAGAATTGGCAAAAATGGTTACTGTTATATGCTTACCCTATAGTTTTCCTTCTAACCCTCACTTTGTGCATTATATTAGAAAAGTTTATAACCCTACTTATAAAGGTTTTCCTCGCACAACCGTAAAGAGTGATATTTATAAATATAAACACGAATATGAACAGTATTTGCGCTATTTATTTACTCATATAAATTGTCATGTTGCTATTACAACTGATATTGGTAGAAGTGGTAATGACCGTGATTACCTTATTGTTACCAGTCATTGGATTGATGAGGATTGGATAATGCAAAAGCGCATTATTGCTTATAGAATAATTAATTCACGTCACACAGGGCAGTTTATTTCTAGCACAATTACGGATATTTGTAGATATTTTTGCATTTGTGATAAAATAATATCAATTTCAATGGATAATGCTATAAGTAACACAAATGATGTAGCCTTGCTTACCACTACACTAAGTCCTACATTTAGTAACATTTTTCATGTTAGATATATTTGTCATATTTACCATTTAATTGTGAATGATAGTATGCGAATTTTAAATGTTGAAATTGAAAAGGTTAAAATGGCACTTAATTGGCTTTCTTATTCAAACCGCAGAAGTAGACTTAGAGAATATTTTAAAAGATGCGATGAATTTGGCCTAAGAGAAAGAAAGATTCCTAAACCTTGTCCGACTAGATGGAATTACATGTATAAAAGTTTAATTGTTGCATATGAATATAGAAACCCCATAAACTCAACGTTTAATGCTCATGTAAGTGATGATGATGAGCACCTTACAAATGCGGATTGGGCTAATGTTAAAATGCTTGTAAATTTTTTAGAAAATTTTCATATTGCTACAAATGAATTTTATGGGTAATGTTATCCTACTATTTCTAACTGTTTAGTTTATATTGCAGAACTTGCAAATTTATCTGATCATTTTTCAGAGGGTGAAAAAATTTATCAACTTGCTATTGATTCCATGAGAAAAAAATTTAAAAAGTATTTTTTCCCTATTTCCCCTATTTATGGTGTTGCTGCATTGTTAATCCTACTATGAAATTAGGAGGTCCTCAATTTTGGTATGAAACTATTTATAATGGTTTAGCACTTGAAGATGAGGAGTTGTCTAAACTTGCGGACGCAATAGCCTCAATTAAAATAAATGTTCAAACTATTTTATAATGCTTACCAAGTTGTATTAGATCATGCTAGACCAAATGTTCCAACTCCTTCTTCTTATAGTTTTCAATCATCTAAAAGACTGGGAGAGTAAGAGCACTTAGTGCTTGGGCAGGGTTCAGGGGTTCTCAAGGTTCTAGTACTAGTGACTTTTCACAACTAAATGAGCTTGAAATTTATTTGTCACAAGAAATTGAGGAAGTGAATCCCGACGGCTCCTTTAATATTTTGGAATGGTGGAAGGACAAAGAAAAATACTTTCCGATTCTTTCAAGGATAACCCGAGATATTTTAACTATTCAAGCTTCAACAGTGGCATCAGAGAGCGCTTTCAGTCAAGCAAGACTTCAACTCGGTGATTATAGAGCGTCTATGAGGGAGAGCTTGGAAAAATCAGTACTTTTCAGAGATTGGATCCGTTCGGAAAGAAGAAATTTTGGACTTGCTGAATCACAACTAGAGGTAGACGAAGCTTACGAAGATTGGGACAGTTTTTTTGTTGATTTATTAACGAGCTAATAATAATTGATACATGAAAAATTGATCAATGCACAACCTATTTTGGAACCTTACATATCTTACTTTATGTATATTAAATTGTGATATTAGGCATTTTAAAATTCAGAAGCTATTTAAAGTTATTGGTGAATACAACCGAATAATGATTACTGAGTTTTTTTAATTATGGATGCCATCTACACTTTTGTTCGTGAAGTTGAGCGCTTGTATGCACTTGGAACAAATTCTAAATATAATATATATTGCATGGATTAGTAATAGAAATTGTTCCAAGTGCATACAAGCGCTCAACTTCACGAACAAAAGTGTAGATGGCACCCATAATTAAAGAAACTCAGTAATCATTATTCGGTTGTATTCATCAATAACTTTAAATAGCTTCTGAATTTTAAAATGCCTAATATCACAATTTAATATACATAAAGTAAGATATGTAAGGTTCCAAAATAGGTTGTGCATTGATCAATTTTTCATGTATCAATTATTATTAGCTCGTTAATAAATCAACAAAAAAACTATCCCAATTTATTTCATCCTTATGAATAACCAAGGAGCTTGAATTTTTCTTCGTTGACATTTGATTAGTTAATAATATTAAATAAAATGATATTTTCTTTTTTAACAGAAGAAAAAATAATCATAAAATGCAAATGATAAAGATATTAACCTTTGGACAGTAATACCATGAGTTCTAATTAGATCTCATGATATTAACCTCAATTTCTCTTGTCAAAAGGAATGCAAAATTCACAGAAGATATAAAAATATAATTAATTTACCACTAATATTTAAACTAAATTGGAGCTAGTGTTTTTTTTTCAAATGGGAATGGCTTGAGAAATGATTAATAAAAGTAACTTAACGTTTTGATTTGAGATGGTGCAATATAATTTAAGAATTAGCCTTGTGTAAATAATTTATGGCTTGGTTATAATAGTTAATATTCTCCTTATTCTTATTTTAAAATCAAATAAGAAATTAAGAGAAAAAATGTTTACACACTTATAAAAATATTAAAACAAAAAATTGATTACAAACTTTTAAACATTATATATTTAGAAAAATATAGAACTTTTACCTTACATTTAGGAATGTAAATTGTTTGATTATTTAATATATTTTTTAAAAATCTTATTAGCTTTAGTTTTCTCTACCATTTTTATTTGATATTTTATTTTTTATATTTTGAACTATCTTATAATACATCTTGCGATGTAATTAATTATAAAGCTCCTCTCATCCCCAAATAAAATTTGATTGATAAAAAATATATAGTAACAAATAAATGATATTATCAAAGTACATAAATATTCAAAAGTTACATAAAATAAAACTATAAAATATAACTTGTAAGATCTGAAAAATAAAGTATTGTACCACGTACATACAATGATATCATCACTTCAGTAGTAGTGGAGTCTAATAAGTAAAGCAATAAGAATTTAGGGGGCCCACCATAATCATCAATGTAAAAGTTTAAAACAAAGAAGCAAAAGTCGTTCCACGTGGCGGCCTGCATTTTGGGCCTTGAAAATGCCTCAAAGTTTCGCCTATTTACATAAATATGTGATGGTAATTGATGTAATAATGTACAAAAGTAGGGGCAAATAGATGTTCCATTAAAACAGACATGGCTTGGCAATTTGGGCCTCGAGAATGCCTCAAAAGTTTCCTTTATTTACCAAATTGTGTGATGGCAATTGACATAATAAGATGTAAAAACAAGGGCAAAAATATTATTAGTGAAGCTGGCATGTCAACGAAGTAGAAACTCGAAGGGTATTTTTGTCAATTCAATGGACGACCCTAAGCTCCTCTTAGCCGCTTCTATAATAGTAGCAATATCTATATTTATATTAAAAGAATATAGTTATCATATATAATTGATATTGTGGTTAAGTCAAGTGACAAACTATTAAAAAGTCACTTGGTATTCTTAAAATGATTTTAGGGGAGATTTTCAAATAAGAAAATAGAACTTATATGGAATCCCATTTAATGAAAATCTTTGTTTTTTTAATTTAGTTTTGATTCTTATATGACAATCTTCAATTCAATGTTGTTATGGATCTTTAATTATTTCATATTCGGCCAAGTAGTTTCTTTTGTCCCGACAAATATCTATTCTATATTTTATATTCTATATCTATATATTATTAAAAAGAAGAAATTCTAGCCTAGGATTATGACAAATAGGCAGAGTAGGAGAATGCCATGTGTTAGTTTTTAGGACAAAACTTAGTTAATTAGTTAATAATTAATTATTAAATTTTAATTTTAGATTAAAATATTTAAATATCTATTATTTTAAGTAGGAGTAGTTATTTACTCAATCCAAATAAGTAATTAATAATTAGGAAGTTACCATTAGAAATAAAACTTATAAGAACCTAAAATTAAGGAGCACATCCCACGAACTCCCACCCCCCAAAATGTGATCTGCTTCCCCTCCTTTTTTTTATTCCTGAAATTCCTTAATACATTAACTAAGTATCATTCTAAAAGATATTACAGATTTTTACATTAAATTTTTAAATTTAAAAATAAATTTTAGTTATACTTTTTAAATTAAGACAGTTACAACTTCTATTCACGTTTTAGGATTATCCAATATATCATCCAACCTAAACTCAAATTTAACTACTGTTGTATTTATCTAATTTTCTTCGTTCCTCAAGTATCTAGATGCGAAAATATGCTTTTTACCTTTACACGTAAGTAATTTTTACTTATATGTATTAAGTTGTTTATTTTATGTATTGAACTAAAAGTTTTAAAACTGCATGTAATTTTGTCGGTTGTTTGGGAAGACGACACTTCAACTTCTGGATACTTTTGCCCAGTTCCTTTGTTAATGCTTCAGTGTTTAAGTAGATTCAGGGTGAAATAAGTTACAGTCTATTGGAAGTTTGGAACATATGGACTTTATTTTTGCAGTCTATAGATTTAGTATTTTTATTGTAGGACATTTGAATCATACAAACTTTGTTTTTGCAGATGATCTATTACGTACCAAAGATCAACAAACACCACAATCTTCTGTACCTGGAGAAAACTGTAGGCTTCTTTATCAACATAAGACCATTTATCAAGAATTTTTAGCAACATAAGGTTATGTCATGGGCGGCTTTCCAACCATGCCCCATGACCCCTTGGACGCGCCCCGTGGCGTCCTGGCCAGTCTTCCAACGCCCGTCGCCACGGTCGGCCCCGTGGTCTCGGCAGCTCTAAGTGACAAGCGCGCAAGTGCCTCTGTCGCCCCACCGATAGCCATCGCCAGCGCCCAGCCACAGGCAAAAGCCAACAGCGCCGCGCGCGCAGACAATGCCGCGCGCGCAGACCCTGATGCTAAAGACAAAGTTGCTGCCAACGGACTTGTTGCTGCTTTGTAGAAGACTAAGTCCTTTTCATTGTAAATATAGAGTAGTTTTGCTGCATTTTCTTTAAGTGTGATTTTCCAGCTTTCATAGGTCTAGTCATGTAACTTTGGTTTATTTTTTTTAAGCATTATTAAGGGGGACCAAGCAATCAAAACTTTCAAGCAAGCAAACAATTCTCTGTACTGGTGTCTCTCCCCCCCGACACCGTCTTGTTTTCTGTAATAGCTTTCATTCAATGCAATCAAGCTTTCTTTCATTCTCAATTCTCTTTTCTGCTCTCTTTCAATTGCTCATGACATTGGTTTTCCCGTACGGCACTGACAATCTAGTCTAGCGTACGGAGGGGACCTCAGTTGGCGGACAGCAACCGTACTGACATCGGTTGCCTAGCCTTACGTCGCCCTTCCAAGGAACTTCAGGAAGGCGCCGCGTAACAGTTGGTATCAGAGCCTAGGCTCGACATCGGACGAGGGATTACATTGCAATTACCACCATTTCTGACCATGGTGAATTATGGGGATCGCATCGCGACCCTTAAGGGAACAGTTGACGCATTACGGCCCATCGTGGAAATGGTGCCCGATCTAAAGACCAGCCTAGTGCAAAGGTTGGACGACCTGGACCGCAGACTCGTCCAGGCCGAAGTTGACATAGAAAACATCAGTCGCGACTCTGAAGGAGACCGGCAAACAGCAGCCACAGAGGCAGCTGAAATTTTTGGTAAATTTGAGGTCCTCCAGCAGGAGCGTGCCGAGGATTTAGCCAACAGGGAACAAGAGGCAGACAGGGTGACTGCCATGCAACAAACCATAGACAACTTGACAGGCCAGCTCAATGTTGTCAATGCTGCTTTACAAGGCCTACTTCGAGGAGGCGGAAACCAATTTGGGGGTGGTGTGAACCTCGCCCCCATGGCACAAAAGCTGAAAATTCCTGAACCAAAGCCATACAGTGGAGCTCGGAATGCCAAAGAAGTGGAAAATTTCATTTTCGACATCGAGCAATACTTCGATGCCGTGGGAAGCCTAGAAGAAGCTAAGAAGGTAGCAACTGCTGCCATGTATCTTCAGGGTGATGCCAAACTCTGGTGGCGGGTGAAGTACGAAGCCATCAAGGCTGGTGAAGATGCCCTCGAGACATGGGCGGAACTGAAGGCAGCCATACGCCTACAGTTCTTCCCCGAAAATGTTGAGTACAATGCCAGGAGAAAGTTGCGGGAGCTCTGCCAGACCAAATCAGTGCGAGATTACGTGCGGGAATTCTCCGCGCTCATGCTGAACATCCGTGACATGGGGGACAAAGACAAACTCTTCACCTTCCTGGAAGGGTTGAAACCTTATGCCCGGATGGAGTTGCAGAGACAAAGGGTAGACACGTTGCCTAAGGCAATCCAAGCAGCAGAGTGCCTTGGGGATTACCCATGTCAGTCTCCTGAAACCTTTTCGGGAAGATGTGGAGGATCCTTCACGAAGCCAACTCACAATACCAAGTATTCGAGGCCCCAATTCAACCGGAAAAAGGCGTGCTGAAGCTATTCTTGATGATCGAGTGATTCACGCCTCAAGAAAAGATCACCAGGAGTTCTTGGTGAAATGGCAGGGATGTGATGCAGAGGAGAATACTTGGGAGAGGGGAACAAACCTCAAAGCCTACAAGAGCCTGATTGATGATTACCTTGCAAGGAAGGCGCCGAGGACGTCGCCAACTCAGGTGGGGGAGAATGTCATGGGCGGCTTTCCAGCCATGCCCCATGATCCCTTGGACGCGCCCCGTGGCGTCCTGGCCAGCCTCCCAACGCCCGTCGCCACGGTCGGCCCCGTGGTCTCGGCAGCTCCAAGTGACAAGCGCGCATGTGCCTCTGTCGCCCCACCGATAGCCATCGCCAGCGCCCAGCCACAGGCAAAAGCCAACAGCGCCGCGCGCGCAGACAATGCCGCGCGCGCAGACCCTGATGCTAAAGACAAAGTTGCTGCCAACGGACTTGCTGCTGCTTTGTAGAAGACTAAGTCCTTTTCATTGTAAATATAGAGTAGTTTTGCTGCATTTTCTTTAAGTGTGATTTTCCAGCTTTCATAGGTCTAGTCATGTAACTTTGGTTTATTTTTTTTAAGCATTATTAAGGGGGACCAAGCAATCAAAACTTTCAAGCAAGCAAACAATTCTCTGTACTGGTGTCTCTCCCCCCCGACACCGTCTTGTTTTCTGTAATAGCTTTCATTCAATGCAATCAAGCTTTCTTTCATTCTCAATTCTCTTTTCTGCTCTCTTTCAATTGCTCATGACATTGGTTTTCCCGTACGGCACTGACAATCTAGTCTAGCGTACGGAGGGGACCTCAGTTGGCGGACAGCAACCGTACTGACATCGGTTGCCTAGCCTTACGTCGCCCTTCCAAGGAACTTCAGGAAGGCGCCGCGTAACAGGTTATATGTTCTTATCTAAAAGAATCTCTTAATTAATCTTTGTTATTCTTCTATCTAGCATCAGATTTAATTTTATAATTTAATTTGAAAATATTGTCCAGTATGCTTGGCACCATGATATTTAATTTCTGGCTACAGGAAAAATAAACTTACAACTAAAAGATATCCTTGGTAAGTTGGTAACCTATATAGATTGTTCCTTTTAGATTATTACGCGAGGTATGCATGCTATTTACATACAAACAATTTCAAATATAGATGTCTTACCATTAGAAGTTTATTTTTCTTCTTGATACTATAACGACTCGATCGATCGTTTTGAGTATTTCAGCCCCGTTCCCCCATTTACTATTTATCCTGTGTTCAATTATAATTGTGACTCGTTAGAGAGGTTTCAGAATGAATTGGAACACTTAGTTCCAAGACTTAAAACTTAAGTTGAAATAGTTGACCGGATGTTGACTTATATGTAAACGACCCCGGAATAGAGTTTTGATGACTCCAATATCTACGTATGGTGATTTTGGACTTAGGAGTGCGTTCGAAAAATTAATTGGAAGTCCGTAGTTAAATTAGGCTTAAAATGTTGAAAATCTGAAGTTTAAGTGTAGAAGTTTGACCGGGGAGTTGACCTTTTGATATCGGGGTCAGAATTTGATTATGAAAATTGGAATAGGTCTGTTATATCATTTATGACTTGTGTGCAAAATTTGAGTTCAATCGGACTTGATTTGATAGATTTCGGCATCGAATGTAGAAGTTGGAATTTCTTAGTTTCATTAAGTTTGAATTGAGGTGCAATTCGTCGTTTTGATGTTGTTATATGTGATAGGCCTCGAGTAGGTCCGTAATATATTTTGGGCTTGTTGGTATACTTGGACCCCGAGGGGCTCGGGTGAGTTTCGGAGTGGTTTCAGACCATTTCTAGGCCATTTTTAATTCCTGATTTTTGGCTACAGAGGTGTGCATCGCGATTCGCGATCGCGAACATTTGGCCGCGTTCGTGAAAAGCAAACAGCAGTTTGGGGCCTTGTGAATCGCGATCGCGAAGAACAAAATCTCTGTTGCACTAACCAGACTTTGAAAGCTTATATCTCGCAATCTATAAGGAATTCAGAGATGATCCAGAAATGAAAGTTGTAGCTTTTGATGTCTAGTTTTCAGAAAGTCAAACCATTTGTTATTTGGAGTTTTATACGAAACGTTATGACCATTATACTAGAGGGTGTCTGGAAGAGTTGGGGAGTTTGTGCTTCGCGATTGGTTTTCCGCGATCGCGAAGAGCAAATTTTGAGCTGAAAATTTTTGTGCTTCGCGATCGTGAAGAGTAAATGCTCGGACAGAAGCTATATTTCGAGGTTTCAGCCATTTTAACACATTTGGAGTTATGGAGCTCGGATTGAAATGATTTTTGAGGCGATTTTCACCATATGGATTGGGGTAACTAATTCTAACTCGGTTTTGGTTAAATTACACGAATCTATTGTTGTTTTTATCAACAAATTAGTGTTTTGGGTTGAAAATAGTAGAAACTTTCATAGACTTTAATTGAGAATTTGAAGGCCGAGTTGTGGTCAAATTTGAGTAATTTTGGTATGGTTGGACTCGTGGTTGAATGAGGGTTTGGATTTTTTATGTTTTGTCGGATTCTGAGACGTGGGCCCCATTGGTAATTTTTGAGTGTAATTTCGGATTTTATGGGAAAATTAGTATTTTCATATGGAATTAATTTCTATAATTTATGTTGACTGAATCGAATTAATTGTGACTAGATTCGAGCCGTTCGAAAGTTGATACATGCATAATGGAATTTCTGGAACATTAATTAGCTTGCTCGATATTGGACTCGGCTTGTTCGAGGTAAGTAACACTTCTAAACTTGGAGTTGAGGGTATGAACCCTGATTATAAGTGTTATGTGAATTGTTTGGAGGTGACGCACATGCTAGGTGACAGGCGTGTGGGCATGCAAAATTGAGACTCAGTCGATTCCGTAGAGCGGTATAGTCAATTAACTCATATTTTTTCATGTATTTTTATGTGTTAGAGAAACTGAGTTGTGAGTCATGTTAGAAATCATGCTTAGGCAAATGTTAGTATTATTGGGACCCACTGAGGTCATTTCTGCTGTCGAATTATTTGTTTAAATTGTAACTTCATACTCAGTCATGTTCATTCATTTCATATCATCTCTCAATATATGTTGCTATTTATTGATTCATCATATCATAATTTTTGGGATGATTTTCTGACATTGTGAGCCCGAGAGACTGGAGAGATTGATGACTAAGTGAGGCCGAGGGCATGATGGTGAGGATATTTATGGGATCGGATTGCGTGCCACAACATATTTTATTGATTTATGCCATGAGTGGCTTGTTATAGCGCTTGGTCTGAAGGAGCCCCTCTGGAGTCTGTACACACCTCCAGTGAGCGCAGGTACTTACTGAGTGCGTGTGCCGAGTGCCGAGCGATTGGGAGGATTAAGTGACTGTGAGGACTGAGTGACTGTGAGGACTGAGTGAAATGTTACTCTGAGAGTATGCATATAGTTTTATTACTGAGTTGCATCGCATTGACATGCACACTTGACATACATGCATAGAGATGCATTTTTCCTCATGATGTTCGATATTGCACCATTCATGACTTCTTCTACATATTGACATGTAGACATAGAGATGTATTTTCCTCATGTTATTTTAATTATGAAACAATTACCTGTTGAAAGTTTTGGGAAAAATCACAGTTTTCAAACTTACTCATAAATTGGTGATTTCAGTAAAGATTTGGGTTTTCACTGATATATTTGAAAAACATGACTATTTTTCTGGAACTGTGGACGAGCTGAGCATTTTATCTCTGAGCTACGTCTTTTATTACTTCTAATATATTGTTATGAATTGTTGTTGGCTATTGGTGTTGGACCCTGACCTTTGTTGCAGCTCATCACTACTTTCAACCTAAGGTTAGGTTTGTTACCTATTGAGTACATGAGGTAGAAGGAAAAGTACATCATATTCCTAAAAGAATATGAAGATATCTTTGCATGGTCCTACGACGATATGATTGGTTTGAGCACATCTTTAGTGGCTCACAAGCTACCCACTAATCCCATGTGTCCACCGATAAAGCAGAAGCTCAGAAAGTTCAAGTTGGATATGAGTTTGAAGATAAAAGAGGAGGTCTCCAAGCAAATCAAAGTCAAGGTTCTTAGAGTGGTTGAATACCCGACTCGGTTGGCCAACATTGTGCCAGTTCCGAAGAAAGACGGGAAAGTTAGAGTATGGGTTGATTACCGAGATCTAAATAGAGCAAGTCCCAAAGATGATTTCCTGTTGCCCAATATACATATACTGATTGACAATTGTGCCAAGTATAAACTCCAATCCTTTGTGGATTGTTTCGCAGGATACCATCAGATCTGGATGGATGAAGAGGATGCTGAAAAGATGGCCTTCACCACACCGTGGGGGATATACTGTTACAAAATAATGCCGTTTGGTTTGAAGAATGCTGGGTTCACCTACATGAGATCCATGACAACCATATTCCATGATATGATACACAAGGAAATAGAGGTGTATCTGGATAACGTTATCATCAAATCTAAAAGGAGTTCAGATTATATAATAGACTTGAAGAAGTTTTTCGACCGGCTTCGAAAATACAATTTGAAGTTGAATCCTGCAAAATGTACCTTCGGAGTCCCTGCGGGAAAATTGTTAGGATTCATTGTCAGTCGCCGAGGGATTGAGTTGGACCCATCAAAGGTCAAAGCTAACCAAGACCTACCACCTCTGAAGAATAAGAAAGATGTGATGAGCTTTTTAGGGGGTCTCAATTACATCAGTCGCGCTTCATAGCACAGTCAACTGTGATATGTGAGCCAATCTTCAGGATGCTGAGGAAAACTGCTGCAACAAGTTGGACTGAAGAATGCAAGAAAGCCTTCGACAAAATCAAGGAGTATTTATCTAAACCACCTGTTCTGGTCCCACCAGAACCTGGAAGGCCTCTGTAGCTTTATTTGTCCGTATTGGATGGAGCTTTTGGTTATGTTTTGGGACAACATGATGAAACTGGAAGAAAGGAGCAGGCAATATATTATCTGAGCAAGAAATTCATGCCTTACGAAGCCCGATACTCTTTGCTAAAATGCACATGCTATGCTCTGACGTGGATATCTCAGGAATTGAGGCATTATTTTTGTGCATACACTACATATCTAATATCAAAGATAGATCCGCGAAAATACATCTTTTAGAAACCCATACCTACGGGTAAGTTAGCAAAGTGGCAAATACTGTTGAGCGAGTTTGACATCGTCTATGTAACTCAAAAGGCAGTCAAAGGGCAAGCATTGGCATATCATCTGGTAGAAAATCCCATAGACGGAGAATACGAACCATTGAAAACGTATTTTCCCGATGAGGAGGTATCATTTGTAGGAGAAGATATCACCGTGGCGTATGATGGTTGGAGAATGTTCTTCAACGGAGCGGCAAACTTCAAAGGAGTAGGTATCGAGGTTGTCTTAGTATTAGAAACCGGCCAACACTATCGGGTATCCGTAAAACTCAGGTTTCCATGCACCAACAATATGGCAGAATATGAGGCTTGCATCTTGGGGCTCAGCTTGGTCATTGACATGAACGTCCAGGAGCTGATGGTAATCGGAGATTCAGATCTTTTGGTGCACCAGGTTCTAGGGGATAGGGCTACGAAGAACATCAAAATATTTCCATATTTGCACTGTGTACAAGAGTTGATCAAGAGGTTCATAAAGATAGAATTCAAACATGTTCCTAGGATTCAGAATGAGTTTGCAGATGTGTTAGCTACTTTGTCTTCCATGATACAGCACCCGGACAAGAATTTCATTGACCTATCCCAATAGGGATTCATAAACATCTCGCTTATTGTGCTCATGTTGAAGAAGATATTGACGGAAATCCATGGTTCCACGACATCAAGAATCACCTGGAAAAGGGAGAATACCCAGAGATTGCTACCCATACTTAAAAGTGCACGCTTCGAAGATTAGCCAACCATTTCTTTCAAAGTGGGGGAATTTTATATAGAAGGATTCCTGACCTGGGGTTACTACGGTGTGTCGATGCCAAGGAGGCATCCAGATTGCTCGAGGAAATACATGCCGGAACTTGCAGACCGCACATGAATGATTTCACCTTAGCCAAAAAGAAATTAAGAGCAGGGTATTTCTGGATGACTATGGAAACAAACTGCATCAAGTATGTTCAGAAGTGTCACCAATGCCAGATACATGCTGACGTGATACGAGTACCACCCAATGAACTCAACGCAACAAGTTCGCCCTGGCCTTTCTCTGCTTGGGGTATGGATGTCATCGGCCCAATCTAACATGCTGCTTCAAATGGGCATAGGTTCATTCTGGTGGCCATAGACTACTTCACAAAATGGGTTGAAGATGCATCTTATAAAGTTGTAACTAAGAAGGTTGTAGCAGATTTTGTTCGGGACCACATTGTTTGTCGATTTGGAGTACCAAAGTCAATCATTACTGATAATGCCGCCAATCTCAACAGCGATTTGATGAAGGCCATGTGTGAAACATTCAAGATCAAGCATAGTAACTCCACAACATACAGATCGCAAATGAACGAAGTCGTAGAAGCCGCCAACAAGAACATCAAGAAGATATTGAGGAAAATGGTGGAAAATTACAAACAATGGCATGAGAAGCTGCCATTTGCTTTGCTTGGATATCGTACCACAGTTCGCACATCAACTGGGGCAACTCCCCACCTACTGGTTTATGGTACTGAAGCGGTTATTCCTGCCGAAGTGGAAATCCCTTCTCTAAGAATCATACAAGAAGCTGAGCTCAGCGATGCAGAATGGGTACAGAGCCGCTATGAACAACTAGCTCTCATTGATAGGAAAAGAATGAATGCGATATGTCACGGTCAACTCTACCAGAACAGAATGATAAGGGCCTTCAACAAAAAAGGTCAGGCCAAGGCAGTTCACACCAGGGCAATTGGTGCTAAAGCGAATCTTCCCGTATCAGGATGAAGCCAAGGGGAAGTTCTCACCCAATTGGAAAGGTCCCTACATGGTTCATCGGGTATTAACATGAGGAGCACTTATACTTGTAGAAATGGACGGAGAGATTTGGCCGAAACCTATCAATTCAGATACAGTCAAGAGATACTATGTTTAAGATTGTTTGCATTTTTCCGTTTGATGTAACTGAACTACGCTTGACCTGATTCCCATTTAAGAGGGGATACGTAGGCAGCCCTGTTGGTTCGGTCACATCCTAATAAAATCTTCATTTCCCCATGATCAGAAACTGGGGCAGGATATCGAGTTTGTCCGATTTCATCACGTGTGTAACAACAAAGGGATGTATTGTCAGGAGTATGCATTTAAACTGGGGCATAATTTTAAGGACCCTCAAAAGCAAAGAGGTTGCAATGTCTCTAAATGTGTCGCAGTCACCGATTCATCTAAATTATTTGATCTCATGCATTATCATATATTTCAAAATAACTACACTTTGCAAATAATTTTATCAAGTGCATACATGCTTTTCGAAAACTTCGTTTCTGCGGCAGCCAAATGTTACCCAGGGTAACTCAAGCAGGACCCCAAGACAGGAATGAAGGCAAACCAGGGAATCAAGAGCACGAACTAAACATCCCCCGCAAAAACTCACAATTTTCCTTTGAATGCAAGTACGATAGACACAACAGTAATATTTGCAGATACATACGCATAGTGAAATCACTACCTTCATGATGACAAGTTGCTAAACGCAAACACATCAAGCTAAGAAATACTTTACTCCCTCGAAGCTGATCATTGTTTTTGTTGCATAAGGCTAAGCACTGACTTTCTTTGCATGAGACTAAGCACTGTCTCCATTTACTGCATGAGGTTAAGCATTGCCTCCGTAATCGCATAAGGCTAAGCACTGCCTCTCTTTGCATGGGACTAAGCACTGTCTCCATTTCCTGCATGAGGTTAAGCATTGCCTCCGTAATCGCATAAGGCTAAGCACTACCTCTCTTTGCATGAGATTAAGCACCATCTCCATTTCCTGCATGAGGTTAAGCATTGCCTCTGTAATCGCATAAGGCTAAGCACTGCCTCTCTTTGCATGAGACTAAGCACTGTCTCCATTTCTTGCATGAGGCTAACCATTGCCTTCGTAATTGCATAAGGCTAAGCACTGCCTTTTGTTGCATAAGGCTAAGCATTGTCTTTCATTGCATGAGACAAAGCACTATCTCTATTTCCTGCATGAGGTTAATCATTGCCTCCGTAATTGCATAAAGCTAAGCACTGCCTTTCTTTGCATGAGACTAAGCACTGTCTCCATTTTCTACATGAGGTTAAGCATTGCCTTCGTAAACGCGTAAGGCTAAGCACTGCCTTTCTTTGCATGAGACTAAGCATTGTCTCCATTTCTTGCATGAAGCTAAGCATTGCCTCTGTAATTGCATAAGGCTAAGCATTGCCTTTCATTGTATAAGGCTAAGCACTGCCTTTCATTGCATAAGGCTAAGCATTGCCTTTCATTGCATAAGGCTAAGCATTGCCTTTCCTTGTATGAGACTAAGCACTGTCTCCACTTCTCGCATGAGGCTAAGCATTGCCTCTGTAATTGCATAAGGCTAAGCACAACCTTTTCTTTACATGAGACTAAGCATTGTCTCCCTTCCTTTGCATGAGTTTAAGCATTGTCTTTATTCCTTGTATGAGGCTAAGCATTGCCTTTCCTTGTTAGAGACTAAGCATTGTCTCATTTCCTTACATGAGACTAAATATTGTCTCCACTACACTGCATAAGGCTAAGCATTATCCACTCCCTTCGCATAGGGCTAAGCGCTGACCTCATCTCATATAAGACTAAGCCTTGTCTTGTCTCATCCTCGCATACAACTAAGCATCATATCTTTGCATTTCATAGGCTGAAATATCGCCATTTGGTTCGAAGGCGTCATAGTTCGAAGGCACCATCCTTATAGCTGGGAGACACTATTCCATGGCCTGAGGATCTCTCGAAACTGCACATCATTATTCAAAGGCATCATAGTCCAGAGGCATCATCTTATGGCCCGAGGACACCATTTCATGGCCTGTGAATCCCTTATCATACGCTTCATGGCCTAGGACAGCTGGATGATGAGGGTGTTGTTGAGGAGTTGGTACTGGTGGAGGATTAAGGTTCTGAGGAGGTGTGGGATACTGGTGTGGTGCAGGAGGATTTAGTGGTGGGTTTTGGTTTTGTGTGTTTTGTGGTGGTGTCTGGTTCTGGGTAGTCAGATTTTGCTAGTTAATGTCGGGGACATTGAGAGTAAGGGAAAGGTTTGCCAAGTTTCGGACCTGCTCAAGTTCGCCTTGTAGTTCCAAGATTTTTTGTTCTAGACATAAGACCAATTTATTCTGTGCCGGAGTACTTCGACCATATGAGGTTTCAACGTTTTTTGCCACGGTAGCATTGTCTTTTCTGATACCACTAAAATCATCCATCTTCCCTTTTTCTTTGCCTTTCGGATAGCTTGGTGGATGAGGAGGTGGAGGACCTCTGGATCTAGTGTGATATGCTGACGATGCCAGTATGCACGAACCAACCTTGGGGAATGGGAATAATCAAAAGAAAAGAAAAATAAAACAAAAGGTAGCCAAGTTAGTAAGAAATATTGAAAGAATGCTTGCGGTAGTAAAACATGTTTTGTAAAGTCATGCAATAATTCGCGTGCTAACTTGGGGGGACCTCATTATGCCTGAGGTAGGCCTAAGCGACACATAGACTTGGAGAAAATCGATGCCAATAATTGCGTCATTTCATTAATGCGAAAAATGAGCCAAGCCTTTACTAAATCAACAATAATAATAAAGTTACTAATGACATTTAGCCTTATTACAATCGAAATCTAAAGCTAAGCTAAAAAGCAGTAAGGAATATCATTTCCTAGTCTACTTGGTCCCTGAAGGACCTTCCACATGCTTGGCTCTTTTGACTCAATCAATCAGGTTCCCCAGATCGCGCATATCCAACAGTAAGTAAGCCTTTGCTAGATGCCCTCCTTCACTTCCATCCGTGCTTTGACAATCTTAGAGTCTCTTCCTCATCTTTCCTTCAAACTTCATCAATCCTTGTTCCAAGTATTCCAACCTCTCTGTTGACTTAGTGTCAATTTATTTCCATTCTTTTACTGCTTCCATATTCACTTTGTGTTGCTCCAAATCTTTAGCTTCAGACTCGAAAACCCTTTTGCGCAGCCTTCTATACTTAACCTGTGCCTCAGTAACGTCATCTATGATCCTGTCTTTCAGATTGACTCTTGGCTTGACGTCTCCCTCTATATCATCCACCAACTACGATAGATAGAAGTACACATGACCGGCATGATACTTGTCTGGCTCAATGGTTTCTTTTTCCACAATGATCTTCTGGTTCCACATATATTGCGCCTCGAACTTGAATGGAATGACGCCCCCTTTGAAATCTGCCTTGTATTGGACCATGTTGGAAACACGAGGTATGACCTGTTTTCTTCCCGCTTGTCTCATTACCCTTATAGGAGCATAAGGATAGATGCCTCGCAACCCTATCAGTACCAGATGCGTAGTCTCTCTTGACCTGATGATGAACACACTGCTAGGAAACCAGTCCAACATCCAAAGTACTTGCTCGTCTGTCAGATTGCTGAAGAAATGCACCCAACTTACAACATTTCCAGGTTGTGCAGACCTGTCTAGGATAAATGTCATTTTCTTTGGGTGATGGTAAGCTATGTGGTCATTCAACGGATGTCGCAGAAGCTCTTGACGATATTCTTCTCCCTGAAAGTGTTCCAATAGCCAAACTTGTAGTAACATATTACAACCTTCGAAGTGTCCAAATCCCTGCTTGCATCGATCTAGAGCATGGTATATTTTAGCTAAAATCATAGGAATGATGGTATAAGTTTGTCCTTCGATGCCTTCCATCAAAGTCCTAGCGACCATGGCTAAGCGAGTATGAATCCTCCCCCTTTCAATGGAAATATCAACAACCCCAAGAAGCAGACGATGAACACATAAACACGGCGGTGCATCCAACCCAAGGAAGTAATGGCAAGTTTATCATCATAAAGACGATATGACTTGCTAAGCCCATATCGTTCGTAAAGAAATTTGAAAGGGATGTATGACTTCTTTAAACAGATTATCTCGTCATATTTCTTGAAACCCAGCATCTTTAGAAAATCGCGGGGGTTGCGAGGGGGGTGGGTGCGATTCTCTGGCACTAGTAATCCTGGACTATCCCATGGCAACTTAGCTAAGCCTCCTATTTCTTCCAGGAGAGGAGTCATTTCTATGTCGCCAAATCGAAAGACGGCCCCTTTCTCATCCCAGAACATGGTAGCGGCCTCAATCAATGACCTATTTGGCTGAATGTTTAGCAAGGATGGCAGGTTACCCAATACTCTTCTCATATGGTTCTTATCGCAAGGTGCAAGGTCTTTCCACCAGTCAATTAGCAAGGGTGGGATATTTTGGATCATACCGAACCTGGGGACTTCGTGCCTTATTTTCTACAAACAAACAAAAGTTAGCCCCTTCCCCTCTCCAGATTTGACTATTGACGCAATAATGATCAACACATTGGCTTATTTTCTCCAAGAAATGCACATAATATGATAGTGTCCATTGGGATTGTGGAAATCCCGTCGGACTTTGGACAAGGTTTATCTTAGCAGGTTGTTACGTTAATAACGCTACAACCCGTGCTAGGTTTAGCGTGATGCATGTACATTTTAAGTTAGAGTAAGGTTTCTAAAATGGTCTAGACCGGTACTCCAAAGTGGACAACTTGAGAGGAAAAGGCACGGGACCGTCGATTGCACCGCTGATCGACTAGTCTACCGCAAATAAGCCTTTCCGATTTTAAAAAGGGTAGTTTTGGAAGAGCGCGGACACTCATCAAACGCCGCTATATTGATAATTGGCATGAGTGGAGTATGATGTGGAGCATGCTTTATGCATAGATAATAACACTTTGCCAAGTATTTGCATGATAAAATATGTAAAAACAGTAAATAAGATAGCAAAAGTAATCATGGAAAGAATAGAAAATAAAGACAAAAGGAAGAAGTCAATTTATTTTGTAGAATATATGCAAGAATGTAATAAAGTAAGTGAAGAAGTAGGCATGATATAACAATTTTGACAAGCTAAAAGAGCGGTCATAGCAAGTAAAGGTGAATAGGGGGAAGGGATGTGCATGTCATAGCAGATTTAAACAAATAAAGGTGAGTAGGGGAAGGGATGTGCATGTAACAAAGAAAGTAATCCACATAAGCCAAGTTCATTATGGTAAGAGCCTAAGTGTAAATCCCCAGCAGAGTCGCCATGCTGTCACGCCCCTTTTTATTGTGAAATCGGGTTTCGACGTGTGACAACTCTTTTAAGGGAGGGTATTAAAAGAGAAGAGTTGCCACCTAACGGATTTAAGGTGTGTTAGGGCACCTATTATGCAAATAACTCTGTTTGACTAGTCAACGCTACCAAAGATCGAGTAAGGGCTCAAATTACCTCAAAGAGAAGGTGTTAGACACTCTTTGAGGTCCACAACTGTGGGTCCCGACAGAACTTAAAACTACGTGGATTAGGCTAGGTGATCAAATAAACAAAAAAATATAAAAAGTCAAAGAATTTTATTATAACACAAAGGGAATTGGTACTAATCTTTAATGATTATAAGGATACCACTACACTGGTCTATGTTGAATGACTAAGCGTATAAAGGAAATGGGGGTACTAAGTTTTTTAGCCTAAAGGATCACCCCGTGCAACATAAATAATACTTCACAACTCCTTTTAGATAGGAGTTGTTCATATTATTCAGCGGACACAGACTATCATCTCCTGCTACCCGATTACTATGTTGAAGTTGTTTACCTAAAGTGTTCTAATTCAATTCCAAGTCGCGTCCTATGCGTGCACTACCCGTACCATGCCTATGGTCCAGGAGGCTTTGGACCTCTATTTGAGTGGTTCTAGACTTACTTAGTCTGCTCAAAAATGATAAAACTAATCGGGAATTCAAAAACAAAGAGGACTGCACATAATAGCAAAGAGTGGCTCATGTTAGCCTCCACATATAAACAGAGAAGCATGCCGACTGATTTTCAGATTAAGCAATAGAATGTTTCGAAACGTTTCGAACTTGAGACTCAGAATCTTTTGGTCCTATAGGCACAATCTCTATATGATTCCAATATCAAACAGGCAATGCTGCATTTTAGGCTAACGTACAAATTAAATCATTATAAGTCATATAGACATGGTTTCTAAGTGATTCTGATTTTAGCAATATACATGCAACGAATTTGCAGATTATAAAAACCTATAGGCATAATTTCTAGATTGTTCGCAAAAGGCAGTGAAACGACTCCAGAACCATGAACTACCAACGCTGGTTTTATAGACAATTTTGTTAGGCAGTTGATAGTGTCCTAGAAGCATGATATCTAATAGTCGGCGATTGATATTGATTTTATATAGTTTTATCCCTCTAGGCATGCTATCTAGATGAGCAATACGAATGATATGGGCAACTGATTGTTAAACCCATAGGCATGAGCAGTACGATGATAATTGAGGCAACAAATAGATTAATCAATTGAAGTCCTATATGCATGTGATCGGTGCCAAACCTACACCACTATTGAGTAGCGAGGATGGTCGATGCAATTTTACCACTAAATCTAGATGTGTGTGTTTTTCCTAGTTGCACTTCCAAACATGATGGTGTTGATTCTACTTCTATTTCTATTTCTATTGTATGCTAAGATTAAAGCTAAGTACAATATTTTTGATGATAACTTTCAAGTGTTTAAAAGGACTAGGGTAGTGACTTCCGCCTAAATGGATATATAACGGGTATCAAGAATCTAGGGCGAGTTTGATTTGATTGGGGTCGTAATATAGATATCACACCCAAGTACTCACTCTATACCTCTCGGTAGTTTGAGTGATTTTGCCCAATTTGGCTTTCTCAAGTCCAAATGGGTATTCATGCAATACAAGTAATATTAGCTCAAGTCGGGTATTACTATCTCTAGGTTTAACCCTTTTATTGGGGCTATCAATTTCTCGAGTTTACCCCAATTCCTTATTATCCTAGTTTTCCTAGACTTAGTCCCTCTTTCTCAAGAAGAGCCAAGTCACAAAGGCATGAATCAATATTTGCAACCACTAATTCTACAATTCTAGCATGAACTAGGCTAAATATCACTAACCCATAAACAATCAAACCCTAAAATTCAAGAACCATTAAATATCCATACTAGGGTTGGGTCACAACCCTAGCTATGGGTCTAGTTACTCATAATAATTGCAGAAATCAAAGATAAAGAGAAGATATAATCCATAATACTAAATTAAAAGATGAAAATCTAATGTTATAAGGTGAATCTTGTACAAAATTGCCCAAAAGGGAAAACCTAGCCGTATCACGTACTCAGCAAAACTATAACCTAACCTAAAATTGACAAAAAGATCTATTTACACTAAGCTGAAATTTCTGGACAAAAATACCCCTATGGAAGTTTCGCGGCCGCGTAATTCTGACCGCGGCCGCGTAATTCTGACCGCGGCCATGTAATTCTGATCGCGATTCACGTTTCTTCATATCTGGATCTGGGTTGAACCTTGTTTCGCGGACCGCGTGATTTCCACCGCGTCCGCGTGAGAGACTTCCGCGGCCGCGTAACTTTGACACGGACCGCCCTTCTCATTTTTGCTTGAATTATGCACTCTCTGAACCTTAGCAACTGCGGTCCGCGGAATTCCCATCGCGGCCGTGCAGGTACTTTCGCGACCGCATCTTTTTGTCGCGGTCCGGGTTCAGGTTTGTGCCCAGAAAACCATCTCTCTAATTCTTCATATCGCGGACCTCGAAATAATGGTCGCGTCCGCGTTGATACTTTTGTGGCCGCAAGTTTTGTTGTGGTCCGCATTCCACACCTCTTGGCCCAGTCTTGGTTTTTGTTCAAGTTTTGACTCCTTTATGAGTTGATTATGGCTCCTTTGGCTCATTTTGAACAATCCCTGCAAGCAAGCATATTAAGTTAGTTTCCGAGAATACCTTCACGTATTTTTGGCCCAAAACACAAGTAAAAGGAGTCAAGGTGAATTCATCAAGCATCAATTGGGACTAATAATTAACCTCAACACAAATGAATTATCAACAACGTCATGTTATGACCTTTTGAGTTCCATAGTTCTAATGTGACACTAGAGCATCAAGAGTTAACTCAATTCATCAAGGAAGTTCGCTCTCTCTCACGTAGGTCATTGTGGATCCCAAACTCCTCCTCCTCTACTCTCCATGAGCAAATCTCACTTTTTAGAATGTAACACTCAAAACAAGGATTGTGAAAAAGTGCGTTCATCACTCTCAAAAGAATGCCACAAGTCTGGATCTAAGTACCATAAGCTTCCCCCTTATGTAAATCACCACTAATGTAAGCTCACTCAACTTGAAATCATATAGGGCTTTAGCAGTGATGTAATGATGGCTTTTGGATCAAGGTAGGACATAACGAACTATGATGGTTTCATCTTTCCTTAAGCACTCCATTTTCTCATTTCGGCTCATACTTTCTTGACTCTTTGAGTCATTTTTCTTCTTCCTTAGGGGAACTAGAGAGACAAACCGTCACTCTTTCTTACTCATGACAATCATTTTTCTCCTTTTCTCATCATTTCTTGCCTTTCATCATTATGTTCTTTGAATACCTTCAATCTTCTCTTTCTTTTTGACATATTTCTTTTTGGCTTTTCTTTCTTTTCTTTGCCTTTCCTTTTCATCAATTCTTTTTTTTTGGAACTTTTTATCACTTCCAATTTTCTCGTATCTCCCCCAAACTTATGCTTTTGCCAATTGTTCATCATGAATGCTAAGGAAAGATTGGGTGCGAAGAGAGGGTCATTATAAAATGGATGAAGGCTTGTAATGTGGCTATTGAATGAAAAAGGCTTAGGCTCAAAGGGGTTGACTAGGGATATCATAATGGTAGGCTACAAAAGCTTTCAAAGTTCAAATTGGACCAAGAGAGCTTACAATCACTTCTCAAGTCGAGCTACACTTAGAATTTCGCCTAGACATACATTCAGGGCAAGTTCTAGACTTATTGGCACAGGAATTGGACTTGCAATTAAATACCTCACCTCTCAAGCTACTGGATTGTTAAAGAGAATAGAGTCGAGGGCCTACGACAACCCTAGCTAAGATTGAATATCACAAATGGCTCAAAGAAACTACTTAATGATTGTTTTAGTCAACTCAAGAGTCTAAAGGTCACAACTAGAGCTATTCTTTGTCAATCAACTTGTCTCTAACCATTAGGTCAAAAGTAAATGTGTTAGTACCAAGTGAAGCCTGCTTGAGACACTTTTATTTATTACTACTACAAAGCAAAAAGAAAACAGACTCAATCCCTTAAGAAGGTTGTCACGCCATCCATCGCTGGGAAGAGCCACCCGGTTAACATAACATCCACCTTTGGAAAGAACCCTGACATTGAGAAAACCAAAGGCTTATTGATCACGCAGAATGTAAAAAGAAGCTAAAACCTCAAAAATAAGCTACTAAAGGAAATAAGAAGCTAAGCTATTAAGGAAAAATACGAAAGAAGTTATGAAGTAAACTACGGAAAGTAAAATGAATATGTACAATAATGGAGTGAAACGAATATATACAAAATGGAAATAAATATATACATCGAATGGTAAAGTTATATACATACCAAAAGTGAAAAATAACGAAAGTGAAAATAACAATAAATAAAGGTAAAGAAAAATAGTATCATAGTTATTACATACCAATGTCATCAAATCATAACCAAATCAAAATGGACCACCCCCCAAAATAAAATATAGCATTGTCCTCAATGCTAATATAAAAATAAGATCAGGGAAGGGTTAGAGAGTAAAGAAAACTCCCTATGTGGTCTCTGTCTACATGGGGTCAGGCACATGACTAGGGTCCTCAGACTGCATAGGATCATCAGCTCCCTCCGGGTCCTCTAATTGGATCTCCAAATCCTCTGACTGGGGGACCACAAATCCTCTAATTGGAGCTCTGTCTGCCTCATGCTCTGCTGCCTGTGCTGCTGGGGCAGTATCCTCCATAAGCAAGTAAAGTGGTATATCTCCAGTAGAAGTGAACTTCTCTACCTCCCTATTCAACTTCTCCACTGACTCCTTTAAGGCCTGAGTCTTTCTTATCTTCTTTACCTTCTTGCCCAGATCCTTGATCACCTTGACATAAGTATCCAAAGTCTCCAGGATTTTCTTTTGGTTGTCCAGGAGCTTCTTCTGGTTGTCCAGAAGCTCCTTCAATGAATCCTCTACTGATGGAGGAATCTGAAGCTGTGCTGGGGCTGATTGTGTTGCTAATGCACTGGATAAGACAGACAACTTTGATATAGCTGCCTGCATCCAGTTATTGATACTGGATAAGGTCTGAGAAACCCGCAGTGCAGTCTAGGGGTAAGTAGAATATGAGGGCACAGATAGTGGCACAGTTATGGATAGCCTGGATGAAGGAAGAGGCATGTTAGGTGAATGTTCCTCTACTGTGGAAGGCTCTGACCCGGTGGCCACTACCCTTGGCTCTTCATACTGGCCAGTGGAGGTAGTGGCTTTACTCTTTGCTTTAGGGTTGTCCGGTCCTTGGAGGCTATACCAGGTGAAAGGTTTCTTCGGCTTCACCTTCGTGTCATAGTGCCTCCCCTCTGCCCCTTGGTCCTCGAGATACATAGTGATGAAGTTGGGGTAGGGGTAGGACCTTTCTTCTTTTCCGATTGCTTTGGAGATGTGGTGGGACATGAGGTTCCCCACTTTGATTGGATACCCCGCTATTATGGAAGTTATTAGGATCTTCTGGGAGAGTGGGATGACACTATCATGCTGGCTAGGATCAAGACGACTGTATACAAATGTGCACCACCCTTTGGCTTCAAAGCTGAGGGTGTTTCTGGCGATTGGGACTCCAGCTGCGAGCCAGGACGCTGTTGGCCCTAGGATGGCTATTACTTCCGCTAGCCAAGGTCGGGCTACTTCATCTAGGTCCATCTTCTCCAAATACTGTACAACTTCCACATCCTCAAAACTGACATATTTGTTCAAGGTGTCGCCATCAAACCGTATCTTCAAGTTCTGTACCTTTGTCATAGTAGTGCCCTTTTTGATGTGGGCAACATTTGCATAGAACTCCTTGACAAGGTATGCATTGGCATCCGGAACCTTGCTGGCTTGTCCCAATAATAATCCAAGCTACCCCGTTTGAGCTTCCTCTTTTGGTTAGAAGAGAGCTCACTCGGGACAATGCCGTTCATAAAAAAGTTAGCCACATCGGCGAACCAAGGCATCCCATTCAAAAACACAAAGATGAGTTGTTCATCCAGAAACAAATCATTAATCTCGAGGCCATCATGGGGCCTCCCCTCCTCTTCCAAGCGGGACGAGTAGTCCGACACTTGATTCTCACTCCCTTTTCGGTATATGATTTCAAGGTCAAACTCTTGTAGAAGAAGAACCCATCTCATCAACTTAGCCTTAGAGTCTCTTTTGGTCATCAAGTAACGAAGTGCCGCATGATCGGTGTGCACAATCACTTTGGCACCCATGAGGTACGGCCTGGATTTTTCCATGGTGAAGACAATGGCTAATAAATATTTCTCGGTCACCGTATAGTTGACTTGGGCATCGTTCATTATTTTTCTTGCATAATAAACCGGTTGAAAAATATTGTTGATTCTTTTCCCCAAAAACCCTCCTACCGCAACGTCGCTAGCATCGCACATGAGCTCAAATGGTAAGCTCCAATTAGGTGCGGTAATGATGGGAGTGGTAGTAAATCTATACTTGAGAAGCTCAAAAGCTTTCATGCAATCATCATTGAACACAAACTATGCATCTTTTTCCAACAACTTGCATAAGGGGTTCACCACTTTTGAGAAATCCTTGATGAACCTTCGGTAAAACCCCGCGTGACCAAGAAAGCTCCTCACTCCCTTGATGGAAGTAGGAGGAGGGAGTTTCGAAATCACTTCAATTTTTGCTTTGTCCACTTCAATACCGTTCTTTGAGATCTTATGGCCGAGGACAATGCCCTCATTGACCATAAAGTGGCACTTTTCCCAATTAAGCACTAAGTTGGTCTCTTCACATCGGGCCAACACTTTGTCAAGATTATCCAAGCATTCTTCAAATGAATCCCCCACAACACTGAAATAATCGATGAACACTTCGAGGAATTCCTCCACCATATCCGTAAATATTGCCATCATACACCGCTGAAAGGTAGCCGGTACATTACACAAACCAAACGGCATCTGTGAGAATGCAAATGTGCCATACGGACATGTGAAAGTGGTTTTCTCTTGGTCTTCAGGTGGAATGAGAATCTGGTTGTACCCGGAGTACCCATCCAAAAAGCAATAATAAGCACGCCCGGCAAGTCTATCCAATATTTGGTCAATAAATGGCAATGCAAAATGGTCTTTGCGGGTCACTTTGTTTATCTTTCTATAATCCATGCATACCCTCCAACCGGTAACAGTTCTGGTGGGGATCAACTCATTTTTCTCATTTGTGATCACAGTCAGACCCCCTTCTTCGGGACACATTGTACCGGCGAAGTCCATGAACTATCCGAAATGGGGTACACAACCCCTACATCTAGCCATTTGATTATCTCTTTCTTGACAACGTCTTGCATGGCCTCATTCAACCTCCGTTGATGTTACATAGATGGTTTGGCATCTTCCTCGAGTATTATACCTCGAATGTCAGCCAAAGTCTATCATATTGCCTTCTTCCTTCTTTGAAGCACCACAAGGGTAGAATCTACCTGCACGTTAGTTAAGCACGAAGAAATAATAACAGGTAATGTGGAACAAGGGCCTAAGAACTCATACCTGAGGTGTGAAGGAAAGGGCTTCAACTCCAATGTTGGTGGATCCTCGATTGAGGGATTTGTTGGCGGAGTCTTCCGGTTCTCAAGGTCCAAGGAAAGTTTACGGGGTCCATATGTGTAAGATCCCATTCCTTGCAAAGCATTTGCACATTCTATCAAGCCTTCCTTCTCATCATCCTCATGATTCAACAACACAACTTCCAGAGGGTCTTCCACATTGATTATAGCACTTGTGTCATCAACAATCACCTCCATCACAATATCCACAAAAGAGCATACTTCGTTGCTATTAGGCGGCCTCATTGACTTGCACATGTGGAACACAACGTTTTCATCGCCCACCCGAAAGGTGAGATCCCCAGCTTCCACATCAACCAATGCCTTCCCTGTTGCTAGGAAAGGTCTCCCCAATATGATTGGCACCTCATAGTCAACTTCACAGTCGAGAATCACAAAATCTGCGGGAGGAATGAACTTGTTGACCCGAACTAGAACATCATCAATAATCCCCAACGGCCTCTTCATTATCCGGTCCACCATTTTCAACCTCATGGAAGTAGGTATTGGTTGCCCAATACCCAATGTCTTGAACACAGAATATGACATCAAATTAATGCTCGCTCCCAAATCACACAAGGCTTTGGCGAAATCAGCACTACCAATAGTGCATGGAATTGTAAAGGAACTGGGATCTTCTAGCTTTGGAGCCATGGAATGCACAATGGCACTCACTTGATGTGTCATTTTGATTGTTTCACAATTCATTAACCTCTTCTTTGTTACCAAGTCCTTCATGAACTTGGCATATCCCGGCATTTGTTCTAGAGCTTCAACCAAAGGCACATTGATGGACAAACTCTTCATCATATCGATGAATTTCTTGAATTGGTTTTCATTGTTTTGCTTTGTAAGCCTTTGAGGATACGGTGGAGGAGGCCTTGGCTTTGGGCACTATCATTTCCGGTATATCTATCACGTGTTCCCTAGACGGGTTCACATTATTTTGTGTCTCCTCCACGTTGTCATCAATGTCTATCCTCACTTCATCATTCACATTCTCATCATTGGCTTGGATCTCATCATCTTCTTGCACAACCAAATCATCATTCACAATCTTTCTTGGATTGGAGGTACTTGCATCTCCACCTTTACCGCTTCTTGTGGTCACCGCCATAGCATGGCCTATATTGTTCCCACCCTTCGGGTTTACTACCGTATCATTAGTGCCCCCTTAGGGCGAGTATTCAATGCTTGAGAAATTTAACCCATTTGTACTTCCAAGTTGCGGATAGAAGTATTGTGGGGAGGCTATTTGGGTATTGGAGTCGGCATTTCTTTCCATCATTTGCTTGAACATACTTTCTATCCGCCCCATCTCATTGTTTGAAGAACTTTGCCTTTGAGACTGATATGGAGGCGGGTTGTTGGGTTGTTGATACATAGGGGGACTTTGAAATCCCAATCCCCGATTGCCTTGGTTATTGTTGCTCCAACCCCCTTGGTTTTCATTGCCTCCCCAATTGTTATTATTGTTGCCACTCCAATTGCTATTATTATTTCCTCCCCAATTACCTTGTTGATTACCCCAATTGTTCGGATTGTTGTTGTTGCCACTATTCCAATTCCCTTGGACTTGTTTGCTCCAATTTTGATTGTTTCCTTATGATCTCCATTGTTGATTTGGAGCATTGCTCCGTTGACCTTGGTAATTATTGGCATATAAGACTTCCTCACTTTGATCACCATAAGAATCGTCTTGATTGTAGCCACTACCACTCTGCTCAAATTGCTCTTGATTGCTTTGCACTTGTTGACCACGCTATCTTCTCTTGTTGACCATTACATTCACTCCTTCCATGGCATTACTTGCTTTGGCCCCTGAACCTGCTGAAGCTGATCCTTTGCTAACTGGTTCATAGTAGTTGTCAATTCTGATATGACTTGTCCGTGATCATGAAGTTCCTTATGAAGTTGGATGACATTAAGGTCACCCTGAGGAACGTTTGCCCGACTTTGCAAGCTGAGGAGGTTTCCTTCATCTCATATAGAATTTCACATGCTTCTGAATATGGCGTGTTCATGAAGTTACCCCCTGCTAGCTAATTCACCACACACTGGTTGGTTGTGTTGATACCCCTATAAAATGTTTGCTGGATCATTGCTTCAGTCATATCATTGTTGGGGCATTCTTTTACCATTGTCCGGTACCGCTCCCAGATTTCATGTAAGGGTTCATTTGGCTCTTGTTTAAAGGCTAAGATCTCATCCCTGAATGTTGCCATATGACCCGGAGAGAAAAATTTTGCTATGAACTTCTCAGCCAACTCATCCCACGTGGTGATGGAATGGTTGGGAAGACTCTCAAGCTAATCCAAAGCCTTCCCTCTAAGTGAAAATGGGAAAAGCCTTAATCTCAAAGCGTCCTCAGATACATTCGTCTGCTTGCTCCCCCAGCATGTGTCTATAAAACCTTTGAGATGCTTATATGCGTTCTGATGTGGAGCTCCGGTGAATAAACTCCTTTTCTCCAATAGAGTCAGCATGACATTGGTTATTTGAAAATTGCCCGCCCGAATCCGGGGCGAGACAATTGCACTTGCGTAACCTTCATTGGGTAGCACCCCGGTGTGCTGCCCTTGGAGGAGGTGGGGGAGGGTTTGGCATGTTGTCTTGAGGTGGGCGACCTCTTTTTCGTACTTGAGGTTCTAGGTTGACCTCATCCACATAATTTTCATCTACCTCCTCCCCCTGAGGTATATGTCCGAGAGCTTCATTATGAGCCATTTAGTACCTAGAGCAATTGACACACAAAAATTAGAAAATGGAAGGAAAGAAAAACAAAACACACAAATAGTTAGATAGATAGCTAAAACCGTCTAACTCCCCGGCAACGGTGCCAAAAATTGATCGGCGCCAAACCTACACCACTATTGAGTAGCGAGGATGGTCGATGCAGTTTTACCCAACAAGGTCGGGATCGATTTTCACAGGGAGTTAATTGATTTGGAATTAGGTATTTATCTAAATCTAGATGTGTGTGTTATTCCTAATTTCACTTCCAAACACGATGGTGTTGATTCTACTTCTATTTCTATTTCTATTGTATGCTAAGATTAAAGCTAAGTACAATATTTTTGATGATAGCTTTCAAGTGTTTAAAAGGACTAGGGTAGTGACTTCCACCTAGGTGGATATCTAACGGGTATCAAGAATCTAGGGCGAGTTTGATTTGATTGGGGTCGTAATATAGCTATCTCACACAAGTACTCACTCTATACCTCTCGGTAGTTTGAGTGATTTTGCCCAATTTGGCTTTCTCAAGTCCAAAAGGGTATTCATGCAATACAAGTGATATTAGCTCAAGTCGGGTATTACTATCTCTAGGTTTAATCTTTTTATTGGGGCTATCAATTTCTTGAGTTCACCCCAATTCCTTGTTAGCCTAGTATTCCTAGACTTAGTCCCTCTTTCTCAAGAAGAGACTAAGTAACAAAGGCATGAATCAGTGTTTGCAACCACTAATTCTACAATTCTAGCATGAACTAGGCTAAATATCACTAACCCATAAACAATCAAATCCTAAAATTCAAGACCCATTAAATACTCACACTAGGGTTGGGTCACAACCCTAGCTATAGGTCTAGCAACTCATAATAATAGCAGAAATCAAAGATAAAGAGAAGATATAATCCATAATACTAAATTAAAAGATGAAAATCTAATGTTATAAGGTGAATCTTGTACAAAATTTCCCAAAAGGGAAAACCTAGCCGTCTCACATACTCAACAAAAACATAACATAACCTAAAATTGACAAAAATATCTATTTATACTAAGCTAAAATTTTCGGACAAAAATACCCCTGCGAAAGTTTCGCGGCCGCGTAATTCTGATCGTGGTCCGCATTTCTTCACATCTGGACCTGGGTTGAACCTTGTTTTGCGGACCACGTAATTTCCACCGCGTCCGCATGAGAGACTTCTGCGGCCGCGTAACTTTGACGCGGACCACCCTTCTCATTTTTGCTTGAATTACGCACTCTCTAAACCTTAGCAACCGCGTTCCACGGAATAACCATCGTGGCCGTGTTGGAACTTTCGCGGCTGCATATTCTTGTCATGGTCTGCATTCATGTTTGTGCCTAGAAAACTATCTCTCTGATTCTTCATATCGCGGACCTCAAAATAATGGCTGCGTACGGGTTGATACTTTCGTGGCCGTACTTTTTTGTCGCTGTCCGCGTTCCACACCTCTTGGCCTAGTTTTGGTTTTTGTTCAAGTTTTGACTCCTTTATGAGTTGATTATGGCTTTTATGGCTCATTTTGAATAATCCCCGCAAGCAAGCATATTAAGTTAGTTTCTGGGAATACCTTCACGCATTTTTGGCCCAAAACACAAGTAAAAGAGAGCAATTAATAGGCTAAAATCCCTACTTATCAGCATGGCACCTAGGTAAGTATAATATTACATTGCTACACCCTATAGTCATGTTATCTAAGAAAACACAGTAGTGTAGACTAGTACAACAGATACTTGAAATAGCATGCGATGGCCAGTTAAGTGATGTGTGTGCGTGTGACTCCTATAGGCACGCTTTCTACTTATGAAGTTAAACATGTGAAGAAAATAGCGAATAAATCACATAGATCCTATAGGCATGCTTTCTATCCATTTATGTGAGAATTAGACTACCCTACCCCTCTTTTACTAATCTCCCCATATGTTTTTGTTTACAAATTATTACAGACCCCAAAATAATGAATACAAGTGCGAATATTATATATTAAAAGGCTACATGCCCAATACACAGAACATGCCCAAAAGAATATAACCCAGTAACACCTGGGCCTTCAGCAAGCTTCTCCTTTCACAAGAATAGTGAACCCATGACCCAGAATGTTTCAAAGTGAGAATGTATTAGCTACACACCCAGGGCCATACACAAACACATACCAAGCTTAAAGGGGGAAACCATACATGGTAACTAATTGACAGTCCTAAAGCCTATTAACAATGGTCATAATTCTTAGAAGCTAAGGGAACAAGATTGGTTAAACAAGAGGGCTTGATCATACCAACTGGGTAGACAACTTTGGCCTAGCAAGTTTGACATAGATAACACCATATTGAACAATTATTCAACAAAGGGAGGGTATAACATACTGAGCATAGTTACACATTAAGAAGGCTGAAGAGGCAAGTTTGTAGAGTTGACGGGACAAATACACACATATACTAATTTCTCAGAAATCAAGTTTAGCACAAGACATTAACCAAAATGTCAGAAAAAGATTTTAAACACGTGAGCCTTATTTGAAACAATCACAGTTAGAGGGATATACAATTTCACATGAAGATGACCATAAGCAACATAGAAACAAACTAATGCATGGTTTACCATAAACCTCATCAGTGTCCTCACTCATGAGAACTTAAAAGGGAATGAGACAGGCAGGTATAACCATTCGTACCAATTACCTAGGCGGCAGAGAAACTAACATAACAATTTTCCCTAGAAGCCATTCTAAACCAAACATGCAACAAAACTTATATGGAAACATGCTTTAGATAATTGATACAGTCTCAGAGATCTATCATATTGGGCAAGAAGAACTCAACAAGGTCTAGAATACAAACATAGAAATACAAGACAGAGTAAAGAATCACATTAGTCTAGAAACACATAATAAAGCTTGAATCCATTCCAATAATGAAAGCATCTTACATGTGCTGAAACCTACTGAATTCAACTAATAAAGAACACAGAATTGCAGGGGATTATAAAACAATATCATAGCAGTACAATATCAAGGATCCATGAATAACAGGGAAACCGAGTCATGCTTATAGAATTTAAACAATATCAACACATAGAACACATACGTCATAGATAAACAGAAAGGAAAATAGTTAACATTGCAAGAGTTAAGGACACTAACCAGTAGCAAAGTTAAACGAACAAAAGAATGAGGAGTTAGAATACTGGTAGCAAGAGAACCCCAAATCCCCGATGCTTCAGAGTTCACAAGAGCCTCGAAAAGGGCTTCGAGCAGTGCTTGCACCAGAGGAGGTTGTTTTAACAATATTATGTCCTTGGCTTTCAGCCGACCAAGGATTCAACAATTCCAGAAAATATTCAAGTATCTCAGAAGAAGTGAACTAGTGAGAGAAGAGTGTAGCGAATGTACTAGCAGTGAAAATTAGGTCTGTCTCGAGGGAAAATTGGGGAGGGGTTTATATAGTGTTCAAATGGAGCAGACGAACATGGAAAATCATCAGTCAAACACAACAAAAGGAAAGAATATATCACATGCAATGAAAATCAGTAAGGAAAAAAGAAAATCTCAAACCCTAGTTGGGTCCAACAGTCTTGAATCAAACCAATGATGCAAGAATCGTTCATTGTAGAGTGTATATAGACGAAAGATCGTCCAGATCTTCACAAAAATAGAGTCAATCAGTCCTGCTCTTGAAAGGTAGTTCTTGCCAAAAATAGGGCAAGAATTAAATAACACCATAGACATGCACATAATAGTAAAGTATCTCAAAATAGGTAAGTAGATCATGGATTGATTCCATGTTTAGGTTGGAATCAGAGAGGATTAAGGGTATGGTGGCTAGGGTTTTTCAGAGATGAGTGGAGTGAAGAGTTTTCAGCGGCATCTATTAGGTGGGAAATGAGGATTAGGGTTTAGGTTGGGTTAATTAAAATGGGGGAATGAACGAGGGCCGTTGATCTCTCAAGATCAACGGCCAAGATAAAAAAATGAACGGGTGGGTCGTTTGAAGTGGGTTGTGATCGGATTTTAGTAAAGGGTCGTTTGGCTTGGGCTGGGGTTATTGGGCTGAGGATTTGGGCTAAATTTGGTCGGAAATTGGCTTAAAATTTGGCATAATTTAAATACACAAAATTTATAAAAATAATAATTTATAAATGTAATTAATAAATAGTAAAAATATTACTTATGGCGTAAAATAATTAGAAATAATAATTTAGTATTATAAAAATATAAAATACTATTTTGGCACAAATAATGTAATAAAAATGTAATTATGCATATACATAAGCTATTATTTCAAAAATTATATAAATAACTAAAATATAGATGTAATTATATAAAATGAAGTAAAATATTATTAAACACACACATGGATATAAAATAATAGATTTGGATGATTAAGTCATCATAGATAATTTAAAGGGATAATATTTAAGTAATTTAAATGCAAGAAAATTAATTGTAAAACTCTAAAAATTGCAGAAAATTATGAAAAGTATTTATATAAATCTCGTAAATCAAATAATGATGCAAAATTGACATTTTGAAAATATATATACTATTTGAAAAAATGTGAGGGCAAAATTAGTTATTAACATCGGTATCAGCCGTGCATCGCCGGCTTGTGATTCCATGAATGAGGTTAGAGATGAGTATTTTGTATTTTGGTGATGGGCCAGTCTGGAGGACTTGAGGCCAGAATTAGATTGCAGTTTAAGCTCGGTAGTTTCGATTATGAGAACTTGTGCGTCTGGACTTATGCGTCCGGTAGTGTCCCTATGAGTGGAATTTATGGCTCGATGAGCGGTTGAATAGCTATTTGTTGAGCATGATGTGACTGTGGAATGTGTTCAGATGGTTTGATTGTGATGAGAATAGTTTTCTTGAGATGTAAAAAAAAAAAAAAGGGCCATTGGGTGCTTGGTGTCTGTCTTGATTTGACGTATAGTCTCGAGTATGAATGTGTTGAAGGATCTTTCATGTTGTTTAATTGTGGAACGAAGTAGATTTTCATGTCTTGTTGATGAGTTTGGACTCTGAAAGATTAAGTGATTGCGTAGTAATTGTGGTTACGAAAGGGTATAACAAGATGCCAAATTGAGGCTAAGCAGGTAGGTTTTCTCCTGCGGAGTAATCTATGTAGGTGTGTCCCTTATAATGTTGAGTGGAGAGTGTTTTTTCTAATAGTGGGGAGTATGTATTGATATTTGAATTTGAATCCGGTGGAGAAAGTTGACTTGACTGTCACGAGAATGAAGGCGAGCTTAGCAGATGAATTGAGGTATTTTATGGTTTGTGTTACCTGAGCTTGTAAATTTTTTTCGTTAAACTGACTACGGTATTATGGCAGTAATAGAGTATGGGTATTGTGCGTTATGGAGTGTTTTGTTCTATGGATTTGAGCCAAGTGGGGGAGCTTACTATTGACAATTCAATTTCACTGTTATATGTTAAATTTTAGTTTTGGTCTGAGACATACTTGTGGATCAGTTGTAACTGCAGAGGTTGAGATCGAGGATGACTCAAGCAAGAAAATTCCTGAATATGGGTTATATTGCACTTTATGAAAATATGAAAATCATGGAATGATTAAGTTGTTATTTGAAGGATGTAGTGCGCACGGAGTATGAATTTGATTGGTGGTGTTAAAGCAGGGTTACTTCTTCAAGTGTTATTGTGCTAATGGGGCACGTGTCTGTCAGCCCATTTGGGCGGTACAATTTAGATTTGAGCAGAGTGGATGACTCTCGAGAGGGTTCTAATGGATTCAAAATGTATATGCGGCAATTGAATCTTTTTTTGAATTTTGTATATCACTGAATGGGGTATTTACATTGGATGGTATCGGGACTTGTGATAATTCTGTATGACTATGGATTTTACATTCCAGTATAAGAAAGGTAAAAAGAACAATTTTAAATTCACATAAGGTATTTTTGCAGAGTGGGTGTTTCGGTTGTGGTATTCATGTGGGGTAATTATGATGTGGTGAGATTTTACAGATGTTTTGGTGGAAATATTCTTAGGTTTGGTGACATGCGTGGCTTGGTTGAGTTAGAGGAAATAAGTTATGATATCTTGGTTATGTGCAAATGAATTTCAACGTGTTCTTGATTGTTTCTACCATGGTTTGAACTTGATATTTTCTATCGGTGTGGGGAATGTATTGTGTATTGTGATTTCCTCCTTGAAGAAAGCAAGATGAAGGTTTCTAACTGACCGGGTATGTAATTTGCTGGTGTCTCAGAGTTGTTAATGAGATTCTCGTGCTTGTCACATGATGGCATGATAGATGTGGTGTGTTGTGCGGGATTAAGATTTACATGTACAAGGTGGCAGTTCATTCTTGAAGGGAAGGCCATGAAGTTTGGACAAAATAGTCAGTTTTAGATATTTAGATGAATGTTATAACTGCTCGGTAATCCCTAAGAAGGGTGCACATTTCAGAAGGCGCATTGTGTTTTGACTTACGGATGTTCATCGGTATTGTGGTACTCACCTGGTTGATAGACTGCTGATATTCAAATTACTGCTATATAGCACAGAAGAATTATGAAAGTATTCCTCGTGGGATGATCGTGCATGAAAGATGTGTTAGTTATTCGAGTGCTGGAGTTGGGAGCAGTTATGGTGATTCATGTGTTCTATGAATTTGGAGACTGGGATTTCTCATAAGAATATTATTTCAGGGTTGCGGCCTGTTTGAGTTGAGTGCTTTATTTAAACTCAGTGGAGGCACTAGTTGCGTTAATTAATTGTGATAGTTGCGCGCTATGAGTACGCTTATATGTGAGGTTTGATCCCATGTACGAGCATCGGGGCAAGTATTCGTACTAAAAAAAATGCTTAGGCTATGATATGCCTAGAGTTGACTGTTAAGCTTAAAGTTATAATGTTCTCATATTTGTACCTTTGTTGAGAACTATCCGAGCCATACTTGAGGTTACAAAAAAGGCTAATTAACTGAATAAACTTGGTAGTTACTACTTCTATGTTAACTTGCCGATTTGAGTTGTCATAGCACACTTTGCACATGGCTACACTATGGCGTGTTATTTATACCACTCCAGGAGTGTGAGAATCTTACTTTATTATCATAAACATATGTACTTGGTTAATTGCTCTTGTATGATATGCTTGGACTGGAGGCCTGTGACTATGCCAGGCAGATTATGTTATTAGCACGTGAGTTGTCCGTGCGGATCCATATACTGATATTATTGGCACGTGAGTTGTCCGTGCGGGTCCAAATATTGATACTATAGCATGTGAGTTATCCATGTGGTTGATGTTAATGTGAGCTCTAGGAGTGCTGGTTACCGTTATTAGATTCGTGTGTCTTGGATCTACTATATATGATGAGCTAATATCATTGCGGTTGTGGTGGTGCTTGTTGAACTTGCAAAACTGTTCTCTTCTTTTGAGACATTTTCCATTTTTGGGTACACAGATTGCGCAATTGTGGCTTGAATTATATTGGTGTGACATGTCTGTGGAATAGTTGTGTTTGATAATATAAGGTTATTGGACTAGAATGGGTACTATCGGATTCTATTACGGTATATTTGGGAGGATAGTATCGAAAGTCGGCTTAGAAAGCGATTATGGTTCTAGTTGGGAGAGAAAGCTCCATGACTAGTTGATCGGATGAGTGGTTATGAGTTTTTGAGTGTTTCTTTTATTATCGGCAGTGTACGGAGGTTTTCGAATGAGGTTTTATTTGATATGAGATTTATCACCGGTATCGAGCTAGTTTATTTTAAGCTGCTATGGTGATTAGAAATTATAGCTACGAGTATGCGAGTTGTGTGATATATCATGTGATTGCATCTTGAGTTATGGCTATGGCTTGATACAGTTTTTTCAGACTTATACAATATGTGGATATGAGATTCGGGTCTTGAAACGAAATTCTGAATGTTGGAAATTAAATTCCAAGGTTTATGGGCTAAGGTTAAATTAATGACTTTTCAATTATGGTATGTTGTCAAGTCTATACAAAATAGGGTGACATGGGATCACCCTTGGGAATGTTCGTGGTAGGGTGGAACACTGATTTAAAGGCTTAGGAACAACTCTTGGCATGTTCGAGGATGAACGTATGTCTAAGTGGGGGAGAATGTAACGACCCGGCCGATCGTTTTGAGTATTACAACTTTGTTTCCCCATTTACTGCTTATCTTGTGTTCAATTATAATTTTGTGACTCGTCGGAGAGGTTTAGAATGAATTGGAACACTTAGTTCCAATACTTAAAGCTTAAGTTGAAATAATCGACCGGATGTTGACTTATGTGTAAACGACCCCAGAATAGAGTTTTGATGATTCCAATAGCTCCATATGGTGATTTTGGACTTAGGAGTGCGTCCGAAAAATTATTTGGAAGCCCGTAGTTAAATTAGGCTTGAAATGACGAAAATATGAAGTTTAAGTTTGGAAGTTTGACCAGGGAGTTAACTTTTTGATATCGAGGCCGGAATCCGATTCTGGAAATCGAAATAGGTACGTTATGTCATTTATGACTTGTGTGCAAAATTTGAGGTCAATCGGACTTGATTTGATAGGCTTCGACATCGAATGTAGAAGTTGGAATTTCTTAGTTTCATTAAGTTTGAATTGAGGTGCGATTCGTCGTTTAGATGTTGTTATATGTGATTTGAGGACTCGAGTAGGTTCGTAATATATTTTGGGACTTGTTTGTATACTTAGACGGGGTCCTGAGGGGCTCGAGTGAGTTTCGGGGTGGTTTCAGACCATTTCTAGGCCATTTTAATTGCTGGTTTTTAGCTACAGAGGTATGCATCGCGATCCCGAACATTTGGCCGAGTTCACGAAGAGCAAACAACAGTTTGGGGTCATGTGAATCGTGATCGCGGAATCTGTTTCGCGATCGCAAAGAACAAAATCTCTGCTACACTGACTCGACTTTGGAAGCTTATAATCTCGCAATCTATAAGAAATTCGGAGATGATCCATAAATAAAAGTTGTCGCTCTTGATGTCTAGTTTTTAGAAAGTCAAATCATTTGTATTTGGAGTTTTGTACAAAAGCTTATGACCATTATACTAAAGGTTGTCTGGAAGAGTTGGGGAGTTTGTGCTTCGCAATCGCGATTGGTTTCCGCGATCGCGAAGAGCAAATTTTGAGTTGGAAAATTTTGTGCTTCGCGATCGCGAAGCAATTTCCGCGATCGCGAAGAGTAAATGCCTGGACATAAGCTATATTTCGAGGTTTCGGCCATTTTAACACATTTGGAGCTATGGAGCTCGGATTGAAGCGATTTTAAAGGTGATTTTCACCATATGGATTGGGGTAAGTGATTCTAACTCGGTTTTGGTTAAATTACACGAATCTATTATTGTTTTTATCAACAAATTAGTATTTTAGGTTGAAAATAGTAGAAAATTTCATAAACTTTAATTGAGGATTTGAAGGCCGAGTTATGGTCAAATTTGAGTAATTTAGGTATGGTTGGACTCGTGGTTGAATGGGGGTTCGGATTTTATGAGTTTTGTCGGATTCCGAGACGTGGGTCCCACTGGCGATTTTTGAGTGTAATTTCGGATTTTGTGGGAAAATTAGTATTTTCATATGGAATAATTCCCATAATTTGTGTTGACTGAATCAAATTAATTATGACTAGATTTGAGCCGTTCGGAACTTGATACACGCAGAATGGAATTTCTGGAGCATTGTTTAGCTTGCTCGATATTGGACTCGACTTGTGCGAGGTAAGTAACTCTTCTAAACTTGGAGCTGAGGGTATGAACCCTGATTATACGTGTTATGTGAATTGTTTGGAGGTGATGCACATGCTAGGTGATGGGCGTGTGGGCGTGCACCATAGAAATTGAGACTCAGTCGATTCCGTAGAGCTTTATAGTCAATTAACTCATATTTTTCTATGTATTTTTATGTGTTAGAGAAACTGAGCTGTGACTCATGTTAGAAATCATGCTTAGGCAAATGTTGGTATTATTGGGACCCACTGAGGTCATTTCTACTGTCGAATTATTTGTTTAAATTATAACTTCATACTCAGTCATGTTCATTCATTTCATATCATTTCGCAGTCTCTTTTGCTATTTATTGATTCATCATATCATCATTTTTGGGCTGATTTTCATGACATTGTGAGCCCGAGAGACTGGAGAGATTGATGACTGAGTGAGGCCGAGGGCCTGATGGTGAGGATATTTATGGGATCGGGCTACGCTCCGCAACATGTTTTATTGATTTATGCCATGATTGGATTGTTATAGCGCTTGGGCTGAAGGAGCCCCTCTGAAGTCTGCACATATCCCATGAGCGCATGTACCTACTGAGTGCGAGTGCCGAGCGATTGGGAGGATTGAGTGACTGTGAGGACTGAGTGAAATGATACTCTGAGAGTATGCATATGGTTTTATTACTGAGTTGCATCGTATTGACATGCACACTTGACATACAGGCATAAAGATGCATTTTTTCTCATGCTGTACGATATTGCGTCATTCATGACTTCTCCTACATATTGACATGTAGACATAAAGATGTATATTCCTCATGTTATTTTAAAAATGAAATAATTACTTGTTGAAAGTTTTGGAAAAAATAACAGTTTTCAAACTTACTCATAAATTGGTGATTTCGGTAAAGAATTTGGGTTTTCACTGATATATTTGAAAAGCAGGACTATGTTTCTGGAACTGTTAACGAGATGAGCATTTTATCTATGAGCTACTTCTTTTATTACTTCTAATATTTTGTTATGAACTGTTGTTGGCTATTGGTATTGGACCCTGACCTTTGTTCCAGATCGTCACAAATTTCAACCTAAGGTTAGGTTTGTTACTTATTGAGTACATGGGGTCGGTTGTACTCATACTACACTTCTGCACCTTGCATGCAGATATTGGATGTTGATGTTGCTGTGATCGACGAGAGCTGGATTTGAAGATGTACCTGTGTTGCGGTCGTAGCTGCCTCTTGTTCATGATAGCCTTAGATTTATAAAAAAAAGTTAGTTTATGTACATTTCGAACAAATGATGTATTTATTTATACCAGCTTTATAAATTCTAATCTTAGAAGCTCATGATTTGTACTACCAGTCCTTGGGGAGTGTATTAGAGTCAGTTAAATATTAATTGAATTGGATAATTGTTAATTGGCTTACCTGGTGGGTTGGGTTAGGTTCCATCACGACTAGGTGGATTTTGGGTCTTGACAGATACTATTTAAAATATACATATATGGAAGAATCTCTTTGTTGTAGAAAAAGGGATTGTGTTATGTTGTAGGAAACATGCATAAATTCAATGTATTTTTTCGGGTTATTTAGGTGTATTAGTGTTGTACAAAATAGTCTATCAGAAATAGTTTCTTTATCTTACAAAGGTAGGGGGTAAGATTTGTGTAAATCTTACTCTCTCCAAACTCCATTTGTGGAATTATTCTGACCATGTTATTGTTGCTATTGTTATAATATTACGAATTTTAAGTTATTGGTTCATAGTAATACATTTTACCTTCCTAAAAAAATATTAGATTTGAGTGTTGTTATTAGTTAGCTTTTGAATTAGTATGGTCAATTTTTAATTTGTATGATTGGAGTTCTTTTTCTTTATAGTAAGATGATGGATAGCGGTGGTGGCTTTATAATGCATTAGCTTGCAAAGGAAGCTTTTGAAATGCAGAAAATGCAAAAAGTCATCAAGAAGGTTTCATTTGTTATAAAATAAAGACTGTAAAGTAAAGACAAGAATAGAAAGAAATTGATATATTATTCAAACTTCAAACTTATGTACATAATGAACTGAATTCTCCTCTATTTATAGAAGAAAGGAAGCTGCTGTGTAAGCTGCTTGTAAGATGCTAATCTAAGTTGTTGTGCCAGATATAGATAATCTTCTACCATGGGTAATATTTATCCATAACGGAGTACCGAAAGGATAAGCTTCTATCAGGAGGCTTATTTCCAATGGAGTACTAAATAGATAAATATATTTACGGCGGAGTCTCATATGGATAAGCTTCTTCAGGAAGTTTATTTACAACGGAGTACTAAATGAATATCCATAATATAATATATTTATAACACTCCCCCTTGGATATTCATTAAAAAATGATGTGCCTCATTAAAACCTTACTAGGAAAAAAATTCTAGTGAAGGAAAAAGAGTACACATATTTAGTAATACGCATTGCTAGCTGCCTCATTAAAAACCTTATAAGGAGAACCCTATGGAAAAAAACCTTAGTAAGGAAAAAAGAGTACATAGCGTATTTTACTCCCCCTGATGAAAACCTTGTTTCAAATATTTAAGTCTCCGCATTCCAATCTTATAAACCATCTTTTCAAAAGTTGAAGTTGGTAAAGATTTAGTAAATAAATCTGCCGGATTGTCACTTGAACGGATTTGTTGCACATCAATGTCACCATCTTTCTGAAGATCGTGTGTGTAGAATAATTTTGGTGAAATGTGCTTCGTTCTATCTCCTTTTATAAATCCCCCCTTCAATTGGGCTATGCATGCATCATTGTCTTCGTATAAAATTGTGGGTCTTTTCTCACATTCCAAACCACATTTTTCTCGAATAAAATGAATTATTGATCTCAACCATACGCATTCTCTACTTGCTTCATGAATAGCTATTATTTCATCATGATTTGAAGAAGTAGCAACAATAGATTGCTTTGTGGAGAGCCATGATATGATAGTACCTCTACATGTAAAAACGTACCCGGTTTGAGATCTAGCTTTATGGGGATCAGATAAATAACCTGCATTTGCATAACCAACAAGATCTGCACTATCTTTGTTAGCATAAAACAAACCCATATCAAGAGTTCCCTTTAAATATCGCAATATATGCTTAATCCCGTTCCATTGTCTCCGTGTAGGAGAAGAACTATAGCTTGCTAGTAAATTAACAGAAAATGCTATGTCAGGCCTTGTAGCATTAGCAAGATACATTAGTGCACCAATTGCACTGAGATAGGGTACTTTGGGACCAAGGAGTTCCTCATCCTCTTCTGGAGGCCGGAACAAATCTTTATTCACTTCAAGTGATCGAACAACCATTGGTGTACTCAAGGGGTGCGCTTTGTCCATGTAAAAGCGTTTTAAGACCCTTTTTGTATAGACAGATTGATGGATAAAGATCCCGTCTGCTAAATGTTCAATTTGTAGACCAAGACAAAGTTTTGTCTTTCCAAGATCTTTCATCTCAAATTCTTTCTTAAGATATTCAATTTCCTTTTGGAGCTCTTCTAAAGTTCCAACAAGATTTATGTCATCAACATAAACAGCAAGTATAACAAATTCTGAAGCCATTTTCTTTATAAAAATACATGGACAAATAACATCATTTATGTAACCCTCTTTCAACAAATATTCACTGAGGCGATTATACCATATGCGCCCAGATTGCTTTAAACCGTACGAAGATCTTTGTAATCGAAATGAGTACATTTCTTGAGATTTTGAATATTCTTCAGGCATTTTAATTCCTTCAAGGATTTTCATGTAAATTTCATTATCAAGTGACCCGTACCGATAAGCTGTAACCACATCCATTAGATGTATTTCAAGCCTTTCATGTAAGGCTAAAATGATGAGATATCGAAATGTTATGGCATCCATAACTGGTGAATATGTTTCTTCATAATCGACTCCAAGTCATTGTGAGAGTCCTTGTGCAATAAGGCGAGCCTTGTATCTTTCAACTTCATTTTTATCATTCTTTTTTCGCAGAAAAACCCATTTATGACCAACTGGCTTTATACCAGCAGGTATTTGGACTACTGGTCCAAAGACCTCTTTTTTAGAAAGTGACCTCAATTCCGATTGAATTGACTCTTGCCATTTTGGCCAATCAGTTCTTTGTCGACATTCTTCGACAGATCGGGGTTCAAGATTCTCACTATCTTGCATAGTGTTAGGTGCAACATTATATGCAAAAATATTATCCACCACTATTTCAGATCGATTTAAATTAATCCCATCACCAATAGAACTTATTAAAAGTTCCTCGCTCACTTGAGTCTCGGGTTCATTGATTTCTTCAGGAATCTCAGAACTAATAAGATCTTGGGTCTCTTCAGTAGATCCCTTCATAATATCATTTTGATCATTTGTCGATTTTCTTTTTCTAGGATTTCGATCCTTAGAATCCAAAGGACTACCACACTTCAGGCGTGCTTTAGGTTCACTAGCTCTCATGCTAGCAGATGGTCCTGCTGGGACATCAATTTGGATAGGAATATTCTCTATAGGGATATGTGACTTAGTTATCCTTTTTAAATTAGTAAATGCGTCTGGCATTTGATTTGCTATATTCTGTAGATGGATGATCTTCTGGACCTCCTGATTACATATAGGGGTACGTGGATCAAAGTGAGATAATGATGAAACTTTCCACACAATTTCTCTTTTGATTTCCTTTTTCTGTCCCCCTAATTGTGGGAAATTTGTTTCATCAAATCGACAATCTACAAATCGAGCAGTAAATAACTACCATCAATGGTTCAAGATAGCGAATAATAGAGGGTGATTCAAACCCAATATATATTCCTAACCTTCTTTGGGGGCCCATCTTATTGCGCTGTGGTGGTGCTACTGGCACATATACATCACATCCAAAAATTCGTAGATGGGCAATATTTGGTTCATGACCAAAAACTAATTGTGACGGAGAATATTTATTATAATGTGTTGGTCTGAGACGGATAAGTGATGCTGCGTGCAAGATAGCATGGCTCCAAACAGAAGTGGGCAATTTTGTTTTCATGAGTAGTGGTCTTGCTATTAATTGCAACCGTTTAATAAATGACTCTGCAAGACCATTTTGAGTATGAACATAAGCTACATGATGTTCAATTTTTATTCCAACTAATAGACAGTAATTATCAAAAGCTTAAGATGAGAATTCTCCAGCATTATCAAGACGAATTGTCTTTATAGGATAATCTGGGAATTGTGCCCTTAATCGAATTATTTGGGCTAATAACTTTGCAAACGCCAGGTTGCGAGATGATAGTAGGTACACACGAGACCATCTTGAATATACATCTATTAGGACCATAAAATGTCTAAACAACCCACTTGGTGGGTGAATAGGTCCACATATATCCCCATGTATACGTTCTAAAAAGGCAGGGGACTCAATGCCAACCTTCATTGGTGATGGTCTAGTGATTATTTTGCCTTGATAACAAGCATCACAAGAAAATTCATCATTTGTAAGAATCTTCAGGTTCTTTAATGGATGCCCACTCAAATTTTCAGTAATTCGTCTCATCATTATTGATCCAGGATGGCCCAAACGGCCATGCCAAAGCACAAAAGTATTTGAATTAGTAAACTTCTGGTTTACGATAGAGTGTGCTTCAATTGTACTAATCTTTGAATAGTATAAGCCAGAAGATAAAGTTGGTAACTTTTCTACAATGCATTTCTGGCCAGAAATATTATTTGTAATACAAAGATATTCCACATTCATTTCATCTATTGTCTCAATATGATACCCATTTCGGCGGATATCTATAAAACTCAACAAGTTTCTTTCGGACTTGTAGGAGAATAATGCATTGTCGATAATAAGTTTTGTTCCCTTATGCAGAAATACAGTAGCTCTTCTGGAGCCTTCAATCAAACTTATATTACCAGAAATTGTTGAAACATTTGCTTTTTCTTTATGCAAATAAGAAAAGTATTTCTAATCTTTGAATATGGCATGAGCTGTTCCACTATCAATTACACAAATATCTTCGTGATTGTTTTTTGATCCAAACATAATTTGAGGATTATCCATATTCTTCAAAATAATATAAACAAAATAAATATGATAGTAAACATTATTTTTAAAGCATAACTTTTATTTATGTACAACAATTACATAATCATACTATCTACTACAAACAACAAAAATTAAAATATTTATATTTTTACAGATTCACTACCGATCACATGACTTGTTTCTCCTTTCGGGAGTGCAAAATAATCAGCTACATCCAAATGCATGAAGTCTAAATTATCTTCAGAAATAAAATTTACTTCAGCATTTTTCTCTGTCTTCTTCAGGGAGGCTTGATATAGCTCAACCAGGTGCTTTGGCATACGACATGTACGTGGCCAGTGCCCTTTTCCTCCACATCTATAGCATGCATTTTCTGGCTTTGCTGTTTGCACCGCTTCATGCTTTTGTTCCTTCCTTTTCCACTGCTGGTGGTGAGGAGGGTTCTTTGGTGCATTGTTATTACCATGATTAGAGTTTCCTCCCCGACCATGGCCATGACCACGACTGGGGCCACGTCCTCTTCCACGCTTAACTTGGTGGAAGTTCGTCTCATTCACTTCAGGGAATGGACAAGAACCAGTAGGTCGACTTTCATGGTTTTTCATTAATAGCTCATTATGTTGCTCGGCTACAAGAAGATGTGAGATAAGTTCATAATACTTTTTGAATCCCATCTCTCGATATTGCTGCTGCATGAGCATATTCGAGGCATGAAAAGTGGTGAAAGTTTTCTCCAACATATCATAATCAGTAATATTGTCACCACATAGTTTCAATTGGGAAATAATTCTGAACATAGTAGAATTATACTCACTGATACATTTAAAATCTTGTATCCTTAGATGAGTCCAATCATAACGTGCATGTGAAAGAATGATCATCTTTAGGTGGTCATATCTATCTTTCAAATTATTCCACAGTATGACTGGATCTTTAACAGTAAGATATTCTATTTTCAGGCCCTCATCAAGGTGATGGCGTAGAAATATCATTGCTTTGGAACGATCTTGGTTTGATGCCCGATTTTTATCTTTGATGGTGTCTGTCAGACCCATCGCATCAAGATAAATTTCGGCATCAAGCACCCAAGACATGTAGCTTTTACCCGATATATCCAGGGCTACAAACTCAAATTTAGAAAGATTTGACATTATTTAGAAAAAAAAAGTTCGTACCTCTGATACTTTCAAAATATTTTCTCGAGATGACAGAGTCTCGTGCTGATAATGTGTTATAAAATAAAGACTGTAAAGTAAAGACAAGTATAGAGAGAAACTGATATATTATTCAAACTTTAAACTTATGTTCATTATGAACTGAATTCTTCTCTATTTATAGAAGAAAGGAAGCTGTTGTGTAAGCTGCTACTCTAAGTTGTTGTGCCAGATATAGATAATCTTCTACCATGGGTAATATTTATCCATAACGGAGTACCGAAAGGATAAGCTTCTTCAGGAGGCTTATTTCCAATGGAGTACTAAATAGATAAATATATTTACGGCGGAGTCTCATATGGATAAGCTTCTTCAGGAAGCTTATTTACAACGGAATACTAAATGAACATCAATAATATAATATATTTATAACATCATTCTTCTTTTATATTTTTCTACTATTAGTTCAACAAATTTAGTGGCGGCATTAACCATAATAGAATAAAAGGTCATACAATATGTATTTGTTTAATCCGATTGAACACTTGATTGGCGATATGCTTACGACCAAGTAAGTTATGTCGGTTGCCCTTCTCACGTGAAGAATGTACACAATCTTTTTTACTTCGGTTTCTACCTTAAATACTTTGAAATGTGCAGAACTATATTATATACATGCAGAGTGCGGTTACAGTGACTATTTTAACGTCTATTTGTGGCTTTTATGCAAAGGTACGTTCTCTTTCTTTTTTCTTTGATTTGTTTAAGAATTTAACGCCAATAATTGTTGTCACGATCCAAAATCCTAACCTGTCGTGATGACACCTATCTCAATACTAGGCAAGCCGATAACCTCAATAGATTATACTATTTGAATTTCATAGAAAACCTCACAATTTCAGATACAAAACACTCCCAAAACCCGGTGTCACTAAGTATATGAGCATCTAAATAATAATAACGTCTGACTGATAAACACATTGTCTGAAAATATGGAACAGTACAATAACTGAAAGGAAAGAGAGTCAAGGTCTGCGGACGCCAAACAACTACGTTGATAGTCTCCAACAGAATAAACTGCTAAATCTAGCAAAAGCCGTATCCGGAAGTACCTAGATCTGCACACGAGGTGTAGAGTGTAGTATGAACACAATCAAATCAATAAGTAACAAGACTAACCCCCGGACTGAAAGTAGTGACGAGCTCAACAGGTACAATCCAGTGTAAAAATAACAGTACAGAAATGTAGGCATGCTTTTAAGTTTAACAGTTAAACTCAATACAATTAAAATAGATCAATTCTGAATGATATGAGGTTTATGACATATCTATGTCTACATGCCAATGTGCATACTATATATGATGCACCTCAGTGAAAACCTCGTGTACTCAAATCTCAAAACACTCAATCACTCAATATTGTATATGGCCAATCTAGCCTAGGAAAAATCCATCCCATATATATATACACACATGAAATGATAGTCAGTCACTCAGTACTGTATAAGGCCAATCCAGCCCAGGGGAAGATCCATCCCCGAATATCAATGATTCGGACAAGATCTATGTCCAGGGAAAATCCATCCCTCAATATCAATGCTTCGAGCAAGATCCATGCCGAGGGAAGATCCATCCCATATATATATATCAATTGCGCTCACAGTGGAGGGTGTAGACTCTGGAGGGGCTCCTTCAGTCCAAGAGCTATAATAGCCAGATCCAGGCATAAATAAATAAACATGCAATGACGTGCAACCCGATCCCATAAATATCACTCAAAATCTCCAGTCTTTCGGGCTCTCAATGACATGAAAATTCAATCTGGCATGATGATATGTTGTATCATTAAATGACAACAGAGACTGAGATATGATATGCAAGATAGATGTGACTGAGTACAATATTTTAAATTTAAACAAATAGTTCCACAACAATACAACCCATGTGGGTCCCAAAATATATCGGCGCGTAGCCTGAACATGATCTTTAATATGAGACTCAGCTCAATTTCTCTAACACGTGGAGGATATGTGGATATTGACATTTATTTAATTATGAAACTCCACAGAATCAATTAAGTCACAATTCCTATGATACACGCCCACACGCCCATCACCTAGCATGTGCGTCATCTCCAAACATGTCACAACCCAAAATCTAACCATGGTCGTGATGACGTCTATCGTGTTACAAGGAAAGCCTACTTCCCAAAATATTACTACTAAATCGATTATAAGAATTTAATAAAATATTTCAACATTTAAATTTTTCATAAACTAAATCAATTCTAAATATAATATAGAAAAATACGGAAACGAGCCCCAAACATCGGGGTGTCACTAAGTCATGAGCGGCTAAATCTATGAACTAAGAAATAAAACTGTCTAACTGTCAATACAGTCCAAATAAGAAATGATAAAAAGGAGTAATAAGGTCCTGCGGACGCTAGCAGCTACCTTGCAATCTCCACAGATAGCCGTCCTGAACTCAACGATCGCTACGCTCTTACTCACCTGGATCTGTACATAAAGTGCAGGGTGTAGTATGAGTACAACCGACTCAGTAGTAACAGAAATAACTAAGGAACTGAGCAGTAGTGACGAGCTAAGTAAAACATTCAAATTATTTATTTTCATAATTTAAACATAAACAGAAATAAATAGGTAAATTCCATAACTCAGTAAATGCCACAAAGAAGTTTAACAGATAAATGCAGCAACAACACAAATAAATACAACCTCACAGCAATGTCACTCCATCACTCATCACTCGCACTCAGCACTCAACACTCTGCGCTCACTGGGGGTGTGTACAGACTCCGGGGGAGGGGGGGAGGGGGGCTCCCAAAGCCCAAGCGCTAAGTACAGACACCTCACGTGCAATAATATCAATACTTGGATCTGCACGGTTAGCTCATGTGCTACGCGAACAACTCATGCGCTATGGTATCAATACCTGGACCCGCACGGTTAGCTCACGTGCTACCCGGACAACTCACGCACTATGGTATTAATATCCTCACAACCAGGCCCCTGACCTTATTCAGTCATATACTTATCCAGCCTCACAATGCACCACAAATAAGGGGACACAACCTACATCAAGTATCACAACATATCAATAAAAAAAATAGAGACTGAGGTAAATATGTACAATAATGTCTATGACTGAGTACAAATAACGTGAGCATGAATGAAGCCTAAACATGATCTCTAACGTGAAGGCAGACTAGTTCACCAACAAGTAAATACATAAACACAAATAATGGTTATTAGGCCTCACAACCTCACGGGACAGACCAAGTCTCAATCCCTCGAGGTATACACCCACACGCCCATCACCTAGCGCGGGTATTACTTCCAAACAATCACATGATATCAAATTCTCCGGGTTTATACCCTCAAGGCTAGAGTAAAAACTGTTACTTACCTTAACAACGTAAAATCCTACTTCGGGATGCCCTCGTCTATGGACTAGGTCTCCAAAAGCTCCAAATCTAACCAAAATTAGAATACTACTATCAACATGTGCTAAAGAATCAAATTCCACAATAAAAACTACAAAATATGCCAAAAATCTAAAATCGGCCAAAACCCGACCCCCGGGCCCACGTCTCAGAACCAGTCAAAAGTGGCAGAATTAGAACCCTCGTCCTCTCTCGAGTCTAACCATATAAAGTATATCAAAATCGGACTCCGTTTGGTCCCTCAAATCCCTACCTAAAACTCTCCAAAACTCAAGCCCTAACTCTCTCAATTTCACTTTGAAATCATCAATCAAATCCCAAAAACGAAGATGGATTCATGAAATATAACCAAAATCGAGTAGAGAACACTTACCCCAATCCCTATGGTGAAAATTGACTCCAAAATCGCCCAAATTCGAGCTCCCCAACTCAAAATATGACCGAATAAACAAACCCTTATTTTATATATTTTTTTGCCAGATATTCTGCCTCGTTTCTAGTGCCAAACGATCCCGAAACTCAATTTCTATGCCTCCAATGGATTTCTTGTGAAATTCTAGTCACGTTAGGCTTTTGAATCACTCAATCTGACCTTATAATGAAGGAGATAAGTAGGTTTTAATATTTGAAAATAATGTAGATTTTTAAATACACCGTCAGTGGCAATTGCGTAATTAATCTGCAAAATCTAGCAACCTAATTCTTAGTAAAATGACCATAAAATTCTTATACGATGTCCAAATTCGACGATTCTTTTTGTTACGGGTCCATAATTACGATACTGATCTAATGCTTCAATCAAAAAGGAAACCGGAGCTCATTTCTTTCAATATGATATCATTTATGGTTGAAGAAACGACGTCGAACCATAAGAAAACGGAGCGCAACACAACCCAAACCTATCCGAAACTCACCCGAGGCCCTCGGGACCTCAACCAATAATTCCAACAAGTCATATATCACTACCTGAACTTAGTCGAACCTCCAGAACACCCAAAACAACACCAAAACACCAAATCAACCTCGAATTCAAGCCTAAGAACTTCTAAACTTCCAAAATTCGCCAATGACGCCGAAATCTATCAAACCACGTCCAAATGACCTCAAATTTTGCACACACGTTACAAATGACACTACGAACCTACTCCAACTTCTAGAATTCCATTCCGACCCAGATACCTAATTTTTCACTGCCGACAAAAATCGCCAAATTTCTAACTTTCGCCAATTCAAGCCTAATTCTACCACGGACCTCCAAATTACATTCTGGACACACTCCTAAGTCTAAAATCATCCAATGAGTTAGTTTATTCATAAGTCAACTTTTGGTTGACTTTTCTAACTTAACTTTCTAATTAAGGGACTAAGTATCTCATTTCACTCCAAAATTACTCCGGACCCAAACCTACCAACTCGATACAACTCAACACTACTGAACAACACATAAAGAAGCAGGAATGGGGGAAACCGGGCTATAACTCTCGGAATGACTGGACGGGTTGTTACATCCCCCCTCTTAAACAAACGTTCGTCCTCGAATGTGCCAAGAGTTGTTCTCAAAACAATCAAGAACTCTCTCCGAACCCCAATGGAACAAAACCAATCCGTCAGGACTGAATCCTTCTAACTCAACCAAGCGACGCCGACCACAAAAAACCCAAGGACATTGCCACAAAACACCTGTATAACTCATTACCTCATACACACCCAAAGAACTAATCATACCCATTACCATGCCGATCCAACCTACTACCAAGATGTCCTATCTATCCGAGTTCCTTCTGAATTGCCTTCAAATTGATACGTTGCCCCGCCATAACATCACAATCCTCAACCCAGACTCACCACACGAGACCCAAGCATAAAACCACACCGCCCTAAGGCTCATAAGCCGTAGAATACTCTCTTAAATATCCCCAAAAGTACCACAAGCACGTGCTTACACAATCAACACCTCAGTGCTCAAGCTACAGTCAAAACCCAGCCTCATGTCCTCCAGACTGGACCGACATCAACACACAGAAATCACATCTCGCACCTCATCCAGGGAATCACAAGCCGTCGATGCACAACTAATACCGAGCGCCCATGTGCGCATACGAATGCGTGGAAGGAATTCAAAGAGTTACACTTCAAGCTGAATCAATACCGCACGATAAGAATTCAAGAATGTGAAATTTTCCTAAAGGTTCTGCAGCCTCTCAAAGATAAGTACAAACGTCTATGTACCGATCTGCAAGACTTTACTAAACCCGGTCATGACTTGTGAGACCTATGTAACCTAGGCTCTAATACCAACTTGTCACGACCCAAAATCTAACCATGGTCATGATGGCGCCTATCGTGTGACAAGGCAAGCCTACTTCCCAAAATATTACTACTAAACCGATTATAAGAATTTAATAAAACATTTCAACATTTAAATTTTTCATAAATTAAATCAACTCTAAATATAATATAGAAAAATACAGAAACAAGCCCCAAACATCGGGGTGACACTAAGTCATGAGCGTCTAAATCTATGAACTAAGAAATAAAACTGTCTAACTGTCAATACAGTCCAAAATAAGAAATGATAAAAAGGAGTAACAAGGTCCTGTGAACGCTAGTAGCTACCTTGCAATCTCCACAGATAGCCGGCCTGAACTCAACGATCGCCGCGCTCTAACTCACCTGGATTTGCACATAAAGTACAGGATGTAGTATGAGTACAACCAACTCAGTAGTAACAGAAATAACTAAGGAACTGAGCAGTAGTGACGAGCTAAGTAAAACCGTCCAATTATTTATTTTCACAATTTAAAAATAAACAAAAATAAACAGATAAATTCCATAACTCAGTAAATGCCACAAAGAAGTTTAATAGATAAATGTAACAACAACACCAATAAATACAACCTCACAGCAGTGTCACTCCATCACTCATCACTCGCACTCAACACTCAACACTCAAAACACTCAACACTCTGCGCTCACTGGGGGTGTGTACAGACTCCGGAGGGGCTCCCAAATTCTAAGCGCTAAGCACGGACAGTTCACGTGCCATGCTATAAATACCTGGATCTGCACGGTTAACTCACGTGCTACGCGAACAACTCACACGCTATGGTATCAATACCTGGACCCGCACGGTCAGCTCACGTGCTACGCAGATAACTCACGCGCTATGGTATTAATATCCTCACAACCAGGCCCTCGACCTCACTCAGTCATGTACCTCTCCAGCCTCACAATGCACCACAAATAAGGGGACACAACCCACATCAAGTATTACAACATATCAACAAAATAATAGAGACTAAGGTAAACATGTACAATAGTTTCTATGACTAAGTACAAATAACGTGAGCATGAATGAAGCCTAAACATGATCTCTAACGTGAAGGCAGACAAGTTCACCAACAAATAAATGCATAAACATAGATAATGGTTATTAGGCCTCACAGCCTCACGGGACGGACCAAGTCTCAATCCCTTAAGGTATATACCCACACGCCCGTCACCTAGCGTGGGTATCACCTCCAAACAATCACATGATATCAAGTTCTCCGGATTTACACCCTCAAGGATAGAGTTAAAACTGTTACTTACCTTAACATCGTAAAATCCTACTTCGGGATGCCCTCGTCTCTGGAATCAGTCTCCAAAAGCTCCGAATCTAACCAAAATCAGAAACGAAGATGGATTCATGAAATATAACCAAAATTGAGTAGAGAACACTTACCCCAATCCCTATGGCAAAAATCGCCTCCAAAATCGCCCAAATTCGAGCTCCCCAACTCAAAATATGACCGAATGAACAAACCCTTATTTTATATAATTTTCTGCCAGTTATTTTGCCTCGTTTCTCATAACAAACGATCCTGAAACTTACTTTTTATACCTCCAATGGATTCCATGTGAAATTCTAGTCAAGTTAGGCTTTTGAATCACTCCATTTGACCTTATAATGAAGGAGATATGTAGGTTTTAATTTTTATAAATAGCGCAGATTTTTAAATAACCGTCAGTGGTAATTTCAGAATTAATCTGAAAAATATGACAACCTAATTCTTAGTAAAATTACCATAAAATCTTCATACGATATCCAAATTCGACGATTCTTTTTGCTACGGGTCCGTAATTACGATACAGATCTAATGCTTCAATCAAAAAGGAAATCGGAGCTCATTCCTTTCAATGTGATAGCATTCATGCTTGAAGAAACAGCGTCGAAACACAAGAAAAACGAGCGCAACATAACTCAAACCTATCTGAAACTCACCCGAGGCCCTCGAGACCTCAACCAATAATTCCAACAAGTCATATATCACTACCTGAACTTAGTCGAACCTTCGGAACACCCAAAACAATACCAAAACACCAAATCAACCTCGAATTCAAGCCTAAGTACTTCTAAACTTCCAAAATTCGCCAACAACATCGAAACCTATCAAACAACGTCCAAATGACCTCAAATTTTGCACACACGTCACAAATGACACTACAAACCTACTCCAACTTCTGAAATTCCATTCCGACCCCGATACCTAATTTTCCACCGCCGACCAAAATCGCCAAATTTCTAACTTTCGCCAATTCAAGACTAATTCTACCACGGGCCTCCAAATTATATTCCGGACACACTCCTAAGTCTAAAATCACCCAATGAGTTAGTTTATTCATAAGTCAACTTGCGGTTGACTTTTCTAACTTAGAATTCTAATTAAGGGACTAAGTGTCTCATTTCACTCCAAAATTGCTCCGGACCCAAGCCTACCAACTCGATACAACTCAACACCGCTAAACAACACATAGAGAAGCAGAAATGGGGGAAATAGGGCTATAACTCTCGGAACGACTGGCCGGGTCGTTACAAAACAATTCATACAACACGTAATTCGGGGATTCATACCCACAGAACCAAGTTTAGAAGTGTTACTTGCCTCAATCCGAGCAATTCTTTATTCCAATTAAACGTTTTCCTCGCGATTCGGCCTCCGAACGCCTCGAATCCCAAGTTGTGTGGTGAAATTTGCCTCTGAAAATCGCCCAAACCTCCCATTTATATGGATTTTAATGTTCGGACGCCACAGGTGGCGTGGGGTGTTGCCTGTGGCGCCATTTCCAGAACTCCAGAAGTACCAGTGCTGGGGATAGCACCCCACGCTACCCTGGACGCTAACAGGAAATATTTCCCGACACGAAAATGGGCATAACTCTCTCATACGATGTCCGAATTCGACGATTCTTTTTGCTATGGCTCCGAAATTTCAATACGGATCAAATGATTAATCAAAACTGAATTTGAAGCTCATTTGCTTAATGTGATACCACTTAAATCTTGAAGAAACAACATAAGAACATTCTACATTCGATGCCGAAACCTAGCAAATCAAGTCCGATTGATCTCAAATTATGCACACAAGTCATAAATGACATAACAGACCTATTCCAGTTTTCAGAATCGGATTCCGACCCTCATATCAAAAATTCAACTCCCCGGTCAAACTTCCAACTTAAATTTCTATTTTAGCCATTTCAAGCCTAATTTAACTACGGACTTCCAAATAATTTTCCGGACACGCTCCTAAGTCAAAAATCACCATACAGAGCTATTGGAATCATAAAAACTCTATTCTGGGATCGTTTACACATAAGTCAACATCCAATCAACCTTTTCAACTTTAGTTTTCATCTTTGTGACTAAGTAGGCGTTTGGACATAAGAATTGTAAAATTCGAAAAAATGGTGAAAACTTTTTTCAGGTGAAAATGGTATTTAAAATTTAGAGTTGTGTTTGGACATAAATTTCAGTTTGGGTTGTTTTTGAAGTTTTGTGAGTGATAATTTTGAAAAATAAATTTTTGCAGTTTTTCAAATTTTTGAAAATTTTCAAAATGCATTGTCAAGTGAAAATTGAAAATTTTATGAACAAACGTTGATTTCGAAAAAATATGAAATTTTTTGGAAAAATCTTCCATCAAACTTTATGTCCAAACAGGCTCTAAATGTCTCAATTTATTTCCGAAATCTCACCGGACCCGAACCAATTACCCCGGCAAGTCACATAACAACTATAAAGCATAAATTGAGCAGTAAATCGGGGAACATGGCTGTAATACTCAAAACGACCGGCCGGGTCATTACATTCTCCCCCACTTAAACATACGTTCGTCCTCGAACGTTCCAAGAGTTGTTTCCAAGCCATCATGTCACTATTCCATCTTACCACGCATATACCCGGGGGTGATCCCGTGCCACCGTATTCCATATAGGCATGAAAATACCACGTAATTAAAGATCATTACTTTAACCTTAGCCCATAAACCTTGGAATTCAATTTCTAACATCCATAATTTCTTTTCAAGACCCGAATCTCACATCTACACACTATATGAGTCTGAACAAGCTGTATCAAGCCATAGCCATAACCCCAGATATAATCACGTAACATACTACACAACTCGCATGCTCGCAGCACCATTACCGATCACAGTAACTACTCTAAACTAACCCGGTACTAGTATTAAACTCCATATCAAGACAAACCTCATTCCAAAACCTTCGTACACTGCTGATAATGAAAGAAACACGCGCAATCTCATAACCCCTTATCAGATCAACAAGTCATGGAGCTTTATCGCCCCAACCAGAACCATATTCACCTTCTAAGAAGACTTTCAATATTATCCTCCCAATATACCATAATAAAATCTAATAGTACCCATTCTAGGTCCAATGGACATATATTATTAAACACAACTATCCCACTGACATGCAACACCAATACAACTCAAGCCACAACTGCGCAACCTTGTACCCAAAATGGAAGATGTCTCAAAGTAGAGAACCGTATTGCAAGTTCAACAAGCACCACCACAACTGCAATGCTATAAGCTCATTTTCTATAGTAGAACCAAGACATACGAATTTAATAACAGTAACCAACTCTTCTAGAGCTCACATTAACATCACTCGCACGGAAAACTCACGTGCTATATTGTCAATATCTGGACCCGCATGGACAACTCAGGTGCAAATAATATCAGTATATGAATTCGCACGGACAACTCACGTGTCGATAATATAATCCGCCTGGCATGGTCACAGGCCTCCAGTCCAAGCATATCAAACATGAGCATTCAAATAAGTACACATGTATATTATAAATAAAATACGATTCTCATTCTGCTGGACTGGTATAAATAACACGCCAGAGAGCAGGTAGGTGCAAGGTATGCTATCACCACTCAAATCGGCAAGTTAACGCAGAAATAGTAACTATCCAATTTATTCAAGGAATTAGCCTCTTTGTAACCTCAAGTGTAGTCCATATAGTTCTCGACAAAGGTATGAATACGAGAAACGTTATAACTTTACGCTTAACAGTCAACTCTAGGCATATCTTTGCCTAAGCATTCTTCCGAGTATGAATACTTGCCCCGATGCCCGCACATGGCTCAAACCTCCCATATGTACGTACACATGGCGCACAACTATCACAAATAATTAACACAATTAGTGCCTCCACTGATTTAAAATAAAATACTCACCTCAACCAGGTCGCAACCTTGAAACAATTTGCTTATGATAACTCAAGTCCCCCAAATTCATAGAACACATGAACCACCGTAACGGATCACAACTCCAGCACTTGAATGACTATCACATCCTTCATACACAATTACCCCACTAGGAATACTTCCATAATTCTTCCGTGCCGCATAGCGATAATTGGAATATCAACAGTCTATCATCCAGGTGAGCACCTCAATACCGATGAACATCCATAAGTCAAAACACAATGCGCCTTCTGAAATACGCACCCTTCTCAGGGATTATCGAGCAGTTATAACATTAATCAAAATATCTAAAACTGACGATTCTATCCAGAATTCGTGACTTTCCCTACAAGAATAAACTGCCACCTTGTACATGTAAGTCTAAATCCCACACAACACACCATATCTATCATGCCATAATGTGACAAGCACGAGAATCTCATTATCAACTCCGAGTCACCAGAAAATTACATACCCGGTCAGTTAGAAACCTCTCTCTTGCTTCATTCCAGGAGGAAATCACAATACACAACACGTTCCCCACACTGGTAGAAAATATCCTGCTCAAACCATTTTAGAAACCATCAAGAACACTTTGAAATCCATTTGCACATAACCAAGCTATCAGAACTGAATTCCTCTAACTTGATCAAGCCACGCAGGTCACCAAACTCAAGAATATTGCCATCAAAACATCTGTAAAGTCTCACCACATCATAATTACCCAAAAGAACCAAGTATACCATTACCATACTGGTCTAACCTACTACCTAGTTGTCCTATTTACTTTGAGTTTCTCCTGAATTACCCTCAAGTTGACACTTCTCCTTGTCAGAACACTACGATCCTTATCCAAAGCTCACTACAAGATATCCTAACATAAAACCATACCGCCCTAAGGACCATAAGCCATTGTATTCTTCTTAAGCACCACAAAAGTACCACAACCGAGACCCCCACACTGAAAAGACCTTATGTGTGCTTTAAACTGTTCCTTTTTACCTTTCTTGCACTGAAATGTAGAATCCATAACCATACAGAATTACTGCAAGTCCCGACACCATCCAGTGTAAATAATTGATTCTGACGATATACAAATTCCAAAATTTTTTCAATTGACACATATATATTTTGAATCCATTAGAACACTTTCGGAAGTCACCCACTATGCTCAAATCTAAATTGCACCGCCCAAACGAGCCGAAAGACACAAGCCCCATTAGCACAACAACCCCCAAAGAAGTAATCCTGCCTTAACACCACCAATCAAATTCATACTTCATGCGCACTACATCATTCAAAATAACGATTTAGTCATTTCATGATTTTTCATATTTTCATAAAGTGCAATATAACCCGCATTCAAGAAACTTTCTTACTCGAGTCATCCCCGATCTCAACCTCTACAATTTATAACTAATCAACGAGTATGCCTCGGACTAAAACTAATATCGCACATAATCGTGCAATCAAATCGCAGATAGTAGACTCCCCCGCTCGGCTCAAAGCCATATAACAAAACATCAGATAACTCAGCATACCCATACTCTACTATTGTCATAATCCCGCAGTCAATTCCACAAAACATTTTCACAAGCTTAGGTAACACAAATCATAAAATACCTTAAATCATCTACTAAGCTCGCCTTCATCCCCGTGACGGTCAAGTCAACTTTCTCTACTAATCCAAACTCAAATCTCAACTCATACACCCCGATGGGAGAAAATAAACCCTCCACTCAACATTATAAGGAACACACATACATAAATTACTCCGCAAGAGATAATTCACCTACTTAGCCTCAAATTGGCATCTTGCTAATACCCTTTCGCAGCCACAATTACTACGGAATCACTTAATATTTCTGAGTTTGAACTCATCAACACGACATGAAAATCTACTTCACTTTACAATTAAACAACATGATATCTCCCTCAATGCACTCACAACTCAAGACCGTACGTCACATCAAAATAGGAATCAAGTACCCAATAGCAAACTCTTGAGTCATAAGTAAACTTTATTTGTCTCATTCAACCTATCTGAACACATCCCGCATTCACATCATATAGTCATTCAACCGCTCATCGAGCCACAAATTCCACGCATAAGGATACTACCGAACGCATAAGTAAAAACGCACAAGTTCTCACAATCGAAACTACCGAGCTTACGCTGCAGTCTAACCTCGGCCTCAACTCCTCCAGACTGGCCCATCACCAAAACACAAAATACTCATCTCGAACCTTGGTCATGGAATCACAAGCCGGCGATGCACATACAATACCGAGCGTTCACATGCATACACGAATGCGTGGAAGGGATTCAAAGAGTTATGTTTCAAGCCGAATCAATGTCGCATGATAGAATACAAGAAAGTGAAATTTCCTAAGGGTTCGGCAGCCTCTCAAAGATAAGTACAGACGTCTCCATACCGATCCGTAAGACTCCACTAAACCTTCTCATGTCTCTGAGACATATGTAACCTAGGCTCTGATACTAACTTGTCACGACCTAAAATCCTAACCTGTCATGATGGCGCCTATCTCAATACTAGGCAAGCCGATAACCTCAATAAATCACAATAATCTCTTAAGTTTGAAATTATAATATTTGAATTCCATAGAAAACCTCACAATTTCAGATTCAAAACACTCCCAAAACCCGTTGTCACTGAGTACATGAGCATCTAAATAATAATAACGTCTGACTGATAAACACACTATTTGAAAATATGGAACTTTACAATAACCGAAAGGAAAGAGAGTCAAGGTCTGCGGATGCCAAGCAACTACCTTGATAGTCTCCAACAATATAAACTCCGAAATCTAGCAGCCATCGTATCCGGGAGCACCTGGATCTGCACACAAGGTGCATAGTGTAGTATGAGTAGAACCAACTCAATAAGTAACAAGACTATCTCTGGAATGAAAGTAATGACGAGCTCAATAGGTACAATCTAGTGTAAAAATAATAGTACAGAAATATAGGCATGCTTTCAAGTTTAACAGTTAAACTCAGTACAATTAAAATAGATCAATTTTGAATGATATGGAGTTTATGACATCTCTATGTCTACATGCCAATGTTCATACTATATATGAAGCACCTCAGTGAAAACCTCGTGTACTCAAATCTCAAAATACTCAATCACTCAGTACTGTATATGGCCAATCCAGCCCAGGGAAGATCCATCCCATATATATATACACATCAACTGACAGTCAGTCACTCAGTACTGTATAAGGCCAATCCAGCCCAAGGGAAGATCCATCCCCAAATATCAATGATTAGGAGAAGATCCGTGTTGAGGGAAAATCCATCCCTCGATATCAATGCTTTGGGCAAGATCCATGCCGAGGGAATATCCATCCCTCAATATATATATCTATGGCAAGATCCATCCTCTATACAATTTTATATATATATATATATATATCAACTGCGCTCACTGTGGGGGTGCAGACTCCGGGGGATCTCCTTCAGTACAAGCGCTATAATATCCAGATACATGCATAAATAAATAAACATGCAACGGCGTGCAAACCGATCCCATAAATATCACTCAAAATCTCTAGTCTCTCGGGCTCTCAATGACATGCAAAATCAACCGGACATGATGATATGATGTATCAATAAATGACAACAGAGACTGAGATATGATATGCAAGACAAATGTGACTGAGTACAAAATTATAAATTTAAACAAATAGTTCCACATCAATACGACCCATGTGGGTTCCAAATTATATCGGCGCATAGCCTGAATATGATCTTTAATACGAGACTCAGCTCAATTTCTCTAACACGTGAAGGATATGTGGATAATGACATTTATTTAATTATGAAACTCAATGGAATCAATTAAGTCACAATTCCTATGATGCACACCCACACGCCCGTCACTTAGCATGTGCGTCATCTCCAAACAATTCATACAACACGTAATTCAGGGATTCATACCCTCGGAACCAAGTTTAGAAGTATTACTTACCTCAATCTGATCAATTCTTTATTCCAATTAAACCCTTTCCTCGCGATTCGGCCTCCCAACGCCTTGAATCCCAAGTTGTGTGGTGAAATTTGCCTCTGAAAATTGCCCAAACCTCCTGTTTATAGGGATTTTAATGTTCGGGCGCCAATGGTGGGGTGGGGCGCTGCCTGTGGCGCCGTTTCCAGAACTCCAAAAGTACCAGTGCCAGGGATAGCACCCCACGCTACCCTAGACGCTGGCGATGATGGGAAATATTTCCCGACACGGAAATGGACACAACTCTCTCATACGATGTCCGAATTCGGCGATTCTTTTTGCTATGGCTCCGACATTTCAATACGGATCAAATGCTTCAATCAAAAATGAATTTCGAGCTCATTTGCCTAATGTGATACCACTTAAATCTTGAATAAACAACGTAAGAACATTCTACATTCGATGCCGAAACATAGCAAATCAAGTCCGATTGACCTCAAATTTTGCACACAAGTCATAAATGACATGACAGACCTATTCCAATTTCCAGAATCGGATTCCGACCATCATATCAAAAATTCAACTCCCCGGTCAAACTTCCAACTTAAATTTCTATTTTAGCCATTTCAAGCCTAATTTAACTACGGACTTCCAAATAATTTTCTGGACATGTTCCTAAGTCCAAAGTCACCATACAGAGCTATTGGAATCATCAAAACTCTATTTCGGGGTCGTTTACACATAAGTCAACATCCAATCGACCTTTTAAACTTAAGATTTCATCTTTGAGACTAAGTATCTCTATTCATTCCGAAACCTCACCGGACCCGAACCAATTACCCCGGCAAGTCACATAACAACTGTGAAGCATAAATTAAGCAGTAAATGGGGGAACAAGGCTGTAATACTCAAAATGACCGGTCGGGTCGTTACATTCTCTCCCACTTAAACGTACGTTCGTCCTCGAACGTGCCAAGAGTTGTTTCCAAACCATCACATCACTATTCCATCTTACCACGCACATACCCGGGGGTGATCCCACGCCACCATATTCCATATAGACCTGACAATACCACGTAATTGAAGATCATTACTTTAACCTTACCCCATAAACCTTGGAATTCAATTTCCAACATTCAAAATTTCTTTTCAAGACCCGAATCTCACATCTACACACTGTATGAGTCTGAACAAGCTGTATTAAGCCATAAACATAACCTCATATATAATCACGTAACATACTACACAACTCGCATGCTTGCAGAACCATTCCCGATCACTATAACTACTCCAAACTAACCTGGTACTAGTATTAAACCCCATATCAAGCCAAACCTTGTTCCAAAACCTTCGTACACTACTGATAATGAAAGAAGCATGTGGAATCTCATAACCCTTATCAGATCAACAAGTCATGGAGCTTTCGCGCCCCAACCAGAACCATAATCACCTTTTAAGACGACTTTCAATATTATCCTCCCAATATACCGTAATAAAATATGATATTACCCATTCTAGGTCCAATGGCCATATATTATTAAACACAACTATCCCACTGACATGCCATACCAATACAACTCAAGCCACAACTCCACAACCTTATACCCAAAATGGAAGATGTCTCAAAGTAGAGAACCGTATTGCAAGTTCAACAAGCACCACCACAACTACAATACTATAAGCTCATTATATATAGTAGAACCAAGACACACAAATTTAATAATAGTAACCAGCTCTTCTAGAACTCACATTAACATTATTCGCACGAAAAATTCATGTGCTATAGTATCAATATCTGGACCCGCACGGACAACTCACGTGCAAATAATATTAGTATATGGATCCGCACGGACAACTCACGTGGCAATAATATAATCCGCCCGGCACGGTCACATGCCTCTAGTACAAGCATATCATACATGAGCAATCAAATAAGTATACATGTATATGATAACTGAATTACGATTCTCATGCTCCTAGACTGGTATAAATAACACGCCATAGAGTAGGCAGGTGCAAGATGTGCTATCACCACTCAAATCGGCAAGTTAACGCAAAAATAGTAACTACCCAATTTATTCAGGGAATTAGCCTCTTTGTAACTTCAAGTGTAATCCAGATACTTCTCGACAAAGGTACGAATACAAGAAACGTTATAACTTTACGCTTAACAGTCAACTCTAGGCATATCTTTCTCTAAGCATTCTTCCGAGTATGAATACTTGCCCCGATGCCCGCACATGGCTCAAACCTCCCATATGTACGCACTCGTGGCGTGAAACTATCACAAATAATTAATGCAATTAGTGCCTCCACTGATTTTAAATAAAATACTCACCTCAACCAGGTCGCAACCCTGAAACAATTTGCTTCTGATAACTCCAGTCCCCCAAATTCATATAACACATGAACCACTAGGAATACTTCCATACTTCTTCCGTGCCGCATAGCGATAATTAGAATATTAGTAGTCTATCATCCAGATGAGTACCTCAATACCGATGAACATCCATAAGTCAAAACATAATGCGCCTTTTGAAATACGCACCCTTCTTAGGGATTACCGAGCAGTTATAACATTAATCGAAATATCTGAAACTGACCATTCTATCCAGAATTCGTGACTTTCCCTTCAAGAATAAACTGCCACCTTGTAAATGTAAATCTTAATCCCGCACAACACACCATATCTATCATGCCATAATGTGACAAGCACGAGAATCTCATTATCAACTCCGATTCATCAGAAAATTACATACCCGGTCAGTTAGAAACCTCCACCTTGCTTCATTCCAGGAGAAAATCACAATACACAACACGTTCCCCACACCGGTAGAAACTATCCGGCTCAAACCATGGTACAAACTATCAAGAACACTTTGAAATCCATTTGCACATAACAAAGCTATCGGAACTGAATTCCTCTAACTCGACCAAGCCACGCAGGTCACCAAATCCAAGAATATTGCAACCAAAACATCTGTAAAGTCTCACCATATCATAATTACCCAAATGAACCGAGCATACTATTACCATACTGGTTTAGCCTACTACCCAGTTATCCTATTTACTTTGAGTTTCTTCTGAATTACCCTCAAGTTGACACTTCTCCATGTCAGAACACTACGATCCTTACCTAAAGCTCACTACAAGACATCCTAACATAAAACCATACCGTCCTAAGGCCCATAAGCCACTGTAAACTTCTTAAGCACCACAAAAGTACCACAACCGAGACCCTCACACTGAAAAGACCTTATGTGGACTTAAATTGTTACTTTTTACCTTTCTTGCACTGAAATGTAGAATCCATAGTCATACAGAATTACCACAAGTCCTGGCACCATCTAGTGTAAATAATCGATTCTGACGATATACAAATTCCGAATTTTTTTCAATTGACACATATACATTTTGAATCTATTAGAACCCTTTCGAAAGTCACCCGCTATGCTCAAATCTAACTTACACCGCCCAAACGGGCCGAAAGACACAATTCCCATTAGTAAAACAGCCCCACAAAGAAGTAACCCTGCCTTAACACCACCAATCAAATTCATACTTTGTGCGCACTACATCCTTCAAAATAACAATTTAATCATTTCATGATTTTTAATATTTTCATGAAGTGCAACATAACCCGCATTCAGAGAATTTTCTTACTTGAGTCATCCCCAATCTCAACCTCTGCAAGTCATAACTAATCAACAAGTATGCCTCAGACCAAAACCAATACCGCACATAATTGTGTAATCAAATAGTAGATAGTAGACTCCCCCACTTGGCTCAAAGCCATATAACAAAACATATGATAATTTACCATACCCATACTCTACTATTTTCATAATCTCGCAGTCAATTCCACAAAAATTCTTCACAAGCTCAGGTAACAAAAACCATAAAATACCTCAAATTATCTACTAAGCTCGCCTTCATCCCCGTGACGGTCAAGTCAACTTTCTCAACTAATCCAAACTCAAATCTCAACACATATACCTGATGGGAGAAAAGAAACCCTCAATTCAACATTATAAGGAACACATATACATAGATTACTCTGCAGGAGATAATCCACCTGCTTAGCCTCAAATTGGCATCTTGCTATACCCTTTCGCAGCCACAATTACTACGAAATCACTTAATATTTCTGAGTTTGAACTCATCAACACGACATGAAAATCTACTTCGCTCTACAATTAAACAACATGAAAACTCCCTCAACGCACTCACAACTCAAGACCATACGTCACATCAAAATAGGAATCAAGTACCTAATAGCAAACTCTTGAGTCACAAGTAAACTTTATTTGTTTCATTCAACCCATCTGAACACATCCCACATTCATATCATACTCATCATATAGTCATTCAACAGCTCGTCGAGCCATAAATTCCACTCATAGGGATACTATCGAACGCATAAGTACAAACGCACAAGTTCTCACAACCGAAGTCCTCCAGACTCGCCCATCACCAAAACACAAAATACTCATCTCGATCCTCGTTCATGGAATTACAAGACGGCGATGCACAGACGATACCGAGCGTTCACATGCGCACACGAATGCGTGGAAGGGATTCAAAGAATTATGTTTCAAGCTGAATCAATGTCGCACAATAGAATACAAGAAAGTGAAATCTCCTAAGGGTTCGACAGCCTCTTGAATATAAGTACAGACGTCTCCATACCGATCCGTAAGACTCCACTAAACCTTCTCATGACTCTGAGACTATGTAACCTAGGCTCTGATACCAACTTGTCACGACCTAAAATCCTAACCTGTCGTGATGGCGCCTATCTCAATACTAGGCAAGCCGATAACCTCAATAAATCACAATAATCTCTTAAGTTTGAAATTATAATATTTGAATTCCATAGAAAACCCTACAATTTCAGATTCAAAACACTCCCAAAACCCGTTGTCACAGAGTACATGAGCATCTAAATAATAATAACGTCTGACTGATAAACACACTGTCTGAAAATATAGAACAGTACAATAACCGAAAGGAAAGAGAGTCAAGGTCTGCGGATGCCAAGCAGCTACCTTGATAGTCTCCAACACAATAAAATCCGAAATCTAGCAGCCATCGTATCTGGGAGCACCTAGATTTGCAAACGAGGTGCAGAGTGTAGTATGAGTACAACCAACTCAATAAGTAACAAGACTAACCTCTGGACTGAAAGTAGTGACGAGCTCAACAGGTACAGTCCAGTGTAAAAATAACAGTACAGAAATGTAGGCATACTTTCAAGTTTAACAGTTAAACTCAGTACAATTAAAATAGGTCATTTCTGAATGATATGAGGTTTATGACATCTCTATGTCTACATGCCAATATGCATACTGTATATGATGTACCTCAGTGAAAACCTCGTGTACTCAAATTTCAAAATACTCAATCACTCAGTACTGTATATGGCCAATCCAGCCTAGGGAAGATCCATTCCCCCCTCCCCCCCATATATATATATATATATACACACACATCAACTGACAGTCAGTCACTCAGTACTGTATAAGACCAATCCAGCCCAAGGGAAGATCCATCCCCGAATATCAATGATTCGGACAAGATCCATGTCCAGGAAAAATCTATCCCTCGATATCAATGATTCGGGAAAGATCCATGTAGAGGGAAGATCCATCCCTTAATATAAATATATATATCTATGGCAAGATCTATGCCCAGGGAAGATCCATCCCATATATATCAACTGCGCTCATTGTGGGGGGTGCAGACTCTGGAGGGGCTCCTTCAGCCCAAGCACTATAATAGCCAGATCTAGGCATAAATAAATAAATATGCTGTGGCGTGCAGCCCGATCCCATAAATATCACTCAAAATCTCCAGTTTCTCGGGCTCTCAATGATATGAAAAATCAACCCGACATGATGATATGATGTATCAATAAATGACAACAGAGACTGAGATATGATATGCAAGACATATGTGATTGAGTACAAAATAATAAATTTAAAGAAATAGTTCCACAACAATACGACCCATGTGGGTCCCAAAATATATCGGCATGTAGCTTGAACATGATCTTTAATATGAGACTCAACTCAATTTCCCTAACACGTGGACGATATGTGGATAATGATATTTATTTAATTTTGTAACTCTACGGAATCAATTAAGTCACAATTCCTATGATGCACGCCTACACGCCTGTCACCTAACATGTACGTCATCTCCAAACAGTTCATACAACACGTAATTCAGGGATTCATACCCTCAGAACCAAGTTTAGAAGTGTTACTTACCTCAATTCATTATTCCAATTAAATCCTTTCCTCGCGATTCGTCCTCCGAACGCCTTGAATCCCAAATTGTGTGGTAAAATTTACCTCTGAAAATCGCCCAAACCTCCTATTTATAGGGTTTTAATGTTCGGGCGCCACATGTGGCGTGGGGCGCTGCCTGTGGCTCCGTTTCCAGAACTCCAGTAGTACCAGCGCCAGGGATAGCACCCCACGCTACCCTGGACGGTGACGACAACAGGAAATATTTTCCAACACGGAAATGGGCATAAAACTCTCATACGATGTGAGAATTCGACGATTCTTTTTGCTATGGCTTTGAAATTTAAATACGGATCAAATGCTTCAATCAAAACTGAATTTGTACCTCATTTGTTTATTGTTGTACCATTTAAATCTTGAAGAAACGACGTTGAGACATTCTACATTCGATGCCAAAACCTAGCAAATCAAGTCCGATTGACCTCATATTCTGCACACAAGTCATAAATGGCATAGCGAACCTATTTCAATTTACAGAATCGGATTCCGACCCCGATATCAAAAATTTAACTTTCCGGTCAAACTTCCAACTTAAATATTTATTTTAGCCATTTCAAGCCTAATTTAACTACGGACTTCTAAATAATTTTTCGGACACGCTCCTAAGTCCAAAGTCACCATACAGAGCTATTTGAATCATCAAAACTCTATTCCGGGGTCATTTATACATAAGTCAACACCTTTCAACTTAAGTTTTCATCTTTGAGACTAAGTGTCTCAATTCATTCCGAAACCTCACTGGACCCGAACCAATTATCCCGGCAAATTACATAACAAATGTAAAGCACAAATTGAGCAGTAAATGAGGAAACAAGGCTGTAATACTCAAAATGACCGGTCAGGTCGTTACAATAGTTCATCCCTTTTCAAAGTTTTTGTCCGGATATATTAATTAATTAGGAGAGGGGTAAAGAGATGGATGAGAAGATTTTGCGGGTGGAAACTGATAAATAAACGGATTTTGATTACAGTTGTATTCATTCAACATGAAATTAAATGAGAAATTCTTCTGTATTAAAATTTTGAAGTTCGTCTTGGTAATAGAAGTTCTAAATCTGAAATAAGATTTCTAGCAGATGACTGCTTTCACACGAGCCAACAAATTTGAGAACAAAATTGAAAATATCTTTTGTAGGTTTTGTCCTTATGGGTCAGTGGTGTTTAGCAATTCATGAAGGAAGTGACGTGTCGTGAAATTTACAAAGATGACAAAATTAGAGTGGCTTCGATACAATTTTTTATATTTTTTTCTTTCTTTGTGTATCGTCTTGGCTTTTACTTTGTTAAAGATACTATCCATTCATAATTTTTTGGTTCAGGAAACTCTAACGGACACTGCAAAAACAAAGCCTTTATGGGTATGAATGGAGATCAGATCTTCAACAAGACTCTCATATTTTCCTAGATGTCTTTCATTTAGTTTTTTTGTAGAATATGTTCATCCTAAATTGTATTATTTAATGTATGGAAGTTTAACTTTTGCAAAGTTTTGTGAAATATGTGTCATTTCAAGGACCTAGAGTTTAAAATTATGCAGTTTATGTCAGAAAGAGGTGTTCAAGTTCCTCACATTATATTAGAGGTACATTATGTAATTTTCAAGTTGCCATGTGTAGTAAGGTAACATGTAATGACTATATTTTTTAGACGCAATTTATGTGTCATTTCATATGGCTCATCAAATACATCAAATTCAAAAAGTTTATCTACTTAATAAACATACGGAGGAAAAACAATTGTGATACTTACACCAAACAAAAGTCATATTATCAGTGCATGAATTGGTTGAATTATTCTTTTTGCCACAACTGATTAGCTTTCACTTTATGATTTTTTCATAGAGTTGGTTACCAAAACTTTTTTAACATTAAGCATGGATCAATTCAATTTCGTATTTCATCGAGGTTTTTTTCAAAAGAACTAGGATTGTTATCTCATTATCGTAGAATTCAAAGTCTCAATTAGATTTTAAATGTGTTATTATTTAAATTATAGGAAACTAACTGAAAAAAATAATCGTCGATAAAATAAATAGAAAAAATTATTAAGTAGATAAATAATTGTACTATTTATTCTAAAGATTCTAATTAAGTTTGATTTATTTAAGTAAAATATACAAATAAATTTAAACAATACTTTATTCTTTCGAAATGATTTAAATATATCAAAATATCATTCAATAAATATTAAAAAAATACCTCACAAAACTGTTTCTATTAGAAACTACTCTAAAAATAAGAAAAAATACTTAACATGAGGAGAATTTCCGATAATGTCATCCCTTATTTTATTACGTAACAACTCCATTACATTAGAATAGCGTAAATATTAGGTTAAAGTAAGTAGGATTATTTTGATATATATAAATATATGCCAAGGGTATTTTTGCTGAGAGAAAACTAAAAATAATTTTTGCTTCTGCTTATGTGGAGAAGCTATATTTTTTAGCTTTTTAAAAATAACTTTTATTTCTCCGTAAATTGCGAAAGCACTTATTTTTCTCCTAGTGGACTGGTCAAATAATTTTAACTCTCAAAATAAGCACTTTTATTTATAGGAATACACGCTTGACCTATCATAAGCTTGACAAAACAGGCTGTTAGTAATTTTGTCACAAAATAATTGAATATCTTCTTTTATAATTGTATTTTATTATTTCGTATATTTCAAATTGCATCCCAACTTGTTGCGACTCTTAATTATTGTTGACTTCTTTTATATGTTTCAAATTATTGTACTAGGTAGATGGAATATAATATGGTTAAATGGTTTGTAATTTGTAATTCTAGTAGGAGGAAAGTTTCACCTCCCTGTACTAAATCAAAAAATCATAAACTATTCTTTTTATTGCATTTACTGCTCTACCTTTTCCTTTTGTGTTCGGTTATTCGTATTGTATTTAAATGGATAGAGATATGTTTAGCTTAAGATTGTATTGTTTGTTTTCTAGCATAAAAATTGTACAATTTATCATTGTTGAGAAAACAAATAAATAGGTTATTTTAATATATTTATATATTGTATGAACAAATACTAGAACAAATACTAAAAGCTAGCACAATCATAGTTGGTAATGGCGGTTGTCCGCACTCACGATCGATGACGATAGTTGTGAGGTGATAGCTAACGTGGTTTTGGCCAGTGGAGACGAGTGATGATAGTGGTTATGCAGTGATGGTTGTACTTTGGTTACTATGGTGATGGTCAACGTTGGAAACGTAGCGGACGGGTTAGTCGTGGTGGCTCAGGATAGAGGTAGCTGGTGACCGGTGATTGGTGGTCATGGTTCATGTTAGAGTCGGGGCTCAACAGATCGCGGGACCTAAGGCGAAATCTATTCGGAGGCCCTTAATCCCAATATAATCCAACTAGTGGGATTTGGGGAGGGTAGTTTGTACGCAGACCTTATCCCTACCATGGAGTAGAGATGCTGTTTTCGATAGAACCTCGGCCTCCTCCGTCCAAGAACTCCCCACCTTGCTCTTGGGGTGACTCGAACTCACAACTTCTTGGTTGGAAGTGGAGGGTGATCACCACTAGAGCAACCCACTCTTGTCAAATATACTAATTAATGAGGGGAGAAAATTATCATAATTTGTAAATTTATTGTATAAAATAACCTCAATCAAGTAACAAAACATATACTAACACTTTTTTTATTCTAATTATTTATATAAATTATATAATATATAATAGTAACAATAATAATAAGAATTTTAAAATAAATATGGGGGCCTAAGGCAATGGCCTCACTGCCCAAAGCCTTAGAGCCGCCCCTGGTTAGAGTATATTTGAGTAGAGCTGTCAAACGGCCCGGCCCGGTAGTAAGGGCCGGATAGGGTTGGATTGGAACGGGGACCAGATTGTGCCGGATAATTTTTTGGTACCGGTTAACCGGATTGGTACGACCCGTTATTGTCAAGTCACATGAGAACCGGTTAACCGGATCGGTCCGGACCAGTTCACATGAGAACCGGTTAACCGGATCGGTCCGGACCAACTTTGGTCGATTTTTCTGGGTTTAATTTTGGCATAAAATGCCTGTTTTGACAGCTACACCACCTGCCAGCATACCAATACAACAACACAACAACAACAACAACAACAACAACAACACAACAACAACAACCAAAACATTCAATACATACTTTAAAACTAACAAATTGAAGTTCAATTGAATATAAAAATTCAAAACCAAGTTAAAACTAATTACAACTAGTTCAAAACTGGTTCTATTTGTCTAGTTCAAAGTATATAAAAGTCAAGGGGTATTTTCTACAATATCATCATCACCGTCTGATGAACTTTCATTTACAAGACGATATAGAGAACGGTCTTGTGGAGGACGGGAAGCACGATCACGGGGAGGACGGGAGGAACGATCACGAGCAGGACGGGAGGAACGATCATGAGCAGGACGGGAGGAACGATCACTTATAGCGATGGAAGTTTTTAGTAGGAAGCCCGTATACCTTCCCCCATTTTGGACTGCCAACAGACTCCAACCATATTCTTTCAGCATCCTCGTCCGAAGGTTGGGTTGGCTCACCCGATTCACCAGCTGGATGACTACGGATGAATTCCTCCACGTTACTTTGGTAGCGACCCTATATTATTTTAAATTAAATTAGTATTTCAAAATTTTTATAAAAATAAATTATAATACTTAAATAAAATTAAAAGCTTACATATGCAGTCGAGGCCCGGTCCTCGACCCACCTATCTTGATCCCCCTCTTTCTTCTTCTTCACAATATGTGTCTCCTTGAATAGCTCATCATGACTCATTGGACGTCCATACTTCTTTTCCTGAAAACAAATTAATTTAGTTAATAAACAGAATAGATATACTTAGAACAGTAAAATAATTTAAGCAATTACGTACCAATCTTCTTTTTATTGTCCCTAGGCTGATCGCACCTCCAGTGTGCAAGGAGCCTCCCTTCTCGGATGCGCGAGCTTTCTTTCCTTTTTCGCTCCTCTCTAAGAACTTTGCGGTAAGCCATTGCCTTTGCAAATCATTCCACAAATTCTCAAGTAACCAGCCAGGCCTCTTGTTCTTCTTTCTAGCATCCGAGAAAGCATCCGCCAATCTCTTGCGAGCTTTATGATGAAAATTTGTAGCCACTTCCGCGCTATAGCGGTCTTCCCATACACACTTGCTCTGTATTTCAAAAGTTAAATATTAGATGGAAACATCATAAATATAAATTATTAAACTGTTTAAAAGAACATTTATACCTTAAATTGATTGAAAATTTGCTCCTTCAGTGAGAATGGGCAATCAGTCCAAGTCGCATAAGGGCCATCATAAAGCTTTCTGATGGCATTGGTGATTATCCTCGTAGTCTTATTACCCGGCCTGAACCTGCAATTTAATAATAAAAATACATTAATATCTTAGTAAAAATGTTACAAATCAATAGACGCAAAAATAATGAATAACACTTACCCATCACCCTCAGGGACTATGATGATCCTGCCATATCGATCATAATGCACTACCTCATCATCACCATCCGAAGCATGTGTATCAGAGGCATGTGAAGACGGTGTAGGCGGGTCAGAGCTAATGCCTCGCAGGCGAAGGCCTGCAATAGATGGAGTCGATGATGAAGATGGTTGCGATCCCTGTGACTGCGACATAGCTGGACGCGACCCAAGTGGATGTGATACCGATGGCTGTGACCCGAGTGGCTGTGACCCGAGTGGCTGTGACATGGGTGGATGCGATCCATGTGGCTATGATATGTAGGGATGTGATCCATGTGGATGTGATGCAGATGGCTGTGAGGCAGCTGGACTGTATGTCGGACGTATAGTCATATGGCCCTGTGATGGAAGACTGTGTGTCTGAATGAAGGTGTACGGCTCGTGATGCTGTGGCAGCTCAGTATAGCCGTGTGGTGGAGGATAAGACATAATCATCTCTGAAAAGGGTGGATAAGATGGAGTATTATTTTCTACCCTCCTCTTTCCCTTCCTACCCTTTTCTCGACCCCGAGAACTAGTAGGGTCATTGTTACCTTGACCCTTGCCTGCCATCTCATAATATAATACACATTTAGATTGAAACATATAAGAAACTAGCTATTAAATGAGAGTGCTTTAAAAAACTAACTTTTTAATCCTCATCGACGTATTGTTCCTCGTCCGAGAATTCTTCGTCCTCACTTGTTTGAGCTTCATCAGTTGATTCTTCGTCTTTATTTTCTATAATTGTTACTTCATTTATATCAACTTCTTCCAATATGCGTTCAGGATGTTCCAAATCATTTTCTAACTGATCGTCCACTATTTGGTGAACATTGGAGATATCGTTTTGATATGCAACATCTAACACATTCTCGACTTTCACCCTACCTACAAGCTTAGTTTTTATTACAACCCACCAATCGGACTTATTCCGCCGCAATGGATAAGGAGCATAATACACTTGCCTAACGTTATGTGCAATTATGAAAGGATCATAGCGATCATACTCCCTCGTATGATTAACCTCAATTATGTTATATTGGTTGTGTACTCTTGTACCTCTTGTTGGATTTGGGTCAAACCACTTGCATCTAAAGAGTATCAATTTCTTATATGGCCAACCTGTATATTCTAGTTGTAATATTTCTTTGACCACACCATAATAATCAATATCTCCAACTTGGTTGCCATCACCACCTTGAACCCACACCCCGTTGTTGTTGCTATTTTTATTTTTAGAGCAATCCTCTGTATGAAACTTATAACCATTCACTACGTACTTAGACATTGTTGTGACCTGAAGCCCAGGTCCCCAAGATATATCTTTCAAAAATTGATTTACACCATTATTTGGATTATTTACCTACATAGAGTTAAAAAAAGTCATAAGTTAGCACAACTTATGAATCAATTTTTATACATTCACTACATATGTATATATATATATATATATATATACACACACACACACTTACAAACTGTTTGAACCACGTATCAAATCTCGTATATACAGCATCATAGCCAAATTGACCCACGAAGTGACTGTGACATATCAAATATTTTTAGTAGTTGCATCAATATGTAGTCACAGTAAATTTTATATTTTGATAACTAATAAATCAATACTTACTTGAGAAATGGTACAACTTCGGGATAATTTAGCAACACATGAAGTGTAGCTGACTTGTACTCCATATCACTCAAACTTCTCTTTCTAACATCCTTAGAACATTGGCCTGGTTGATTGAATATGGACATTGGTGGATATAATAGATCATTCACACATTCGACCGTGTGCCTATTGGGCCTATTCCTAGAACATGGCACGTTACTCTCAAAATAATAAGAACAAAAATGTGCAGTTTTCTTTGCAAGATAGGCTTCGCATATAGATCCTTCGATCCTTCAATCTTATTCCTCTGCTTAACAAATTATTTGCATTTGCCAATTGTCCTACATAATCTCATGTTAGCCAAGAACATTCAAATAAAATAGAATATTACATCAAACTTATAATATTACCTCTCAAAGGGATACATCCATCTGCATTGAACAGGCCCTCCAAGTCGTGCCTCGTGTACAAGGTGTATTGGAAGGTGTTCCATCACATCAAAGAAACCACATGGGAATATTTTTTCCATCTTACTAGAAATTACACGGATGTTCTGGTCCATCCGAAGTAGGTTTTCTTCCCTTAATGTGGTAGAACACAAGTCTTTGAAAAACAAACTAATCTCTGTGATGGGTTTCCAGATTCTTTCAGGCAAACCACAAAATGCAATAGGCACTAAGGTCTCCATGAAAATATGGCAGTCATGACTTTTCAAATGGCTCAACTTCCCTACCTCTATATCTACTTTTTTCCAAGATTCGACGCATAACCCTCAGGAATCTTCAATTTCGTAACCCAATCACAAATTTGTCGTCTTTCCTCCAAAGTGAATGTGTAACTTGCTTTGGGCTTGAACACCTTACCATTGTTTGCTGTCTGCAAGTATAATTCAGGCCGCCTGCAATATTCTTGTAAGTCCATTCTAGCCTTCGGGTTATCTTTTGTCTTACCTTTAACATCCATCACTGTGTTGAACAAATTATCAAAATAATTCTTCTCAATATGCATGACATCAAGGTTGTGTCGGAGAAGATTATCCTTCCAATAAGGCAACTCCCAAAATATACTCTGTTTCGTCCAATTATGATTAACACCATATCCGGGGAATCTATAAGGTGGAGCCTCAGTAACTTTACTGAAGTTCTGGACCCTCTCCCAAATTTCCTCACCTGAAAGTATCGGAGGTGGAGAATCATATTCCACTTTATTCTTTTTGAATGCATTTTTCATCCTTCTAAACTCATGATCATCAGGCAAGAATTGACGGTGACAATCAAACCATGATTGCTTTCGGCCATGTTTCAAAGTGAACGCTTTACTATTTTTCATGCAGTAAGGACAAGCTAGCTTCCCAGCAGTCATCCACCCAGACAACATTCCATATGCAGAAAAATTATTAATAGTCCACATTAAATTAGCACGCAAATTAAAATTCTGCTTGGTTGATATGTCATATGTTTCAACACCATCATACCACAATTGTTTTAGCTCATTAATCAAAGGTTGCAAATATACATCAATCAAACTTTTCGGATTACGTGGACCGGAGATAATATAATTTAAGAATATATATGGACTAGTCATACACAACTCAGGTGGTAGATTATAAGGTGTAAGAAAGACAGGCCAACATGAATATGGTATCGTAGATATAGAAAAAGGCGTGAAGCCATCCGCACACAGACCTAACCGAATGTTCCTTGGTTCACTAGCAAAATCTGGATATGTCCTATCAAAGTACTTCTAAGCTTCTCCATCTGAAAGATGACACATAACACCAGGTGGTCTTTTATTTTCAAAGTGCCATCTCATATGAGGAGCAGAACTCATCGACGCATATAACCTCTTTAACCTAGGTATAAGAGGTAAATAATGCATCGCCTTGACAGCAACCATATTCCAGCTGGAAAGCCTCTTGAAATGAGGCTTTTCGCAAAATTTACAACTGTCTAAAGTTGCATCATCTTTATAATATAACATGCAACTATCTTCACAACAATCAATTCTCATTGACGAAAGTCCTAACTTAGAAACCAATCTCTTCGCCTTATAGAAATCACCAGGTAAGTTGATATTAGGGTCAACTAGTTCACTCATAAGGTCAATGAAAGAGTCCATGGCTGCTTGAGAAATATTCCAATTAGATTTGATACTTAGTAATCTAACTGCAACAGACAGCTCAGAGTGCGGACTTCCTTCACGTAGTGGACGACTAGCTTCCTCTAACTGTTCATAAAAACGTTTTGCGTCATCATTAGGAGTTTGTTCAACATTTTCATTGGGCTCACCCCCAAAAGCATCCGCAACCATATCCTGAATTCTAGAATCAAGATTTGTATTCTCCACCGACCTACTACTTTCACCAACAACCATGTTATGAAATATCCCACGGCTACCATCGATCTCTCCATGATTAGTCCACACAAAGTAATTCTCTATAAACCCCTTCCTATAAAGATGAAGCTTAACTTCCTCCGATTTTTTAAACTTCATACAATCGCACCTGACACAAGGGCACCTAATTACTCATTCACTTTGGTATGGTGGAAGTGACATTGCATGTCTAATAAAGTCATCAACCCCTTCTACAAAATCCTCCCGCAATCCCCGCCGATTAGGATAATTTCTATTGTACATCCAAGTACGATGTTCCATCTATACAAATAAAACAAGAACAAATTAATTTATTCTACAATTATAAATTAATTATATCTTTTTTAGTTAATTCAAGATAATTATTTTTTCCTAATTATACCAATTTATATCCTAAAATTTCAATTCATATCCAAAAGGTCCAATTCATATCTTAAAAGTTCAATTCATATCCTAAAAGTTCAATTCACAAGAACAAATCCTAAAAACTAAAATTTCAATTCATATCCTACGAGTTTAAACATAAACTAACTAAACTAAAGAAATTCAACCCATACCCTAAAAGTTTGATTCACAAGAATAAATTAATTTATTCTATAATTATAAATTAATTATATCTTTTTTAGTTAATTCAAGATAATTATTTTTTTCTAATTACACCAATTTATATCCTAAAAGTTCAATTCATATCCAAAAGGTCCAATTCATATCTTAAAAGTTCAATTCATATCCTAAAAGTTCAATTCACAAGAACAAATCCTAAAAACTAAAATTTCAATTCATATCCTACGAGTTTAAACATAAACTAATTAAACTAAAGAAATTCAACCCATACCCTAAAAGTTCGATTCACAAGAATAAATTAATTTATTCTACAATTATAAATTAATTCAAGATAACTAACTTAATTATTTTTTCCTAATTACACCAATTTATATCCTAAAAGTTCAATTCATATCCAAAAGGTCCAATTCATATTTTAAAAGTTCAATTCATATCCTAAAAGTTCAATTCACAAGAACAAATCCTAAAAACTAAAATTTCAATTCATATCCTACGAGTTTAAACATAAACTAACTAAACTAAAGAAATTCAACCCATACCCTAAAAGTTTGATTCACAAGAACAAATTAATTTATTCTACAATTATAAATTAATTATATCTTTTTTAGTTAATTCAAGATAATTATTTTTTTCTAATTACACCAATTTATATCCTAAAAGTTCAATTCATATCCAAAAGGTCCAATTCATATCTTAAAAGTTCAATTCATATCCTAAAAGTTCAATTCACAAGAACAAATCCTAAAAACTAAAATTTCAATTCATATCCTACGAGTTTAAACATAAACTAATTAAACTAAAGAAATTCAACCCATACCCTAAAAGTTCGATTCACAAGAACAAATTAATTTATTCTACAATTATAAATTAATTATATCTTTTTTAGTTAATTCAAGATAACTAAATTAATTATTTTTTCCTAATTACACCAATTTATATCCTAAAAGTTTAATTCATATCCAAAAGGTCCAATTCATATCTTAAAAGTTCAATTCATATCCTAAAAGTTTAATTCACAAGAACAAATCCTAAAAACTAAAATTTCAATTCATATCCTACGAGTTTAAACATAAACTAACTAAACTAAAGAAATTCAACCCATACCCTAAACTAAACTAATTCATAACTAATTGACTAATTAACAAAACTAATTAAAACAAGACCTAAACCCTAATCCTCAATAAAATGCAATGTTCAAATAATTGAAACACTAATCAATTGATACTAATTCATAACTAATTAACAAAACCTAGAAATAATAAATAAATGGGCTGTAATTCAAACCTAGAATTTTTAGGAGATGGAGAAGGAGAGGGGCGGCAGTGGCAGTGGCAGCGGCGAGGGCGATGGCGCGGCGAGGGCGAGGGCTGGACGGCGAGGGCGAGGGCTGGGAGAAGGAGAGGGGAAGGTTTTGAGTGAAGAGGGGAAAATTTCAGAGAAATGGGGGTTTTTCCCGTTTTTCAATTCTCTGATTTTAGAATTACCAACCAAAGTTGGTCGGTAATTTTGGTCGGTACATTAAGTGTTGACCGTTTGACCAAAAACCGACCAACTTTCGTCGGTTTTTTTTTAAAAAAAAATTAAATTCTTTTTTTTTTGTGTTTTTTTCTTAAAATATTATAAACTATAAAAAAATATTATAAACTACAAGCATTTATTTTATTTAACTATGTAATTATTATAAATAATTATAAACTATAAGCATAATCTTTATAAATAATTATATTAACTATTTAATTTTAATAAATTATAACAGCATCTATCTAAGTAAATTTTCTAAGTTATAATTAAGTATGTGAGTAATTTCTCTCACACACACATACACTATATTGTAATTGATGCTAATAACTTCTTTTTTCATTCGTTCATCACTAATAATGCATGACATAGATTAATCGATATATAGGTCGAGACGTTTTGATGAATCATCGATTAATATTCATCGATACATCTAAGTAAGTTATAAGTCGATGAATCAATTTACAAATAGATATATTTGATGATAAAGTATATATACTAATTAGTATCTTCCCAAATCTATCCCTAAAAGAACTCGACCCTGTGGTCCTAGCGCTTCGTGTTCTTATATATATATATATATATATACACACACAAACACACTTCACTGTAATACTTTAACTATATATATAGCTTGTTATAGTATATGTTAGTGTGTATATATATAGCTTGTTAAAGTTTGACCATGTTTGACCTATTAATTTAACTTGTTTACTTAATACTAATATCTTCTTTCGTTTATTTAATTTGTGATATATATATATATATATATATATATATATATATATATATATATATATATATATGTCAAAGATGTTTAGTATTAATTCTTTTATTTTTCATTCATTCATCACTAATAATGCATGGCATAGCTAGATTAATCGATATAAGTCGAGACGTTTTGTTTTTACTATTAGTCGATATAGGTCAAACGTTTTGTTTTTAATATTCATCGATGCATCTAAGTAAGTTATAAGTCGATGAATCAATTTACAAATAGCATGTTATATATAGTATATGTTAGTGTATTCATTATTTGTATTACAAAAGTGTTAACGAATTACATTTATATTATTTAGATAGTAAATATAAAAGTAATTCAAAAGTTTGATCAATGTTGACGTAATAACCGACCAACTTTGGTCGGTTATTTTGCAGAAAATAATAATTACCGATCAAAGTTGGTCGGTAAATGCTTCCCCTACATTAACCGACCAACGTTGGTCGGTAATTTTAAATATAAATTCTTAAATATTATAAAATATTTTAAATAATAAAATAATTATTAAAATTTAAAAAATTGGATCCAGATTACCGACCAACATTGGTCGGTAATCCAAAATTTTCTTGTCTGACCAGCTGGGTCAATTCGTTGACCAATTTACCGACCAACGTTGGTCGGTATTTAGTTTTAAAAAAATATAAATTTTTTTTTCCCCAGTTTCCGTCCAACCTGGAAGGTTTTTGGTCGCTTTTTTTGACCGACCAACGTTGGTCGGAAATAGTTGATCGGTTTTTAGCAGATTTTTAGTAGTGTTTCCTCAACCCGTGACCAGCCCGGCTAGGCCCCTTGACACCTATATATTTGAGTAACACCCTATACGTTTTGCTGCTGCTTCCTGTCACCAATTACCATGCTCAGCGATCCAACAGTCTCACTAGGCAAGATATGTATCTCCTTTAATCCCACCTTTTTATATATCGTCTTTCTCAAATATTGGAGATTTGGAGTTAACGTGTGAATAGTAAAACAGAGAGAGGAGAAGGGTTTTTGAGGAATTAAACTTCATATTTAAGTGTTATATATAAGATGGAAATGTAGCTGTTAAATTGTAGTTCTGTTATTTTAAAGGTGCACTAAGACACAAGAGGCGGGCTGGATTATGTTGTACCCGATTTTCGCTAGTTAAAGAATCTGGTTGTTTAACCTAATAAATTCGAATGTAAACTGTAAAATTAAAGACAGAGAGTAAATAACACAGGATTTTATGTGGAAAAGCTCCTTACTTAAAGAGTAAAAATCACGATCTACCTTCGTAGAATTTGCCTTCAAACTTCACTGACTTTAAAGAGCGATTTTAGGTTACACCTCAATAATTTAGGAACTATAAACTCTAGTTCCCAACCCCTATAATCAACTCAATTGTAGCTATCCTTTTTATAAACTCTAGCCTCAAAAGCCAAATAAAAACTCCAGAATTGTTCACCTATAACAATACTTCTAGAAAAGCAGAATACGTTACAATTTAAGATTGATAACTCAAGTCAAAACAACTCAAGAACAAAACAGATTCACGTCTAGATCAGGTTTTTTCATTGAACAACTTGAATCTGCAAAATACCTTCTTGCAATAATTGCTATTTGCCAAGAGTGATCTTTATGCATGTGTGCAAAATAGCAGTAGTCTTCAATAATAGCAGCAATCATGCCTTTATATAGGAGTAAGTTGGCCTACTTCATCTTCAATTAAAGCTCTAATTAAAACCTAGAATATTTTGGTTAAGGAAAACAATCATATTAGGACTTGGTTTCTTAAATATTTCCAACTTATACACTCCTTTTGCTTTTATGCAAGTATAGTAACTAATGACTCCTTGTTGTACACGGATTCCTTCTACCAGTAACACGCTTCCAGCCCAAGTAAGAAATCCTCGCAGAATCCTGCTTACAATAGAAATTATACTTTTAGCTTCTGATCGTCACACTCTGGGAACCTGGTTGTGAGAAAAATAAAGTAAAGTTGATTGTTTGAAAAATAAAGATTTCTCTAGAATGACCTAGTATAATACTTTTGGATATTTATCTTGGAGAAATATCTAGATATTCTAAAGTGTTATTAGAAGGTAAGGTTAGCTATAATCTTCCTTGTACATTATCTCAAGGCGGAGTTTATCTTAAAGAGATCTATCTCTCCCAACTTATTTGATCATATTACAAGGAATAAATCAGCTCATGAAATATGGAGGACCTTCGATCGGCTGTTCAACAAGAAGGATGAAGCTCGACTACAGATTTTGGAGAATGAATTGGATAACACTACTCAAGGTAGTCTCTCTATCGCCGAGTATTTTTTGAAGGTTAAAAATCTATGTTCCGAAATTTCTCTATTGAATCCGGACGAGGTTATCTCCGAAGCACGAAGAAGAAGAAGAATTATTCGTGGTTTAAAGCCAGAATATATTCCCTTTGTTACATCGATTCAAGGATGGGTTCACCAACCATCCTTGGAAGAATTTGAGAATTGGTTGTCATCACAGGAGCTACTAGCCAAACAAATGGCTAGTGTATCTGTCAAAGAAGGGGAAGGAAATGCTCTTGTCGCCGATAACAGGAATGTTAAAGTGAAATCGAAAGATAGCATGCACTCTCAATCCTCAAATGGTTCAAGCTCGCCAAGAAAGAAGGGGGAGTCTTCCATTAACGATAAAAGGAAAATAAAAGTTATCGTTGTGGAAAAATCGGACACATAAAAAGATATTGTCGAGCTAAAGAGAGCAATATGGCCCAAACCAAGAAAGCTGCTGAAGAAGAAAAAGAAGAAGAAAAAGAAGAAGACTGGAAAAAGAGCTTCGCAGCAGAGAATCGAGCAATAAATGCCATAGCTTCCATAAATTTTGAAAGAGACTGGATCGTGGATTCAGGATGTGGTCACCATCTCACTGGAGATCAATCCAAATTCTCCACATTTTGTGAATATAATGGACATGATGTCATTGTGACAACAGACAATATAGTCCATAATGTGGAGAGGGAAGGCACTATTGTGATCAACGAGAAGCAAAAAGACGCAATCACTCTCAGTAGTGTCTTTCATGTTCCAGGTATGAAGAAAAATGTATTTTCAGTTGCAAATACTGTAGATGCTGGAAACTATTTGCTATTTGGCCCACGCGATGTGAACTTCCTCCGAAATATTAAGGTGCTCAAGGCAGATATCATTCACTCAGGTAAGAGAGTTAATGATTTATATGTCTTATCTGCCTCTAATTCATATATTGAGAAGATGAGTAGCAATGATAATACACATCTTTGGCATGCTAGACTTGGACATCTAAGCGTGGATAAATTAAAAGCCATGGTAAAATTGAATCTAGTAAAAAGATTGCCTAACTTAATAAATTTTGGTAGAGGAGAGGTTTGTGAAGGATGTCAATATGGAAAGGCACATCGTCTTCCATTTGCCAGATCATTATCAAGGTGCAATGCCCCACTAGAACTTATTCATAGTGACTTGATGGGGCTAACGAGAACTCCTTCATTCTTAGGCTATTCTTATATACTAATTTTCATTGATGATTTTACTATGGGTTTAATTTGTGAAGCACAAGTCAGAAGTTTTCAATAAGTTTGTGGAGTTCAAAGAAACGGTTGAAGGCGAACTCGATTCCAGAATAAGGCGGCTGCGATCTGATAATGGCGGTGAGTTCACTTCAGATGAGTTTCTTTCTTTTTATCGTCAACATAACATTAAAAGAGGAATCACATGCGCTGATTCGCCACAACAAAATGGAGTGGCTGAAAGGAATATCCAACACATAACTGAGACATGTAAGAGTTGGGTTCATGCCAAGAATTTACTTAGAGCCTTATGGGCTGAAGGTATGAAATGTGCAGCGTACGTGATTAACAGGATGCCGCTTTCTCCAAACAATATGAAGTCTCTCTATGAATTAATGTTTGGAGAAAATCCTAGCGTTAAACACCTCAGGGTTTTTGGCTCTATTTGTTATGTTGACATTCCGAATGTGATTTTTCATCAGAGCCTCCATTTCATCATCCATAGCAAGCTCCCTATCTTTGATTCCTTTAGCTTCTTCGAAGGAGGAAGGTTCTTCATCATCAATTGGCCCTGCAAAGAAACACGAATACGTACTGACAAAATTTCCATCTCTGAAGCGAGATGGCTTGATAATAGTTCTTTTTGATCTTCCCGAACCACACGAGTCATCTTCTTGTTGAGTTTCATGCTCAACGGAGCAAGTTGGATGCCAAGGTACGAAAATACATCTTTGTCGGATATGATGAAAGGAAAAAGGGATGGAAGTGAATGGATCCTAAAACTAATCTCTTTGTTGTCTCAAGGGATGTCATATTCGACGAAATATCTTTATATTATGGAGCTGCATTGGATGGAGCGAGTTCAAAAACTTTGAATAATTGAGCTTCAAGCTTGCCCATTGCAGGTGCTTCTCTAGATAATGCAGTTGCCGAAGAGTTAAGAGAAAGGGGGAGCCTTGGACCCCCTTGTACATTATCTAGAACCATATCTAGAATCATCCATAAACAAGTATAAATAGGGGGTGTTTTGTTCATTTGTAACCAAGCAAAAATCAAGAAACCTTCTTTCCTAAACAAAATTCTCCTCTCCAAAACTTTGCTCTTTTTAAACCTTCCTCTTCTTTAGTTGAATCATCCTATTTTTGGTTAACGATCTTGGGCTAGCAGAAGGTCTCCAAACAATACTTTTTTTCTGCTATTCTTTACACTGGTTCTTTCAATATCTGTTAATCAGACGTACAACCCTGCATCTTAGTTCAACAAATATATTCGAGGAAGGTTCTTAGACAATGATTCGTTAATTATCAAAACTAATTTTCAGCTTAGCTCAACAAGCTCTATATGGTCTGCATCTTTTTCTAACATACCAGATACCACAATGAATATGGCACATAAAACTCTAATATACGGTCTGCTTCTTTTTCTAACGAAGCTAATGGTCTAATGAGTTAATTGATAGTGAATTAAAGTTTAAATAGATGAACAAAATTTAACTAGTTGATCTAGGAAAAAAATTGTTTCCTTTAGAAAAAGTTTAGAAAAGAAATTCACATTGAGCACATAACTAAAATAGATCTTAAACTAGGAAAAAACTTACATGCACATAGTGTTTATATCAAATTAATTAAATTTTTATCAGTTAATAATGATTAAATGATATATCTATTCATTTTACTATGTAATGTTAAAGTTAATCTATATATTTGATTTGGTATAAACATCGGGTACAATTAAATATTTGTCTTTTAAACAATATTATAATATAAAACATGAGAAACTAAAAATAGCTTACAGAAATTTTAGCTAACTCGATTTAGGTTTTCGGTCATATTCATTGCTGAGCTCAAGAGTCAAGATTGTGTTGAGGTTTTTGTTATTTAAGATGAAATGGTCTTAAAATGAGGGTGAATGGGAAATGGAGGGAAAAATAAAATTTTTGAGTAAAATTTTAAGTTTTTCCCTCTTGACAATGAGACATTGTCCCATATTGGAAGAGGAAAAGATTTTTGGTGGGTATATATATAATTGCTCTTCTTGTAGCTCTTAAAGAGTTAAGAAGAAAGCAAGCCTCGCGCCGTCGTCGTCGCTCGCTCGGCTTCGGCCTCGGCCTCACACAAAAAGATTTGTCTAAGCAATCTCAAAGAGATTTTCAATAAGTCAATACCAAGATTTGCTTTCTGCGCCTACTGATGTGATGATAATTCATCAGCTTTTTTGCAAAGAAGAAGGGCCCTGTTCCTATGGGTTCACGTGCTAAGGCTCCACTAAAAAATGCTCTTTTTCAAGAGAGAGGTTTAAGGCGCATTAATCACGCCTTGAAGGAGGGAAGTAGTGGAGTAGGAGAGGTAAAGATGGATGGGAATAGATAAGTAAGAGAGAAGGCGACACCAGCTAGCAGAACGGACGGAATGAGAAGAAATCCCCAGGATGGAAAGAAGCTTGAAAGAGAGAACCAGGAATGAAATAGCGAGACCAAACGAGCAAAAAGCCACGAAGGTTGACGATAAGAGCGTAAGACTTTATGCGAGAGGGTAGAGCCCTTGATCCTTTCAAGAATGTAATTATCCTTTATATTCAGGAGAAAATTTAGAACCTTTATAGTGGATTAAAAGAAAGAACAGACTCATATGAAAGTTCCCCAGAAAAAATGGCTGTTGTTGAATCAGCTGTGAAATACGCTCTTGCTCACGAATCTGCTGTTCTAGCTCAGACCAGGCTATCTCCGAGAAAATAGGGGTCCCGAACGGGAGAAGAATAAGGCAGGCTGTCCTTTGACTAGTTTGTAGTTTTTTCTGGGGCTATTTATTCTAAATTTCCCTCCTCGCCTAGAATAGAAGGATAAGATAAAAGGCAGGCTAAGCCCGTATTAGCTCTTTTCAGGTTGATAAGGTGGAATTGAAAACTTTGGAGCACATCCTTACCTACATCGAACTCTATGTGTTAAGCATATAGCTTTTCCTTCTGAGCCAGGATCACACTTCACACTAACCGAATCTCGCATAGAATCCATAAATGAAGAAAGCATCTCAATTGGAGAAAAGTTCGTTTTCCCGGGGAATTTGCTTGTCAACGAAATTCCACTCATAAGTAGGTTCACATCGTGATCTAAGTTCCATTTCCCATCGAGAGGTTATGATACTGGTAAAGAGTCCTATTCTTCTCCTTGGGTTATGAAATAATTCAATAGCTCCGGGCTCCCTCACTGCATTCCAAGGCAAGCTCCTACTAGATCCTACTATTCCTGATATTCCTACTGGATTTGAGCAACTCGAGTATGAACACTGTATCGCTATGCCCCTCGCTTAGCCCCGCTCTTTGGTTTAGGATGGATCCGGACTGGAAGCGAAAATACCGTAAAAATGGCTTCTTTCTTTGTCTCCGCTGGACTCTTTTGTAATAGCTTGATGAGCTGAACCAACAAGAGATATTACGTTCTACCTTCTGCTTCGAGCCCGGCCGAGAGTGAGCTTCCCGATAGTCTCTTCCTTCCTAGAAATAGAACTCTAACTATCCCGTCCCGTCTCCTTACTCGAGATATCTGAGATAGCTCCGTAAACTAATAACTTATAATAGACGAGCCCATTATCCTTATGTTCTGAACTTGCTTCTTGGTACAAGGGGAGGGGCGAAGAATTCTAGTTCTAGTTCTTCCTCTGCCTAATCTTTAGTACCGCTTTGAGATTGAATCTTTAGAACCATGTGCCTAAGAGGGCGAGGACCTTTATAGCCATAATTCTTCCCCCGGTTCTACCTCCTTCTGCAATAGTGATCTATCCCGTCAATCCCACCCGCGAGCTATCCATTCTAACCTGTCTTTGCCTAGCAAGATACGTCTAGTTCTCCCTCCGCTTGCCTATCTCAGTAGGAAATTGGAACAGTCTCCGATTTCAAAGAAAAAGCTGAGGCGAGAGCTATACCTTCTGGAACCGGAGCAATAACTGCTATAAAGTAAGGAGATGCGCAGGAACGATCCCTAAAGCAAATACTCGGAATGCTCCACGACTAAGTATACCCATTCAGACTCGCTTTTGTTCAATTATAAAAAAATAAGCACTTTGATGAAGATTTATAGCATCATTCAAGTAAATACAGATTAAGATCGTAGAAACATGAGCTTGTGATATAGCTACACCTAATTCCAGACCGGTTAATGCAAGAACTATAAATAAAGGACCAAGATCCCCTATGAAATATAAAAGATCATTCATACATAGCATAGTCCAAGCGAACCCACTTAAAATCTTTACTGAACTATGACCGGCCATCATATTAGCAAATAAACGTATTCCTGAGCTTAATGCTCGAAAACAATAAGGGATTAGCTCAAGGAGTACTAAAAAAGGTGCTAATGGCAGTGGGACTCCTGCAGGTAATAAGAAGCTTAAAAAATGAAGCCCATTTTTTTGAAATCCCACTATAGTAATGCCAATAAAAATAGAAAATGAGAGACCCAAAGTAATGAGAAAATGACTTGTAACTGTGAAGCTATAAGGTATCATACCCTGGGGATTACAAAATAACGAAAAAGTAAAAGTGACCGAGATGCGAGGGGAAAACTTTTGTTTAACATTTCCGGAAAGACCACCTATTTGTTCGTTTACCGGGTTCAGCACGAAATCATAAATAAGCTCTACCAAGGATTGCCAAGCATTTGGTACTGAGTTTCCTCCTCCCTTTTTAGTAACAAAATAAACCAAAAGTAGGACCAAACTGAGAGTTAGTAGCATAAACAAAGATGGATTTGTGAATGAGAAATATAAGTTTCCTATTTTCATAGGAATCAATGGGATTATTTCAAATTGTTCAAGTGGGCTGGAGACGATCTGCGCTAGATCCAGTGTGAAATAAGTGAATTTATCCAGTTGAGGCATTCTTGATTGATTGAGACAAAACGATTCCCTCAATACAGCTTAACTCCGTCAAGCCTGTACGAGTAGTGAAGAAGTATAGAGCACTTTGGTTGGTTGTTGACCAACGGAAAGCATGGGAGAAAAAAAGATGGACGAAGACAACAAAAAGGGACACTTCCCTATACTAAGTGACACCAAAGTACTCTTTAAGCGGATTTGAAAGCATCAGATTGAATCAGACAGAAGGTTCACCCCTCACCTAGTCTCCCCCATTCCGAAAATAGCGGAGAAAGTCATGATAGACGGGGCTATTTCGCCCTTGCTGCTGTAGTTGAAGTAGCATTCTCCGAAGAAATTCTTCGAGTACTGTCTTCATTACAGGATCGCGGGGATGCGGATCGGTCAGACCGGCTCTGTCTAACTGCAGAATTATATACTCTAGGATTTCTGGCCTTAAGCCTTGTTCCCTAAAAGGGGATTCGCGTAAAATCGGAAGAAATTCGCTGTCCGGTTCATTGAGAAAGAGATTAAAAAGTTGATCCTGAAGATTCGCTTTTAACTCTAAAACTTTGATATCGAACAGCTCATTATTTACCGCTGATAGAAATTCAATCGGAGTTCGGGTTTCATTTAAAAAGCTTCTCACTAACTCTTCGTATCCCCCAGCGTTAAGTTGAGGAGGTAATTGGTCGATTAGGCGTGCTTCTAAGAGACGGATTCGAGCATAGAGGTCTATCTCCAGATCCTCAAGCTCTGGGAACTGACGACCCCAAAGAAAATGAGAATTGGAGAGAAGGGGGGGCGCCGGATTATCCTGCCTAACTGGAAGTGAATTTGTATGGGATGATCCTATAATTCTAGTAGTAGTAGAACTGGACGAATCCGTTTCTCCACTTGAGGAAGGGGAGTCAAAAAAATGCGAAAAAAAGAGCAAAATGTCTATATGACCATGACCCTTTCTTAATAAGTAAGAAATTAGTAGCAGATAGAGTATCCGTATTAAAATATGTATTAAAAATCTTACTACTCGGGATAGTAAATAAGAAAGTTTCATCCAAAAAAGCATTTGACCTAAAGTGAAAGTGCCATATCTTCCAAAACTTCCCTTCCATATAGATCGTCGTGGCATGAACTAATTTCTTCGCTTCGATTCCGCCCCTAAAGCTAGCTCCTACTCCTCCTCCTTCTCCTTTAGGATAGGATCCTCCTTGGTCCTTTTTACATAACATTCTCGGCTGCCTCCGGTCCGGTAGGTCGGTCGCCCTCTAGCCAGTGACTAGCCCAGCTATGGAGCTAGGTCTACACCGCCACGTCGAGACTCTCTTTCGAAAGTGAGATACCGGCTTTCATAAGAGGGAAAGATCACTCCGTCATGCAGCAGAGCAGTGTTCATCTAACTAGAAATTTCATAAGAGAAGAAGAATCGTAGCGTAGGGTCGACATAAACAATCGGTTAAAATAGTCTAATGAGAAAGCATCTGTTCACGTTCGTAGTTGCAATAAGTTTTCTTTTTTTAATCGAGATTGGCTTGGTCTTCAGTCTACCCTAATGAAACCTAAAATCTCACTCCCTCGCTTTCTCCTTCTGATAGACTAGCTTGCGCATCTTCTCTTTGGCACTCATCCTTGGCTTGGGGAGTGCTCTCTCTCTTCTGTGTCAGCGAAGGAAGGATAAGAGTAAGAGCAATCGGCCGAATGATTGTTATTCCACTTACGGTTACAGTGCCTCTATCGAAGCAGAACAAGTCTAATACTCCAGCCCAGGTTTTCGGGGATGTAATTTCGATCTAAACCCGGAAACCCATATCTTTATATACGAAATTACTTCGTCCTTTTTTTTTTAGCCCTTTTTTCATTAGGGGGGGTCTCCTTACCTTCGGTCTCATTCAAGACCTGATCAAGGGATTTCCCCTTTTTACTTTTGGTGTATAGGGCTTTTCTTTTTGTTCCCCTTTGTCAAGCAATCGAAAAGAGACCAGAACCACGTGAAAAAAGGTTTCATAAGCAAACATTATTGTGGAAATCAAGGGAGAGTGCCGTTTTAGAAAAGATACAATAGTTTCCGATTCCCCCGAGCTTAAGGGTCAATTACGGGGGGTAACCGGTCGATCAACTCATTTCGGGGTTAACCTGTCGATCAACTCTAGGCTGAGCTTCTAGTGAAAAACTAAAGCCCTACCTTATAGAATGAAATTCTGCTGTTTTGCAATAACTTGGCTTTTTTCTTCACTTCAGCTTTGAGATGATTTTAGCCACCGGGGACCGGCTCAATGAGCACCTTTGGGCGGTGCTTTCTCGATCAACTATCTGACTTATTCAGAACGACGGTGAACCAAGACATGAAGAAGTGCAATGCAAAAGAACGCCTTCTTTCTGGAGGCCTCGGGCAGTGGAAGATGAACAATCGCTAAGGAATAGCTTGAACTAAGAGGAAGTGAAGTAATACTTGGCCAATTCCCCGGTATTCATTGAAGACTTCGCACGTACCCCTGCTAATTCTTTTTCTAATACTAAGGCCGCATATCTGTACTCATTAGTAGGAAAAAGCCCTTCACTTCAAAACAATCAATCAGGACTGGTGCCATCCGCGCTTCTTCTGACTATTGAAAGTGGAAGTTCAAGCTTTGAAGCTCATTTTCCAGCATTCCTTTCAATTCTTTCAACCGATTTGGCAACTTTCAGCTATACAAAGTTAGGTGATTTACCGGGTCGACATTCATCTTGATTTCGGCCTTTATTTTCTTCCTTTGAAACGATTGACCTGACCGGCTTGAAACTTGATTTGATTATCTAAGGAAGCCGAGCCAATTGAAAACTATATTTTTTCAAACGAAGACTCTTCTTTTTAGGAAGACGATTCCCGGCCATTCTTCGAAGCTGATTTGAAAACAAAACATTCGTTCCGTGACGTGAGGCTCCAGCTTAAAACTTTGAAACTATACCAAATCATACTCGGCAACTGAAGCATGGAGGAGAAGAGCCGGAAAGGGCGAAACCTCTCTTTTCAAAAGAAAGCGACCCGCCAAAAAACATTGCAATAGAGAACTCTTTAGCGGAAATGGTTTCCTGGCCTATTGAAACTCTTTCAGCCGATTCGCGGCAACACATTACTTCAGATCAGATTTGTGCCAATTCCTCCATTCACAGAATGCCCTTATCAATCAAACTTTCTCTCTCTTACCGGAACTACCCTCTGCAGCTCCATCTTCAGCAGCTGCTCAATCTTTCATTTCGAAAATCAAACTTGGATGTCACGGGACTTTCTCACAACTTCGTTCCTTGCGTTTTTTCCATCTTTAGCAGTTCCATATTAATTGGTTTCATTCCAATCGATCAGTCGAGATGGTTAGCTTGGGCGCTAATGGTATTTTATATTTAGAATACCTAGACTAATGACAATCTTCCTTACTTGAATTGGAATCTTAAGCAGCTCAATTCCGATCTTCACTGGTCTGAGACGGCCCTCTGTTCAAGTACCCCTTCTTCTACTCGAGCCTCGGCAGAGCCTTTTTGATCTCATTCGTATTCTAAGGAATTCTAAAGGACTCTTTCATATTGCACCGGTGCTGGAAAAGATTGGACTATTCCCTACCGAGACAACATAAACTCTTCAACGGATCCTCCTTTTTTCAACTAGTAGATCGCCTTTTCTTAAGGTTTCGTACTACTACTCAAGTGATACGTGAATTGCTCAGGAGAAGTTTTTCTAACCGGATTGAAATCGTGAGACAGTTCGGTTCTCTAGACCCATCTGCCGCCCTGGAGAAGGGGCGCGGTGTTGAAATTGTTGAACCGGAGAAATGAATTGGAAAGGAGTGGAACGAAAGCAGACAAGTGAAGACCAAAAGAGACAGGCTTATGACTAAACACTACCCGGAACGAAGCCCAATCGATTCGAATCGGTCAGTCGAACAAACAAAGACTATAGTTCGCGATCAAGTCGTTCGCTTCTATAGTGGTTCGGAATTCCATTTTGATCTGTAAAGTTCTTCAATTGATCCATCAAGGATAGAAGGGAGCAGGGGTATAAGTAGGGGCTTCTTGAATGGGATGGCTTTTCTGGATGTCCCATAAATAAGGCCTCCAACTCTATGTTATAGCCTTCATGCCCTCGATCCGACGGTCCTCATTCTCCCACTTGGCAAGCTGCTACTGTGAACAACAAAGTAAAGGATGCTTCCAGAAACCGTCTAGGTTCTTCCTAGGAAGATTCCTTCTTTCTGTCCTATTGAGAGGATGATCCCTGGCCATCGCCTGTGGTGTTAGATCAGAAAGGTGACCACATCTAGTTCCGAGGTTGGCCTAACCTAACTTGATGACACGCTTATAGAGTTTTCCGACCTGAAATGCTGCGTAAAGCGTCTTTCTTGCTCGGTGATCAGTCAATGAAGTCATTCTGGATCCCTGACTCGTCTCATTCTAAGCCTTTGGCCTGTTTGACATTGGGTCAAATCTGTCATCTGGGCATCGTCCCTTCTCTTGATCTACTTCGGTTACAACTCGATAGTGAGTTTTGAGGGTCAAGTAAGGGATTGGGTTGAGAGGAGGGTCACAGTCCTGCTATATACGAAATACTTAATAGCTAACGGCCGTATGGCATCTATCCATCCATGCTGAAGTTTTTGAGACTGAGGGCTTGGATCGAGGTCCTGAAAAGCGTGAAACGCAGTAAGGACATTGATGAAGTATAAGCCCTGGCGAAAGACGAAGGCGGTAAGCGAAGCGAGGACGATAATTCTCTAACCGGGCTCTTAGTGGAAGTCGAAACCCGTGTTCAAGTAAAGGAGATACTGATTCATTAATGAATTTTTACAGGCAAAATGCCGCTGACAATGTGTTGAATTGGCAGGTTACCTGATGAAGAAGCTGGGAAGGTACCAGCTGCCTGCGTGGTGTTAAACCAAAATGCTAAAGAGAGCGAAGGGGAAATCATGAACTACGTTTCATGTAATGTAGTACACTATAAGAGAGTTAGAGTACTGCAGTGGACACAATTCAAAAATAACCTTAAGGAAAGGGCTTATATAAAATAAAGAGAAATTAAAAACAAGTTACATGCTCGTGACCCACAACAACTAATAGGGCCAACATTTTATAACTACTATTTTGATTTTTGCAACTACATACTTTCTTGGAATAAGAAAGCCTCAAGGTGACTTAACTACTTTTTGTTCATTTTTTCTAGTCTGCCAGGCGACTGAGTGCTCCATGAACAATGAGCGCTTCCTGCTCCGCCCGCAGCGCTTGCTGCCTCTCCTCCAAACCCTCTATGCGCTCTCTGGTAGCGCGAATGCGCGCTTCTTTCCTTGCAGGATCCATTGTTCTAACACTTCTCAAAAGGAAGTTTAGCACTCTACGGTGCTCTTGAATTTCATTTTGCAGTTGCCCCATTTCGGCAGCAATTGCAGAAAGCCTGTTTGCAGTATCCATAGCCATACGTGCTAGTACTCAATTTCTTTGAAAAGAATTTGATGAAGTGAAGACACTTATCGAGCCTCCATTTATAGAGTGGTAGAGTAATCTCGCCATGCGTCAAGAATTGGATGGCAGGCACAATTCTTACTAGTTCTCCGCACAACTTTTGTGCAGTTGAAGACTATCATGCCTGTTTAATGAAAAACTGGCTGGCTCTGACTACCTTGCGGAGCAAACAAAAGATCCCAAAATCACACTGCCTGTATGAACAAACAAACTTTGCACAACCAGCTTACGTAGAAAAGATTCCATATTCTATGCCAATAGATTCGTGATAGGATAGATGGATGGATCTATCTTTCTATTCATATATATTACTAATCAAAATGGATTTTTATAGTGTTGTAGCATAGCAAGAAGCCCCAAATCCTTGATTTGGCCAGGAAAGACTGCACTGCTTTGGGCCCAGGAAGCGAAGGGAATGAGCTCGGCTGCTTCTCCTCCACACTTCTTTTTCTCCGTGCTCGTTCCGCATGCGCTTCGCGTGCCATTGGTGCTTTGCTCTCCTCTTATTCTTCATTGGACGGTTCGGATGGACTTCGTCGTTCTTTCCCAACTAAAATCGAAAGGGCTGTATCACATCGAGATGTCGATTCGTTTTCTGCCCCCAATGAGATGGGGAATTTGTAACCCCCTATTTAGACTTTTGGGCCATTCATCTTTCTGAATCGAGACCCGGCCCGGCTCGCATCGTTCCAACAACCGTCGGGGAGCACCTCAGTATACGATCGCTCGCAGTAACTGGGAGTCCTATTACACCTAAGGCCAACTTCAATTCACCAAACCAAGGTTCATCTCGTGTAGTCATTGTGGACTCGTACAAGGATATTGAGTAGACGGTTGATGTATCAGACTCGACCCTATCTTTCGTAGCATGCATTCCCATCCGTGTCGCAACTGATTCGGTAAGCTACGTGTCCGGTGCACGGAGAACTGCCTTCGGTCCCCCAAACTTACTTACTCGTGGCAACCTTCCGGCCGCCCAACGACCTATAACGCTAGTCACTACTCCCACTGGGGCTAGGAAGTAAGCCCCACAACCCAAAGCGGCGAAGAACAAATAGAATTTGCTACAAAAGCCGGCTAACGGGGGTATTCCTGCGTATGAGAACATAGTAATGGAGAAGGTAATAGCCAAAATAGGATTCGTTTTGGCTAGAGCGCCCAAATCAGCTATATATTTGACACGGGTTTGCCGTAATGCTAAAACTATGGCGAATGCATCTATCGTCATTGATGCATAAATAAAGATACCAATTAGTAGTGATTGAATTCCTTCTATGGTTCCACATGAGAAACCAGTACGAATATAACCTACATGTCCAATTGAACTATGAGCTAGAAGTCTTTTTACTTTCGTTTGGGCCATGGCGGCCAGTGCTCCTAAGATCATAGAAGCAATGCTGCAGAAAAAGAAGATTTGTTGCAATGTAGCTCCATAAGAACCATAAATAGAAACACGTGAAATATTAGCAGAAATAGAGATTTTAGGCGCAATAGAAAGGAATGCTGTAACCGGGGTGGGTGAACCCTCATAGATATCAGGTGCCCACATATATAGAGTCAAAAGATATATGGAGTCCGAAGGGTAGGGGGTTTTCTTCGGGGCTCGAGAGATGGAATAGATAGGGCCCCACAAGTTTTGAATTCGCCGCTGGGGAATTCACACGAAAGGGAACGAGGAATTCTCAACGAAAAAAGTGCTCTCTGAACCGAACGTGAAAGTAGTTTTCCATCAGACGGCTTTTCCTGTAACTCTACTCTCGACTTGGATTATATATCCAAAAAGGTCCGCTCTCGGCCATTCCACACGCTGCCTAGCAGAGACGTGGTTATCTGAAGTGGATTCTCTCTTTTGTAGTAGATGCCGAACCTGCTGTGCCCCATTGACTAAGAAGGGGGCGGACACAGCAGCTACATGGACCCCTTCCTTTCTGTTGTTGCCAGCGCTTTCCCGGGCCGAGCCGGAATTTTTTATTATAAAGGGCAGGCAAAGCCCGAAGGCAGCTATCCCAATAGGAAGGGCGGAACGAGGAGAGGGCCCGGCAATCATACCACGGCGGTCAAAAAAGCGTGTTCCCTTCAGATAAGACGCACCGTAGGCCATCCTCGGCCTTCTTCGTTTTCGATGAAAAAAAAATCTCGATCTCCGAAAGCGTTTTCCTTCCCCCGCCGCACCTCCCTCCCTTCGTCGAGCCTTTCCTTTAATGGTTGGGGAAAGCATTCCCTTATCTGAACTTGGTGGGCATTCTTTCCAGCCTTAGTAAAATAGGGGGTGGGTTTGGCTTGAACATAGGCTCAAACAGAATTTGAAGGGTCCTAGCTACGCCATGCGTTCAATACAAAATCTCGAAAGCTGCAGGGATGACAAAAAGAGGGCGCTTTCCTGTGTTGCACTGAAAAAAAGGATCTAAGAGACGAGCATCTTCTCTTAGGTTTCTTCCTCCCGCGCCCGTCGCCGCCTGGCCCGCGTTAGAGGGGAAGATTAGCAAAGCGGGAAAAGAAAGAGGGAAGGGGAGCAGCATCTTATTCTCTTCGCGAGAACTTCCGGATCGTAGAAGCATTCGGAACGGGCTCCGCGTTCATTTCGTTGGCAGAAACGATCCATTCCATTCGGGGCTTCGGGGAACCCAAAAACGAAGTCTTTTGACTTGAGAATCAATGATAGATAGACAAGAGATAGATAAACGATATATATATATTTCTCACAAAAAAATTGTGAGATAAAGAGCAGATGGATCCTATCCCCTATATCGAACACTCATTCCTATCTATTGATAGAAAGATCTTCGTCAAATACCGGACTTTGCCTTTTTTTAGGAATTACTCATATCCAAAGCAGCTTTTCACAAGCACCCCACCCCATACAACTAGTTGGGGGGGCTGTTCGCCTTTTGAATCAAACAAAGTAAGTAGTAGGGGCTTCATAGCAACTTTCATTCTAAAGGAAAGCGAAGAACCAACCTTTAGTCAATAGGAGCCCTACTTCCCTCTTTCCGACCTCATCACTTCAATTCAAGGGCAAACCCATTTCCTAGTCACCGGGCTGAGCGCACCTTTGGTACTTCAATAGGGCGAGCTGTTTGATAGTGACTTCTTTCGTTTGGTAGGGCGACGAAAGGCTACTTCAATGACGGAAATAGCCGAAAACTTGAGAGGGTCGCCTTTGGAGAAGCGTTTGTCGGTAAACAAAGCCTCACTCTGATTATGTCATGAGGCTGACTGAATCCAATCCATAAACTCGGAAATGAAAGGTTGTTCGTTCCCTTTCGTCAAGTAGGCATACAAACCACTTTACCTTAGACTCTATTGGAACAAAGCAAAGAAGGAGGCGAAATGGAGAAAGGAAAGGGACAAGGGCGGTCTTGCTTGACGCGAAGGCTGCTGGTTCGGGGGTAGAGTACAGTACTAAAGGTCCTCGGACTTCCAGGCGGCTTTTCTTTTGGGCAGCTGTTCACCGTTGGATCTCGCCAATACAGCCCCCTATAGTTTTCGTTACCAAGATATCTTTTTTTTTTTATTGTTCCCAGAGATTTTTTGGGGAATCTTCTCCCATGCTGCAAACAGTCAAATCTGAACTGAACCCTGTCGCTCTTCTTTCTTTCCTCGCGAGCAGGAAGCACACCAGCAGCGTGCGTTGCATGATTCTACTGTGTTTTTTGCACTTGACTAGGTGGACAGTTGACCGGAAGATAACTTCAATTCGCCCGGCTAGCAGGCGGGCGGCGTGCTTATCTTGTGTGACAACACTATAGAGCGAGTTGCTCTTCTAGGCAGGCAGCTGTGTGACAACACTACAGAGAAATGAGGGTTCAAACTTGCGTTCCCCAGGCGCTATGAAATGGGGGTCTTTCCTTCGCCTATCGTATGTATCGGCTTGGATTCGTCCCGAACCAAGGAGGCATTCTGGCGGACGCATGCGTGTAGGAAGGCCGACGACTACATAAGCTAAAAGACTACGACTACAAGACAGGCCGGAAGCGACTCGCTTCTATTCTCGTTGGGATTGGATATAGATGGGAAATCTATAGATCGTAGTAGTTCGCCAACCTCTCTAACTAACATACGATACAATTTCACTTCACGGCACGGCCAAAAAAAAGAAAGAGCTTCGCTCGGTTGGCCTTCCTACGCTGACGAATGCCTCTTTTCTCTTCTCTGAAGTCTACAACAAACAAGTGGGAGAGGCAGGATTCGAACCTACGTAGAAAAACTTCAACAGATTTACAGTCTGCCGCTTTTGACCACTCGGCCACTCTCCCCTTCCCGGGCCGAGGCCCCCCTCAATGGGTTCTAATTCTAAGAAGGGGGGCGGCGCCCTGAATCAATCAAAAAGCTTATTGATTTAATTGAAGGGAACTAAGACGATTAGCTTAGCTAGCGTTCCGGGAGAATCTAGTCATTTAGTCAGTTCATAACTATCTCTGTAAAGCAAGGGGTAAAGCTTCTACGAAAGCTTCCCCCTCATGTAGTCGTCGGCCTTCCCCAGCCCCCCCTCATCGCTTCTGGCGAAGCTGCGAGTTCATGAGCAAGTGAATGAAGGAGCCATGTTCCTAAAAAAGATGACCCTCTTTGTTTTCTTTTCTTCCCCTATCCCTTCAAAGCCCTTGTATAGGTTGGGCGCTAGCGCTTTACTAATATAATAAAAAGTTAGGCTCTTCTACCGAGCGAAGCTGCGAGCCTACTTAAATATAGCTTACGCTTACCAAGCCTAATCTACAAAAATAGGGCTACAGCAAGCAAAGCAAGCTTTCCCCCTTCGTTTGTTGTGGGTCGCGCCTCACCGCAGGCACTGAATGAATGAAATGAGTGGAGATCCTCCTTCCCCCTTGCTAATTACCAAGAACTTCGTTGCCACTAGTAAATTAGACCATCCCCCCAAAAAAGAACTCGGAGCCTAAAGAGAAGAGAGTTCAGTCTACAAGAAGCTGGCAGAGCTTTAGCCATTGGGCCACATCCATCTATCCTAAACAGTAACCCTTTTCTTGTTCGTTCTTCGAATGACGCTAGTGGAGACTAATTCCTTCCGGCTAATGAAGATACTACTCCAGTCTTTCCAGTGGATCCTTCTTATCCCTAAGAATCATCTTCAAAGCTGACTGCTATAAATATGTGCATCAGCTGTTAAAGAAAGACAACAAAACGAAACACCAAAACTGAAAATGCTCAACTTTGGCTATACATTGCACTCCTTCCTCTCAGCATTTCCATACGATTTTCTGAGTTTCTACTCCTTTGTTCTGCATTGTTTTAACTTCAAACAAAGCAACTGTAAGTGTGATTTGCTACCGAACTTTGTGTTCGCTGAAACACTGGGGTTTGAAGTACCGCTACACCAGTGTGTGATTCGTTCTATCCTGGGAGGAAATAATCCATAACCTTGGGTACTAGGAGGGGATTAAATTCCTTAAGGAAATACTGTGAATTCAGTGGGCTCGAATTAATTACTGTTTCATTACGATAACTTATATTTCCCAGAATTATTATTTACAAATACAATAATATTGGCGGGACTAACAATCTTAAGGAATTTTAATTATTTATTTCTGTATTTGTGTTATTCTTATTATTCTGCAAACTAAAACCTTTGTGGTTTTGTGTACTCCCGTTTTGGAGAGTAAAGCCTTCGTGGCGTTTTGTTGGAGATTAAAATCTACGTGATTTTTACTCCAGTTTGAAAACGTTTATTAAACGTTTGTTTGTGTCATTCTTTTACAGAAAAATGACGACTGAAAGCGAAAACCAAGCTGTTCCGACGGTGACTGCCAACGCATCGACAAACCAAACACCGGCGTTGGCACCGGCAGAAAAACCCGAAAAATTTTCCGGGATTGATTTCAAGCGCTGGCAGTAGAAGATGTTCTTCTACTTAACTACGTTATGTCTACAGAAGTTCATCAAGGAAGATGTTCCTGATCTGCCAGATATAACTCCATAGAATGAACGCTTTATCGTGATTGAAGCGTGGAAGCATTCTGATTTTGTATGTAAGAATTATATTCTTAGCGGATTGGATGATAATCTGTATAATGTATACAGTGGCGTGGAGACGTCAAAAGAATTGTGGAATGCGCTTGAAAAAAAATATAAAACTGAAGATGCCGGGATGAAGAAATTCGTTGCCGCAAAATTTTTGGACTACAAAATGGTAGATAGCAAGTCTGTTATTACCCAAGTTCAGGAATTGCAAGTGATTATTCATGATCTACTTGCTGAAGGTCTTGTCATCAATGAAGCATTTCAAGTAGCAGCAATGATTGAGAAGTTGCCTCCGTTGTGGAAGGACTTCAAAAATTATTTGAAACACAAACGAAAGGAAATGTCCCTTGAAGATCTCATTGTTCGGTTGAGAATCGAAGAGGACAATAAAGCTGCTGAAAGGAGAGGCCGTGGAAATTCAACAATAATGGGAGCAAATATTGTTGAAGCTAACAAAAAGAGGAAGAAGGCTTCTGGTCCGAAATACAACCCAAGCAAGAAGCGGTTCAGTGGAAACTGCTACAACTGTGGGAAAACCGGACACAAATCTACGGAGTGTCGTGCTCCGAAGAAAGACAAGAAAAGGGGTCAAGCAAACATGGTAGTAAACCATGATGATGTTGATAACTTGTGTGCCATGATTTCTGAATGTAACTTGGTGAAAAATCCTAAACAGTGGTGGTTTGATTCTGGAGCCACTCGCCATGTTTGTGCAGTTAGAGAAGCTTTTGCTACTTATGTTCCTGTTGGACCCGGAGAAACAATTTATATGGGAAATGCTTCAACAGTAAAAGTTGAAGGATATGGGAAGATATTTCTGAAAATGACTTCTGGCAAGGTCATGACTTTGAACAATGTCCTTCATGTTCCCGAAATGAGAAAGAATTTAGTCTCTACTGGACTTCTTGTTAAGCACGGTTTTAAGTGCGTTTTTGTATCTGACAAGGTTGTCATAAGTAAGAATGAAATATTTGTAGGAAAATGTTACCTCACAGAGGGCCTTTTCAATCTGAATGTAATGGTTGTGGAAAACAATAATAATATTTCAGCTTCTTCTTACTTACTTGAGTCAAATGATTTATGGCATGTACGTTTGGGTCATGTCAATTATAAAACCTTGCGGAAAATGATTAACTTGGAAGTACTGCCTAAGTTTGAATGCGAAAAATCAAAATGTCAAACATGTGTGGAATCTAAGTATGTTAAACATCCTTATAAGTCAGTTGAAAGGAATTCAAATCCTTTAGACTTAATTCACACAGATATTTGTGACATGAAGTCAATACCATCTCGCGGTGCAAAGAAGTATTTCATAACTTTTATTGACGATGCTACTCGATATTGCTATGTTTACTTACTGAATAGTAAAGATGAAGCAATAGATGCATTCAGGCAATACAAAAATGAAGTTGAAACGCAACTTAACAAGAAAGTAAAAATGATAAGAAGTGATAGGGGTGGTGAATATGAATCTCCTTTTGAAAAAATATGTTTAGAATATGGAATTATTCATCAAACAACAGCCCCTTACACACCCCAATCTAATGGGATTGCGGAAAGAAAGAATCGCACATTAAAGGAGATGATGAACGCGTTGTTGATAAGTTCTGGTTTGCCACATAACTTGTGGGGGGAAGCCATTCTTACGGCTAATCAAATATTAAATCGAGTGCCCCATAGCAAAACACAATCCATTCCATATGAAAAATGGAAAGGAAGGAAGCCCAACTTGAATTATTTTAAAGTGTGGGGGTGTTTGGCAAAAGTGCAAGTTCCTAAACCCAAAAGGGTAAAGATAGGACCGAAAACCGTTGATTGTGTTTTCATAGGATATGCGACAAATAGTAAAGCATATCGATTTCTGGTTCATAAATCAGAAAATCCCGACATTCATAATAATACGGTTATAGAATCAGATAATGCTGAGTTCTTTGAAAATATATATCCATATAAAAAGGAATGTGAGTCGTTTGGTGAAGGATCTAAATGACCTCGGGAAGAAACAAAAGAAAGTACATGTAATCAGGAGGATCCAAGACGTAGTAAACGTCAAAGAACTTCTACTTCATTTGGACCAGATTTTGTGACTTTCTTATTGGAGAATGAGCCTCAAACATTTAAAGAAGCTATGACTTCTTCCGAATCATTGTTTTGGAAAGAGGCAGTCAATAGTGAAATAGAATCCATATTGAACAACCATACATGGGAATTGGTTGATCTTCCTCCTGGAAATAAACCTTTGGGTTCTAAATGGATTTTTAAGAGAAAAATCAAAGATGATGGCACTATTGATAAATTCAAGGCAAGACTCGTAGTCAAAGGGTATAGACAACGAGAAGGTCTAGACTACTTTGATACATACTCTCCAGTTACAAGAATTACGTCCATACAGATGTTAGTAGCATTAGCTGCAGTGTATGGGCTTGAAATTCATCAAATGGATGTTAAGACGACCTTCTTAAATGGAGAGTTGGAGGAAGAAATTTACATGGAACAACCTGAAGGGTTTGTGGTTCCAGGTAAAGAAAAGAAAGTATGTAGACTTGTTAAGTCTCTTTACGGACTAAAACAAGCACCCAAACAATGGCATGCGAAATTTGACCAAACAATGTTGTCAAATAGTTTTAAGATAAATGAATGTGATAAATGTGTGTACTTAAAAATGTTCCAAATCACATAGTCATTGTTTGCCTATATGTGGAAGATATGCTGATAATGAGTAATGACATTGCCAACATAAATGCTACTAAGCGTATGCTCAATAGCAAGTTTGATATGAAAGACTTGGGAGTTGCTGATTTAATTCTGGGAATTAAGATCCATAAGACTCCTCAAGGTCTGGCATTGTCACAATCTCATTATATTAAGACAGTACTTGAAAAATTCAAGCACTTGGGCTTTAAAGTTGCAAAGACTCCAATTGACGTGAATCTTGCATTAGCAAAGAATAAAGGCCAAAGCATATCACAATTGGATTATGCTCGTGTGTTGGGATGCTTAATGTATATCATGAATTGTACACGACCAGATATAGCTTGTGCTATAAGTAAACTGAGTCGATATACGAGCAATCCAGGCCAATCTCATTGGATGGCAATGAAACGAGTTTTGGGATATTTAGAACATACCCAGAACTTTGACTTGCACTACAGTAAATTCCCTGCGGTGATTGAGGGATACTATGATGCAAATTGGATCACCGGTTCAACTGATTCTAAGTCCACGAGTGGATATGTATTCACTATTGGTGGAGGAGCGGTATCTTGGAAGTCGTCCAAACAAACATGTATTGCCCGCTCTACAATGGAGGCTGAATTCATAACCTTAGATAAAGCCGGTGAAGAAGTTGAATGGCTCCGGAATTTCTTGGAAGACATTCCATTTTGGCCCAAACCATTGGCACCAATATGCATACATTGTGATAGTCAAGCGGCAATTGGAAGGGCTGGGAGCGTTATGTATAACGGTAAATCTCATCATATACGACGAAGACATAAAACCGTTAGGCAATTACTCTCTAGAGGAATTATCACGATTGACTATGTAAAGTCAAGTGATAATGTGTCGGATCCACTTACAAAAGGCCTAACTAGAGAGGTAGTTGAGAAATCATCAAGGGGAATGGGGCTATGGCCGAGAACAAGTCATTGTGGCGGTAACTCTACCTAGAAGACTGGAGATCCCAAGATCTAGGTTCAAGGAGATCAAATAAAGTCATTAATGACGGTTCAACATTGTCAAATAAAATTTTAGTCCGTTCTCGTGATGAGACAATGTTCAGTACCAAGGATAAAGCATTAAGGCTTTTTAATGATTTCTAAATTTGATACGGGGTATATCAAATAGTGTATCTACAGGATGACACGTTTAGGAATCACCTATGTAAGTGTGAAGTGTTAGCCGCTTCAAGGAGAACTTTGTAAGGCCAGTTCTCTACGCACTTATGAAACCAGGCGGTGTTCATGGCTGAAACGAACACAACAATGAGAACCAAAGACGGTTAAGGGTTGATTGTGTGACTTATGGTTGTCTAGGTATACACCAAAGATCGACAGTTCAAAGATATCAAATCTACCGATTGACCGAGTATATTCGACATAAGTTCACTACGGAAAGTTCAAAGGGAAACCTACTTATCCAGATGCGATTAATCATTGCTTGCAAATCACACAGTTTTTCCATGCATACTTCCGTGATATAGCCATTCCCCATTCATGTGGGGGATTGTTGAGGTTTTGTTATTTAAGATGAAATAGTCTTAAAATGAGGGTGAATGGGAAATGGAGGGAAAAATAAAATTTTTGAGTAAAATTTTAAGTTTTCCCCTCTTGACAATGAGACATTGTCCCATATTGGAAGAGAAAAAGATTTTTGGTGGGTATATATATAATTACTCTTCTTGTAGCTCTTAAAGAGTTAAGAAGAAAGCAAGCCTTGCGCCGTCGTCGTCGTCGCTCGCTCGGCTTCGGCTTCGGATTCTGATTCGGATTCGGATTTGGTCAAATGATCGATTGATTGATTAATTTTTTGGACCAAATTTATTTGTTAATAGTAAATATTAACGTAAGATATCAAATCTACCAATTGACAGAGTATATCCGACATAAGTTCACTACGAAAAGTTCAAAGGGAAACCTACTTATCCAGATGCGATTAATCATTGCTTGCAAATCACACAGTTTTTCCATGCATACTTCCGTGATATAGCCATTCCCCATTCATATGGGGGATTGTTGAGGTTTTTGTTATTTAAGATGAAATAGTCTTAAAATGAGGGTGAATGGGAAATGGAGGAAAAAATGAAATTTTTGAGTAAAATTTTAAGTTTCCCCCTCTTGACAATGAGACATTGTCCCATATTGAAAGAGAAAAAGATTTTTGGTGGGTATATATATAATTGCTCTTCTTGTAGCTCTTAAAGAGTTAAGAAGAAAGCAAGCCTCATGCCGTCGTCGTCGTCGCTCGCTCGGCTTCGGCTTCGGCTTCGGATTCGGATTCGGATTTGGTCAAATGATCGATTGATTGATTAATTTTTTGGACCAAATTTATTTGTTAATAGTAAATATTAACGTAAGATTATCCGCATTTGTAACGGATATGTTCCAATCCGTGTATTGACCACCAGCTGCAATAGCAGCCGCCTAATGCTCTTCCCACCATGGCCAAGTGCTTGCTCCACAAACAAGCTAGTGCATGCTCCACCATGGAGGGTGGAGGGTCGTTCATCTTCAAAGCTGACTGCTATAAATATGTGCAGCAGCTGTTGAAGAAAGACAACAAAACAAAACTGAAAATGCTCAACTTTGGCTATACATTGCACTCCTTCCTCTCAGCATTTTCATACGATTTTCTGAGTTTCTACTCCTTTGTTCTGCATTATTTTAACTTCAAACAAAGCAACTGTAAGTGTGATTTGCTACCGAACTTTGTGTTCGCTGAAACACTGGGGTTTGAAGTACCGCTACACCAGTGTGTGATTCGTTCTATCCTGAGAGAAAATAATCCATAACCTTGGGTACTAGGAGGGGATTAAATTCCTTAAGGAAACACTGTGAATTCAGTGGGCTCGAATTAATTACTGTTTCATTACGATAACTTATATTTTCCAGAATTATTATTTACAAATACAGCAATATTGGCGGGACTAACAGATTGTACTAAAATTTTCTGTTTACTCTCCACTAGAATCAATACAACATTGCTAAAGCTACAGATTCCTCGTTTGGGTTCAATAATTTGGACTTATAAGAGAATATTTTAGCTCATGCTTCAGAAGAGAAAAGGTCAAGTACTAGATAAGTGGTACTCCTAGTTTTTAATTTACCATTTGTAAATTCCTTCCATATGTATTTTATCATATTAAAATCTCCAAAAGAAAGATTTAATTATTTATAAGTTTAAAGACAAGTAAATAAGGCGGACCTTTTTTTTGTACTTTTCTTCGCTCTATCCCATCGTGCATGGCAAAGACTAAAGGGTATAAGTTGTGGGTCTATATCCATATTATAGAGGTATTAATTGGATATATATTTTATTCATTAATTATTTAAAAAAACATTTGTATAACCAGGTGAGTTAATAGTCAAATAGACAAAGGCAACTTGAATGGATTGGTAACCTCAAAAAAAGAGTAATTATATTAGTAAATGTGTAAATAATAATTTATACAGCATCAATGATACGGATTATATTTAGGAGCGGCTCATCATGGGCCTAAAGTGCAACTACAATTAGAGCGCAAATTTTTAAAAATCGATTTCTTTAGTAATTATTTTTCAATTGATAATATAGCTAACCGATTTAATTATTCTTGAGACATTATTGATCTTATGTAAGATTTTGTCTTCTTTTTTTTTTTTTTAATTTGGAAAAACTTCTTTCCGTTGAGGCAATTGTTAGGCATTTGAAAAAAAATCAAGTCTTTTTATGTAATTAAGTATATCGATTAGAGTATTATCTGCTACTTGTATTACTTTCTTAACACTTTTAATTTGAAATATAAATCTAAGCCATCAATATTAGAGTGACTATTATGCTTTAGTGGTCAAAATGTAAAAAATGCAAAATGAAAGTTATATCAAGTTTAAGAAAATCGTAAAGATATGTTTACTTTTTTCGGGAGGACTTCTCCATTCCTCAACAGTCACTTCAACTTTGTATACGGGTAAAACCGAGCCCTT